>NC_138075.1:146860387-147529970 GCF_964212035.1 Myotis nattereri
AGCCATGCCAGCTGGGTGAGAAAAATACTCTTTCAAAATTAATGAACCCTTTAGCCCTAGGAGTAGACAAGATACCTTTAGTGGTGTGGCATTTTCAGAGCAGCACCGAAATTGTTAGATGAACTAAGAATAGAGTGAGAGCCAATTATGGCAGTAAGTTATACAGTAAATTTAAAATGGTAAGTAGTAGAGAAAAATAAAAAAATAATAAAATGGCAAGTAGTGTAAAATATGTTACTAAAATAATTTCAGGGTAAATTATCTTGCCAAACACCTTTACATAAATTTTTCATTGTCACTTGCTTTTATTTAAGTTTGTTTTTAGTTTCTGAAGATAGAATAGTCTAGAAAACTCCACAGTTATTCAATATCTGAATGGCAAAGATATTTGATATTTTGTCCATCTATCAAACATTTTAGCCATAGGTGAAGTCAACAACTATTTTTCTACAGTCTTGCCATTTCAGTATTCCTAGCTTCTCAGTCAGTGACTTGATATATTGACTCAATATAAATGTGGCTCACCTCTTTCCTTGTTCTCATATTCCAACCTCCCCTTTAATTTGCAAGTCAACTCATAATTTCGTAAGAAAGGCTTGTTTCTAGTTGACTGCCTATTATGCACTCTGCTGAAAAACATTTCCCAAATGGGACTCTATTACTCTTGGACCTTGTCATTGCCTTTGAATGATAGATTTGGGTCAATACTAAAATCAGGCTCCAAGTCAAGCTAAGAAGTGAACCCTGGTACACTTAGGGTGGAGATATGCGAGGGGATTGAGGGTAGTAATGGAGATGAAAAGGGGGAATGGAAAGGAGTGCCAGAGTGAAGTGTTACCAGTGAAGACAGCTTTGAATAGAGTCACTCCTTGGAACAACTCCTGTGATGGGATGCCAACTGAGCAACAAACACTGCCTGCTGCCTGCCTGAGCTATGGCAGATTTGGAAAGAGTTAGATCAAATAGCGCCGTGGAGTAGCATTTTGAAAACTGTTTTCTGTGAAAAGTGTATCTTTTTTCCGACTCATAGACATTTCAGTTCATATTCTTTTAAGTATTCTTTCATTTTTTTTTGGGGGGGGGGCATGGGAGGAGGAAGGGAGAGGAAGAGAGGAACATCGATCGGCTGCCTCCTGCATGCCTCCTACTGGGGATCAGGCCTGAAGCTTGGGCATGTGTCCTCGCCTGAATCTAACCTTTGGCCTATCAGTGCATGGGATGATGCTCAACCAACTGGGCCACACTGGAGTGAGGAACAATCCCCTAAATCTTGGTTGCCGTAACTATTTGGTGTTGATACTATAATTTGTAAGAAAATAGAAAGGAAAATGCTGATAGAATGATGTCCCTTATATTGAGGGATTACTTGTTCTAATAGAATAATCATGCAAATTTTAACTTGAATTATATGCTTACTGTTGCATTGCATATTCTTACACTCAGTTGCTTATGTTATCCTTGGATGGATTTTTTCTGTATCCCTTTGGGAAATTGCTTTCATTTGTTTATTGAACAAATATTTATTGAGTGCCAACTATATTCCAGGCTTCATTGTGCTGGACATTAGGACATAAGACCTCTCTCTCTCTCAATGTCATGTAAAAAGTGCTATGATAAATGAAATGCAAGGTGCAAATGTAGCATCTAACTCGGATTTGAGGGTTTAGAGGAGGTTCCTCAGAGGTAGCAATGTTTAAAACTGAGACCTGAAAAACAGGTAGGAATTATGGAGGTAAGCTGGGTTTTAGGTAAATAAAGGATAAAAAAAAAGTCATAGAGAGAAGGTCTGGAAGTGATAGAAAAGAGCCTGGTTGAAGAACTAAAATAAGTTCTGGTTGTCTAGATAAAGTGCGAGGGAGAGAATAATGGGAGGTAAGGATAGAGAAGTAGATATGGACTGAGTAGAGAAGGATCTTGTAAACCAAAAGAAGGAATTTGAAATTTATCTGGAGGAAAAGGAAAAACTTCAATTTAAAGAGTTTTAAGCAGGGAAAGATCATTCTGGCTACAGTGTAAGGCAGGATCAACTATTGTGAGACTTGCTACTAGAGTAATCCAGGGAAGAGATACAACTTAAGGTTGTCACCATGGAAATGATATGGAGATGATAGGCCTAAAATATATTGAGCCAGGAGAATCACCTGGTCTTGGAGAGTGATTGGGATGATGAGGGGGAGGGTTGAGTCAGATATCACAGGAAAGTTTTGGTTTTGCCAACCACATGAATGGTGAAACCATTCCCTGATAAAGGGAGCACATGGTGGTGGTGTTTGGGGGGTGGGTAGGGGTGGGCAGAAGACAAGTTCAGTTCATACTGAGTTTGAGGATCCTGTTGCACATCCAATAATTGCAATAAAAACTGGAGTCTGGAGGGAGATAGGGGCATACTGACAGTAACTTAATCATAAGACTTTAGAAGTTCACTTTGCGAGAGTAGTTTGGTGGAGCGTTAGGGGCAGAGCTTAATAGTGGATTGAGGAGCGAATGGGAGGTGAAGAAATGTGAATATATAACCAACTTCCTAGAAGCTTGTCTTAGAAGGGGAAGCAGAAGAGAGGGCAGCAACTGAAGGGGCACATGGTATTGAGAAAATGGAAGATGCTTGGATATATTTAAATGTGTTTAGGACAGAGTCTGAAGAAAAGTTGATGGAACAGAACTAGATTCATGAAATGGAGGTGAGGCATTTGGGGCAGATGTTAACCTTAAGCAGAATGAGATCATAAAACGCTTAGTACTTTATACCAAAGTATATCAATGAAAATGGGGGACTACTGGAGAATTTTAAGCGTGGGAAAAGCATGATGAAATTTCCCTGAAGAACTGTTTTCGGTGAAATAGGTTTTGGCTCATGCACTTGGCTTACGTTGAGGAATAGTCTAAAAACCTGCTGTTATATTCATTGTAGGGGTTGCCCTAAAAGACGATGCCCTCTATAAGAGTATCTCATAAGAAATTTCTTACCTATCAGTTTTGATTTTTTTGAGGAAGTAGTATGTTTTCACATTATGGATGATGTAAACATGGTATTGATTTCTCTTTTTGTTATGGACACCAAGAAGCTCAGAGCCATACAATTTTATGTTATGTTTTCATTATAACTTTCTTTGCGGTCTTCAACTTTATGTATGGTTTTCTTGATTATATTTAAATTTATATATTTTAATTTCTTTATAGGTGTTTTAATTTGCCTCAAATTCTATGTGAAGTGAAATGAGAGGATAAATTCATAATAAATAACACATGACCATATTTGCTCTCTTTGACTCCTCCCCATCAGGGTGGGATACAGTATGAGGTGGAGGGAAGGTGGATAGTCGAGGCAAGGAGGTCAGTTAGAAGGCTCTTCTAAAAGTCCAAGAGAGAAAGGAGGGAGGCTAAACTAAGGCAATAGTAATGGAGATGAGGGGAAAGGGGTGGATCTGAGAGATGTTTAGGAGGTAGAGTGGAAGGGAATTGGTAATGAAATAGATGGTGCATGTGTGAGGGAATGGGTGGGTGAGGAAAGGGAGTGTCCAAAAACAATTCTGAAGTTTCTGTCTTGTTGGCTTGGACAGCAGGTGCAGATGGTATGGTCTCTATGATATGGAAGTCTGGAAGAGAACCAGGCATGAAGTGAAGATGGTGGGAGACAATCAGGTGGCCGTGCCTGTAACAGTTGGTCTGGAAGTGAGAAGAACATCTGTAGTGGAGGTAGCAACTTGGTCTTCGTGGAGAGAGTGAGTGAGGCAGAGAAGGGCAAAAGCAAAAGGAGCATGTAGGTCAGAGCCCTGAGGATCATCATCTAATGATCAGGTAGAGGAGGAAGGGCTGGCAAAGGAAAACAAGAAAGGAAAGCAAGAGAAAACAAGAGTATAGGGAAATGGGAACTAAAGGAAAGAGTGTGTAAAATGGTGGCCGTGGTCAAATGCATCGAATGCTACCAGTTAAGAGCGAGAAAGACGAGGACTGAAGAGTATGCGCTTTCAGTCAGGGCCTGTAAATAATTGGTGACTTGAGTGGAGATGTTCAGTCATTCATTCCCCAATACATGTCAGTGAATAGTGTGTACTACCTTCTAATTGAATAATGATGACTGATCTGATGTGGTGGAAATAAAAGAAAATGGGGTGCAAGGAAGTTTAATCCATCAGGATGGATAATTATGGAAGAATGGTGTCTTTGGAGGGGCATTACTACCTCAGAAACAGAGAGTACAATTTTTTTTTTTTTTTTAGAAAATTATCATAGCTAGGTATGTGCATTAAGTTGAATGATGGTATTGCAATATTGTAGAAAAGTAGAATAAAATGACTTATGGACTGTGTTTAAATCAGAGAAAACAGGCCAAGGTATTCATGAACATCAATAAAGCTTTATAACAGTACAATTCATTACCATTGTTTGGATTAATACTGTAGTAATTACACACTTTGTACATTATGAAAATAAGTCATAAATAGTGTAAAAATAATTTTGAAGATCAACTTCTCACAAACTAGGAACCCTGTAAACAAGTTACAAAAGCAAATAAAGACAAATGAGAAACTGAACATAATGCAATTATCTTCAAACTGCAAATTGAAAACCACACGCTTCTTTTGATTCAGCAATGTCAGCAGGAGAAATTAAAATGAAACTGAAATAAGGAATCAAACAGGGAGAATTCAATCTTTCAATTATTTACACTGCTGAGAAAAACAGGTTTGTGCCATATTTACAGTGACAACACACAACACATTCTTAGAATAATCAATTACATGAGACTGGCCAACAAAACATTAAGAAAAATATGCAGTGTAATGCTTGCCAAAATATGTTTTCTGCATTTTCCTCTTATTTTGTATTCATGTGATTTTTTTGGCAATATAAAAATAGCTGCACATAGAGATGAACTTTAAAATGTAAAAAATACAAATAAAAATATAATATTTTCTAAAGGAAAATCAGATACATACACCTTTTAAAAATGTTATTAAGTTGCATGAAACATTTACAACAGTATAAAGAACATTCACATAAATGTCAATAATATGTAAGACATTCTTTTGTGAATCCAATTTATTAATGTTTCTGAGATATGGAGAATATCAACCGCATTTTGAGAAAGGATGGTAATTTATTAAGTTATCCACAAATCATAACTGGCCAAGTTGAAAAAGTCTTCCTATTCCCAAAAGGACAGTTCTGTCAAGAAGCAGCACAGGAAATCTTATGCATTTAAATACATTAAAAAAATCAGACATGCCATTAAAACGTTTCAGTATTGTATTAATGAAAATTAAACCCACTAAAAATTTAAGTTGAAAGGGTATCTCTGCTATGGCATATAGTAAATCTAGTCATTGTGAAGTTATTCAACAAAAGTAAAAGAACAGACTGAAGGCCAACAAAATCATCATTGGTCAATCATGTTAATTTCATTAGGAATGAATAATTTTAACAGCCAGAATCAAACACAGGTCATTGTTCTTAATTGTTATTTATGAGAATATATAAATATGTTGCTCTGGTCTTGACTTTCTAGAGATAGCAGGGACTTTGTTTTTTGTTTTGGTATAACACTTTTGGTACTGTTAATTATTGATATTACTTGATTATCAAGAAATAGGAAAAATTCCAATATTGGCATATTTCTATAATTACAATATCACTCACCATGCAAACATAAATGACTTCTGAGAAAATCATACATAGGGCCAAAAACAGAAAAGAAAAGATGAAAAATGGTATTAACATTTTATGCTACAATAGTAACATTGAAAAAAATTTAAACCTTGGAAAATTAAGCACATTTTCCAAGTGATAAAAATATAAGCTACCAAAGACAACTTTTCCATAGCTTACTGATGTGCTGATCTGACCATTTTCCAAACTAGGAAAGGACATGTAGGATGAACTACTAGATGTATAAGTTCTTGCTGTCCCTTTAGAACATCATGTATAGGAAGTCAATTCAAGAACAGACATTTTTTGGGAGATGGAAATTCAAGATATCCTCATGCTTTATATAAAATCAAATAAAAAAGAAAAACTCTCCAAGATTGTTTTTCATAATGAAAATAAAAACTAGAAGAAAAATTTAGGCATATTTGGGTGTCAGGTATGCTATGAATGTATGCAGACATATCTAATTCTGGTTTTGCAACACTTAATCAAATTATGTCAGTTAAAAGATGAGAATGAAAGTTGATGAAAGGCATACAGCATATGACAAGAACATGTAAAAAGAGGATCCATGATCCAAGTAAGGAAACATCATCTGCAGGTTATACTGTTTTGTTTTACATTTTAAAAGACTAGTCATTGAACCATAATTACAACAAATTCATAAACATGAAAAAATAAAATCACACACTAACAGTTTAGGAATGCTATTAAACTGAGAAATGAAATCCATAGTAGAGCTGCACTGTCTATAAAGAAAAATAAAAGAAATACATCAGCACCAACATGAATGAAAAAAAATTTTAAAGCTAAAACACATTCCAATTTGGTATCCTTAAAAGATGCTTATCAGAAATAGAACCTGATTTTGACTTATTTTCATTGTGTCTTTCATGTGTTTTTCCTCAATCCTCTATTTAATAATATAAATTAAAAAGAAATCTTTAAGAAAAATATGTACCTGCCAACACATGTATCAGCAAACATAATTTATTAGTTCATTTGGCAATTATTTGATGACAAAATGGATGGTTGAAAATATTTTAGGAACCCAAAATTTAAGATTATCCATAGTGGTTAAGACCTAGTAAATCCACTGAACAAAGAGGAGTGATAGCATCCCTTTGTTTGTCCAAAGAAAATAAATGTAATGGAAGTTAATAATTTTATTCCTTAATCATGGAATAAAAGTCAATGCTGTCAAATCAGAGCAAAAACCCGATATACACATAGGACAGAACAATATTCTTAAAGGGCTGTATTTAAAAAATTTTTGTACATAAAATGATTATCTTTTGAGGTATTCTCTTTAGAAGCTGTGCAAGTTTTAAATAGTGATCCATCTTGATACCTGTTTATACTAAAAGAGTAAGAAAGATACATAGAATGAAATATAGCCACTAGATTTTTCTCAAGACAGTACTGTTTGTTTTCCTGAAAATACTGTAGTTCTACCTGCTTTAGTTCGTTTTTCCAATCTATTTAAGACAAGTCGTTTCAGACATTAAACGATAATACCTCATCCTAACCATGTCATAGAAGAGATCATTAGAAAAACTCCCTCTATTGTTTTAAAAATGCCAAATTGGCTTCAGAGAGTGGAATGTTACTAGAAATGTGACCAATTAGATGGGTGTAATAGTTTGAATATCTTTCCAATCTTGAAAACTTAATGAAATAAAAAGAAGGCAATGTGTATAATTGAGCATTTGGTTATATACTATGAAAGAGATCATAAGGACCTTAGGATCCTTGTCTTATAATCATATCTTAATTACTGTCAGCCCAAGTCAATGATGAATTAGTTTCCCCTCTGGTGGTAACAACCTGTGCATGAAAGTAGAAAATTTCCCACAAAATGGTGTTGAGTCCAGAGAAAAATTATATTGCCCAATGAGCAAAAAGTGACTACTCCTCATTGATGATGTTTCTCCTAATGGAACTCTTCCATGTAGAATAAGCCATTTCAAAACATGATACCAACACTTTACTGTGCAAAGAAATGCTCAGTCTAATACAGCTAGGTAACTTTTGAGCAAGAAGATGAAAAAATACTCTCTTAATGGAAACTATATGGCAACTATATTTCACAGCTTTCTGAGATCTCAGATTTGGTCTGTGCATAAGACAAACATTTAGAAATATAAAAAAAGATAAAGAAATCTAAATATAGACAAAACTTACATCTAAGTAGAACTACAAAAAATAGAAATGAGTTAATACTACCAAATGTGACCAAATCTTGACTTTATCTTAAGTGATAATCACTATGTATGTAATGTTCATCATATGAAAAAAAGTCAAAAAGTACTGAAAAGAATTTCTTAACTTTGATACTTTACAGTGACTGAAGTGAAATTGGAGCTTCTTTTACGTTCTCTTCAATTATTCATAACATGAAAGCAAGTTAGTAAAATGTCATCTTGATTATTGGTTTCATTATTAGAATTTGAAGGCCTTTCTTTAAAAAAAAGTTCAAACAAATATGACAAAAGAGTTTCAGCTTAGTATTCCTTGGAATAAAAAAAGAAAGAAAAGAAAAAGTATTTAAAAGAGTTGGAAACATGTTCTCTTTCTAGAACTTTGTAGAAAATGTTTGAAACGGGTTCGATTTTGGAGAGAATGGAGGCTCTCACATCAGCTTCGGTAGAGACTGCGATTTCTTCAGGACGTGTGATTTCTTCAGCAACCTGAGCTTTGTCGGGAGGTACACCCCCTCTCCTAAGAAACAGGGGCTGCCGTTCCAAGAATCTTCTACTCCAAAGAAGAGCTGTATGTCTCTGTCGTTCTCCAAAAGCACCCATACTAACACCTGCTTGGATTCAGTTTATTAGAAGAAAAAGTCGGCTGTTCTGGGTGCCTGCATTTCTACACCTCTTTCCTACTTGGTCACAGGAGAGACAGCGCAGGATACTGAACCGGTCCTCTTTCCTGGTCTTCACTGCCAAGGGCAGCCCAAGGAAAACCGGCAGCACAACCAGCTCAACCCTGGATATTTCAACCAAGGTGGCACGTGAGCCCACAATACTGGAAGCTGTAGATCTGCAGTTGGGACTGCAACTCCCTCAAAATACAAGACCACTTGTGTGTGTGCTCTCCACCACTTTATCTCTTTTTGGCAATAAGCCATGGTGTAACCCCCTTGAGATGACAAAAGAAATAAAAGCTCAGATGTGATTGAAGGACTCACCAAGAGGCGTGCTAGCATCTGAAGGTGCACAACAGCAGGCAGGTTTGGCAGGGTCATGCTGTTTTAGTCAGTTTCAGTGGGCGGTGTGAACTCAGCGCTAACAGTGAAGGTGAGTAGGGATGTGACAATAAACGCTATCATCGGTCAGTACGGTACATTTTCATAGTTTTGAGTCCATATTTGGTCACAATTTTATGTAAACTATTTCATGGCCCCTTTTGTCCATGCAATTGGTAAGCCCAAAGTAAGAAAATAGCAAGAACAATCATTCTCTATCACTGATATGTCCATATAAATAGGCATCTTTACATAAGATAAAGAGATACTGATCTATATTTTTCTGCAGGCTTCTCACTAGTTTCACATGTTGCCCAATTTTAGATGTAAGCAAAGAAAAGATGGACATGTGTACTACTGCAAACAGGAAGAAGCAGCTATATGTAAACATATCTCAGACTTGTAAAATCTGCAATTTGATTTTCAACTATAAATATAAAGAGTGGACCACTATATACACAACTTCATGCTCGGAAGGTTAGTTTCATCACTGCAGAAAAACAAACAACAAAAAAGACAAATATATAGAATTAGTGGTCTAGGATAAAAATTCCAAATTAACATTTATTTTAAGAAAACTGGTAGAACCCTGAATAGAGTTGTTGTTTGTCAATCAATGAGCCAATCAATATGGGTCTTACATATTACTTTTCTAAAACTCCAGTGTCATCAAAATTTCTATCCTAGATTCAACCCACATTTTCCTTTTGCTGCAGATAAGTTTCTGGTAAGTGTTTGTTTCAGTAACTATTCTGGGAAAGCAGAAAATTAGGATTTTTAGCATACATGTGCCGTAGTTAAAATACACATGTCCTATTTACAAATTACATAGTCTTCTCTAAGCATTAAACCACACTGTGGAAAAAGCTGAAGATTCTGACCTCAGTGGCACTACTTACTTCACCAACACCTGACTCTTCCTGTTTCCTCTTTCCTTTTGTTAGCCTTGTCCTGCTGTGGATGATGAGCAAGGTAAACCAGCCTGCTAGCGGGTCCTTAAGCTGTATTACAGGTTCCACTGTGATCTAAGGTACCATAAATCTCTGGTTTCTCATTTTGAACAGCCATAATTATTAAGGTTTTCCTAGAACTAAAGTTAAGTCTGAGAGAACTGAGGGCCGATCATCTTTGAAGTATAAACTTATACAGCAGATCTTGGAGATGGCGACTTACTGAAAAATAAAAATCAATGAGAAAAGTAAAATGTCCAGTTCATTAATTAAAAACATTTGTTTTTTTCCAAGAAAAATAGATCCTACATTAGATGTGCCTGGGAGAGGCTGGGAACTTTGTGATTTTTAGAGATGGAGTTCACTCCATGTTTATGCATGTTGTGTCCATGCCAGAGAATATGGCCAGTGTGGCTCAGAGGTTGAGCATCAATCCATGAATCAGGAGGTCAGGGTTTGATTCCCAGTCAGGGCACATGCCCAGGTTGCATGCTCCATCCCCAGTGGGGGAAGTGCAGGAGGCATCAAGGATTCTCATCACTGATGTTTCTATCTCTCTCTCCCTCTCCCTTCCTCTGTGAAATCAATAAAAGCATTTTTTAAAAATCTGTCATCTTGTTTTAGGAAGGTTCTGCTAAAAACTTGTTAGCTTTACCTGGAAAAATAAGGTTTAGTAAGACATTAAAAAATACGAAAGCTATAAGTGTTTTCCTGATTAAATAGTTTTAATCTCCGGATGGGGATGGATACAACTTTAATGGTCTGTAAGTATTTTCTTAACCATAAATGCTGCCATTTACTCACTGTATGAATTACACGGCGAACTGGTACATCATTATTCTTCAAAATTTAGAAAACTGAACTATATCTAAAAGGAAAAGTAATTTAAACAAAGATGAAATCATTTTTTGCATAAAAATATTACTAGAGAGCAGCATAACCAAAGGGATTTGTTCATTAATCAGAGCGAGTTACGTGGCCACCTCAATCTGAATTTTCAAACATTTACCACTATGCTCTGGAGGCTAATAAACAATAGTGTTTAAAAGGGGGATCCACATAAAACAGGACTACATAAGGAATCTACTGGACATCTTTTAAAAATATTTAAAAAATAATGTGATTTGACTAAGTGTTATTTCAGATAGCTAAATTGACCACATTAAGAGATTTCAGAACATTCCATTTTTTTCTAACTGTTTCTACTTTTTGGGGAGAAGGGTGTTGAGAGAGGCTGATCCCAATGGTTTGCTTTTGTGTGTGCTGGGAGTGTGGCAAGCAATACTGAGTTTTATCAGCGAATTATTATTTTTTATGTAAGAAGATGCGAGATTTAAGAAATCCTTGATCTTATGTAGATCATGGTATCTATTCTGTGGAAAAATGAGTACTTAAAAGGGAAATATCTGATTTTCTGATGCCAGACATATTACTATTAGGACTGGCCTTTTTATGAACTAAAAGATGATGAGTGCTTTGTTTGTTGCCATTATTATGCCCTCACAGAAAGGAAGTGATTTAGAAGCAGCTAAAAACTATATGAGCCAAGTTCTGAGTAGTATTAGAAGGTTGGTAAAATAAGCCTTTCACATCTACCTCTATGTCAGTTGTGCCAATGTATTAAAAAACCATTATAATATTAGATTACAGGTCAAAGGTCAAAGAGCACATGGTAATCCCAGCTCAGGATGTATTAAAAATTCTGAGAACAGGGGTTATGAGGGTGAAAGGATACTTTTCTCAGGTGAAGAAGAATACGATGATAGACCCATCTTTCTAAGAACCACTTGACCTCAGGTGTGATTGAGATGATTATCTGAGAGGCTGAAAGCGGAGTTTGGGAAGCTACTAAATAAATGACGCTGCTGAGTAAGAAGGAAGGTGTTTCTTTCCCTAGTCAAGTGGGGTGAGAGTGGTCAAGCAAGAGAGTAAGTTACACAGGATCTCACCAACACAGTTGATGAGCTAAGACGAAACCAGGAGAGTTAAGTTTCTCTTCATCTTTCTACAATCCTACATAGTTTTGTATAACTTGGCCGGTGAAAAAATGCCTGTGAAAAATAACTGAATAAACCACAAGGTTTTAGAGAAAAAAAATCAAAATGATCAAAGCAGCATGTATGCTTCCGCCTGGCTTATTTTTACATCAGTGGAGTTCCCCCATCCTTCAGTAGCATACACGCACAGTCTTTTACAGGTTCACACCATTATTGTGTAAAGGTTTGGTACTCCCTCAGCACAGCAGGGACACAGATTTTCCCTGCTTAAAGTCAGGCCATTGCTTCCCATCGTGTTTCTCGTTCTGTTACTTACTAGCTCTGTGCCTTGGAAGTTACTTAACCTCTCTGAATTTCAGCTTCCCCATCAGAACCATTGAGGATAACACCCTAGGGGGCTATTGTGACAATTAAATAAAATGATACCCCTTATGTAAAAGGGCTTGTCACATAGAAGGCTCTCTGTTAGGGTAAGTTCCTTTTCCTACACAATGGCTATAGGTAGCTATATGAAGAGGCTAGAATAAACTATTACAAAGGACACCAACTTAAATATAATCAGAGTCTCCTAAATAACTCAAGATATCACTGAAGAAAAAAGATCATGCTTACATTTTCTGCTTTCTCAGCTTAGTGACTAATATTGACAGGGTTCTACCATGTATTTGCATGTTTACTTAAGTAACAGTATACATAGAAAAACAATCACAGTCAAGAGTAGTTTTAAACATTAGGAGTATAAGGAGGTCACTGAGAGACAAGCAAACCATTACAGAGATGCACGGCCTGCCCCTTTCCATCCAAAGAAAGGACTAGATAGGGGAAGGCCCCAAACTACAACGTTTGTTAGGAACTGTTTCCACTCCTCAGTTCAGGAAGAAGTCAGCAGGAAACATAATGGAAAGATCTTCTGAAGGTGGTATCTTTTTCTTTTTAATAGCCAAACAACTTTTAGCAATGTCTCATTCAAAAGGTCTCCTCTAAATGGAAAAGGCTAGGCCAGGTGGAGAGAAAGGGAGAGTGCTTCTTTTAGAAATAATTCCATAAAGCCTACCTTTTGCCAACAGCCAGGCATGGGTAATCCATCTGGGCCCTGTTTTAAAGAGAAGAATAAGAATTCCTTAGCTCCACGAAAGTGATCATACTTCCTAATTCACATGCTCAGAGATTTACAAGATGGATTTCTACACATTAGTAGCTTTAGTCATAGGCATATTTTTCTAATTATTAACAAGTAACTCCTAATATAATACCTAATGTTTAAATTCAAATGCCCTTTTTTTTTTTAGGGAGAGTACACATTTTGAAAATACATAAAGTATAAAAAATATGCCTAATTTTGAAAAAGCAATTTACAAAGTGGTCTACTCAGTTCTACCTTGGGATAACAAATCTGTACTATTCATCCTAATTTCATTTACATATATTTCACAATTATCTTTAAGTAAACTGAAATGACTTCACTTCCTGGTCACAATGGTATATGGTTGAATGCATGATAATGATGAATAATCAATGATGAACCATTTCTATCTGAAGTTTATAGCTCTTCAGAGGCTATTTTTCACTTTTCTATATTGAAAGCAGATATATTGGAATACATTTAATCAACCAAATTAAAACATAGGCAGCCTATCTATATCTTTACAGTAAAATGTTATTCATCAATTTTTCTATTAAAGTTCTTCAGAAGCCAGTTAACAAATTCTGAATAAACCTGGGATTCCTAAATGCTGCAGCATTTATTTTTATTTAAAGTGTGAACACTCTTCAGATACAAATGGCATAAATAAAGCAGGGAGAGTTGGGGTGTGATGAGGCATGCTTGTGTTTCCACCCAACAAAATGATTGTAAACTATTATTTATTATCATTACCAAGCAAAAAAAATAAAAGACTGGGCACTTCACAATGATATTTTCTAATTGTAATTATGAACTGAATACCATTTTTTCTATAAACACAATCTCTTAAAAGGCTTGAGAAACAAAGTTATCTTTATAGAAACATGCTTAGCATTAAAAAACAATATAAGAACATGCAGACCAAATATAACCATCAACACTACCATAAAATGTTTTCCTTTATGCCTCAGAAAATATGAATATACTTTTTAAAACAATGTAAAAAAGAAAAACCCCACTTTGAAATAGCTTTATAAGATATTTGGGAAAAATTCGGTAATGCCAGATTGGTACAAGGAGAAGGATCACCCAGTAGAATTTTAGATTTTAGTAAAAGGAGGATTTTGGGTTCATGCCAATGGAGATAAGGGAGTTCTGTCTACTTTAGGAAAGTGAGTTTCAAAAGGAGAGGCCATTAAATCAAAAGGTTATGTGACAAAGAGGAGAGTTTGGGCTGTAGACTGTTATCTTTAGAAGCTCAAAGAAGCTTGGTTTACTTCCCTACAGTCTCTTAACAGCATTCCCTAGAAATAGCTACTCCCGACTGCAGAGGCTTCACTCTGTAGGCTTGGCCTTACAGCCGGACAGAAATTTAGTGGAAGAGGCAAAAATGCCTTTATTTCCTTTAGAGGAAAAGAAAAAAAAGTTCAATTTAGGGGTAAAACCCAAAGTTATGGGCTAGCTGTGCCTTTACTAGTACATAGAAGCCTTTCGTGTAATGTTAATGTAATCTTTATTTATTGAATAAATTAATATCCCCCAGAAGGCAGACCCGGCTCATGTCAGTTGTGAGAACGTTAGGAGATTAGTTTCCAGTTTCCATTGGTAGACATGCATGCTAGCTCTCTTCACTCTGCAGAGTTGCGGAAGGAGCCGTTCATGCACATGCATGTAGTGTGTTTATCATGTAAAGCATGGTCCAGAAGCACCACTTTACACCCATAGAGATGAATATGTAATAAACAAAGGAACTGCATGCAGGGTAGTAGGAAAGAGAAATACTGTACCAATTGGCAAGGGGCATCCAGCCCATCCAGGCCAGGCTGGCCTGGCTCCCCTTTTTCCCCCTTAATGCCACGGAATCCCTGTTTGTAAAGATTAACTCATAACGTTACTAACAAGAAATCACTTATGCACAAGTTCTGCTAAAGAAATAACCACAATAATAAGAGCTGGGAGAGGAGCAATTCTGAAGTGAAAAGTAACATACGGTGAAGTTGGACAAAACTCCACATATCATGAGGGCTTGACTGGGAACCGGGACCTCTGTGGAGAAGTACAGAACCACGCTGGTTCCTTTTTGGATCCTCCATTCGTGTTGGATCAACACTTGAGTGTTAAGAAACCAGGCCGAGCTGGTGGCCAGACACAAGGTATGGAACATGACGGGATTACCCAGATAGATCATTCTAGTACCTTGTCCATGTTTAATGACCCCAGTCAGCACCCCAGCTTTTATGGGTCCCTCCAGCTTGCTCTTCTCCCAGCTTATCCCCTCACACATGACATCTGGAGTCAGAGTCTCATGAGTCAGACATACCAACGGGCAAGGTGCATCTAATCCAGGGGCACCCTGTTCTCCTTTCTCCCCTTTAGGCCCCTTTTTGCCTTTCTTTCCCTTTTCCCCCTGTGGATACAAGGGTTTGAATAAAAGACAGGTTTTATTGGAGCGGGGTAAATAATGGTGATTCAAAAGATGATTTAGCCAATAAAAGTCTGGAAGGGCATTTACCATTGTTTTCTGGTTTAGGTAAGGCATGATATTATAAAAATAACAGAGTGACAATGGATTCTGGGTAACGATATGTGGCATTTTATTTACGATACTCAATAATTTGATAGAGGAGACCAAAGGCCAACCCATCACGAAGGGGGATCAGTGCTGACACAGAGCCCGGTGCAGTGGTCCTTTTGAAGGAGGTGTTTCTGCCATGATCTGGGGTATGTGTGTGTGTGTGTGTGTGTGTGTGTGTGTGCGTGTGTGATACCAACTGTACTGTGAAGCCAGCCAGTGCAGGTGAGGTTCAGAGGAATAATGGATACTTCGCACAATTTTCTATGCCTGTCAGCTTGTTCCCCGCCCCCCCGAATCCTGTAATAGGTGTAAGCTACATTGAGCCAGATTAAAGAATATTAACAGCGTCTACCTTTTTGAAATAGAGACAATTTTATGACATTATTTTTTGTAGCTCTCATTAAAAAATATTCAATGTATCAAAATATACTTCTATTTATTTTAACATTTGTTTTCAGGTAACTAAGAGCAAATAATTCCCTTATTAAGTCAGACAAATAAAGTTAAAATGTGCTAATACTTCTTAGCAATACCAATGGGAGAAACGGACTTATTTAAAAACCCAGGGATCTTCTTTAATTCACTCTTATTAATCTCATGCCAGGCGCTCACAATGGTAAATGGGTTTCCAGCTTACTTGCAATTAAAAAAAAAATTCTGTTCAGGAGAGGAAAAGCAGTTTGGACTGAGCTGAGCTAACACTAAAAATGAGGTAGGCAGGATAATAACATAGGGGGAGGTAGCCATGGAAATTAGTATTTAGGAATCAAGGTAAAGGTTGTGGAAATCTGCGTGGATCAGAGGGATGGAGGAATTTAGGAAAGGAGGCAAAAGGAGGAGAAGGAAGGAATGCACCTCAGCTGTTTTACATTAACATAAATTCTGCATATTTATAGACAAGAAGTTGGTGAGTACAAAATACAATACATACTTGAATTAGCGTATTCATTCTGCAATCAGGATGGCAGTTACAATAAAATGGAATAATTTCAGAAGCAAAACAACATGAACAGTCAAAGGTAAAAAGACATACACATAACAGAAATATGAGATATGCATTCAAATGAACGTATTCATTCTGACTGCGTGCGCGAAAGCTCCTCATTTCTGTCCTGTGTGCCAAAAAGGTTGCATCAGAAGGCTCAGAATCAAGAACACCCGGGTTGATTTCACACTCGGGAAAGAGAAATTCTGCGTGGTTTAGTTGATCTTGATTAAAGACAAAGCCCTGAGAAGCCAGGGTGAAATGAGAGCAGGTGTGACAGGAAGTAAGCTGGGAGGCACTTTGGGGAGTAAATTGCCTCACTCATGCGGATGAATCAACATACTTCCTCAGCAAATACCTTCAGTGCCGTGACATAACATGGATGTAAACTTGTTTTTAGGTGCGTTCTCAGGAGGCAGTGGACTCTTCTTCACGTGGGTGTGACTGACACCAGGTGTGTTAGGTCTTATTAATTTAGAATTCACTTCATTGTTTGGTAAATCAACTCATATTAATAATCAACCAAAAAGTGCTGCCATACAAATGTTGACTGAGGTTTTGGGAATAATTTCTCAGTAATATTTCTGTAAACTTCAAGCATTATGAAAAAGACACGATTTTTTTTTTTTAAATCCCCACCTGAGGAGATTTTTCCATTGATTTTTAGGGAGAGTGGAAGAGAGGGAAAGACAGAGAGAAATATCAATGAGAGAGAAACACACTGATTGGTTGCCTCCTGCATGTGCCCCTACCAGGGCTAGGTCGGGGAGGAGCCTGAAATGAGGTATGTGCCCCGGACCCTTCAGTCTGCAGGCTGACACTCTATCTACTGAGCCAAACCAGCTAGGGCACAGACATGACTGTATAAAGAACAATGTATCAGTGTTATTATTAATCAACATAGTTTTATAACACAAAACCATCTGTCCATGTGGGTATGAGCACATTAAAGGTTCCTGCTAATATTTATCTCCCATGTCAAAGAATGCTATACATAAAGTGTTCACATTTAGAATCTAATTTTCCTATAGATAAAACTTCGATACGTGGAATCTGAAACATGAAAACATTTTGTATGGGTGACTAACATTACTCTGAGGATTACATTTGTGGCTTAGTGTTTTCATAAGTTAAAATGCTGGTATTTTCTTCTTTGTTTAAAAGAGCATTAAAGTAAGTATCTTCATACTTTTGAGTAAGATTTTGCACTCATATTACCCACCAGGTAAATAGAAAATCAATAATCTTTAAAGCACACATACCTTGAGCTAAAATACCAGTACATTTATATTTTATAGTTAGAATTTGTAATTCAGAATAAAAGAATTATTTTTTTGCCTCAGTTTCCTTGCCTGTGAAATGGGAACAAAATAGCACCAACTTAGGGGGTTGCTATGAGGATGAAAAGACTGTCACATGTGAAGCTTTTGGGAAAACACGTAAGTGCTCAGTACATGTAATCAGCGTGATGGCGGCGGTGGTGGTGCTTTTTACATAACTGCTCACATGGACTCTTACCAATGGGAAGCTACTCTAAGTCATACTTGAGGCCTGTAGAATCCAGAGCAGTCTCCACACCTCTCTTTCTTTGACAGCTCTCACTTGGCCTTGCTTTTCAAAAGCCATGAACTTCACTGTTAAAGAAAATTTCTAGGGTTTTGAAACAGTGTGTTGTTCAATAGATCAGGACAAGATTTAATCTTAGGAATATAACTGAACTGTGAAAGTGCAATTTACATTTGAATTGTAAACGCGCAATTAAAATTGAACTGTGAAAGTGCAACTTTGGCCACTTTAAGATTTTCACTCTTCTATTGGGGGGCTGAGTTTTTGTTTGCTTCCTTTGCTGTGTCCAGTGTAAAAAAATATTCTTCAAAGATCTAAGCAAAGGGGAGAGAAAGGGAAAACATGATTTTAAAAATCCATCATCTAAATTTTACTTTCAGACAGAAAACCCTTTTGCTTGATCTTGGCTCCTATGTACTCTGGAGCTGAGGGTCCTGAGATAGAACCTAAACTCAACCTCATAAAATACACCAACATCGTCACTTAAAAATATCTACAGCACCCAAAAGCTGCCTAATGGACTCACTGGGGTTTATCAGTCACACTGCTTGCCTTCTATGTGTCCAGTTAAAGAATCAAGCTACAGAACATATCTCCTGTCCCTTCCCTGGGAACGCTCCGAAGATAACTGAGGCTTTACTGGGTTAGGCGAGCTTGGCCAGAAAATCACTACGGATTTGTGCTATTTCAGTTTACGTTAATGTGTAATAAATTTGTTGTTGTTGTTTTTTCACTTTCAAGAATCCCTGCACATTACATCTTTCAACACACTGGTGTCAGGTAGTTGAAAAATAGTAGCCTGGCTATCTGGGGATTATAATGTTTTCTTCCATACTAGACAGTGCTCTTATTTCTAGTGGCGCAGCCTTCTTCCTTCCCCTGTGAAGAGCTGAGTTCTCAGGTCAGGCATCAGCGTGTTTTTGGAGCACAGGACGGAGCAGGGGTAGACGCAGGAAAGACCCGCATAGCGGAAGCAAAGCGGACAGCATGAGAGAGATCAGGCAGGCACATGCTGAAAGGCAGAGGTCACCTTTTCTCCCTTTTCTCCTAGATCACCCTTCTCGCCTCGTGGACCAGGGAAGCCCTAGAGGACAAAAAGCAAACCAGAGAGATCTACTGATGTAACTGTGGCAAAATCAAACTGAAAAAATACATTTAAAATTGCATGTTTCTGAAACAGATATACAGGGAAAAGGCATGCCAACAATCTCAAAACTTTCTCAGAGAAAGTAGCACTTAGGAATATTAGTTTACTACTAACACGTCAATGATCTACATACTATAGGTTTCTTGCCTTTTCTCCCAGGAAATGTGCAGTGGAGAGAATATCAGGATCCTCGACTGAACCCTGGGGAGCTCACTGCTCTGTGTGGCCCTGTGCAGATCACGTACCTCAGCATGTTAGTCCTTTGACTCTAAAATGGGGTTAATGATATCTACTACACAACTGTTGGTGTGAGCATTAAGTGCGACGAAATAAAGTACCAGAATTCTGTCTGCACATACAAGCTGCTCAATAACTGAACAGTAACAAGCTGAACAGTAACTACGATTGCTTTTGCTATTGTTGTTATTCACCTAATACAGGATGAACAGTGCTCATTTCAAGAGGCATTTACTTTTGAGATCCTTTATATTTATAGAATTGTAAGACAAATAGGGACTTTCAGCTAAAAAATATGGCATAAGAGCTTTGAGAATAGATATACTACACCGTTACCTAAGGGTAGCATGTGAAAGATACTTGGATTTTATGCATATTTTAAAATAAGTGGTTCAAATACAAATGTTGAGAGTGTCCCTAATTTGGGAAAGTATTTTAAAGTGGCACTATCAACTATCAACTATTAATTTTATATCAGATAATTACTTTTCCCCTTTATGTTTACCTTATGCAAACACTCATGGTGTCGTTTAGGTGGCTGTTTACATGCATAGCAATTTTTGTTGTGTGCATATCTATGTGTACAGAAACAATAAGAAGTATTCTTGCTGTTACTGATGGAGACCATCAGCATCTATTATCGCAGGAAGATGTTCATTGCATGTATTACTTACATCAAGACCAGGCTCTCCATCTTTCCCCTGCCAAAGAACCACAGTAGCTATATTAGTGTTCCCAGGTTTCATGAATAGGCTACCGTTTTCGTTAAGGCTGCCTGGACATGCAACACTGCTATCAGAACTACTTCACAGATGTGAAAAAGATCCCCTACTGATTAGTATTACACTTTTTTTTCCCACTAAATCAAGTGAAATGACTGTTAATGTTGCTGTTACGAGTCATGAAAATGTTTTCTTATATATCAGGTTAAATAGTTTGCTTTTTTTGCTGAAGTTGAATGCTTGGTATCCAAGTTATCAATTCAGGAGTTAAGTTGAAAGCAAAAACCATTTAGCTGATTTAAAAACACACCAGTGCTCATAAAGGAGGCAAATCAACGCTGCTTTAATTCTTTGAGTAGTTAGCTCAGACATGAGTAAAAAATGTGGAAACTTTGTTGTTAAATATAGTTTGGATTTGGCTAGCGTGCACCTTGTCTATAAATACTGAGGGTGTGAAGGTCACACCTTAAAGCACCGTTTTTAAGTAAACTGTAAATGAATGATCCCCAAATATAAAAGGGGCCAGAAGGCTGTTGTGCGAGGAGGATAAACGCACGCCCACGGCGCAGATGCCCGGGGCAGGGCCTATTGTGTCTCACAATGGATCCACCCAGAGTTCCTAAGAGGTTGCTTTGATTCCGTCAACTGAAATCTATTTTAAAAATCAGCCTTCACCTTCAATCTATTTTAAAATCAGCCTCTCTTTCAGCATTGAAGCTACGATGGTTTTAGTTTATTATTTCAGTTCATAAAAACTGAAAGTCCAGGGTATGTGGACGTGCATAGGGGTTAAAAACCTCAATCCAAGCCTACAGTTCTATTGTAGTCCTTCCCTACCCCATGGGATCATTTGTGATGATCCCAAAGATAATGTCCTACAGCAAACCCGAGGCCTCAATTTGAAGTCTGTGTCATTGAGAATTTTTATCCACATCCTATGTTCCAGATCCCCTGTGATGACAGTAACAGAGGGATCAGAGACATCGAGTCATCATAATGTCAATTCGAGAAATGACGAATTAGCAAGAGTGGTTTTAGGAAGTAACGTATGAGAACAGATAAAATCTGCAGGAAGTTGTTTTAAATAAAGCTCCTACACCCACTTCTGGTACAGTGACCTTCCAAAGAAGTGCCAATCACGGGCGTCCAGTCAGATAGTAGGGGCAAGGCGTCACTGGACAGGGGGAGTCCCACCTTTAGGTGACTCTGATCCTCTCAGTCTTGTGACGTGTGAGGGCAGGTGTCTGTACGTGAGTGGGAGGATGACATGAATGTGACCTATCTCTGGAAGACATGGTGATACTGGACTTGTAGAGAATTAGTGGACTGTTCTTGCTCCTGTAATGTGATTAGTTGGTCCCACAAGGGCAGGGTTAAGTGGCAGGTGGTCTGTGCATGCTGAAGGTGCAGACCGCACACCAGACAGAGGACTCACGGGCAGGCCGTAGGGCCCTCTGGGTCCGGGCTCTCCCACAGCTCCTTTTTCACCCTAAAAAGGTAGAAAGTTCAAATCAGACACAAACACCAATATTCACACCTGTGCCCGAATGGCCTGTGTGTAAAGCTCCTGTTTGAATTATCATTCTATCAAAATACCAAAGATTCAGGCTCTTCCAGAATTTCTGTCAATGATACAGTAAAAGTAATCTACATAGATGATTTTCTTAAATCACCTTAGAAAGAGCATAAGACTTCCACTGCCCAATTGTGCAAAAGGACCAGCGTGTCTAGGATGCTGTATTCGGTTTTCTTGGGCGTTAATGTGAAACATTTATTTGTTACTAATTATTTTAAGTTACTACTTATTTATTATTGTTAATCCTCACCCAAGAATATTTTTTTCATTGATTTTTAGAGAGGAGGGGAGAGGGAGAAAGAGAGAATGTACGTGCAAGAGAGAGAGAGAGAGAGAGAGAGAGAGAGAGAGAGAGAGAGAGGAGACAGATTGATTGGTTGCTTCCCACTAGGCTGGGGATTGAAACTGCAACCCAGTTACATGCCCTTGACTGGGACTTGAACCCTTGACCCTTTGGTGTATGGGCTGGTGCTCTAACCACTGAGAAAAAACAGCCGAGGATTAAATGATAATCTTGAATGCTTATAAAGAATAAGTGTAATTGGAGGTGGTCCCATGAATAGGAAATAATTACAATGACAGAGAAAAAGATATTCTGCATTTCAAGTAAAAGACCCCTTCTGCCCCCATCTTCAAAATTAATGTGTTTGTCAGGATTTAGCATGAAAACTTCAGGAGTCACGATGATGTTTATGTGAGTGGTCAGACAGAAAATGTTACCTTCTTTTATCACACCTCTGAAGTTCAAAGGTTAGCAACTCTTTTTCATGAGTAAAGTGCCAAGTTCAGCTGCTCACTCTGAATGCAGATCCATGTATTTTGCTGTGTTTGTCTATACTCCAGATTCCCATTTGAGCAAATTTAAAGTCCCTGTTAACATTCTTCTTTAATCTAAACTTAGGGATTGGTGGAGCTAATTAGCATGGTCACCCAGAAACACATAAAGAATAGGGAGGCCACTGAAAATAAATATGATCAATGCTTTTGAACTTTTACTCAGTATTACTGAAAGCGCTGCATTTGCCTTCAGGAAAGTGGCAGGCTTTGAAATAAAACACATCTAAATTTGAATTCCAGTCCTGTCACGAACTATCTGTATGGCCTTAGGTAACTTTTTTTTTAAAAAAATCTTCACCCAAGGTTATGTTTTTCTTGATTTTAGAGAGAGAGGAAGAGAAAGAGAAACATCAATGAGAGAGAGAAATATCGATTGGTTGCCTCCCTGTAGGCACCCTGACCAGGGATCGAACCAAGAACTTAGGTCTGTGACCTGACCAGTAATTGAACCTGAAACCTTTTGGTGTAGACTACACTTCAACCAACTGAGCCACCCCCGTCAAGGCTTAGGTAATTTTCTTAACCTTCCTGTGCCTGAGTTTCATTGGCTATTAAATAGGAAAAATAATACATATTCAATAAGAATTTTTCTGATTATAAAATATGAAATTCACTATGTCCCATAAATAGTATCTATCATTATTATACAATTAGAGGTCTTATTTTTAATAAAAAAAAGGCTCGGCAACTCAAATTAATTCAAAATAAATTTATTTCATTTTGAGCTGGTATGTTATTTATGATTTCTAAAATGGTGGTGGTGGTGGTGTGGGTATGTGTAGTGGGAGGTAGGGGTTTAAAAGGAGGGTTCACATAACCTGGAGTAGATCTAGTTTAAAAAATTCAACAGATTAGAGTAGGTTTTGTTTGAAAAAGCTCCAAAGATTATTTTGATATACCTATTCCCTTCCTGCTCCTCTGATTGAGCACTTCCGCTTTATTTTGTTTTTAAAGTGAATATGCCATGGCTTATTTGAATTAAGCTGTCACTCAAACATTTGTGTGTGGAACTTTTTGTATAGAATTGGCCTCCCCAAATAATAGCTTTAAGCTAATAGCAATCCACTTCTCTCAGCAGTGACTGCTTCAGAAGTGGATAGGAGGTGTGGGGGAAGTCAGCTGGGATGCTATGGGGAGCGTTCCTCACTGCTAAGGAAAGAGGCGTGGGAGGGGAAGGTCTCTGTGTGTTCTCTGCCATGGCTCCTGGGGGGGAGGGGGGATGTCAGCACACGGGAACCTGCTTGCCAGTGGTCAGAAGACAAGGCCAGCAGGCGGAAAGGGCACAGAAGCAAAGCCGAGAGCCCTTCTTTGAACGTTTTGTTATATAAAACAGTAAATGTCTTCACTGTACTTTGAGTTGGGGGCTGCTATTTAGAGTCAAAAGCATCCTAATGGTCTCAGTTTGAAAACGTTCAGGAGTGAAATATCAACACAGGGATTGGAATGTGCAACTTCTTCTCCTGGATTAAATAATAATAATAATAAAAAAGACGTGCACCTCTCCAATTTAGCAACTTCTGCAGAGTTCCGAAGAAGTTACAAGGCCAGATGAAGAAATCAGCGGAAGGCAGGAACCTCGGCGAGCTTGACGAGCGGAATACTAAGGGTGCCAGTCACGCATCTGACAGTTTCTGAAAAACACTGTCAGATGTCTGGCTTCCGGTAGGCTGGTCTAATTTCATTCGGGCTCTCTCATTTGCATGTCTACACTAAGAAATTATTCTAGAATGGCCCCCTTTCCTGATTCCTCCCGCTTTAAAATTTGAAACTTCTTCACGACAGACAGTCCAGATGGCGCCTCAATCAATTAACACTGAGCATCACACTCCAGTTTAGCACTCTGGGTGAGGGGCACTTAGGGAGTACTGATATCGGACCCAGTTAAGATAGTTAACGTGCTGAGTAAATAAATACAAGTGTAACACTTTACACTGCACACCATTTGACTTCAACTATGCCTTCAGAAATTCTTAGAGATTTCATTTGCTCTCCTGGTTAATCCTGCCCCAGGGCCGAGACCTGATACTCTTGTGACACTGTGGAGCTATCGGAAGTAGCAGCTGATTTACCAAATGGTAAACCCTCTTGAGCCCCAGGGCCTCCTGCCAAAAGACTACTTGAGATTTGCTGCTCCATTTTTAGTACATGTACTGAATTTCTTGACACAGTGCTTGAGTGGGTCAGCAGTGGAGGCTCTTCGCTTTTAAATATTTTTAATTAAGAAGAGCTTCATAAGTCATTGGCTTGATCTTAGAAATAAGATCAAATAAAGGTAACTGCAGATTCAGATTATTTATGCCTTTAAGAGTCACTTCTTTCTAGAAGCATTCTTGGACAAAGCCAGCTTCCCTTATTGCTGTATGGACAGCCTGGGTTTATCTGTGTTCACTGTGGCCTCATTATCTGGTTATTTTTCTCAGGGGTCTTTTTTCCTCTGCAATTAGGCTGTAAGCTCTTCTAGATCAGGGAAAATAGCTGCTTCCTTTACAGTACTGAATAAATATATTTAGTGTATTAGTAAAAGATCATTAGATGAGGAGTTCATTATAATGGCATTTAATTCATTGGAGCAAAATAGACTTTACATAAAAAGGAGTGTGTTTCCATTTCATACTGAAAGTGCACTGTGTTTTATACATTGTAACATGTGATATTTATTGAATGAATTCAATTTATAGAACGTGGAATTGGGATGTACATCAAAGAAGTCACTATGTGGACAAATTATCCCAGATTGATGAAATGCTCTCTAGTTTTAAACGACCACAAATGAATTATTCCAACGTTTTGAAGCCCTCGCTATTAGGATACTTTCTTTTCATTCCATCCTGGATGGTGGGGGAACTGATGACACAATTCCACTCAGACACACAAACACTTCTAAGTGCTCCAAGGTGAGGAAAAGGAAAAGTGGGAGAAAAACAGAACGCGGGAGAGGAGTTCCAGACAGATGACCAGCTGCTGATGCGGCAGCACATTTTTGTGTGTCAGATATTTATCTTCCACTCTGACTTTTTTTTTTTTCTTCCCAAGGATATGGAAACATGGCCTAGCAATAGAGAGGTTAGTGAAAGGTTTTTGTTTTATAATGCACTGAAATTATTTCCGTATGGCTAAAGGAAGACAGTCTATTCTTTTTTTTGTTTGTTTTAAACAGCAGCATGTATAACTGTGTGGAAAAGAACATGTAGGTTTTGGTCATTTTCTTTAGAAAGTTATATCTTACTCTCAATGAAATAAAATAGCTTTCTATGAAAGATTATCAGCCAGAATATGCAGTCGTGGAAATGTTAGCCCTATTGACTTCTATTTACGGGGTTAAGGCTAAGTAAAAATATCTTCCTTACGGGTTCTGAGCTATTCATGTCAGCTATGCAAATGTATGCATTGTGTTCTATTAGGGCAGCCATATTCCATGTTATACTCTGTTGATCTCTCTCTCAGAGTGAAGACTCTGAATAGAACTTATGATCATATCTATTTTCATTTAAGAGTAGATGGCCCTTGGTTTCTTCTGGGAAGTTCAAGTAAAATGAAAAGGCCACACTTTAGTTTCTTATTCAGGTCACAGCTTAGTAACCTCAGGAGCAACTTACTCTTTCTCCTTTGGGACCTGCAGGGCCATGCGGTCCCATAGGGCCATCTGTACCCTAAAAAGAGATAAAAAATAAGACAATATGAGACATATCCCAGGGCTATACGAAAAGCAGTTATAATGTATCCAGGACTTTCCTGGGCGAATGACGCCCAAGAATGTCAGTAAGACAACTCATCTCCTTTCAAAGTGCTTTATACTGGATTCTTTCAGGCCAGTGGTTTTCAAGAATCTCATGCAAACGGGATGAGATATATAACTGCCTGTTTCCATGAAGGGCCCACACAAAAAGCTGTAGATCATATTTAATGACACATTTCCTTCCTGACTGAATGGAACATCTTCACTCTGCCTCCCCCATCTTAGAAAAACCCGCGGCTGTTTTTCCTTCACACCACCTCTTGTTCACATTCGTTCTCCACTCCCCACTGCCAGCCCTCCTCTCCTTGGCCACCCATGCTCCCAAGCCTTGTTTTCAGCTGCCTCAGAGGCTTGAACAGTTACACAAGTGAACAAAACTAAATGAGAACAGTGTTCAAACCAAACTTTCTTGAGCTCCATGCGGAGCGGCAGGGGGCTTCGAGGGAAGGAATTATTGCTGCAGGTCCTGCGGCAGTGGCGGAAGCCACTAGGCTTACAAGGCACAAACCAGGCAGCTGATGACTTAACGGCAAAACTGCCTTCTGGCCTCCTAGTTTAGGTTCAGGATTTCTGTGGCCCACGAGATAATATCTGAATGAATATGGGATCACTGAGGTCCAAGGAAAACAATGGCTGCCTGGAGAAGGTTTTTAGAACGAAAGAGCTAACATTTCTTTTGATTCTTTAAAATTGTAGCAAGGACTTCAAGTACGTTGGCTCATTTTCAGGAAGACTATGCTTAGATTTGCAAAGAATTTGTTATAAAATCTGCACATGGAACAATTCAGCACACGTTTTTTAGTGTTTTTATTTCTCTCCTACTGTTCTTGCTTATTCTCTTACAGCCTTGTGATCTGAAGTAACTCAGGGTTTTAAGTTCATTCTAATGTTGGTGAATTCTCACCATCTTAAACTGATCTTTTGCTGCCTGAACTCAAAGTTCATCTTCAGGAGACTTGTAAAGCCTGAGTCCCTGCGGCTGACATTTAAGAGATGGAGCTGTTAAGAGCCAAAGAAAAGAGACAACAACAGAAGACAGACAATTCATTTCGATGAACAAAGATTTGAAAGTTAGTCCGATGAAGAAGGTACATTTCTAATATGAACATAAACATAAAAGGAAAAGCAACTTAAAATAAATCCACATTATTTTAATCCCGTCAGAGGGCCTCTCTCCTGGAATTACAGGAAATGTCACTGGTTATGGAGAAATCTGCCAGGCTTCTGAGACAATGATGCCAATTAGACTGGCTATTCTTGTCACCTAGCAGGTAATCCAGACCTGAGCTCCCATTTCAGAAACATGTTCTGTAGTTAAGGCTGTACGTCCCACAGAGCTGCAGCCCATGCTCTGTCCACCTTCCCCTTTTCTGCCACTGTCTTTGTCCACCTTCTTGTTTTACCCCAATCCTAGGTACCCTCCTCTCCTAATGAGAACAGATGAGCCGAAAGGGTCTGTCCGAAGCACAGAATTCACAGCCACAAACGCGCTGGAGCAAGACGAGGAGGCACTGACTCACCCGGGCTCCTGGCTTTCCGTCTAAGCCAGATGCTCCCTGTGTGATTTGGTTGGTAGCAGGGTTGGTGGGTGTAACACGAATGACAAGAACAGAGATTAGTATGAGGTACCAGTGAACAAGTGTAACACTTCAAACAACATAATAGTCACAGGGTTCTGGGATGAATATCACATTGCTACAAATTGTTAGTTAAAAAAACAAAAAAACAAAACACAGGACAATAAACACCCCCATAGACGATGGCATTTTTATGACATTTCCATTTGGCAAATTCTTATTTAGAAATCAAGGTAATGAGGTTCGTGGAGTGGGCTTGAAAGTAGTTACAGTAACAGCCACAGGCTGCTAATATCCATAAGAAATTCATTTTCTAAAGATTGTACTATTCACAATATTTTTCTTAAATTCTGAAGAAAAAATAATGGCCGATCTCTTAAGAAAGGTCTCATGATAATAATCAATCAAGGATAGCATTTCAGAGGAGAAGAAAAGAACTCCAGTCTTGCTTGTTAAAATAGCCTTTATGAATGACAAATGCAGAACTTGAACGTGTCGAGATGACTCTGTGGCTTTTACATGAACAGTCATTGATTTCTGGGTTGTTCTTACTGTGTTCACATTAGTCACCACTAGAGGGACTTCTAGGAACAGGAAAAAGCCAGAAATAGCTCATGAGTCCAAACAAAAAATAACTGTCCCAAACAAAACTGTTCCTTGACTCACTTGAAGTAATCAAATAATCACTGCAGCAAAGTCTGGATGGGAAATGTTTTAAAAATCCAACCCAACGCATGCTTTTCTTCACCTTGGGCTCCAGTGAAAGATTAAAAGATGACATTTTCAATGCTTATTTCAAGAATAAGCACAATTTCTTCTTTGATATGGCATTTGTATCTCAAAACTCAAATATTTATTTATAGTCCTTTAAAAAATTGATTAGATGAAGAGGTATTTAGGAAAGACAATGCCTTAGCCCTATAAATTCTCTTGGCAAGATTGCAGAACTATTTTCCCATTTTATGCTTCAGATGTAATTAATAACACAATTTTTTATGTGTAAAATATGTGTATAAATTATTTCCTATTATCAATTTTATGTCATTTTAATCATGTAATTTATAATGTTCTTTATTGACTTTTGTTGGCATTCACTGAATAGACAGCATAGTAAAAGCTTGAAACTACAACCTCATAGTCAATAACCATTTAAAAAAAATATCTTTTTAGTTGTGGAAAGAAGACTGGCATGAGGTGCAGGAAAGGAAAAAATCCACTTTTTTCCTTAAAAATAAAAATCTCTAAACAATTGCAAAATACTTCTCCCATCCTATCCACTATTGCCACAATAATCTCTTAAGAGAGCATTTCCAAAACAAACAACATACAACATTTAGACCTCGATATGACTGATTAATGTGAGGAGCCACAGCACTGACCTCCTGCCATCAACAATGGCCAATTGCACACCTGCCACCAACAGAGGGCTACAGTTTGGGTATCAAAGGAGTAAAAAAATTGAAGGAGAATTTAAAACTGCACTAAATTATAAAAAAAAGTTTGGGAGAAATTAGGAGCACAGTACGTTTGTAAAGAGGAGGGTGATGGGAGGAGAATTGTCAGCTTTAACAGAGGAAGGCTGGCATGTATGTAATCGAAGGACAAAACAGTGATGGCATTGTGTGTATGGGGTCTTCCTCTTACAGAAGAGCAGACGTTGGGAAAGGAAATTGGGCTGGGCTCTGCACTAAGAAACGTAATGTGTTCTCCAATTACAGACAGCTCAACTATTAGTAGTTGCCAAGCAAACCAGAGTAGTTGCTTAAGGTAGAAAGAAAAGTCTGAGATTTGCACTGAAATGGAAAGTTTTCTTTACTTACTGGAAGACCAAGGGGTCCTCTGTCACCCTTTTGACCTGGTTCACCCTTCAATCCTTTAACACCATTTAACCCTGGTTCACCCTAAATGCAAAAGCAAATGCCAATTTTGGTTGCTATCACGGGCGTTTCAGCTATGAGAGAAGAGAGCCAGTCTCGGAAATGGTTGCAGATTCCAGTTTTAGGTAACAGCTGAGTCAGGCTAGATTTGTCTTGTATCAGTTCAAACTTAATTTCTAAAACATGACAAAATTAATAAACTGAAATGGACAAATGATATTCTAGGAAACAAAACACCCTAGAAAGTATGTTCTTTAGAATCAAAATATATATAACTGAGTTCCTGAAATTTTCAGTTGTATACCAAGGAACTTGGTGTTGTGCCCCATTGTTCTGACCAAGCAAATCAGAGACAACCAGTGGAGGATGCCGAAGGAGATTCAGTAATAAAAACCCCACTCTGCTGCAATGGAAAACTGGAATATGCAGGACAGTGTTATACACAGACATTTTAAGCCTTTAAGCATTTTGCCCAGGGGAATGAGCTAAAAATATAGCCGCTGATGTTTGAAGTGATGCCATTTAGTGAGTCCTCATTCACTGACATTGCCAAGTCAGGTCCCTACCTGGATTAATCAATAGAGTAGACAGCAAATAGCCAATCCCAGAAGAAAACATGAAGATCACAGAACTTACATGTACTAAGTTCATCTGCCCAATGTTTGAATGAGGAAGGTTTGAATTTAGTTTAGGGTTACATTACAAAAGCTACGGGAAGTGATAAATTTTGTTGACTCTGTGTTTTTTTGTTGTTTTGTTTGTTTGTTTGTTTGTTTTTTAATCTAAGAATACAGTACACCTATGTTCTATCAGCAGCAGCAGGGTGTTAGAAATAGAGTTTAACTGGTTCACTCTTTAACTTTTAAGCACAGACATTAACTTCATCAAGAAAATTTGAAAGCCTTGAAGATTATTTCAGTCTCAAAGCCCTATAGAGTCTTTCTGGGTGGGGGGTGAGGGAGGAGAGGCTATGTCTACATGGCAGGAGGGTGGTACTTTCCCCATTTGTCTGGTGATGAAATCAGTGTGGTGCTTGTTTAACAGAAAGAGCCTGGGGCACCATGTAGACCTTAGTAGCGCAGGAAACGTGTATTTTTAATAAGCCTTCCAGATGATTCCTCTCATCGGGAAATGCTGGGAAACAGATCACCCTTAGTACCATGTTACATATTTAAACTTTCAAAGGGGTCACAAAGGAATGAACACATTTGGGCAAAACCTAATGAAATTTTGGGATTCTAAAGATAGGATGATCACAGTGCTTCCACTCCAGGGAGTCCAAATGGTTGGTATGCCACAGAGCTAGAGTTCATGTGAGGCCAAGGCCGAGGCTCAATAGTCTCCTTCAGTTAGCTGGCCTAAGCTTGAGATGCCCGGCTTTGCATGTGTGTGGTCTTTCAGCAAGTGGTCTTGAGGTGATGGGTAAGCAGGAAAGCCTTGGTAGGCTGTGAAGTGCTTTGGTGAGGAATCATGTATTGATAGGACTGGTCATTAACTTAGAAGGTGAGTTGATAAACAGTCTAATTCAGTGGCAAAAGTACCAAATTTCAATGATGGACCTAAATTCTTGTCCCAGACCTGTCATTTAATTAGTGTAATTTGGGGTAAATTACCTGGGCCTATAGTTTATCATCTATAAAATCAAGGAATTAGAATAGGTATTCTACGAGGCCTTTGAAACTTTATAAAAATTCTCTGAAGTCTATGATTTAAGTGTAATTACAGTTTAAGTGTAGGCAAAAAGATCATTGCATTTTAGATATCAAAAGAATCTTGGGCATCTATTAATCTAATGGCGGGATATCTGAATCACTCAAGGAATTAAAAACACAGTCTTAATGGCTTTAGTCTGAGTTAATATGATTGGGCTGATCTTTAGGGGTGCCTTAACATCCAAGGAGAAGCCAAGAGTGGGACAAGAGGCCCAGAGAAGTTAGATAACTACTAAGATTACAAAGACAGTAGATGGGCTCTCTCTTCTGACCCCCAGAACAATGCTCTTATCCCAAATTATAATCCATGATTCTGAGACACTACCACTCACTGGCCTCACCAGAAGGTAAGGTATTCTACAAAGAATACAGAGGCATGAACTTGTCCTGTGCTTGGGTGAGTCACCTGCCTGACCTCGAAAAGGGAACTCAGGGTTCATGAGTCCAACAGATATCTCTGCCACTGCTAGAGCTGGGTGAGCCAGAGGAGAGGGTGGGCTGCCTTTCTGACTCCTATGCCAACATTGCATTATGTGTTCTCTCACCCCTCACCATTAAAACGCACCAACTCATTACTGAGGAGCTTTCAAGGGTACTTGAACCTTCTCTAAAACAGCCTTAGGACTAGCTAAATTTTTCTGTTCAGAACAGAGAGTCAAATCAGAAGTTACCAAAAACTAATGGCACTTATGGGTGCTTATCAACAACTGCACCAGATATTTTGCTATTAAATCATCACAACCCTATGTGGTAAATTACCTAGTTGAGTAAATGAAGGATCAGAGAGGGTAAATAATCTGCCCAAGGTAACAGAGCATGTCAGGGCAGAGCTGAGATTAGAATATAGTTCCTTATCGTGCATGTCCCCTGGAAGAAGAAGACTGTCTTTCAGGGCTCATTCCAATCCTCCAAGGCGTCCTCTTGGTTTACACGAAAGCAGAGAACAGGTGGAGAGACCGTCTTCACAATACATGCTGCACTGATGCTAAAAAGGAGGGGCTATTCTCCATTGTTCTCTTGTTAATTCAGAGTATATGTGTGTATCTCAATGTATATGATGTAATCTCAGTCTAGCACACATACACCCCACTCCATTCTAGGCCACTACCCTCAGGGGAGTACAAAATTAAGATGCTGGACAGTCAAAGCATTTAGATGCGGTACTGCTACATGACAAGCAAGAAGTATCAATAACATCTAAATGTACAACTAAAGATATGATAACAGGAAGGCATCTGGACTAGGCTGAGAATCCCATCAGATTTACTTCTAAATGGTTGATTTTGAGTATATTATGATTAGTGATTTCAGAAACTTACATAATAACAAGGAAAAAAAAGGCAAAATGAGGAATAATTCATCTCCAGGTGATATCACTTAAATTTGTTCTAAGTCATTCTGTGTTGTGAGAGTTAAACATCTGGATACTTAAAGGCTTAAAGATTATCAACATTCTTGACAAGTAAATAAGACAGGACAGACATGCTTCCGTCATGCTTCTCCATGATTAACAAGGAAACAGAAATCAAATAATCAAGGGATTTGTTAGATTACCTTTGGTCCAGGAAGTCCATGGGGTCCCTGAAAATGAAAAACACAGCTTTTAATTAAGAACTGATTCACTGTTTCCCAGCAGAAGTGATTACATAACGTAACAAAAGAGATGTAAAACAAGAATCTCTTTGTTTGAGCTATAGCTCCAGGCAGGCCAGTGGATGTTAATACCTAGTGGAAATTCCTTCCAGCTTCTGGATTGCTCTGTCATAGAAAATTTATTAATAGCATTTCTTTTTTTTTTTTTTTTAACAACAACAACAAAGATAATGGTTTACTCAATCATCCCATTGTTTCATGGCCATTACAAAAGCTAATACAGAGGAAAAAATATCAATAGTAATTTCCATCACCATGAGATACATAATGATAATCCCTGTCATTTCATAGTATTCTTTCTAAAAGAAACTCTTACCATAGCCATGGCAAGTAAAGTAAATGACACACAGTGTTCAAGCACGACAATAGCGATCCTTTATGCTAAATACCTGAGAGGGGGAGGGTGGAATCCGAGAGAATTATAGTAATTATAGAATTACTGCTCCCATTTCTCAAATCTCCATTAAAAATATAGGTGGCAAATGTGAGATACATTATGAATGTATATAAAATATAGATGTCTTAAAAGACAAAAATTTACCAAAGGAAAGTCCCAGACTTTAAATACCAGTGAAGAGGGGACCCTTCCCATTACTCACTGCTCTAGACCCTGGTATTGGGGAACCTGAGGTAGAAAGGAAATGCAAAGATGACAGTCAATTCTGCAGCCCTGTTGCATAATTTGTTTAATTTAAGGCTAAGGAAAGGATCTAATGTGGTAATGGGAAGGATTATTTACCAGCAGAATGTATTTATTTTGACAAAGATGAATTCTTCAAGGTTCTTGCCACAAATGTTTACCAGTGTTAGGAAGTCATAACGCATGCATGAGTCCGGGCTTTTTCCCTGTATTTTGTGGAAAATCTAAACATAGAGACTAATTAGCCAACTTAAATTAACTAAAGGTTACCGTGAATTGCTTTAAAGTTTTCAAATAATTTAAATAAACTATTGGAAAGAGAGTATTTAAGTGCCTATCAGTAAAATCATATGACAGTAGGAAAAATTTTTAACAAGCAATACATTGAAGTTTGTTGCATACATGTCCATTGGAATATTTTCTCCTTAGATAAGTTGTGAATAAACATTTTCAGGAAATGTCTGATATTTTATCAAGTATTCTTATCTCATTTTAGTAATGATTTGAAATTCTTTTAAACTAATTAATTTTAGATAGGAACAGGATATAGTGTTGTTTAATCTTCTAACTTAAAGTGGAGGGAGTATAAAAAACCCAAAATATGCCATTTGCTTAATTCTTAAAAAACTGTTTCATTTTTAAGAAAAGGTTATTTATAATTGTTTTGTGGGTGAAATAGGAAAGGCAGTAAGAAACAGATGACTGGGTCTGGACTGTGCTCTGTGGCTTGCATCATTCCAATGAAGCTCTTTCTTAGATTTGTATTTAATCTGTATGATTGAAGACATGTGATTATTGAGACCCCTAGACGTGAATGTGATTTCAGAGGCTGCTGGACTTGTCCCCATCCTGCCCCGGTCGAAAGCACTGGAAGCATCTGACTTCCATGTTTTACCCTTAACACACCATCATTAGATAGACATTTGGAGAATTACACTGGTTTAATGGCTGCCTTCTTCACTGGACCTAAGTTCCATGAGGACATGGCCATTGTCACACTGATCACCGAGGGATCACTGAGGGATCCCTGCAGTAAAGACTGTATCTATCAAAGTAGCATAAAGTGCAAAGGAAAGGTTTCAACAATGTCTGTCACCTGTGGAAGCGAGCTTCGATTTTTATCGTATTATTTTATAAATGTTCTCATTGAACATTTCATTAAAGGATCTTAATCTTCGAAGTTGGTTAAAAACATGTCTTAATGGCTATAATTATTAATCTTATTCTGCTACCAATGGCCCAGAACAGTGTTTAAAATGATTTTCTGATGCTCATGTGGTAAGGCTGGAGTAAAGCTTGCCAAATCTGTCTGTCTTCAACTTTCCTATCACAAAACTGCTCTATCTCTTTCCTACAGACGTGTTTGGGGGAGTGAAAGACAACACTGTAAAGTCAGTACATCTCAAGGCACCTCGTATTTTCTGTCCACTCCACAGAGAGCAGTAGGAAATACAAGCTGGCTGTTTTGAGGAACGCGCTCATGTTTTCTCTAGTAGCATGCTCATAAATAAATGACCACATTCTGGAGAGAAGAGAGACTTACCATGGGGCCTGGTGGGCCATGGGGGCCTGGTGGGCCTGGCGGGCCTATGATCTATATGTCAAAAAAAGACACATGGATTTGGTTACTTCATTTAGATAAGGCGGTTTGGCTTGAATCTTTTGCTGGGATTCTGTTAAGGCCATTAATAGTTGCAGAGAAAGAAGGATACTGGAAGAAATGATGTGTTTGATTCTCTAGGTTTGGAAATTCCTTTATGAGAACAAAAAAAAAATCTTTAAAAAAATACAGTTCTTTTATAAAAGCCAGAATAAATCAAACATACATTAAACGAAAAGGAAGCAACTGATTTCCAAGAAATGCTATAATGCCACAACCACTATTAAACTCTCTAATATTTCACTAGGCAACAATAGGGCTCTGGAGAGGGAAAAAAAGCACGTATGTTCTATATCCACAAAGCTCTACCACAAGAGTCATGGGAAAACCATTGATCCCCCCCCCTCCCCCACCCAGGATTAGACAGTCCTCTGAAAAATTGCTTCTAACTGAGACCTCTGAGGCATTTCGTCTCTCATTGTCCAAGGCCAACAGTATTTATTCTACTGCTTGACAAACCAAGGGGTTCATGGTTTTTCCACTGTTGATAAGCCATCTGGCAGAGGTTGAACTAGATGAATAATAGGCCCGTTTTGGAGTTTTTCAGGAACCATGGGAGTTCAGCCACCATGGACTTACAGAAGGGCCCTGAGGACCTGGCAATCCGGAGTCTCCTTTCTCTCCTTTCATTCCATTGGCACCCTACAAATGACCAGTAAGAGAGGAGAGCGGGTCAAGTTATTTTCACAGTGTAAGGAACAACTGAATTTTCTCCCCAACCCCATCATCCCCTTGAAATTTGCATATTATACACATGATACGTAAAAGAACGATTTATCCTCCTACATTCCAGTTTCCCCAAACGACCAGACTGTGGGTGATACGTGAAATAAAATGCAAAGTAAATGTAAACCAAGTTAGGCTTGATTGGTTCAACTTATACATTGCTGAACATATATTATGAGTGTTATATTTTTATGGCGGTGCTCACTTTAAAAGGCAAAGTTCAGTCTTTTAACTATGTCATTAACATTTATTTATACACTTCCTTGTTTCAAAAAAATTGAGGGCAATGAGGTTTTCTGAATTTTTTCCCCCTACGTTTGTCTACAATTTCCTTTCCCAATTCTAGTAAAAATTATGGGGGAAAAACACCTTCCCATAGTATCATACATGGAAAGAGGAGAATTTCCAGAGTAATTTATTTTTAATTGTTTTACATTTTTGGTATATTTTTAAATTATGATTTATTTAAAAATGATCAGTTATCACTATCTCATGCATACTAAATTAAAGTGACCAACTTTATTTATTTTAGTGCCTTCTAGCAAAATGAATTCAGGGAAACATGAAGGTTTATTTCATAATTCATTTGTTTGGATGCTTTAAAATTTGTTGTAGAGCCTCACGTGCAGTAATTAAACAATACCTCAAATACTTAACAATTAGAAGATCATATGAATGATCAGATGAGACTGCAGCTAATAATATAATTCTTTTCTGGTTATTTATCTGAATAGGAGCACAGAAACATACCGGCAATCCAGGAAGTCCGATTCCTCCTTTTTCACCTGGCATCCCTGGGTCCCCCCCGTCTCCCTTTGAGCCTTTGAGTCCCTACAAATGAGATGGGTTGCATGTGAGAATCATACTATCCCTTGATAGTGACATCCTAGGGAACACAGAATTCCAGATCAATTTTGTCAGTAGGTGGGTCCTATATAAAGATGACTCTGATTTTCATTTTTAGGTAGAGTTATTTCTAGTAGCAACCTTCTACATTCAATCAACATTATTTCCCTGTGTAATAGAAGGCATTGCATTCTATCATTCAGGCCATGTAAGTATGAAAAATATGAACTTAGGTGTTGACATCACTTCTCCTGATCTCATATTTTTTATCTGGCAGCTAATTCTATATCACCGGTCCTAAAAACAATGTAATGGCTTAATTCTCAACAGCAAAGCACACATCTGAACCAGAACCTAGTGTTATAATAGCAAAGGTCCAAATAAATGTATCCCATCTCCCCCTATATCCTTACTGTCCCCTTGAAATTCAGGCAGAAGTTCCAATCACCACCAGTTTTCAATGGTCTAATCTAGACAGGAAAATCATTCACTGCACACTGATGTTCAATCAATGCTTAGAAATACTGCAACTTTTCCACAGTGTTCTTATTTTGTTCTCAGGACATCTCTGTGAGGTGACCCAGGATCTTATTTTTATTCTCCTTTTACTATGAGGAAATATATACTAGTAAATGTGTATTCTGAAAGCCAACAACTCTGAATTAATGATACCAATACTGAAATTATGTTGTTAAGCATTTCATTGAAGGAAATGCATAATTCCCTCATTCCTCAAAACTGCATTCCTCAGTGCGATGTGACCAGATGGCCCGTCTTCCACAGACACAATCATAGTTATTACAATAAGGGAAGGTGAGACTGCATAACCTGTTCATCTTTTCTACACTGAAAACTACTTGTAGACAGAAATGTGTCTTTTCTTGTTATTTATACTATTTTATAGCACCTACTTCAGATCATCCTTTAGGTGGGTGGATGGGAAGGTGCCTGAATGACTAAATAAATCTTACTGGTTAATCAGACCCTGGTTGGTTTTAGGGCTCTAGTGATTGCAGCAGAATAGCCAACCTGCTGGACATAGTAGCAGAAGAAAACCTTGTAAAGTCTATAGAAACCCCCCCAGTTATTGTACATGTACGGATCATGAAGCATGCCGCTATGCGTGCCAACTTATTTATAATGGCTAATAGTGTGAAAGGAAATATACAACCAGATTAAAAAATTCTAATGTGATCTCTGACTGATATAATGAATCATTTAAAGTCTCTTTAAATTACCACATTTATTTAATGTTACATCATGTAATTTCAAGATAAAACTCTGATATTAAAATATCCAAACTTAATTTCCCTATCTAATACTATCACCTGAGGAGTATATTTTAATAACTGTATAAAGAATCACCTTGATTTCTTATGAACTACTTGATTTTAGCCATTTCTTGGGTAAATAATGGAAGCCCAGAAAACGTCAAATAGCTTGAAACTAACCCTGTGATTTGATTCTGGAATTGAAATACTGGCAGATGCTTTTTGACTTATGGGCCAAATCCAGCCCAGGACTTGTTTTGTATAGGCTGAATGTTATAAAAAAAAGTTTAAGGGGTGTTAAAAAAAGATATGCAACAGAAACTGCAGAGCCTAAAACACTTACTATCTGGTCCTTTATAGATAAAGTTTGCCAACCTCTGTTTTAGGGGACACCTTGGAGAAACTGCCATATGCTGCAAAGCTACAACAGCCCTGCCTGTTCCTGTCTTTTCTAATACTCTCAACAATTAGGTGTAACCTATATCTGCAAAAAGAAAACATATATAAGCAATATCTATGTCGTTGATTTTAATCTTGAATCATTTACATTTACTGATAAAAGTAGGATATTTTTACTAAATAGGTAATAATTTTACAAGTCTATTAAAAATTCACATAGGACTCACTGGTAGATTGATAAGGAATATTAAGATAAAACCAAAGCATCATACAACTTGTATGTTTCTGCAAAGAAAACTAACTTAAAACCAACTGCCTTTTAAAATAGCAATAGACTCGCCGAAACCGGTTTGGCTCAGTGGATAGAGCATCGGCCTGTGGACTGAAAGGTCCCAGGTTCGATTCTGGTGAAGGGCATGTACCTGGGTTGCGGGCACATCCCCAGTAGGAGATGTGCAGGAGGCAGCTGATCGATGTTTCTCTCTCATTGATGTTTCTAACTCTCTATCTCTCTCCCTTCCTCTCTGTAAAAAATCAATAAAATATATTTAAAAAATAAATAAATAAAATAGCAATAGACTCAGTTAGAGAAAGCAGGCAGACAGTTCTGTTGGGGGTTAGAGAGATTGAGCAAAAAAGGGGGAAAAAAGAGAACTCATGGCCAGGGACAACAGAGCCATGACTCGGTGGGGGAGGGAGAACGGTGGAGGGTAAGACGGCATAGAGGGGATAAATGGTGATGGGAAGAGAAAATAAAATAAAGTAAAAATAAATAAATAAGAGCAATTGCTTTTTAGAGTTAACACAGTCTCCAGAACAGATGGTGGGGGGGGGGGGAGGGGGCGGGGGGAGGGGAAAGAGGATATCACATATCAACATGCATGTTTTTCTTGGCTTCAAACCTATAATAAAAGTAGTGACCGATAACAATGCTTTAAATGACAGTACATATCTTTGAAAATTACCTGCTCTCCATCAACTCCTGGGATTCCTGGAGATCCTGGCTCTCCCTGTTAAGATAAAAACTGATGGCTTCCTTCCATTTATCATTAGTAGCATGCTATGCTATATAAAAATGTTGCTAGTTGGTAATGGTACAATTTGACTTTCAGCAAATGTATCATAACCCAAGAATACTCCATTACATCATACCACATATCTAAACTAAATAAAATAGCATTTTCTTGAATATTATGTATGACAATACTCATATGTAGCTAACATCCAGTGTTTTTATTTTCCCCTCATGTGAGATGCAGGCTAAACAAAAATTGATGAAAGGAAACTGATAAAAATCATTTGATGCCTGACCATGTCTTATACTATGAATCTATAGCAACAACCTATATGCCTCGGTTAATTTTTTTTCTCCTAAAAAAATCTGTATGATTTCTCTTATTTTCCAATTTGAGAAATAAGTAAAAACATGACCGTTATCTTAAAAGACAATAAAATGCAAAGCCCCATAAGTTCACAATAGTTTAACTGACACTGGTTGAACCATAAACAAAAATTCATAATGATTGTGAATGTGCTACTTCCAGATAAGTCTCACTGAAAAAGGTAATAAATCAGATAATAACTTAATCCACATTAAATTACTTTTGGATCAATTCGATTTCCCATACTATGTTAGGAATGCACTACATTTACTATTTATATTATGATTTATTAGGAACCTTGACAAACCCAAAATATATAGATTTATTTTTTCTTAACTAAAGATGTTCCATTAAAAACAAATTTAAACAATGTGCTAGAGATTTATTCAAACAACAAATGTCCAATCACCTTTCAGTTGGAAAGGTACTGAACAAAGGCAAGATATTATTTTATATCAATGAATCATGTATTTGAATCCCATTATAAATATCCCTTGTTTCCACATTGTGGAAACTTTAAAAACAGTTCTTTTGAGGGTTGAATGGCCTGCCTCAGAGACAGAATTCCAAGGGAGCTGACTTGAGGCTGTATTTTTCTAGAAAGGCTTGTTTGCTGATGTTATAAACCACAGTACTGAAATGGCTAGAGCTCTTTTCCCTGGTAAAAACTTTAACAGCTATTGGCCACAGAATGAAATTTGAGCTTTCCAGTGTTTTAGAAGGCACAGCAAACAAATGAAAAAAGAAAAAGACAGAAAAAGGGCTTTTCTTTCCAGATTTCCTGTTCTTTGTGGTAGCAGCAAAGTTTATTTTGCCACAAAGCCTGCTGAGGTTGGATGCAACTGGCTAAGCCCTAGTTTCATTCAGTCTGAATACTTGTCAGCACTCTGGGTCCAATAATGATTGCTTTGCTAAACTTTTACCTTCAAAATGTGACCCATGAGTGTTTAAAAGTAAAACATAATTCATAAGTTACTCATTTATCCTTCACCGATCAAAAGTGGTTTGTAAAGAGTTATATGATGTGTAAGAAGTCCAGCAATCCATGTTTGATAAAGGAAGGAGTAATGCTAATTGAAAGAGTTCTCATTCAGTCTGAGGCTGTGAGTCCTGAGTGAGAGTGGGTTTAAGTTTGACTCAGGCTGTTTTTGCTGAGTCTTGGTCATAGGCACATCTCACCCCAATTATCTCAACCTTCTCAAGGAGAGATCATGGAACACACAAAGGACTATATCAACTAACCCAAGACCTCAATTACAAGATCCTTGTGAGGTGTGAGGGGTGGGGCAGAGTGACAGCACAGTGGGAAGAATGGCTGGGTAAGAAGGAGTATGACTAACTGCCTCCCCCCTTCCCTTGTCTAGACATTCATTTGGTCAATTTTCCTGTTTCTCAGTTTCAGCTCGAAGTAATCTTGACTCCCAAGGCTGAGACAACCTTCTTAATTTGCATCTTGATCAAAGCACTCACTCTTATTTATAAACTAGTGGCCCGGTGCATGGATTCGTGCACATTGAAAGGAAATTAATTAGAAGGTAGCTGGCAGGGCAGGATTGGGTGAGATGGGCCGGACATGCTCTGGAGCCAACTTCCCGTGGTCCCTCCCTGGCCGGCCACACCTGGGGTGGTGCAGTGGCTCAAAGGGCATCTGCGGATTGAATGGGGTCCCTCTGGCAGGTGAGGTCCCTTGGCCTGGTCTGCGGGGATTGGGCCAAAACTGGCAGTCCAACATCTCCCGAAGGGGTCCCAGATTGTGAGAGGGTGCAGGCTGAGGGACCCTAATGGTGCACAAATCTGTGCCCTGGGCCTCTAGTTAAATTAATAAATGAATAGCAATTGGGTTATAAAACCAGGATATGCAAGTTTTAATGATAGGTGGTCCTTTTTGCCTCTGTGGGCCCAGGGATGGGCACCCTTTGGGCTTCTGCAGGCATTTGGGCTGTAAAGAAAAATGAAGTCCTAGAAGCTGTGGAGGATTGTAGGGAATGAGGTGCAGAGTTAGCACTGGGGGCAATTTTGTTTCTGGAGACTCAGTCAAGTGAGGAGATGAAACAAGGAACTCAGACCTTGGTTGACTCTACATAGAGGAAAATAGATCTGCATATTTCTTTCTAAGATGTCTAGTCCAGCTCACAAACATATTAAACAATATGAATCCAGGCCAACTTGTTCACCAGAACAAAGGCTATGGATGGCTGTGTTACATCTTTTAGGGACCAGAATGTGGTGGAGAAATAGAAAGTTTAAAAATCCTAAACTGTACACTGTTATACAGGAAATCTGTTTGAAATTAAGATCTATGTTCGAATATATTTCCCATAACCAAGGACCTCAGTAATATTTTACTTTATATTTCTTTTTATAATAGAAAAATATGCTAGTGTTCTATGCTCAAGTTTCTTGAAAGAAAAGTACAAAAGCTGATGTGTGTGTATGTATGTGGACATGTCTGTGTGTGTATGATAGACTTAGCAAATAAATTGCCTTAAGAGGCATAAACAAAAGATGGATTACTAAACTACCTGAATTGCCCACAAAAATCCAATGATGAAAGTCATATTTCAACACACATAGTTTAGTTCTGAAAAGCCAGAGTAACTGGCCATGTGTTAACTGATTGAAAATGAAACTTTAGTTTGGAGGGAGAAAGCTAATGCAAGCAACAAATTTTAGATATAACCAAGTATGTTTCATTAGATAAGATTTAGATGGCAGAATGTCTGAATATATACAATAACAGGATGCTATAAAAATGACTCAAATGACTTCTAAAATGTCATTGTGAATGTATCCCTTATTCTTTTTATTATAAAACTAGAGGCCCAGTGCATGAAATTCATGTGTGTGGGGGGGGTCCCCTCAGCCCAGCCTGCCCCCTCTCCAATCCTGGATCCCTCTCACAATCCTGGACCACTGGCTCCTAATTACTCACCTGCTTGCCTTCCTGTTCACCCCTAACTGCCCCCCCCCGCCCCCCCATTAGCCTGATCACCCCCAACTGTGGGGTGGTCTGGTTGCTTCTAACTGTCCCCCACTGCCAGCCTAGTCACCCCTACCTGCCCCCCCCGCTGGCCTGGTTTCCCCCCAACTGCCCCCCCTACACTGGCCTAGTCATCCTTCATTTCTCCCCTGCCAGCCTAATTGCCCCCAACTTCCCCCCCTGCCAGCCTGGTTGCCCGAACTGCCCCCCACACTGGCCTAGTCAACCCCTCACTGCCCCCTCTGCCAGCCTAATTGCTCCCAACTGCCCCCCCACTGCTGGCCTGGTTGCCCCCAACTGCACCCCCCCCACGCCAGCCAGGTCACTCATAATTGTCCCCCCACTGGCCTGGTTGCCTCTTACCATCCCCCTGCCAGCCTGGTCACCCCCAACTCCCCCCTCTGCCAGCCTGGTCGCCCTTAACTGCCCCCGCCTGCTGGCCTGGTCACCCCCAACTGCCCCCCCTGCTGGCCTGGTTGCCCCCAACTGCCCCCTCCGCCAGCCTGGTTGCCCCACGCAGCCTGCTGTTCAGTCATTTGGTTGTCCCTCACTAACCCCCCTGCCAGCCTGGTCGCAGGCAGCCATCTTGTGAGGGTGTGAGGGTCAATTTGCATATTACCTCTTTATTATATAGGATAATTGGAGGGAAGGATCTTTTTTAGTGTCCGAGTACATTTTCCTTCAATTCTCCTCTAATTAAATACTTTCCTTTCTTCATGCATCACATTTAGTGTTTCTTTACATTTATAATTTATATAAAACTTGTTTTTCCCTTATTTAATATTCTCTTTTCCTCAATGGCCTCCTCCTAAATGGAATGCCATTCCTATTTATTTCCCTTCTTTCCTGATTTCCCTTTTTTTTCTGATCCCTTTTCCTTCAACCTAAACCTCAATTTCTATTCTTACCTCCTTTAAGCAATACTGCTGATCTCAGCTCTCCAGCATTTTGTAAGATTGATTTTCAAAGATACAAATATTTAATATAGGATTCTCTGCACCATATGTGGTAAATGGAAATAAGTAAAATAAAGAGTAACCTTTGGCCCTTGTAGTCCTTGAGGTCCAGGTGGTCCAGGGGGACCCTAAATCCAGAAAAGACAAAGTTATAAAAGGGAGCCAAGTCTATGTGTTAAATTTTATACTTTAATAAGTATACTCCATACTTCCTTAATTTCTAGCACAGTCAAATATTTCCTAATATTGATTTGCAAGGAGGAAAATTTCACCAGTTGCAGACCTACTTATATACAAAAACATCAACAAATATGTAGGCCATAATAATACTGAAGATGCTTTTGAGTTGAACTGCAAGATAATGTAAAATTGCTATTGTCTCACATTCATCTTCTTGGGTTGAATTAGCTTATTAATATTATCTGTGCCTCTAGACACATTCCTCCCCCCGACCCCCCAAAAAGGCTTTGCTTTCCCAAACACTAAAAAACAAACTATATAATTAAGATAAGGCCAATACTTTTAAGAAAAATAACTCTTTTTTTCTTGACTTTTTCACTAAACAGACAAAGTGGTTAAACTGGGGAAAATGTGAAAAAGGTTATATATATAAGAAAAAATAAATCTCATATAAAAACAATTGCTACATTAGTACCATTATGAGCAGCATGCATCAACATCAAATACAAAGCCACACACTACAGAAATCATGCAATAGGAGTTACCGTGACAGTTAAGGTGGAAATCCTCTGTTGGGAAAATGTATTGATAAAGACAGAGTTACCTATTTTGTGTGCCAAAGTACAGTAATACATTTCTGAAATAATCAATGTTTTGAATATGTTTTGGCAAGATGGATAACTCATAAGGAATTGACAAGAATCTGAGAGACTATAATCCTATCTTCAAATGAATAGAATACTAGTATATTATAAAGATTCCTTTAAACATTATTTTTAGAATTTTATTTAAAAAGTCTGAGGATAAAGGAAAAAAACAGCAAAACTTTAATTCACCTGATTTTATCATTTTACTTATTTTTTTTAAAAATTGATTTTATAGAGAAAGAGAAATAGGGGGGGGAGAGAGAGAGAGAGAGAGAGAGAGAGAGAGAGAGAGAGAGAGAGAGAGAGAACCATTTGTTGTTCCACTTATTTATGTACTTATTGGTTGCCTCCTACATGTGCCCTGATTGTACCCACAACTTAATCCACTGAGCTACCCTGCCAGGGCTAATTCATCTGATTTTAAAAAATTATGTAGTAAAATACTACAGACTAGAGGTTTGTCAGTTAACTGTGACCTGAGAAACTTCATCATTCATATGATCTCTAGATCTTCTAGAGTACTTCAACTAGAGCAGCATTTCTCAACCTGTGGGTCGCGACCCTTTGGGGGTTGAACAACCCTTTCACAGGGGTCGCCTAAGACCATCGGAAAACACATATATAATTACATATTGTTTTTGTGATTAATCACTATGCTTTAATTATGTTCAATTTGTAACAATGAAATTGGGGGTCACCACAACATGAGGAACTGTATTAAAGGGTCGCGGCATTAGGAAGGTTGAGAACCACTGAACTAGAGAAAACTTGAACAATCTAATTGTGTAAGTGGTATTTTTTACTCTTTTAGTTTGTACCATGTCTACCAGTAAAGATAGAAGCTGACATGGGATTCACCTAATTTCTTAATATAAAGTGCTAGAGTTCTGTAACAAAATGTATCCTCTGAAAGTACAAATCTCTAAAACACTTGACCCTAATCTAGGATCATTTTTGTGTTAATCTTTTCTAATTTATGTTTTGTGCTAAATGTTGCATAGGACCTATAACCAATTTATGCAACCAAAGAGGGGCAAACATTCTCCATTGGGTACTCCAATCCCAATAGAGAAACATTATCCAATTGCACGGAAACTTGTGACTACCAGTTTAGCACCATCCCGTTGCTTTCCACTAATACTCCATTCCAATTTCTGATGCAGGTTGTTGTTGCTGTTTTTTATTATTGTTGTTGTGAAAAAATAATCTTAACACTATCTGTCACACCTCAATCACTCGTGGCTTTAGTGACATGATATCACTCCTTAGAAAACATGTATTTATGCATGTGTATACATATTCCACTTAATACTCTGTGATAAAATCTGTTATGGTCATTACAGCTTCAGAGAAAACATAGGAGGAGAAAATCAACCAGCGCTTTTTTTTTTTAATCCTCACCCAAGTATATTTTCCCATTGATCTTTAGAGAGAGTGGAAGAGAGAGAGAAAGACAGAGAGAAATACTGATGTGAGAGAAACACATTGACTGGTTGCCTCCTGCACGTGCCCCAACCAGGACTGGGCTGGGGAGGAGCCTGCAGTCAAAGTATGTGCCCTAGACCGGAATCCAAATACAGATACCAGTTACTTTATTCATATGGGATTCACTTAAAGCAAGAGTCAAATTTAGGATTATGAGAAAGCCATTTCTTCGTTTCTATAGGTAAATTAGTCATTTTAAAAAATCTGCTAGAAAATTATAGAGTGAAAATACTTTCTTATCATTGCCTTCCAATTACACATTGCAATTTTAACTAGAAAACAGAGTGATAAGGCCTTAGAAAAGGAAATGAACTTAAAAATTGAACCCTCGAAGGTTTTCCAACAGGTGCCACATATAATTCATTTTTTATCTAAACACAAAACTAGTTCTTTTATAAATTTAAAGATAACAGCATGTTTTATAATGAGGTGCATAATAAAAGAGTATTATTAATGGTAACGGAACTATCTAACAGATGGGGTTTAAATGATCTTGTTAAATAACTGTATTTGTGAGACCTAAAAGCTATATAGGAAAGGGCAGGTTCCACTCAGTTCATAGAAGAACAAATGACAAAACACTAAGCCAAGTTCTCAAAACCAGAGTTTTTACTGCCATCCTGAAACACCAGTGTGCAGACACAAAGAAACGTCCTAAAGATGTTTGCTCATGTTGGACTTCTTGTATCTGGCTCTTCTAAGTTAAGGGTACACATGCCCAGCAGGATTCTCGCTTGAAGTTCAGTTATGACTTGAAAGCCAGAATGCTGTTTGTAGGAAAGAAGAAAGGCATGCCATTCGTGAGGCATGACGGGAAATGGGAAGCATGAGCTAGAATGACTAAGTTGGTTGAAGGTTGGCAGGCTGCTTAGTGATTTATTCCCTGAGATACTTATGCAAATCACTTTAGAATTAGAGGTTATTTCCTTTCCTTTCTGACAAAGATTCACACTTAACATCACCCATGATTTACACCAGAGAACAGGTTTAGTTTGAATGCTATTGAGGACTTTTAAAAGCTTGAGTAGGAAATGGGGAAATTTTACTGCAAATTGTGGAAATGCAACCACCTTAAATAAAAGTAAGTGGCTTATGGCAAATGTTCACATAAATAACAAATTTCAATTGAGGCAACAGTAAAATATTTATAATGTGATATTTTTATAACTGTAAAATACTCATATTTATCTAATTACTCTAGACTTTTTTTGCAGAATTTTTAGAGGAGGCAATAGTAACATGAAACAAAACTGTGAAAATCCAACACTGGGTAGAGAATTAGAAGAATAAATGTCTACTATTTCCTTTCAGTTTAATGGCTATTTAGTTTAGTTCATTTTTTTAAGGGACTCTTATTCACTAGAGTATATAATTAGAAAAACAAATAAATAGTTTTGAAGTGAAAAACAATGGCACTATAAACTACTTATAAGCACAACATATAGTTGCCCTAACAAGCCCATAAGAATAATAAAACTTTAGAGGTTGAGATATAAATATGAACCAGTTGATTATGATGAATATTGACTTGTTTATAGTCATATAGAACTCATGCTGAGAAGAAGAAACAGCACAGATATTCTTTCATATCAAGATGCAGATGTCACAATTTTAGTAAAATACAGTGTGTTCAGGCACACCAGCAGAAAGGGTTCAGGAGCTCAGAAAATAATCCTAAGTATAATGTCAGAATCTAAAGACTCTTAGAAGAAAATCTATTTAATCAAGTCCTCATTTTCCAGATGCAAACAATGAAGTATAGATACATTGATTTCTCTAAAATGACTTAGCTAATTAGTAGTAGAGGGGAGATCAAAACAGAGATTTTAGTTTGAGGTTAAATAATTCTCTTTCTTAACTAATCAGTTTCTGTTAATGGTACCATAAGTCTTTGAATTTCTTTTTTTTTTAAATATATTTTATTGATTTTTTACAGAGAGGAAGGGAGAGAGATAGAGAGTTAGAAATATCGATGAGAGAGAAACATCGATCAGCTGCCTCCTGCACATCTCCTACTGGGGATATGCCCGCAAGCCAGGTACATGCCCTTGACCGGAATCGAACCTGGGACCTTTCAGTCCTCAGGCCGACGCTCTATCCACTGAGCCAAACCGGTTTCGGCAAGTCTTTGAATTTCTTGAGATAGGAATTGCTCCATTCCAGGCCCTGTTCATGCACAAGATGCTTTAAAAGTCCTCTTTTATAATTTTATTTTTAGAAAAATGGCCAACAATATTGGAGCAGTTCTTGGAAGGTAAGACAATGGATATCTCTTAAAGATTGTAGTAAGAATTATGGTGCCATGGGAAGCAGTATAAGGGAAATTTACAACATTGTTAATAAATTAAGTTTAAGAAGTGTCCCTATATTTTATAAGAACTTTGAAAACATAGTAAGTGTACCTAACTAACCTTCTTGTTCTATTTCTCTTTTCTTTTTTTTTACACATACCAATGAAAAGACCAGAAAAAGTAGGCTGAGCTGAACATAGAAAAGATTCTGTAAAAATGGTAGTTGTAGCGAAAGACTCATAGGAATGAAGGCCTACAATAATTAGAGAATGTTAGTGAAGTCATGAGGATAGGAAACAAACCCCAAACAAATAGAAAATAGCAAATATTTAAGACAACTGTCGAGTCTTTCAAGCAAATAAATGGATTGTACATATGAGATAAGTATACTCACTCATTCACCCAATGACTTTATTTAATATTTATGCCCAGACCTGTGTCAGGCATGTTGGGGGATACAGAGTAAGTACAAGACAGATTTCCCATCACCAAGTAACTTTCAGTCAGGTAATCAGCAAGATTAAATAACTTATGTGGTTTAAAGAATAATTAAATGTTAAACGACTGGGCTCTGACCGCTAATGTTTAAAAGAGGAGGATCTCATCTGGGTGGCAGCAGTGCATTGTTGGAGAGGACTTAGATGGATAAAAGAAAGAAAAGAAGAATGGGATGAACCAGGCAAAAAGTGGAGGATTTTTAAATAGGATCAATAGGACCACTTCAGGGGAAAATGTGTTCTGGAAAAAGAAAATTCTGTATAGGAAACAGATGAATATAGAACCTTTAAAGTCAGGTAGAGAAATTTGAGCTTGATAGAGTAGGCGAGGGGGTCCATTTAGGTTTCTGAGAAGATTGAAACCACCAAAATAGTAAAAATTATGAAAATTAACCTTGAAGTGATGTACAGGATGGATTAGAAGAGTAAGGAGGCACTAGGGCAGGGGAGTTAGCTGAGGGCTTGTTGCACTGTTAGACCTGAAATGAATAGGATGTGGACTTGGTTGGGAATGAATAGAATGGGGCAACCTCACAGATAGTTTGAAAGAAAGAAACAGTAGCATCTGGTGAGGTATAATGGGTGAAGGGCTAAGGATAGTTAAAAAATAACTCTAAAGTTTCTATCAAGAAATTCAAAGACTTGTGGTATCATTAACAGAAACTGGTAAGTTAAGAAAGGGAATCACTTGGTAGGTGGTTTCCCTTTCAGTAACCAGTTTAACTTTGTGTCTTGGAAGTTGATAATCAATTGTGCATCCATGGAGGAAATATTCCTAGGCAGCTGGAAGTGTATGCAGATCAGACACGGTGTGAAAGATTTGGAAGCAGCCATAACACAGAAGAACATGGAGTGATGTGCCGAGAAAAGATCAGAGACTTGAGGATACCAAAAATTAGGGAATGGACAGAGAAACTGGAAATACAAAAATAGAGTGGATCCATCAGAGACAAAAACTAGAAGAAATGAGAGCAGAGGATCAGAGAAACCAGGAAGAAAAAGTTTCAGAAAAGGAAGGTGGTTTAGTATAAATATCACAGAAAAGTCAAGGGTGACAAGTACAGTGTGCTTGACCTAGAGGTTATTAGTGACCTTTACAGGAGAAGTTACAACAGACTGGTGACAGAGGCTAGAATGCAGGAGTCTAAGCATGAAAAGGATGAACAGGATGCAAAGTGATGGAGACATGCCACACAGCCGATGGCTTTCACTTAATGGAAGAAGAAGAATTGAATGGTAGCAGTAATAAGAAACACCCAGAGAGGACTTATTCAATGGCAGGCATTTAGCCATTTGCAGCTCACAACAACCCTACCAGGTAGAGACTACAACTGTCCTCATTTCAGAGCAAACTGCGGCCCAGATCAGCAAAAGGGCTGAGATTTGAACCCAGGCATCTTCAACTCCAGAACCACAGGGCTTCTCATTGCTTTGCTTGGCTTGCTTTTCAAGCAAGGAGGCCAAGATTGGTGAAAGAAACACAAGGTTTAAACCAGGTAAGACTTACACATCTCTGAAGCTACAAAGGAAAGGGAAGATTGAAAATGCTAGGAAATAAAGAGGCTAAACTGGGGCAAGCAGAAGGGGATGGGCTCAGAACAGGAAGAGGGTGTGGTTTGAGCAGTGGAGCCCTCTGGAATCCCTGGGGGGTATGGAGCTGATGATATTTATGCTCATCAGTGTCACTGTCTGTGGCAGGGAGCAGTCACTTGCCTGCAAGGCTTCATGGAGGTTGCCATTATAGTCTATGATCTCTGTGGCTCCTTGATCCCCCTTTTGACCAGGTGGACCCTATGAAAAAAACCAACCAACAGGAAATCATGTGGGTTAGGCTAGGATATAGAAGGGGCTTTGGCAAAAACAGAATTAGTAACTTGCAGCTCTTTGACCATCAATTCCCGGCTAAGGCACAACTGCACTTTGGAATACATAGTCATGTTTGAATTTTGTCCTTATTTCATAGGAGGTGAACCATTTCTAACTTCCTTGTCTGTGCATGTTAAAGATAGGAAATATGAATAAAAAATAGGTCTGAGTCAATCTCTGAAACTGTTTTCTGAAAATTATAAAATGTAGGCTACTCTGATTCAACTTGTAAACATTCATTGGCTTTATCCATATTTATTACAGCAACCCTAACCCTTTCTGGTCATTTACAACGCAAAGATTGCTTCCTCATTCTTTAAGAAGATAGAGCACTGTTCTTAGGAAGCTCCTGGTTTTCTCAACAGGAATAGAGTTCCATTGAAATAAAACCAAAGAGGGAATGCAAAGAAGACAAATATCTTTAAAATTTCTATCCTACTCATTGGCTCTGCCACTGAATTTCCATTAGTTATGTCCTAATTCCTTGCCCGTGTTTTAACAAAAGGCTCTGAAAAATAGGAGTGGTTGCTCTTTTTTTGAGAAAAATGAAACATTCTACTAGCTGGATGACTATGGACTTGCTATTGTTGGTTTAGTAGAGGGAAAGTAGATCAAGAGTTCTTTAGACTTTCTTCTCTTGAGCTCATTTTATGTGTTAGAATCTATACACTCATTGCTACTTGTAAGTGAAATTGAAAATAATATGAAAGGAGGTATCAATAATAATTACACTAGTCTACCTCCAGTGCTATTATTGGGCATTAGCAGTGAGGTGCCTTGTGAAAAGCCACATAGATCCATACTTTAATTCTGGGCTTGTGGGGGCATATGGGACAAAAGCTGGGAGGAGAGACACACTCACCCTTGGTCCCAGCGTTCCAGAGTCTCCTTTGTCTCCACGGTCACCCTTACACCAGTGAAAAGAGAAAAAAACCTTAATTAATAGGAGGACCAACAGTCTAGAAATATCCCAGATCTAAGGATGTATTTAATACCATACAGCAGCACCCTTATTACAAACTTCTGAAGTACAAAATGACAACTACAATAACCACTTACGTGGCAAATGCTTCTTTAAGATACATCTTGCAGTGAATTAAAATCCCCCTTCCAGATAAGAGAGTATCTTGGAACAACAATGTATATGTTAGCTCTCTCACTAGGGATCTTCAAAAGCAAAGCAAGTGGTTTCCATGACACCCAGTGTACAAGGTTACCCCTCAGACGGAGCTCTGTGTTTGCCTTTATATGAAAACTGGGGCAAAGGAAAAAAGAGCCAACCACTTTGGTTGTCTTTCCTCTGAGAGGTAATGTGTAAATAATCGAGACAGGGAAGAAACGGAGAGCTCATTCTGGGAGAATCAGAAGGGAAAGGTCACCAGCTAGGCCTTCCTCTGATGATGGAGATTTGAGGAAGAGTTTTCCTGTGGGTGCAGGCATTTTAACACAGAAGGTGCTGAAGTGGACAGCAGCTAGCTGGGCCTGGTGGGCAGGGCTGAAGGTCAGGGGCAGGGCAAACCCAGCTCCCTCGTCTTTTTAAATGCTAAATGAAAAACCTCTGAAGTTCCACTTATGGTGTTATTACCCCACCTGCAGAGACACAAGGAATAGTCCAAGTCTCAAACTGCATCCACATCACTCTGAGACACTCAAAATTCTCAGAAGTCTCAACAGAAACGGAGAAGAGATTTGAACCTGTGTAGATTTGAAGGTTCTTTAAAACAACCTTAAATTTATAGAGACCTTTGTCTAAATGGAATTCAAAGCATCTTGATATATCTTTCTATATATTCCTATAAACTGGGTAAGGACCAATGAGGAGAAACAAGAAAAGGGATTATGATTTTTATCCATCCACATTGACCCATAATAATTACATTGAGAGAATAAATAAACAGAAAATGCTCTGTTTTCTTTATTTCTGCACCAATTTCCCATATTATTAGCTATTAGCATTTTAAATAACATGATTCTGCTAACAATGTATAGATAACGGCAAATATTATAAAGAACATGGTACAGAAAAGAATTTTAATTGGTGGTGAAATTTTAATGCAATGAAAGGAGTCAACTAACTTAAAAGCACAGTAGCCCTGGCCAGGTGGCTAAATTGTTTGGGGTGTCATCCTATACATCAAAAAGTTGTGGGTTTGATTCCCCATCAGGGCACACCCCTAGGCTGCAGGTTCAATCCCTGGTTGGGGTGCATATAGGAGGCAACTGATCTATGTTTCCCTCTCCTCTCCTCTCCTCTCCTCTCTTCTCCTCTCCTCTCCTCTCCTCTCCTCTCCTCTCCTTTCTCTAAACATACCCTATGGTGAGGACTTTTTTAAAAAGCAAAGTATAATTGGAATATTTATCACAAAGATAGCCAGGAAATGAAAATTAAGATTATACCATATATAAGTTAAATTAGGTACAGTACTTAATTTTTTCCAAAGAAACTATTCTATGAAAAAGGAAATAAAACTTCCCTTAAAGCAGTGGTTCTCAACCTTCTGGCCCTTTAAATACAGTTCCTCATGTTGTGACCCAACCATAAAATTATTTTCATTGCTACTTCATAACTGTAATGTTGCTACTGTTATGAATCATAATGTAAATATCCGATATGCAGGATGGTCTTAGGCGACCCCTGTGAAAGGGTCGTTCGACCGTCAAAGGGGTCGCGACCCACAGGTTGAAAACCGCTGCCTTAAAGAATAGCCAGAAACACAGGAACACACAAAAACAAACAAGATGAAACAAACCAATTGTTCTAAAATATCATCATAAGGATGAAATTATTGGAAGAGTTTAATTTAAAACATGATTCTCCGTGGAAGAGGCCAAAAGCACAGCTCTTGAAGGCCTCATGTAACATTAAAATGATTGTCTGGTTACTGACCTTTGACCCCTTTGGGCCTCTAGTTCCTGATTCACCTTGTTTCCCCTATTACAGGAGAATGTGAAGATGAAAAAGAGAAAAGAGACAGAGTGCATAAGAACAGAGAAAAGAAATGATCAGCGACATAAAAATGGAAACACTTCATTTTAACTGCCATAATATATGGCTCTATGTAATGTTGGCTATTAAAACACTAAACATAAATATCATCATAGTATCACTGGCTCATTCCCTGGTCTCCCTGTCAACCTGCATTCCACTGTAACTGAAGACTGCCTCCCACCAGTGGCTGGGAAGAGCTCTGTGAATGATTCTCATTAGTCTCAATAGTGTTTGCATAAATTTCCTTTTCATCAAAGAGTAAATCATTTCCTGTGTATCTAGGATGGGCTATTAAAATAAAGTGTTACCATATTAGTTTGCAGGAAGTTTAGAGGAATAAAGATTGAACAGGCAAATAAATTTCAAGGTGTTATCAACAAGTTACCATCAAAACTAAACACAACACATATCAACATGTTCTCATATGTTTCAATACCTATTGAGTGATAATGTGTTAACGACAGTAATTCCCCCTTTACATTTGGATGTGTTATTATGTTTGTTCATCGAAAAGAGAGAAAATTAGGAAAGTTAAATTGTAAAATTCATTTTTAAAAAGAACCAATTGATGTATATTTCAATAAATTTGTGCATTTCAATAAATTAATATTTGTTGAGGAATTTTAAATTTTAGTTTTATGTTATAAGTCAAGAGGCACACATTTCCCAACCAAAGAATGTTTGTTATTTTCCAACATAAGAATAACTGACCTTCGGCCCAGGAGTTCCAGGCTCCCCTCGCTCACCTCTTCCAGGAGGCCCCGCCTCCCCTCGCTCACCCTGTCACAAAATGCAAAACCGTAAATGGCAACCCTCCTCTCTCTCCCCCTATCCCCCACTTGTACCTGTAGATTAATAAGTAAATTAAATAAAATTAAAGAAAGCATATAATTGCCATGTATTTATCATGTATCCAGCACTGTATTAATCGCAACATGAATTATCTAATTTAATCAGATTGCTCAATCCATTGCATTATCACTTCCACTTGATAGATAAAGACATGAATTGGTAAATGACTGTCAAACACCTAAGTAAGTAAATGCAAGACCCTTAAAGGGAGCTGATAAGGGCCATCATGATACCTCAAGTCAGGAACAGATAGAGTTTTCATTCTGTGGCCACTTTCTCAATACTACCGGGATGCAGCATGGCAAAGTGGTTAAGGCTTTGTAATGGCCATAACTTATCACTTGTAGTGGCCAGGCTTCTTGTAATCCCACATCCTGGGCCTGTTATTTATCAGTTCTGGGTTTCGAGGCAAGTTAGTTAAGTCCCAAAGCCCCCGTTTCCTCTGTAAAATACAGAAAATTATAGTACTGATCTCGTAACTTACAAATGTAGTACATGACACGTAGGTATTACCGCTTTACTTTCTCCACAGCTCTGTGAAGTATGAATATGGCCACTGCCCCCAAGGAGCTAGTGACCTACTTAGACAAGGTCCACATAACAAAACAGTTAAGAATTCAGGAGTAGCATAAGGCCATAGATGAGAGAAGAAGAAACCCCTGGGGTTGTTAATGGTCCAAACTGGCCCCCTGAGAGTGAGACTCGAGTCATGTCCTGAAGGATGAGTAGGTTGTATTTTATAAGTATTGCTGCTTATGACTATGCCCTTAATGAGTGCAGGAACTGCACAAGACACTTCACATGCTTTATCCTATGTAATCCACAGGGCAGATGAGAAAGGCGTTAGTATTCACAGTCTTACAGACGAGGCAACTGAAGCTCAGAGAGGTAAGTAACTTTCTCAAAGTCACAAAGCTTTTAAAAGGAAGAGCAATAATTTAAAACTGTGCTCCATCTTCAACTTCTGTAGAAATATTTTTGTATGTGATCCTTTGAACATCTCTGGCCATTTTCTAAGGAAAAATGTGTAGTTGTGGAATTGCTGTGTCAGAAAGTATGAACATATTAGAAGTTTGCCAAGTCACCCTCCAGGAAGACGCCGCCGTTTTGTATTCCCTGAGCACAGTAGGCTGTCTGGCTTCCCGCACGATGGGCAGCATTCAGTACTCAAACAGGTTGTGAATTCAGTCTGCTGTTAGCTGGGTGATACAGGGCTTTAAATTCCAAGACCTTTATCTGTATCAGTCCCTCTCTGGGAAGCTGTTATGGTTTTGCAGGCGAGGTGGGATAGAGGAGAAGGTGGGAGGAAGGCAGGCACTTGAGGGATGCAGCAGACGGAAAAGATGCTCTGAGAGCTTCCTCAGGGATTAGAGACTGAAGCACTTCTGTTGACATATGGAATTTTTATCTTTAAAAAGTACCATATTTGGCATTTCTCTTAATATTTTACAGCAGAATTCTAAAATAGTTACTATAAGCTTGTTTCAGGGCAAAACAGAAAGCTTAGAAAATCATTTATCTGTTATATACCATAGGAGTGGAGTGGCTATATCTTTACCTAGAATCACTTCAAAAAATTACAGTGCCCCTAATTGGTTACTTGTCACTTTCTGGATTTACGTAATTTGTTAGTTCACTTCTTTCTCTCCTCCCACCCTTCCTCACACACACTGGAAGGTAAGCTTCGGGAGAATAGAGACCATTTTGCTGCATTTAGTTTTCATTCACAAGTACTAAAAAAAAGTCTGGCAAAAAAAATTGTTGGATTAACGAATAAACAGTATCACGCAAAGTATTCTAAATTATTGAGAATAACACTACATTTCTTTAGACTGCTGTAGGTCTCTCCCAGGACTGACGTAGATGCTGAGGACACAGCAATTTATAAACAGATTTTTAAATGCCATCACACACCTTCCTTCCTTATGATTTCTCTTTACTGTGTTGGGGGGTAAAACACAGATTAATTTATATTTTTAATCTGAATTGAGTGGGACAAAACCAGATTACCTAAACAACTGGGGAAAAAATCTAGTGTTTGGCTGGAGGAAATGTTTAAATAATCATGACTTTTCCGTTATGATACCAAATTTATGTATGATAGGCAATTTAGCTGAAAAATAAACTTCACAATATTGCTAATAAAATGAATATCCTATCTACATCCCTTCTTGTAGAAATACAAAACAGGTTCAGAACATTCCTCATTTTTATTGGGAGTTCAGAGTAGTATCTGTGATAAGAGGATCTGGTCTGTAAAATCAGGCTGGGCTCCTCATGAGCAGTAATTAATGGTGAGTTTATGGCCCCGCATCTGGATCTTTTTTGAAACTGTGGAATAGCTTCACGTCGGTGAACTATAGAAGAGATATTTAGGGCTGACCTCCCCTCTCTACGGCCCGTGTTTCTTCTATATTTCCTTGCTTAGCAAACCCAATGCCACCAACATTTAGAGATGAGTTAGCTCCAGCCTGGTTCTCTGAAGCATCGACCAGGCAGAGCTTTGAGCCTATAACCAGGCTGCCTTCCTTCTCTGGGGCTGAAGCCTGAATAAGTACACCGGCTCTTATATGAACACAGAATGCTCCCTCTCTCTCCACCCACCACCTCCCCTCTCTTCCAGAAAGTGTGTTTCTGTGTGAGTCTGTTCAGGCTAAAGCAGGCATTCCTCATATTTTGTTAATAAGCCTGACAGCTCATTATGTGAAAATGAAATTGCTTGAAAAAACAGCACTTTTGCGTACATTCGACCCAGTGCCCCTTGGGCCACGCATAGTTTCCATTTACTGGGATTAGAGTTACTTTCTCCTGAGCAGCGGGAATGAGGATGCCTCTGTCAGAACAGACCACGAACACATTTCTCTGGCTCCCGGAAATCAGCCTGGTTTATTTCTGGCGAATGCAATACACATGGAGGCAAAGGCGGCTATGGGTTAAAAATAAAAAAAAAATGTAGTTTGATTTAATTTTGCCCCTCCTTTGATTCATGACTCTGTCCTGAGTAAAGTTCCTCAGAGCTGTACATTTTAATGTCTTACTGGGTAGATAAAAAGAGAATGATAGGCCTGACTGTATCCGCAGCAGCATAATTTTTTATTTGGCGGCATAGAGACTGTGCTTTTAGAGCCCTCTCTAGGGTTGCCAAATGGAAGATCATGAGATGGTTTTCATTACAGGATCTTTCTGCAAACGTTATTCGGGATGGATCCTTTTGGGATGAGGCACTTAGGAATCTCTATGACATCAGTACTCCTTGAAATCTAGGGAGTGATGTGGGAATAATAATAATGTTTGATTTACAAGTTTGTCCTAAAATCAGCGATAAGGAGGAGGAGTTGATGAGTTCTATCTCCCCTCCTCAGAATTCCCCCACTTTTCCATATGGCCAGGAAGCTAATAGCACCACATCAATTTAGGAGCAATTTGGGGGACAACTGGAACAACTAATATATCCCACCTTCCTGTTGTCTTGCCCAAGGCTTTCTAACATTAACTTCCTGTTACTCTATTTAATACGGGGCCTCCATTAGAAGTGTTAGAATGGGTGACAGGCTGCTTTTATTCTTTATGAGGCAAACAGGTATGGTCACCTAAATAGTAAAGTTACCCCCTATTTCTTTCAACACAATGGACAAACATTTTATGACAGAAAAATTCAGAAAAAAGGAAGGGAAAGATTCCACTCACCTTTGTCCCCGGTAAGCCTGGCAAGCCTGGCTCCCCTTGAGGGCCAATGAAACCGGGTTCACCCTTAAAAGAGATGGGCATGTGAGACTGTTACCAACTGACAGTAAGTAAGTAAGTAAGTAAGTAAGTAAGTAAGTAAGTAAGTAAAGTTAAACTGATTTCCTTCTATTGGGATCTCACATCTTTGATTGCATACAGCTTTCTTGCTGAGATCCAGCCACTGCCAATAAAATTAAATAGGTTTTGAGCAATGAGAATACTTTGAGCAAAGCTTTGGAGAAGCTTTAGAAAGTAAAAGTGGCAAACCACCCAGATCAATGTCTTTATAATTTCCTTTCTCTCTGTTGTCCTGTGGTTCTTAGCATTTACCAGGTCCAATTAATTATGTTTGGGCGAGTGTGGTAGGTAGCCTTTAAGATAGGTGTAAATGATCCCAACTCTTGGTATTCATGCCTTTGTGCAATGCCCTGTGCTTGAGTGCAGACTGGAGTTAATGACATGTCTAATTAACAGAATTTGGCAGAAGTAATGGGATATCACTTCTGAGACTAAGTCATAAAAAGACTGTGGCTTCCATCTCCAGGGGGTCTTTCTTGTTCTCTCTCACTTGGATTACTTTCTTTGGGGAAAGCAAGCTGCCATACCGTGAAGAGCGCTTGGGAGAGGTCCGAGTGGTGAGGTCAGAGGTCAGCCGACAACCTCATGTGTGAGCTTGGGAGGGGACGCTCCACTCAGGTGAGACCGGGAGCCCTGCTAACAGCTTGACTGACCCCTCATCATGGGAGACACTGATCCAGAGGCACCCCGCTGAGCTATGCACAGATTCCTGTTTCTCCAAAATGGTGAGATAATTGTTTGTTGTTTAAAGCCAGTTTGGGGGGGTAATAATGATATGCAGCAATAGATACCTGAATGTTAGATGTGGCTAGGGAAGAGATTCAGGAATGTTCAGCATGACAGAGAAAATCTCTCTCCTTGCCCTACCTCTGTAACCTCTTCTCCACTTAGAGGAAACCCAGTTGTGGTATACTAAAACATATATTTGGTCTTGTTCCTGGTCCCTTGCACAGAGCTCCTTTGAATTTCCTGAGTGATAAGAGTAATAGGAGCATCTTTTGTTATTCTTGACAATCCCCTTTCAAACATACCTGAGTTTATGCTAAGGTATGCTCCTAGATAGCTCCAGGATGGAGCTGTGATAGGAGGAAACTTTCAGCCCGTTGCCTCCTTTCACCATCTCCAAAGAGGGGAGAAAGGCTGGAGACTGAGTTCAATCACCAATGGCCAGTAATTTAAGCCATTGTGCCTACAATGGAACCTCCATAAAAACCCCTAACAAAGGGGACTGGAGAACTTCTAAGCTAGTGACCACATCCATGTGCTGGCCGGATGATGCACCCCAACTCCATGGGAAGAGAGGCTCCTGTGCTCCAGACCCTTCTGACCTTACCCCATGTACCTCTTTGTTTGGCTGTTCATTTTTATCATTTATAGTAAACTGTAATACTAAGAATGGCATTTTATTGAATTCTCTGAGTTGTTCTAGCAAATTATCAAACTAGAGTCAGAGTAGGTTGTGAGTACCCTTGAATAATCTGTAGTTAAGTCAGACAGAAGTCATGTAACCAGGGGCCCCCGTTCCGGTGATCCACGTCTGAAGTGAGGGCAGTCTTGTGGGACTGAGCCCTTCAACCTGAAGAGTCTGATGATAACTCTGAGTAGTTAGTGTCACAATAGGATTGAGTTGTAAGACACAGTTGGTGTCAGAGAATCAGAGTTGGATAATCAGTGTTGGAAAAGACACTATGTATTTGGTGTCAGTGTTCATATTTTCTTGACTAGCCATAAAGTTTTATTTTCTTTTTAAAAATGTGAGCTCAAATGTAAGGTAATCTAACTTCCTAAAATCGATAAAATAAAGTTTTAAAGTAAAAAATGTAATGGCTGTTCCCATAAATTCTCTCCCCTCCCCCTCAATGAATTATTTCTGGAACAGTTCCTCATGTTGATACATTTGTTTTTTTCCTGAGGTTGGGATATTTCAACATTTTTTTTTGATACTTGGAGTTGCATTGTTAAAATACACTATATAAAATCTTGGGTCTTGGGCGAACAAAAAACTGCTATCACCACCACCAATGTATTAGACTGGCATATAACTCAAATGGATTTATCTCTGGCTCTGATGTGCCTGGTACTAGTTTAAGAACAAAACAAGGTGGAGGGGAACCAATGCTTTATTGTAAGTTTATTTTTTGTGAAATGTCTATAACTCTATTCTACCTGTCCCCATATCCTTACACACATTGGAAAGAAGAATCTAAACAAAAAATTTTGGGTGGATCTCTTAATAGTCTAAAATGAAAATCAACTATATTCAGAGAAATCATGATGACTATTCTACTTCTTGTAAAAGAGTTTAACTTGTTACTTTAAACAAAAAAATCATATGGAATACATTTATTTACAAGTAAAATATTTCTCCCAATAAAATTATATATATAAATATATAAATATTCCCTCTCCACCCTCAAGAAATAAAGTGGTATTAAAGTCAATGTGAATCATTAGGAATGACTTACTGGCATGGAAACATATGCAAGTTAATAGGTTGAAAGTTTACATGTAGACAAGACTCTTGCAATATCTTCAAGTAGAAATAAAATGATCTTACTGTTTAGCAAAGCAATAGAAGCACCATTAAAGCATACTAATAAAAGAGAAGAAAAAAAGCAAATGCTGCAAAAATGTATTTCTTATTCATGTTAGTGCTTAGTTTATAAAAAGAAGTAGCATGCAGTTTCATAGTTCACAAATAAACAAATAAGGCTTTGTGATCTCAGTGACCAAAGTGGCCCTTTCTTCATTTTTAGAAAATAGAACATATTTTATCCCAAGTAAATATATAAAAAGTTCCTTTAAACAGAATGGTCAGAGGAAAAATTTAAGAAAGCATCCACCATACCCATGTACTTATTTATTTCAATGTATTCAAGGGGAAGATAGCATATTTAACTTTACGACCACAGACATATTTATTTAATTCCAGAGCTCTTAGTGACTTCAGAGACAGCTCCATCCTCTCTATGGGGAGGAAATAATCATTGGTGTCTTCTTTGTCTCAGGTTTGAAGGACATTATTGAAGTAATTAAGGCATAAATATGTCTACTCATGATTCAGCTGGTTGCACTATTTTTTACCTTTCAAAACTTACAGCACTTACCCTTATTAGTGTACATTGATACACTTCAGATTCCACATGTCACCTAAACTTTAAGAAACTACCACTTGCAGAATTTGGATTAGTATCAAAGAAGAATACTCTTAATTTTATGAAAAGTCTTTATTAAAATAATCTTCCCTGATCCATTTACCTATCTGCATGTGGCTGGTTCTCCTGTATATACTTCAACCAAAACAACAAATTGCAACAGATAGAATGCAGAAGCAGATATGAGAATCTAGCTATTTTCTATTAAGCCAGATATTAAAAAGATTTGCAAAAAATAAAAAATTCTCTTCCTCTTTTTTGAAGATTCAGTTATCTTTCATAAAACACATGACCAGTTTTAATTAGCACATAATCAGTTTTTTAAATTTCTGTGTTTTAATTTCTAGTACAGAAATACCAATAGATAGGACCTACATAAACAAAAACTCTTTTAATCCTGATTTGTAAGTGTGTAAAGGGATTTAGAGACCAAAATGTTTGAGGACTATTGGTACAAAGTCAAAGAACTGAATTAAAGCCTGATTTTATAAGCTGGAATCTTGACCTGCCATATAATGGAAGATTCTGGCATCATTAATGGTGGCTTAGTCAAGACTTATTATAAAGATAATGTAAGCAAAGCCCTTAGCACTGTCTCTATAATGAGGCAAGTGAACAATAAATGTTTATTATTGTTGCCCTTATTACTGGCTCAAAAATTTTGGCTATCATTATTATTAGTAGTAATAGTAATATAAGTATTATAGCTTCCCAACTAATTGGTGATAGACAAGGTGAACGCTTGTTTCTCTATAACCTGGATGGGGCTGTACTCAATACCTCTTCAACTTCTTTCAAGAAGTAACCCTAAATTTTCTCGTGTGAATATATCATTTTATGACAGAATATCTATCTTTTAGAGCACTTAGGATTGCAAAACCCAAAGTGGGTAAGGTAGAGAAGTGACAGATTTACTATGAATGAGTTTTCATCTTGTTTTCATCTTCTTTCAAAGAGAAAGAAGAAAATGGTAATACCTATTGAATTTCCCTAAATAAATGTAATCCTTAAAAAAAAAGTCTTGCCTCTTTGACTGATGTAGAGATTAAAGGTTCTAGAATCTCCTAAAAAAGCCTAACAGAGAGGCTATGCCAACCTACAGGTCTATGAATACTTTAATGTGATAGAAAAGCAAATGACTATTCTACTGTAGTCACAATGCCAGTTAACCAGCATAGAAGAAGGAATCTGGATCAGGGGAAGGCAGGGAAAGCAGCTGAAATGTGATTCAAACACAAAACAGTTTGGAGAAATCACCTTTGGAGTAAAGCAGACTGTACAAAAATGATGTTACTTAAGTTTTCAGGGCAATAAACAGGGGAAGTAACTATTATATTGGACTATAAAGTGATTCTCAGACTTGTGTTTGCATATCTAATCTCATTTAGTCAGTGGGAAATAGGAGACTGCTAAGTTGGAAATTATTCACACGTATTTGTCTAAGTAGACAGGTGGGAGTGAGGTGCAATAGAGGAAATTGGCACTATAATGAAATTAAGCTCTTAGATTAACTTTAATGAAGAAACAACTAAATCTAGAGGGCATTTTTCTTTTTATTTTTTTTACAAGTCAATTACCTGAATTAGAAAATCCCAATTATAATTTCAATGAGTCATTTTAGGAATAACATGGGAAACATGAGGCTGAGGTCCTTTGAAAAGGGCAGATGCTGGCTCCCATAATCAGGAAAACATAGACGTAAGCAGGTAAACAGAAAGTAAAATAGCTTTACAATTAAAGTGAAAACAATAAAATATGACATTTTCTTAAACATTAATCTTTTCAGTTTATGATGTGTTAGTGCTTTTCTTATGACAACAAAAAATGTCTAAAGAAAATGGAGGAAAGCCAAAGGCTTCAAACCAATGAAAAGCAGAGGAATAACTTAAGAAGAGTACTAATTACCTCTGAGCACTTTAATCTGTTTTTCTCTCAAGTGTCATATACATTTTTTTTCTCTCCTTTCAGCTATTCAAAATTTTCCTGCCTCTTTATTCACTCACCATCTCAAGTGAGGTAGCATTTTAGGTTTTTACTTTTGTTATTCTTGAGAACAATGTCAATTGGGATTCTGTTCATATTGGTGCCACTGACTGTGTGAGGAAGGGAATTAAAAAGTGAAGGCAGCCAACTGAAAGGTCTTAAAATGTAATTGCTTGCAGTGAACCTAATCAGGGAAAGAGAAAAGTAAAAAAGAAGGAAGAGAGGAAGAGGAGAAGAGGAATAAGGAAGGCATGGAGGGAGGGGGCAGGAGGAAGATGGAGGAAGACAAGAGGGGTGAGGAAGAATGGAGAGGAACAAGCATCTCAAAATGTTATATTCCTCTATCATGGCCATAACAATTAAATCCAGGTTTAATCTGTTGTTGTTTTTTTGGTTTGTTTTCACTGGTTCCAACTAGATCTATCCTTGGGATAAACAAAAAAATAAATAATATATTTAAATCTTAAAATAAATACAGAGTTATGACTTAACCACAGCCTGGAGATAAAATATATGCAACACTATCAGAATCCTAATACAATCCAAAATGTTAATCACTAAAACACAATTAATAGTTGGCATCATATTTTGCTACCCAAGCCACATGCTAACCAGTGATTAAATGGTTGCCAGAGAAATAGAAATCTCAGCTCTGTTAGTGGTATTATAATATGGCACTAATACAGCATCGAATTCCAAAAGGAAGGAATCTTTGGTTTAATTTTCTGGCCTTGTCCTGGATATTGCATCTGATTTCTTCCTGGGTTGTTTCATGAGTTTTGTGCTTTATTTATTCTTAACGTTAATTAATCAGCTCACCACCAATGAATTAAATAACCCAGGTTTCAATCCCAAGACTGAACACATTTCCTTGTGTTGAGCTGGTGGGAGAGAGGTGGTTTTGGCAACTACACTGAGACCCAGGTTGGCAGCAGAAATGTTATGAATTCATGATGAAGCCCAATAGAGGCCTGGGAGTAAACTGCTGGAAGTGGCAGCAGCTGAAAAATCTCACACATGCTGCCCATGTAAACAGCCAGGGCACACAAAGATGCAGAACCAAGTCTATGGGTTTCAGCTATAGCTGGGGTGAAAGGTGGATCTTCACAGGACCAATTTTGAAGGGCCTGATAGTTTCACATTGATCTTTCCAACTACAGCTAACTGTTTCGGCAACCACAACTTTGATCTTGTAATGTGAAGCTCAATGAATATGTCACAGTAACTAATATGCACTATGTTTGAAAACTTATCCTATTTTTTTCACCAAACAGTAGTTCCTTTATTGATGAGAGTGTCAGTATTAGAGAGCATGCACACTCTCTCTCTACTTTCTTTCATAAATTGGGAATATGTACAGAGAAATGAAGTGAGCTACCAGGAGATTTAGCTATAGGAAGGTGGGATCTATTCACTCTATAAGGTAAAGCAAAGATACCACAAAAATAAGATTTTGACTGAAGTCACTTTTGCTCAACTCATTTGCTATTTTTTAAAAAATTTAAACAGCCCATTGAGATAGCTTAAATTCTGTGTATTCTGGCCAGTAAATAAATAACTCCAAGACAAAATTTAAAACCTTAAAATAATGCAAACAACTACCATCTTTACAAACCAAGAAGGCAACAAAACCTGGCCTTCTATAGTACAAAAAGGCCAGTGAAGTCTAGGAAATGCCTTAAGAACTTGACCTTTCTGAACTCTAACAAAGACCATTGAAAATCTGTACCAATTTTTCTCCAAACCCAGATGTGATACATAGCAAGCAAGTATTTCAGATAACCTTACTTTAACTCTTAAATGACTATTGGGACAATTCACTTAACACCAGTTTGTCAAATTTACATAAAGGATGTCCTTCATATAGATGAGAAGAGTCAGCAAATATGGGAATGGGATTATTACTCAAGGTAAAAAAGGAAGAGACAGACAGCTTCATTCATACAGAAATGGCTCACCAGGTGTTTCCCTATAAACTTCCAGAACTCAACATCTGTTATATAGAAGGGTGGACAGAAAGTCCTAACTGATTAGCTCTTGCCCACAGAAAAATCTCTGGTTTTTCATTTATTACCATTTGTTTTATTTTTATAAGTCATTATCAATTAAAGGAGCAAAAGATATCATTTTTTAACCTGTCTAAAAAGACTCCTCTAATACCTGCTTAAACCAAGCCATGTTTTCTATGATATTTATTACCCTCAAGCAGATTCAATCTTCATTGCCCCCAAAAACAGTACAACAGGGCTCAAAAATATGTGATTTGCGTGGGTGCTAAAAGCATCACCAATAATTTTGATTAATGTGTCTTGACACTGAATGCATTAGCCATACAATATTCTTCTTGCTTAAAGGCTAATTAGAATTCAAGTCAGCATGATACCTGCTTTTGAGGATTACAGCAAGAACATTTGTTGTAATAAGAACCTCCAGGCAGCCAGTTTTGGTAATGATTGATTTGTAAAATTATTGAGGGGGAAAAAATGAGAAAGTAGAGCTTATCCCAAAAACATTTATTTCCCTTTAGGATCAAATTTGAGTATAAATTAAAACATCTTGGTGGTTACGATGAAAATGAACTACTATAGCAGGTTTATTTAAACCCCAGAAAACATATCTTTCTGATTTTTTTTTCTTAACAGAATTACATCATGAAAGCACATTTGGTGAATTTATTGGAAGTTTTATTCTGGCTGCTAAAAATCTCTGATTTCTGGTTGTATGAGTTTCCTAATTGGACTCTTAAATTATTCAACTGCTCAGACACACTTGGTGCAAGCAGGAAATAATTATAAGTAACAATAACAATGTTATCCTTTTAACCGGTATTTCTTCCTTTTTTTTTTTCTTTTAGGAATTCATTTCATATCCTATGTTACTTCCAAAAAGTTTCCTCTGCTATTTTTAAAATGTGATTTGATGTGTCTGAGGAAGAAACCTCCTCTCCAGTGGATTTAAAACTTAGGTTTCTATTAGATTATTTAATCCTAAGAATGCCAAAATAAATGTTCCCATCACCTGTAAAAGTTAGTCTTTATATGATTTAGTGTCAAAGATGATTTCATATAATGAGGTACAAAGTGTTAGTTACTGTCTCATAGCGTCCCGATACTCAAGTTCTTGTTCTAAATGTCAAATTTTCACTAATGGAGAAGCCAGAGCAAAAATATCAAGTTATGAGAGAAAATACTATATAAATTTATTTGCCATCTAAATGATTTGATGTAATTTTTACTGTTTTATGTCTCCCTACTGTATTAATTTCACTGTACTATGTACATTTTTTCAATTTCTTTTCTGAATATGAGATAAACTGGTGATCCATATTGAAAGGAGAAAAGCAAGCACTGAAAAATCAAAATATGTAAAAAATGTCTTGGGCCTTACCCAGTTTGGCTCAGTGGACAGAGCGTCTGCCCTCAGAATGAAGGCTCCCGAGTTTGATTTCGGTCAAGGGTACATAGCTCAGTTGCAGGTTCGATCCCTGGCCATGGTTAGGGCGGGTGTGGGAGGCAACCAATGGATGTGTCTTTCTCACACTGATTTTCTCTCTCTCTGTCTCTCCCCCCTTCCACTCTCTCTAAAAATTAATGAAAAATATCCTCAAAGTAAATAAATAAATAAATAAACAAACAAATAAGTAAATAAATGCACTGTTTCTCATTTCTTAATGTCACCTTCATTGAGACATAAAATCTTAGGGCGATGTTTTATTTAAAAAATGTCTTGGGCTTGGCAACACCATGACTGAGGCCTAGAGAATTTCTAAATTCATTTGTCAAGTTTCCTTTTGCTTTTGTGTGAACAGTGTCAGGAAGGAGAACTTTGACAGCACCATGTCTCACACCCAGAACACTGTATCCCCTCATCCTTTGTTCCTGGGACACACTTGGGTGATAGGAAGAGAGGAATAGTATGAAGCCATGTTTCAAGAAAAAGTAGGTTATCTCACTGCTCTTAAAGGTAACATTCACCCATCACTGCAAAGGAATTTTCAGAATTTACATCTATTAACCTATAGAGTATAAATGGCTTTATATTCCTTAGGTTATTGATTTTTAGAGGGAGAGGAAGGGTCAGGGATAGATAGAGAGAAAAACATCAATGATGAGAGCCATCCATCTGCTGCCTCCTGCATGCCCTCTACTGGAGATCGAGCCCGCAACCTCAGCAGGTGCCCGACTGGGAATCCAACCTGTGACCTCTTGGTTCATGGGTCTACCCTCAACTGCTGAGCCACACCAGCTGGGCGATTATTTTCATTTTATAAGGAAATGTGATGATATAGATTCATGAACTGGTGAGGGGCAGGACCAGATCTGCACCGTGGTGATCTGGCTCTGCAGTCAGGGGTCTTGACCCCTGCTCTGTACTCCTTAATTACTAGGGTCATATAATCATAAAAGGGCTAAGTAATGTATTTACTTTTTTTTCAAAATAACTGTGGAGAGAAAAAGGCTTTAAAAATAGGAACTTTGAATCTTACGTTTTTATGGGATATCAGAAAAGCTAGTTATAAATTTTGCCCATGAAAAATATATTTGCAAGCTTGTTTTAAAAAATAATTTTCGGAGTTCAAATCTCATTCCAGAAGATCAATGTCTGCATGGTACATTGTGCATAATTTAATTTTCCCAGTTGAACATCTTGACACTCTATGAACCATGAATGCATGAAATAGGAATTCCAAATGTCTTCCACATGGTGAGAGGACTTTCCAGTACTTGTGCAGGAAGCTGAAGAGCAATTTGAAATTAAGCTATGCCTGTTCTTAGTGACTTTTATTATGTATGCCTAAGGTAGTAGCACTTTCTATGAGTGGGACCCTGAGGTGACAGATGAGTCTGCTGTCTGTATTTAGGCACTTTGCTCATTTCCTGAGAGCTGTGTGGAAGGCATTTGGATGCTCATTAAATTTCCAACCATTGCCCGAGTGCAACAGGTGGCAAATCAAAGCTTCCCTGGTATGTCATGGCTGGTTTCCTCAATGTCTTGGAAATAACGGATGGCATTTGCATGCTCTCCGTAGCACCAGCAGATAAGAAGGAGATGAATAGCAACAGGAAGTATTTCCAAAGCATAAACAAACACACAAGTTTAGGGAGGTTATGACTAATGTTCTTGCTACTGCACTTTCTAAATACATACACAGTGGTTTCATCTTTTAAATATTGTTATCTTTCAAACTATGAAATCATGAACTCTCCTGTGGCTAGCTACCTAATAAAAGCAGGTATATTCAAGGAATAATAACATCACAATTTAATGGAGCTATATCATAAAGTTACAAACTTATAACTCTACATTTATGACTGTTCAATGAGTACTAATGACTATGATATGTTCTTAAATTGTCTCCTTTACAAAATTACTTATTTATACCGAGAACCTTCTACATTATAAGGAAAGCATGTCAGTCACATCCTGAACCAGAGTGAGAAGACAGGCTTATTCATCCGAAAATAGAATCTGTGATTTAAGTAAACTTTTAGATAGTTACCCAACAGTCCGTGGTAATTATACAGAAAAGGTTTTTGTCACTAGAATCACTAGTCAATGTTGGAAAAGGAAAGACAATTGTCAACTATATGATCTTGACAGACTTTGACTGGCAGTTGCCTATGACTCTAGGAATAAAAGCATTTACGGGGGGTGGCAAATCACCAATATTTTTCCCGATTTGAAAGAGTTCGAAACATTCAGATTAGTCCACAGATGACTAGAAAAATGACCTGGGGTATTTTGGGACATAAAATAACTAAAAGGTAATGATAATAAACAGTAGTAACTGAAATTGTTTGTTTTAAAGGAAAAAGACTCAATACCGTCACCCTCTATATGCTCTCTCTCAACAAGGAATTGCCTCATGCTCAGGGGAAGAAACAACTGTATTTCAAGGCTGCATGGAGGTCCCTGCTCCGGACCTGGTGCTGGCAGCCCCTCACCCTGCAGGCAAGCGCTGCAGGAGACGCAGCCCAGGTCCTTCCAAAACGCTCCTTTTAAATGCCTTCCTCTTATTTATAGTGCTACAAGGTTCTTTATAATTAACGCCGACTATGACTTTCTTCAGTTTGTTTTAAAAAATCTATGACCTTCCAATCATTTTAAAAAAGCTCCTTTTTTAAATGTGAGAGAACTACTAAGGAACTTCCATAAATTAACTCTGTAATATGAAATCACATATTCATTGATTAAGTTATTTTGGCTAAATATCAAATGATAAGGAGACAATTTGGCTTTTTAGTAAACTATTGTCATAGAGTATACTTTTTCCATGGAAGAAACCAAGGATTAATAATACATTAAAAACACACATCTGAACTTCAATAAACTAATCTGAAACCATTGAACAAAAAGCAGAACCAAAGTTTCTGAGTGCCAACCTAGAAGACATAGCTTTCATGTCTGTTAATTACACTAAATATACCCATAAAATATTATGTATGATACCAGATGATGTCTGGGAGCTCAATAATTTAACTTATTTATTCTAAAATCTTATAATTTCATCTAACACACTTCAGATACAACCTTCATAAAACAGTATACACAACCCTCACAGTGAAACTAGGAACATTAATTTTAGAATGGTCTAATACATACTGGAGATTAATTTAAAACTCTACAAGGTGATAACAATAAAAATATATTTTTAAAAAAACCCACCTCTATAAAGTGAGAAAAATGTAAGGAAAAATCTACTTGCATTGTGTTTCCCTATCAAACAGCTCTGGAATTTAAAAAAGAACTTTAAAATAAGAAGCTGATTTTAAGGGAGTATCTACAACTAAACAGAACTTTTAAGCCTTCTCCGTTGCCATGTTGAAAACTTTTGAACAATTAAAAAATATTTCTTAACATTTTTAGATGGTTTAAAAATATGTAAATGATGTTTTAAACTAAGTTTTACGCAATTATTTCAAAAGATACATAAAAAATTTATGGGAAAGTATGAGTCAAAGTAGTTTAATAAAATGATTTGTACTTTTCAGTCAGAATTATTGACAGGAAGTGGAAGCACAAAACATTTTAGAGGGATTGTTATAATGAGCGAATCATAAAAACAGCTGCCCAAGTGTTAGATTTATGGGGATGTGAACACTATAATTCTGGTAAAATATCTGTTAAGATCTTAAGAATAAAGCTAAATGTGAAGGTAGGCATTCTAGACTTTAAAGAATTCCTTATTTCAAACAAAGTGGCTTTTACATTTATTTAAGTTAGGGGCATATTAGGTTACATAACAGAAAATATAGTCCAGAGAGTGATGGAAAACTTTAAAAATACCTATGCTTAATTTTTAATTAAAAAATTTAAGTGGCTGAGAGGTGAGTATTTAAAGAACAACACTATCTTTTCAGTTTTCATTCCCCTCCTATCTTCGGGCAATTTCTGTGACTCTCACACTGGCAGTTCTATGAAGCCAAGGCTGTCGGTCAGTATTTACCTTTATCCCCGGGAGTCCAGGAAGCCCAGGAAGCCCTGGTTCACCCTACACAGGAAAATCACACAACGTTACAGAGCAATAGTCACTCAGTCACCATCTCCGGAGAAAAGCATGGCAAGTGTCCCTCTCCGGGTGCTTGCCCTCTGCATATACACTATCTCCTTTCAAGAACCTGGTGAGATTGTACAGCTCAGTCAACTCTTGATTCAGAATTGGTTGACCCTTTTGCAGATTTTCCTGCCAGTTCACTGCTCACTGGCATCTCTACCAGAAGGCAAGAAAGAGGAGTAAAAGGAGGACGAGCTCCCACGTTTTATTAACTCCTGGTAAACGGTTTGCTGGGGAGGCCGAGGCTCTGCTGAAGCGAGGATTATGCGTGCATCTGAATAACGCCTCCGAGCCCAGTCTCTTACCTCAGATAATCAAGAGTTGGCTGTGTGAACGGATGGTTACATCAACACAATATACATTAAAAGTCGTGCTCACTTTTAATAAGTATAGTAAGATTTCTTTTCCATTCCTGAATGATGAGAAGATAAATGCATGGTTAATATTATACTTAACTCCAGCCCATATTTCTGACAATTGTTGAGTCTGGGTAACCCTGCCTAGCAATTTAGGGCTAATGGTACCATGCAGCTGTTCCTGAGTACAGGTCTCAGATTAAGTGGCAGATTTGGGGTGAGCACACTGGAGTCATGATTAACCTTCTCATTTTCACAGAATGGTCTACATTATTTTAAGTACAAAGTATAGTGACAAGAGGTTACATGCTTAGAAAATCTCCTGAATTCCACTAAAGAAGTATAATGGAATTGCTGGAGAAAATGAAAGTCCATCTTGTGCTGGATTGAGGTGACTATTTGTGGAAAGTAAAAGGGTTACACATTTTCACGACGGTCAGTCATTGGGAAGATAACTATACTGAGACAGGAGTATCAAACTAATAAAGTGGTAGAGGAAGGTATTTCTTTTCATCTAAATGCTTTAACAACCTTCATTTCAAAAAAAAATCTACTAAGAACAATCAAACATTTAATTTTTTAATATTATTACTTTCAAATTATGAAGAGTCATAACTTGCTCTAGTATTATCACTAAATGACGTCATCTACTGTGGATTAAGCTGTATGGTTAGACACAGAAGGACAATGACTTTCCTGATGGTTTAGGTCAAAGGTGCTTCAGGAATGAATAAGAAAAGCTATTATGTATGAAACTACCAATAGAAGTTTGCATTGTGAACGAGAACACTAGATGAGATTAAGCCAGAGAAGAAAGGATGATTACTAAGCATTTGCTATTTCATTCAAATAATACCTGTCCAAATAAATTATAATTCATACAGATACTACTTTATATATTTGATTTTCTTTTTTCTTCCTCCTTTTTCCTTCAATCAATTAATTTAGGAAGATTTAGTAAAAAGTGTTGGTATCCATATTTTACTGAAGATTCTCTTTTACTTTATTTAATATATATTAATATATATATATATATATATATATATATATATATATATATTATACTGATTTCAGAGAGGAAGGGAGAGGGAGAGAGAGATAGAAACATCAATGATGAGAATCACTGATTGGCTGCCTCCTGCATGCCCCATGCTGGGGATTGAGCCTGTAGCCCGGACATGTGCCCTGATCAGGAATCGAACCATGACCTTCTGGTTCATAGGCCGACTCTCAATTACTGACCCACACCGGCCAGGCAATTCTCTTTTACTTAAAAAAAAAAAAAAAGGCCCTGGAAAATACTACATTGCAGTAGAGTATACAACCAAAAAAGTAAATCTATTGGTGACAAATCTGTAGTTCTGTATTGTTTTAGAAAAGTCTCCTAAAACTCAGGACATTCTATTTGAAACATATGTGAAAATGTATAGGTTTTAATACTGTTTCCCAGCAGTTCTCACCACACCCTTCCCTGTGGCCAAATTAAAAGGATCATATGACTAATTTGAAGAAAGATATTTATATACACATGCACATATAGACACACACCCATGTTTTCTAACAATGAGAATGACTTATAAGATATTATGGAATATTTTTTAATGTAGATTGAATACTTAGAGACTTTGAGCATATAGTTGTTCCCTACACTATATGTGTATGTATGCATGTAAGTGTAGAGGTTATAAATGTATATATTAATGAACAAATGTTTCAGAAATTAATATTTCATAGTCTTGTATTTTCATAAATTTGACATTTCCAAATTTATGTTTACTTAAAAAGTGGCCTAAGAAAAGATTGTAAAATATTTAATGTTATGCATTGCAGAACATCTCTTAACAGTTTTAGGAAGATATTTCTTCCTATATAAAATTTCTATCTTTATACCATTAAGGCTTATCTTCAAATTAGGAGAGAGTAATTTAGTTAATTCCTCCATTCTTGCCTACTCCTTGGTTCAGAAGCTTCTCTGAGTTGAGTTCTTGGGTATACACCACCCAAGGTGAGATCTAGGTCATAATTAAGAATTGGTTTGTTATTCCATTTGAAGAATACTTGTCCAAGTAGACTAAAAGTCACACAGATACATTATACTTCTGCTTTCCTTTCCCTTTCACTCTTTTCCCTACACCTTAGGAGGTCTCTGTCTACTGTCAAAGTAAGAACACTGCCTTTACCCTATGTTCCTGTGATGGTCCACTGTCCTTCCTGATAGAGTTCAACTGTGAGAGTCCCTTCCCATGGGGGATCAAGTATCTTTATTTACATGGAGAAGTTGGGAAGGAAAGGATTATGTGGTGAAACACAATATATACACACTTCATAAACATATATACACACTCTAACTCATCTATCAATCACAAATAAAATACTAGACAGTGGAAACAAATCAAGGGGCTTTTCATTCTCTATTTTTCTGGGAATGTCCCGCAGGCAAGAGCTTAAGTGCCAGTGAACTCACAGCACAGTTTTAGAATGGTGAGAAAAGGGCCATGAGAGATCTCTTGAATTGATTTTGTAGTCACTTCTGTTTGCCATTTTCTAATCTAAGTAAGCAAGCAAGCATGGAAATACTCTACTTTTAAATTAATGTTGGGGTAAGTATTGCTAAATCCAGACATTAGACAAAGGAAGTCATAAATATTGTGGGAAAGTGAGATTGCGTCAAAGGGTAGAATCTGGCCTAAATATTAATGAAAAAGATGCTGCTCATTTCAGGGCACATGTTCATTCAGGCTGGCTGAAAACTTCCCTCAATAATAATTTAAAACAGGTGCTTGATGAAATATAAAAGAAATTCAATGTTTCCATATGCAAATCTACAAACTCCCAGAAATGCATCTGAAGTATATTTCTAAAAATTTATGACAAGGCAATGTTTTATCAAGCAACTGAAAATCAATTTTGATCTTCATTAGCTGGGTGGAGGGGGTTTGGTGCAGGTGTGGAGGGATTGAGCAAAAGAGAAAAAACTCACGAACATGAACGATAGTGTGGTAATTGCAGGGGGATGGAGGGGGGCTGAGGGAGGTGGAGAAGGGTATAGGGAGGATAATGGTGATGGGAGGAGACTTGACTTGGGGTGGTGAACACACCATACAGTGTGCATATAAGGTGTTATGGAATTGTGCACCCGAAACCTGTATAACTTCATTAACCAGTGTCTTCTCAATAAATTCAATAAAAAGGGAAAAATTAAAATAAAAAATTAAAAAGTGATAAAAAGATATTAATGGTTGCAGAGATTTCTTTCAGAGATATCACAGAATTGGAAAGCAGCTTAAATTTAGCCTGTAATTTTTACTAGGGGACCTAAAATTAGATCATCGGAGAAGATGAGTTGTTTTTTGTTGTTGTTTTTCAAACCAAAGCCGACCATGGATCTCTATTAGGATGGCATCACTAATTTCAAATTTCTCAAGTAAAGAATCAAGAGGAAATCTTAGGAACTGAAGGGCAAAATTTTCAGAGTTCTGCTGGGCTCTTTGGAAAAGTCTCAACTTTGCCTGAAACTGGGCCGGATGAATCATTACTCTTAGATTCTTAGTTTCTAGAGGAAAATCTATTTTTAAAGTAGAGAAACATTTAAAGAACGTGAAAGACTCAAAAATTACTTTAAACCCACCAGTTTAAAACAAAGCAATGATCCTCTCAGTGACTTCAAGAATGTGGGGACATCATTTTATCACATTTTAGGGTTCCAAACTACTACAAGGGAATTGATTCTCTCTTTCCCTTTACACAAATGAGATAAATTCTATGTTTTTATTCATGTCCTTCCCCCCCCCCCCACATCAGCTACTTCTAGGTAAAGACAGAATCATGCTCTTCAGAGATTTAACCTAATGGGGAATTCACATGTACTTGTTAGCTATAATATGTCTGTTATCTCAAATCTGACTGCATGGGACACTGATGGCCAGATGCGGTGTTAATAGACTGCTAAGAGTTGTTTCCTGCCTCAGACTCAAATGAGAATATGGATCTAAACACATTCACTGCATGTTCTCTCATGCATCCCTGAAGTGAAGCACAAATGATAAAAATAAAATTATGTCTATATCTATAGATTGGTTAAAGTGGTTTGGCTAGTGTCTGTAATTAAATTTCAGTTCATGAACAAACCTCTTTGTATAATGTAACAGTCAATGCACAGATAGATATTATTCACAGAAAAATTGTCAGTAGGGTAGTATTTGAAACGAGAGGAAAAGAAATATAATTTTAAAAGAACTGTCTATCCTTCCCTATTGAAACCACTTAGTAAATATTCATTTCTTCTCATGAAAGATAGAAACATGCACAGTGTCTTTAAACATGCAAGGTAAATTGTTGCATTCCAACCCAGCTGGTCTTTGTCAGGCTCAGCACATGCAGACTTTAGTTCATTAGGCGTCCTTTTTTACACACACACACACACACACACACACACACACACACACTGTGTTTTCACTTCTGTGACAGCATTGCCCCTTTTAAAACGCAAAACAATCAACAACGCTCAGCATGCAAAGCACAAAACCCACCTCATTTTGCAAGTCATTCTCCTACTACACAGCGGATAGTAGATATAAAATGGTGACACAGTGCAAAGATCACACTAAAATAAAGATATTACCTTTTGCCCTGGACGACCAGATTCTCCAGGTTCTCCCTGGCCAAAGAAAGCCAAAGATGAAAAGGACAGTCTTACAAGAATTTTCCAAAACCCTTATGCCTCTGGACACGCTCACAGAGATAGCCCAGCCTCCTTCATCACATATATTTCATTTATTTTATTCTGTTACTCTACATCTCACTAGACACAGGAAATGCTTTTTTTTTTTCTGTGAATATACCTAAAGCTCACATCCAAATCCACACTTCCATAAAAACCAATCAGAAAGGGAAGAGAAGGCCAGATCTCTTATTAAGCCTTTATCAGATTTCCAGCAGATACTTCCTGTTGTATTTGGAGGCTGATCATTGCAGGAGAATAGGAACAGTTATAACCATCAGTGGTGGTAAAAGAGAAGAGAAAGCAGAGGCTTATAAAAATAAAAACTGTAACTCCTGGGGAACACACTCTTGCAAGGTTAGCGTTACCTTAATTCCTGCAGCAGATGATCCAGGGTCACCCTAAAATAAAATCCATGAGAGATTATTCCACAAATTATGGGAACAGGAAACACACAAGTACACAGAGAGCCATTATCTACAGGGGCACTCAAGGGAACCCCATGACTAATGGGCTTAACTAGGCTCCCGAAGATTTTGTATCAATCTGTCAGCTGTTAAGATGTCAACAATTTCCAAGATAAACAATGTACTTTCTAAAAACATGGGTTTACTTTTAATGCAAAATACATAAGGACCATTATATTTTTGGAAATTACAAATATATAAATAAGGGCCTTCCCCTTGATCTACTGCTAAAATTGTGTTCTAAAGCAATACATTATAATTTTGGGGATCTGGAATTTTGGTTTTCTCTCTGTTTCTGGAATTTATTAATGTCAATGGCTATCATTTAGTGGGAGTTTCCTGACCCTTCCAGTCTTCACAAAGTCAGGGTTCAACGGATGAAGTCAAGGGTTAATGACGCTGTGCTGGAAAAAGCCACGCAGCAGGTCAGCTGGCCTCCCCTGGAAGCATTGTCCCAGTTAGGACCGGCACGTTTTTTCCAGCTTTACACTTATTTCATTGTAACCCAGTCACCGGAAAGTTACAGGATGATGAATGGCTTGTGGGTGACAGGGACACATGGAAGATCTGAGAGAAAATGTTGAGATAAAATCTGGTTTTCTAAAAGGCACTGTATTCCATCCGGATTTCACAGAGGGTGTCTACATTTCGAGAGCAAATATGTTACAAATAAGCAGATAGGGATGAGTGGAAATGACCGTGGAGGATAGCTGAGAATGCGGCCTTTTCTGAAATGAGGCCAGCAAAGGGCCGGCATTTTCAAGCTCCTTCTAGTCCTCCATCCCATGAACACAAAGGGAGAAAACTTAGTTTCTTGGAACTGTTATGAAAATGGAAATAGCCACAAGGGAGAAAGGCACATATTGGGATTTCCTCGCTGTTCTAGCTGTGCAAGTGCTCAAGGAGCTCTGGGGTCTATTTCCTTGTTCTAGGGTTAGGAAGCTGCTCATCAATCTCATTCAGAGACAGAGAGAGATAAGGCTCAGGCCTCTGCATGTTCACATGGAGCACTTGTCCCCTCTCTTATTCTTACCTCCTCTCACCTCCTCCTGTGGCTGGCACCTTCTCTTTTTTTGGATCTTGGCTGAAGTGGCTTTGCCACAAATAACCCTTCACCAACTAATCAACCAACCAACCAGCCAACCAACCAACATGTTTGATACACATATGGTGAATAAACAAATCTCAAAACAGAGTATTTTAAGCAGATCAGAAGTCAAGAACCAAAATGAAAAAAAAAAATTTAGGAAGGGAAAAAAGCGTAGGAAGGAGATGGAAATAATAAATTAGCTTATTGAAGAAACTGATATATATACTAGAGGCCCGGTGCATGAAAATTCATGCACTGGAGGGGGGGTCCCTCAGCCTGGCCTGCCCCCTCTCACAGTCTGGGAGCCCTCAGGGGTGGGAGGTGACCTGGCAATCAGGGGAAGCCGATGCCCCATCACACCTCTGCTGCTGCCACTGCTGGAAGTGCAAGCCTTGGTCAGTCCTGGTTACCTGAGCCTCAGGCGGCCCTGGGCAGCTGGGCAGCCACCATCTGAGGTTCCCTGTGGCTTGGGCCGGCCCTGGGTGGCTGGGGGCTGAGGGGACTGGGGGACTCTGGAGGCAGGTGCGTGGCAAGGCCGAGGGGACTGGGCGCCGCCATCTTGTGGCTATGGGTGCTGCCATCTTTGAGGGCATGGCAGTCAATTAGCATATTCCCTCCTTATTGGCTGTGAGTGCCGCCATCTCTGAGGGCATGACAGTCAATTAGCATATTCCCTCCTTATTGGCTGTGGGCACCACCATCTTTGTAGCCTGCTGCTCAGTCGTTTGATTGTCCCTCACTAACCCCCCTGCCAGCCTGGTCACCCCACACAGCCTGTTCGATTGTGATGGTCAGTTGTGACGGTCACTTAGGCTTTTATATAGAGAGATATATGTGAGTTTCTTTGACATCTGTAATTAGTATTAGCCAAGGAAAAAATTAAACCATGATGAAACATAAAAAGAAGACTCCAAATATTATAGAATGACAATGATTTTTCTTCCCAGTCATTAACAATCAGTTGAGCTCGAATGGGAAGTGAAATAAATGTGGCTAATAACACTTATATGTATTTCTACGAAATCAAGTCTGAAAGCTATCAACACAAATGAATCAATTTTGCAAGATTTTGCCCAAGACCTTGGTATTCATAAAAGCAGCTTTGACGTGGCTGAGACCCCTCTTTCATCTCATTTCGACCTCACAAAACTCCCATGATTCAGGGCAGATATTACTATATTCATTTAATAGGTGAGGAAATTGAAGCAACTAGAGACTACGTGAATTTTGGGCTTCCTAAATTCTATTGTCATAAGAGAAGTATTGGTTTATTTTATTTTGACGATAGGATATAAAGGTTATAGTAAACTGTAAATAAAGTTGCTTGTATTAACTGTAGGTTAAATACATTTTTCAGTGTTTTAACAGAAAGTGGCTAGATAATGTGCTCATGAGAAAAAAGACTAGATTTAGTTCTCAGAAAGTGAATGGAAAAACAAAAAAGAGTTCTCCAAAAGACTGGTTTATTTGTGGGAATTGGAGCAGTTTCATTTGTTGGACAACTATGAGTGATATTTTAATTCTCTTCAAAAATTAGAACTGTGAAATCTCAAGGAATTTTTATATCTTTTAAGTGGCAAAGTAACTGCTGGAAGACATTCATAAGTTAAACATTTTAAAGGATAATGCCGCAAGTAGTGGGAAGAAAAGTCAGTGTTTATAATCCTCATTCCTCTAACAGTGAAAACGAATACAGGATTCAAGTAGGGGAAAAAAATCTGTGCATTAAGTATACTCTTAGCTTTATAAATTGGTTGGAAACAGAAGTTTTCATGGGGTAAGTCATAAATGGGAAAAATACTTCTAGGAGATACTCGAGGTAAATGAATTTGACTTCAGTATTTTTCATTCAAGCACATAGAGTTATTTTTAGTTGTGATTATTTTCAAACACAAAATTCAGTATATAATTATATGTATGTGTTAATAAAGTCTATGTGGGTATATAAAGTGAATGTGGCCATATTTCTGTCATTCATTTAATAAATATCTATTGAGCACCAATTATGTGCCAGCCATGTTCTAGATGCAGGGATGCTAGGAGCTGGGTGACAACAGTGAACAATGTAGTTGCAATTCCCGCATTCACTTACACATGTATACAAAAATATCACTGATTGAAAGCATCAAAGATACTTTCTTTCCATTTAAATAAAAAATAAAATCTGGGATAGGAAGAGATTCTCAGGTTTGGAAAAGTCTGTGTCACTGTAAATACACAGAAGACATGATACACAAATGCACAGCACAGGAAAAAGTTCTCCCATTCAGTGAAAATAAGAAACAGCTGAAAGCAACAACAACAAAAATATTTTTTTAAAAGATTATTCATTCAATAACTATTTGTTCTCTTCCAAGAACTTGGGCTGGTGCTAGAAATAGAACAATTTGGTATCATATAGTTTTTTCATTGTGTTTTTTTTTTTCAGTGAGCTGAATGTCCAATTAAACAAAGAATTAAGTAAATTGTGATACAGGTTCTGAAAGGGATCATAAGGAGGGCTGTGGGAGCATACAGTAGGTAACCTAACCAATTCAGAGGAGACTGGAAGGCTGCCCCAGGGAAATGACATAAATTCAGGCTTCAGTGGCCTGAAGAATAGGATTAGGAGCTGGAGGTGGAGGTGGACAGAGCAAGAGTGTCCTACCCTATAGGAATCTAATGTGCCCGGTTAGAGAAGACGCTGCGTTGACCGGGGGTGGGAGCACCCACGGGGATAGCCCCTTCTTTACCTGTGGTTTTAAGTAAAGAAGACAATGTGCTTGGTGGTTCCAAATAAGAGTGTGGCTTCTGCAGTGGCTCAAGGGATGTAAATCACAGACGTTATGTAGCCATACACCAAGAAGGCGGTGTGTTTACGGGAGTGGAGATGGGGGAGCAAAGAGCATGAAGGCAGAGCTTCTGCACCCACAGATAAAATTGCAAATAAAAGAGTGGCGCCGCCAATCCATCCAGTGCGCCGCACAAATGCCTACTTGCAGGTGGAGGGAAGGAGATAAGAAGCCCATTTCCTCTTTTGTTGGTGGGATCCATACTCCGAAGAGCAGACAGAGCCTTCCCACAGTAACCCCACACATGACTGAAACCAGTTTCTGGCAGGTAATTCTTAAACCTGGAGTGCACCACACTCACTGGCCACGGGGACGCCCTGCCCAGTGGTTTTATAGCTGCACAGCATTTCCAGATGACCAGGCTGGAAAGGCTTAGATTGCTTTCCCATCCAAAGGCACCGAGTTGGATCAAAAGGGGAAAAAAATCCTATTAAAGTGAATCAGTCCATGACGTAATTTTTACTACATCAATGGCAGAAACGAAGCGTTTTTTGATTTTACATCTCAAACTTGGTATATGATGAATTAGTTTCACATACTAACCCAAAGGCCATGAGAAGAGTGTTTCCAACATGCCGGAAACAAATTATGTGACAGAAGCAGGAAATGTTTAAAAAACACATCAAAAATTATATTCCAATTACAGCATTGTCGGGGATGAATGCTGCAGGTCAGATTACATATTATACGCTACAGATTCCTATTTACAATTCCCTGTTTAGACCCGTTGCAAGTTTATAGAAATGATTTCCGTTTTAACTGAGGCATTTCTTGCACTTAATTTCAGTTGACTAATAAAACTTCTTGATAAAAAAGAAAAGAACCAATCTAGTTGATTTCAATTTCCATGTGGTAAGAAAGCTAACATTTATTGAGAGTTTACTATGTGTGAGTCAGTATGGTAAATGATTTGCATTAATATAAAAAGTACGAACAGTATTCCTTTGAGATGAACATGGTCTTGTAAAAGAAAAAAGTTCCTTTACTATTGGAAAATTACATTTTAAAAATGTGTGATTAAAGAAACAATTATTGGCCTATATTCCAAAAAATGAAGCTTTAAAAGTATATCTTCTGAAGCATAAAATTCTGTACATAAGTTCACATAGGCGTAGTTCAGACTTGGCATAATTTTTTTTTAACTTGAAGAAACTGCTCTCTGTTTAGAAGATTTCCTGTCTTTAAACTGAGGTGGCAACTATGGCCCAAGGGCCAGATCAGCTACCCACCTGTTCCTGTATAGCCCACGAGCTAAGAATGGACTTTATATTTTATATAGCTTTAAAAAATCAACAATAACACTTCACAATACATGAAAATTTCACCAATTAAGATTTCAGCATCCAAAGTTAAAAAGCATAGGGCACAGCCATACTCATTTGTGTATCTATTGTCTACGGGCGCTGGCACACTACAACGACAGAGCTGAGTTGTTGCGACAGAGGTCATCTGGCCCACAAAACCTAAATATTAATTTCCTGGCCCTTTATAAGAAAAGCTTGTTAATTTCTGCTTCTAAGCAAAACAAGCAAAGTCAAATATAACACAGGTTTACACATCTAGAGTTTGAAACTTTGACTTCGAGAATCATCGAGGTATATCATTGTTCTCATTAGTATTAAATATATTCATGTCCTATTTGATTTCAGCATGATACTTAAATTTGGCAGGTAAATAGAATGGGCCTACATCAGTGATTCGCAACTAGGGGTAATTTTGTCTTTAGGGAACATTTGGCAACGTCTTGAGATGGTCTTGGTTGTCACAACTCAAGGATGCTACTGGCATGCAGTGGGGTAGAGGCAGGAATGATGCTAAATATCCAACAGTCCCCACAACAATGATCTGGTCTTGTCAGTTGTGCTGAGGCTGGGAAACCCCAAACTCCAAGAAGCTGAGAGTCTACCCTAATTGTTGAGAGTGTTTCCATGGCTAGACTGCTCCATGAATACGAACATTCCTGCTACTTGGTGACATTAATTCATTCCTGCCACCATGCCATAGTTATATTAATATTCATAAGAATGAGAAAGGTAAAATTCTCTTTATTTAATGGGTATGTTTTTATGAGTAACCATTACCCATCTGTATTGCAATAATTTCCAAAGTGGAATGTTCTTATTCTGAACTATAAGCCTAAATAAATAATTCCGTTCTTTTTTTCAGTACTCAACCAATTTAGGTTGATTTAAATTAAAATATGACTGATATTCTATTCTCAGTTTCTTAAAAAAGATATTTTCCTTCATTCTTTACAGATAGCACAAGGGGAATAAAATATCTTCCTTATGTCAAAGATGTCTGTCAGTCTGAACTGAGGCAAAAGCTGCCATGATCGTTGGAGGGAAAAAGGGAGGGAGTAGGAAGATGAGCCACAAGACCACTATACTATGAACTGTTTAAAAGACCAGAAATAACGACAAAAGGCTGACAAAATATCCGGATTGAGTACATTTCAAGTTGAGGCAAATCTTTGACTGCATTCGAGAGTCTAATCAAGTGACATTTACTCTCGAACTTTTAAATCTCACCCCAATCCTCTGACGTGTTCTCTCTTAACATTGCGTCAAACAGAATCATTTTAGAAATGCTATTTGTATATATGCAGATAAAGGGAGTGTGCCCTTTACACATGAATAAGTGTTTTTATTCCTTGAAAGCCTGGAAACCTAGCTATACATTTTCTGAAATTTGTGACATACCATTTTATGTTTAAAATATTTAAATTTATGCTATGAGCTTGAAGAATAATCACCTTTTATATATTAAATATTTAAACGTTTTCTAAATTTGTAGAATTTTCTATTTTCTTATGAAACAAAGGTACTACCATTCACGTATCTTTTTCAAAATTTCCCATTTTCATATATACAGAATACTCTTTCTTGCTCATACACATACTCTTTTGTATTTGCCAACACTGTACCTTTTCGCCCGCATCACCTTTGGGACCACTCTCGCCAGCATCTCCCTGAGAGGGGGAAAAAAGCAATACTTGTAAAATACATTGGTGACATTATACAAAGAGGATTTTCCATTATTTTAAGTTTTCTTTCAAAAGCACCATATATTAAAATCTGTTGCAAATGTTCTACTTGAGCAGCTGACTGATATCACTGGTCTAAATAGATTTTTTACAATGAACATGGCTGAGCAGTTTTAAATTACTCCATGATATTAATGAAAAGGAGCAATTTCTCTAACTTCCAGTAGCTTATCCTGGCACTTAAAGCTTCCTTCACTCAACCTCTTTCTCCTCTGCTCAAAACTCCACTGTAACGCAGACTTTCTCCTGACTGTTCCCGCAATGTGCCACATGCCTCACCACCTCTGTGCCTATCCCGCCACCTGGACCCCTGGCTCCCCCTTTCCCTTTGATCTGTCTGAATCCCACTCTTGTCTTGAAGCCCATCTCAAATCTCCAGGGCCTCAAAGTGCATGAGCCAGCCCTCAAGACCTGTGCCCTGAATATCGGACTTATCTCTACTTATATGTTTTGCATTTGTGAAGTAAATGTTTTTGATTTTGTTACAAAACTGCTTTTTTAAATCAAAACTTGGGGAGTTTATGTTTCCTTGGTTATTTTTGAGATTTCCTATGCCTATTCCCTCACTAACATCTCCTTTCTATCCACAAAGCAATGCATTAGAAAAAAAAAAGTCAGCTGTTTATTACCCATGCTTTGCTTCCTTAAATTCTGAATTCTTTGTGTTTCGTAGCATGTTATGGTGGAAATATCATGGATTTGGAGCCAGAGAGCCTAAGCCCAACTCCAAAACTGACTGAGCAAATGAAATTTTCTATGCATCGTATTTTTCATGTGTGACATAAGGGCAAGAATACTTTATGGGGTGGTAAGAAATAAACAATGTACTGTGTGTAAAGCAGCTAGGACAGTCTCTGACACAAGCTGTTAGCAACAACAATGCATTATTGTTCTTACACTCCATAAGCCCTCTGTCTGTCTTCAGAAGAGGTCACTTTTTTTTCACTTAAAAATTTCCTTAAAATAAGAGAGAAACTATTGATGACTGTTTCCCTGAGAGAAGGAGGGGTGGCGAGGGAGGAAGACTTTTTTTTTTCTCTCTCTAGCGTCTTTTCTTGTTTCATAAGCATGAAACTAACCTGCTCAGGCCTTTGTCTGGTGACGGATACCCCACTGCAGCCTGGGAGCCTGAGCTACTTTATCTGAGGAGCCTGGATGGTGCTGGCTCTGCCCCTTTTTCCTCCTGAGTGTCCACACAAAAGAGTCATCGGGTGACTAATTAACTTCAAGTTAATTACCATGAACTGGCTGGATGCCATGTAAATGTACTGATAATCTGTTATGAGGGACCTCAATAGGCAGCATACTTAAAAAATTGCTTGGAAATCCCTTTATTAAAAAACAAAAGCAAAGAAACTAACTTTCTCATTAGGAAAACAGGCTCAGAGCAGACAGACATGGGACAGAGGGTCTGAGTGTCCCCTCTGGTTTGCTCTCCTGCCATTTAAATAAGTGGCTTTTGTTCTTTTTGTTTTTCAACACCTAAATTAGAGTTACATTCAAACGTTTGCTGGATCTTTAGAGGTATTTCTTTGGGGAGGAGAGGTGATGATACTGATTTGTCAGAAAGATCAGATCACTTATGAAGAGCATTATGGAGTATCTGGAAGTTTCCTGGCAGACAGCTCACTTCTCAAACACTATAAAGAAGCATGAGAACCAGGAAAATTAGCTTTACAATATGCTCTGAGAGTCCAAAAATGATCAGGACATGCCCAAAGGTAGTAAGGAAGGACAGCAAAGAGAAATTTAACATATGGCACTCTTCTTCTTTTGTTTCTCTTTTTGGTTTTTATGGGAATTCTTTGTGGGGCAACTCTCAGTATATTCGCTCCGGTAAACATCTGTATCCCTTTAACTCAGTGACCTAAGAAGCAGCAGAGAGATGTGGATGCTCAGAAAAGCACTGGAGTGGCATTAGTGAGCAGGGAGAAAAGAAATTTTGCAGGCCCAGGGATTTCTGAAAGTCATTTAAACTCCAGACATAGAATGTTTAAATTTGCTCCTTTTCCCTCCATTTCTTTAAGCCCTTTAAAAATTTCTTTCTATACATAAGAATTACACAATTTTCTCCTTCCACTAATTAATTATGAAAAAACTGGTCATTATATCTATATCTATACATCTATATCTAAATCTATTCATCTGTCCATACTTTATACAGTTCTGCTTGGTACCTCTTTGGGGGAAGGGGAGGGGGTGAAAGATAAATGTGGGTAGAATAAACCTCACCTTTTCTCCTCGCTCTCCAGGTTCTCCCTGGAGGAGAATAAAAGAACAAAGATTGAGTGACATATTAAATTGTAAAACACCCAATTAAGCAATACCAAACAAAATCAGATATTGAACATAGTTGATAAATCATATGTGACCCTTTTGGGGGGCAATATATAGTTGCTCCATGAAAACAAATGGTAATATGAGTTTCCGGGAGAATTGGGCATGGATATCAATATAAAATAAAATCTTAATTCTTTGCCTTTAGAGGACTAAAGAAAGATATTTAAGATTATCATCCTTAAACTGGGCTCTAAGGAGAACAGTGAGGTGGCAATTTAATGTCTTGGGCAGTTTTTTAGTCTAGGACTTTGTATTCTGCCTGAACTCAGAATCAGTAAAGTGAGTGAGCACATCTTTGCACGAAGTCTTTATTCAAAGCAGCCCCTGGTACATGGACTATTTCAGGGTTTCAGAGTCCCCCTGTAGTTCTGTCTTCTCCTATCATAACCATAAATACAGTCCTGAACTTGGACCCCTTCACAATGTCGTGAACTCTCTTTACCCTACCGGTAACCAGCATGTTTCAAATCAGGTGTACTTTGGGAGGCACTGGCACCTTCAGGAAAAACACCAGGATGGCAGAATCAAAGTGAGTTTAGGTGAATGTCTTTACTCAGAATGATGACCCCGTCCCTATGCGGACTAAAGTGAAAAACCGTGCTCTGCAAAGTATCTCATTTTCCCTTTACCCGGGAAGGGACACGGGATGGCGTGGGAGAGTTCTAAAGTAAATTATACACGTTACGAGAATATTCCCTTTACACAAAGTGTACGTGCTGCCATGAGAGCAACTGCTTTGAAAATGGTTTAAGGTGATTATTGTGTTTTTAAAAATTATAACCCACTCTAGAAGTCAGTTTGGAGTCAAGATTATTTTCATTCACTGGTAGTCAGCCTGACACTTTGGCTTTCTGAATTTTCTGACTACCTTTCAGCGCTCACCATCCATCGAGAGTTGCTAGGCAACAGAAGAATAGCACTGAGAACAGGCCTTGAGCATTAACTCCTACCATTTGGCTCTTTAGCAGGAACAAGAGAGGGAACAGACCAGGAGAATGGCCGTAGAGCCAGAAGAAATTTCTTCTTTCCTCTTTTACAGGACAAAGGACAGGTCTACAGGTTTTAGGTCCATCCTAAGTGCCTGTCAATAGCAATGTGATCTGTAAAATCAGCTGACAGGCATCTGTGAGTACGGATAAACACCAGCACAGCTGACAGGATTAGACGTTAGTTTTGTACTTCAAGGGATGTTCACTCATCAAAGGATTTGGGATTTGTCTGCCTGTTTGGTTTAAACTAAACTGTCACCAATCTTTTTATATTTAACAGATTCATTTGTTCTTTAAGAAACAAAGAAAACTTGCAATCCAAAAAAAATAATCTTCATTACATTTTTTCCCTGTTTAGTAATTGACTACATCCATTTTTAAATTTTAAACATGCCACGTCTTTATTCTGCTCTTCATTTGATTAACTGGTTGTGTTGTGTAAGTGCTAGAGGCCGCCAAATCTTGAGGAAAAGCCACAGCGGCACCGAGAACAGCATCTTTAGTGAGTTGTGTAACTAGAATACAAATTTTAGGCAGTATGGACATGGCCTACGTTTGAATATGCTCCTATTAAGTGTCAAATGACAACACTCATATTTGAAACATGGACTTTCTCATGTTAAGTGTCCTAGAATATAGGTTTTAGATGATTTTATTTTGCATTTGTAATGCTAACAAGAATCACAAGCATAATTTATTCATTAGTCACAAAGTTCTGTACTATAGCATATTATACTATTGACAAAAAACAATGATAACAAATAGGTAAAATCAGTGGGATATTAAAAAATTGTATTAGTTTACAATTTCATGAAAATTCATGTCTCAAATAATTTTACTTAAGTTTTATTTGTACTGACCTTTGGCCCTGGTATTCCGTTCTGTCCCACTGCTCCAGGCAACCCAGGCTCACCCTCAAAATAAAAAAATAGGTATTATTAAATAAAATAGACAAAAATCAGCACATTATATAAATCATTGGAAGATATGGTCATCTAACAATGCTCTAAGCGTAGATAGAAAGTAAGTGTCTACCAGTGTAAATACAAGTTAGTTTATTTGGTCCCCCCAAAAAGTGCTAAGCACCAAAGATAAAACTGGGCTATAATTTTTTTTGATTAGTCTTTTCTCCATTAAGAAAGCAAAAGCAACTTATCAATGTGAAATGAGCATCTACCATGGTACTGGGTACATTGTAGGCAACAAATAAGTATTTGTTGCATGAGTAAAAGACATCTGAAAACATAAGACTTTTAAGTGATTGGTCAGTTCAGGAAAATATAGACTAAATCATTATACAATTAGACTTAATCAAATGAGCATTTCCAAATCTAAAGCGTGAAGAACAGACACATCTACTTAATTCATTTAGACACATCTGATACAAAAGTAAAAAGTGAAAATGGCTTTGTTTTCTCTTTCCAATTTCGCTGTAAAAATAATTCGAATAAAACATTCAGACGTATGGCTCTCGTCACATTGAATGATAGGAATTTGGGGAAAAGATGATGGCTATTATGCTAGAAAGCATTCCATTTCAGAAAGATGATGATGCATCCCAGTCTTTTTAGATGCTGAGCCAGCAAATGTTTACCAAGGAGGAGAAGTGCCTTGAAGGGCCCGAAGCAAAGGAGAGAGACTCTGGCTCCCAGGGCTTCCATGTGGCTCCAACTTAGAGCAACTAGAATTTCATTTTCATTAAAAAACCTTTCCAAAGCCCTTGATTATGTGCTCCAATGACTGGACCACTTTCTTCTTCCACTGAGGGATGTAAAGTTGCTTCTTAGTTAATTAAAAAAAAAACAAATTTCATTCTTAGATTAGTTTTAGTTTCACAGCAAATTTAGTTGATTTTTAAGCACATTTTGTAAGTCACCTGGGGGGCAGGGATTGTGCCATTTTAATATTGGTGCTCTCAGAAAACATACATATGAACATATACATATATGAAAATATGTACATTAATGATCATGATAGTAGTAACATTTAAGTGCCAGGAATGTTACATTCACTAACTCAATTATCACAAATTTCTATGAGTAAGTACTATCTTTATCTCTGCCTATCAGATGAACAAAGTAAAGCACAGAAAGGTTAAATAATTTTTTCAGATTTACACAACTACAGGCAAGGTTTGAACTCTCACGAGCTGGCATAAGAGACTGTGCTCTTAACAATATGATGCACTGCTGAATGAGTGAATGCATCCACAGCTTGGGAGAGAGTAGATGATGAGTATTCTATCCCCATTATCAGTCAGTTTATACTTCTCATTTATAAATGCCCTTTCAGAATGTATAGAAACCTGAATTAAATATTACTTATAAAGGCGATTTTTGTACATCTATCAGATAAATTAAGCAATGTGAAGCTTATGGTATCTTTCTAGAAAAGAAAAAAATGTTTTACTATTATACTGGATTATTATAATTGTGAAAGTCTTAACTTCATGCAAGAAATTCTGTTTCCTATATCAAGTTACACTATAATCGTAACTCTTGCACTTTCCTTGCTAAAATGGCAAACTGCTATCTTGGAATAACGCTGGCCATTATAGGAAATTTTTGATAGACCATTTGTAAATCAAAAGGGTAAGAACTTGGAAATAGAATCCACTCCGAAAGAGGACTATGATTTTACTGTGCAACCAGAAAAAGAGCTATCCAGTCTACTTTCTTCAAAGACTACAACAGGATGTGCTAATGTCCAAACACATGGTTGAATGCAAACAATAGATGCTACCAGGGAACAATACAAACTTTATTTAGACTTTCAAAGAATAACCATGGTAATAATAATAATAATAAAAAAAAAATAAATAAATGGTCAAGCCCAGCATAAGTTGTGTAAATAGTATGCAAAATTTAGGCAGTACGAACATGGCCTATGTTTTAATATACTCATGATAAATGTCAAATGACAACAGTCACATTTGAAACTTGGACATTCTCATGTTATTTAAGTATCCCAGAATATAGGTTTTAGACAATCATATCCTGCATTTGTACTGCTAACAAGAATCATAAACATAATTTATTCATCAATCACAAAGTTCTGTACTGTAGCTTATTGCTAGTATACTATTGGAAAAAAAAGCAATTATTTCCAGTGGGATATTTAAAAAATTGTAATAGTTTATAATTTCATAAAAACACATGTCTCAAATGATTCCACTTGGTTTTACTTGTACTAACCTTTGGTTCTGGTATTCTGGACAAAATATATGCTGAGATTTTGAAGCAAGGAAGAGAAACATTGCTTAGGTATCTACATAACATCTACCTTAATATATGGACATTGAGGGACTAAAACTTGATCCCTTTTTTCCTAGATTTTATACATTTTTAAAATAATATTTCATAAAAGGAAACAAATAAACACTGCACCCATGATCCCATCACCCTATAATAATTATTTTTGTTTTGTCCTGTTTCCTTCTAGTCTTTTTTTTTTATGTATGCTTACATATTTTTAAGCAATTGTCAGCTGATTACATAGTCTGACCTGTTTTTTATTATTATTTTACTAGAGGCCCGGTGCATGAAATCTGTTTGTGCAAACACTGTAAATACGTGTTTAAAAATGTAATATTTTATACAAGATACACTGGAGAACAAAGGGAACTCAAGGTTTTTCCACTTCCGCAGTCCAGCTGCCTATCAGCTCCTCCACTGGGGCTCCCGTGGTGCTCCACATATTGAACAGGGTGACTGTATGATATAGATTGTGATCCGGGATTTTATTTTTTCTGTACAAATTTGTTTTAAAAAAAAGCAGCTCATTGAATTACCTTGCAATGGTGTGTTTGATTCTTTTTTTAAACTGTTCTCCCGCATTGTGCAATTTTAAAATAAGTAACTTAAGCTTATATAAATCTTGAATTGTATACTCAAAAATAAAGGGTAGGGCCCCTAGGTCTGGCCAGTGATCAGGGCCAATTGGGGCCTTCCAGCTGCTGGCCAGAGCCTCCCTTCCCCAGCTGCCAACTGCTGGCCAGGGCCGTCCTTCATTCCACGCCATGCCCTGGTGGTCAGCACACATCATAGCAAGCAATCAAACTCCCAATCTCCCAATTGAACTACTGAGGAGACAATTTGCATATTAGGCTTTTATATGTATAGAATATAGATATCACACATTTGTTTTCACACACTATTCATGATTGTCTTGTGAATAGTTGAATTATCATTTACCAAAGTTAGGTTTGAACCTGTTTAATCTGTCCCAAATTGTTGAATACTTAGGTAATTGCCATTTTTTTTTGCTATCCTATATAATAAAGAGGTAATATGCAAATTGACCCTCACACCCTCACACAAGATGGCTGTCCCCAAGTGGGCACAAGATGGCTGGCAGGGGAGGGCAGTTGTGGGCAATCAGGCCAGCAGAGGAGGGCAGTTAGGGGTGACCAGGTCAGCAAGGGAGGGCAGTTGGGGCGACCAGGCCGGCAAGGCAGGGCAGTTTGGGGAAATCGGGCCAGCAGGGGAGCAGTTAGGCATCGATCAGGCTGGCAGTGGAGTGGTTAGGGAGTGATTAGACTGATAGGCAGAAGCTGTTAGGGGCGATCAGGCAGGCAGGTGAGTGGTTGGGAGCCAGCAGTCCCGGATTGTGAGAGGTATGTCTGACTGCCGATAGGGATCAGGCCTAAACCGGCAGTCGGACATCCCCTGAGGGGTCCCAGATTGGAGAGGGTGCAGGCTGGGCTGAGGGACCCCTTCCCCAGTGCACAAATTTTATGCACCAGGCCTCTAGTTAAACATAAACTAAAAAAAACACCTCTGCAAATACTTCTTAATTGCTTTCCAAAAAGGTTCTGAGTTTTATCTGCATGTATAGGCACCCACTCTGTTACTTTTCCACAATTTCATCAGCACTGAATATCACAATTTTAATAATTTTTGGCTATTTTAATAAGCACAGAAGAGTTACTGTTGCTCAGTTTTGCATTTATCACTTGTAAGGTTAAATATTTTCCATGTGTTTATAATTTAAATACATATCTCATAAAATTTTAAAGCTAAAATTTGAATAAGCTTTTCCTAAGTGAATCAAAAGAAAATGAAATGAAGAAGGAAAAAAATGACTCATAGAACTTCACCTTTTAAATAAATTATATCATGAAAAATATATGCAAACTTAGATTAGGAGGTTTTGGAGCATTCTGTTGTTATCCAAAATTAGTTTCTTGGGTTGTGAGAAAGAAATGTTAAAGATAAAATGCTGTACAACTTTGTGTACCAAGGTCAGGTTATGGGGTACTGAAAGGCATTAATTCAGTGATGGCGAACCTTTTGAGCTCGGCGTGTCAGCATTTTGAAAAATCCTATCTTAACTCTGGTGCCGTGTCACATATAGAAATTTTTTGATATTTTCAATCATAGTAAAACAAAGACTTATATTTTTGATATTTATTTTATATATTTAAATGCCATTTAACAAAGAAAAATCAACCAAAAAAATGAGTTTGTGTGTCACCTCTGACACGAGTGTCATAGGTTCGCCATCAGTGCATTAACTCATCCAACTAACACTGAATTTAGTGAAAATTTATTTTATACACTACTCTGGGCTTTTTCATGGTATATAAAGATGAAATAGACATGGCAAATGTCTGTGTCTAAAGAGCTTATTTTTGAGTGAGAAAATATATATACAAAAATAGCTTGGGGCATCTAATTGAAGTAATAGATTGTTTTTTAAAATGTATTTTATTGATTTTTTTAGAAAGGGAGGAAGGAAGAAGAATAGAGAGATAAAAAATATCAATACATCGGCTGCTTCCTGCATGACCCCCACCGGGGATCAAGCCTGCAACCCTGGCATGTGCCCTGACTGAGAATTGAACTGGTGGCCCCATGGTTCCTGGGTTGATGCTCAACCACTGAGCTATACTGGTCAGGCGATAGACTATTTTTTTAAGCAAAGTTTTCTTATACTTTATGAAGTAAAGAGGCACAATAAATATAAATCAAAGGTACGTCTTAATGAAGAATGAACCATATGTTATATATGGTGTTCATATTTTCTGATATGAGTACAAAATATAATTATCATGAAGCTTCTTCAAATAAAGTTATAATAATATTCTATTGTTATATAATGTAGTAAAAATGTACACATTCAGAGAAATATATCAGAAAAGACAGACCAAAGAAAAAGGAATTAGGTTTTGTGTGTATAGAGAGACAGTATCATTTGTTGGTACTATCAATTTTTTTTCTGAATGCATTTCACATTCACACATTCTGAAGGACAATGCAAAGACAGAATAAAGAGAAACAGCAGCTAACATCTTAACTACTGGTAGATTGATGTGGTTTTCGCTAATATACTTTAAATTCTAAGGCTATTCCCAAAGGATAATTCGCATATTCAAGCTAAAAATAAGTTGGGCTGGCTTTTAAGAAAGATGGCTTTCTTTTCTTTTTTTACACCACTCTTTAGAACTCTAATGTAAAACATAATTCAGGGCTTTTACAATTATTTCAGGTACAACTTGAAAAAATATTTTAAGACAGAAAAGAATGCAGTTTTCTCATGTAATTGAGTGCTAAAGGGAGATAGGTTATTTAGCAGCAATATCGCTCACCATTACTCAATCGTAATTGTTTTTCACTCTGGCAATGAGAATGAGTCATAGCTTAACATTTTTAGCATAATATAATTTTGCATTCACTTGTCAAAAACAGATTTGCTTCTGTTATGTACTAGTACTGAATTTTCTTAAAGAACTCATCCAAACAGAAGAGAAAAATAACTATAAGGAACATGGACCAGAATGTGGCGTCAGTCTTAAGATGGTTGGAATTGGTAGTGTTGGTGCATATGTGCAATAAAATAAAGACGAAAAGTGGGCAGCAAGGCCATGGATACCTCTCTAACCACTGGCTGTATGGGACCTTTCTTCCTGGAGGTGACAGAATGCTGAAGGATCTCAGTAGCTTGCGTAGTGAACAGGATTGGCCTTGAGTCATTCTTCCTCTATGGGCAGTCACGGTGGAGAGTAGCTGTCCCCTTTTTAGGCTTCAGGGCCTCAATGGTTTTGGCAGAAATTGGATAAACATCACTTGGTAGAGGAGGATTCTTTGAAGGTGAGGCACCCAACCCAGACTTCAGATATAACTATTTGGGGAAGAGGTAGGAAAACGGGGTTCCTCCTCTCCATTCATATGTGTTCCCCCTCTCTAATTTAGTTTTTCATTCTAGTCTCCTAATGGCAAAAGAGTATGAACATGAAACTTGAGTGAAGATAGAAGGTACAAAATAACCAATATATTTGACCTTAACATTTATAGAAATGTAGCATGACACAACAATCTATGTATATAAAAGCCTAATATGCAAAGTGTCCCCTCGGGAATTCAACTGGAAGACCGGGAGTTCGATTGCTCACAATGATGTGCACTGACCACCAGGGGGGTGGTGCAGAATGAAGGAAGGCCCCGGCCAGCAGCTGGAAAGCCCAGATGGGCCCAATTGCCAGCCAGCCCTAGGGACCTTACCCATGCACGAATTTCATGCACAGGGCCTCTCGTACAAAATAAGAATCTTAGCTCCAACCTTCAAGTGTTATCAGTGCTCTAGAAGAATCCTTATTCTTTTGGTACCTGTGCACACTTGTGTGAACTCCCAGGGATACCCACCCCCAGCTTAAGATGTTTGACGTGAGGGAGATCCAATTGACACTGATAATATATAGTTTCACTCCGCTATCTTTTTAGTAAGTTTGTGAGGGGTGGTCTGCTGAACTATTCATCCTTGGAAACAGTTCTTTTATGTATGTTATCTACACCCATTTTACATCTAAAACACAGCCCACTTGTATATTGGAGATATATAAACATCCCCTTATTAGAGGGGTGGCCCCAGAATCTCCACCACTGCCAGCACTCCCTCTGCCCATTGCCTCACTTTATTTTCTCTATTGCACCAATTACCACCTAAGCTATAATTAAAAAAAGAAAAGTTTCATCTCCCTTACTATGAATGCCAGATTTGGGAAATAAAAATACAAAATACCCAGTTAAATTTGAATTTTAGATAAACAACAAATACTTTTTTAGTTCAGTATATCCCAAGCAACAAAAGGGATATAGTCATATCAAAAACTATGGGTTGTTTACCTGAAGTTCAAGTTTAATTGGGTATTTTATTTGGCAACTGCCATCCCCATCCCCTCACCACTACTAGAATAGAAATTTTGTCTACTTTGTTCACTAGAAACTGTTCCTGACACATAATAACTGTCCAGAACACACATATTGGAGGAAAGAGTAAATACAGGAGATGCAAACACATCAAACCTACATAAAGATGTGAAGTGCTTATAACCCTTTCAATACTGGGAAAGCGGGAAAGCCCTATAACCATGGTGACAACAGTCGGTTGTCTCAGCTACAGCAGGACCCAGGGCAAAGATGGGAGAGACCTTAACCCAGCAGTGACACCTCCAATCATGCAGGTCCCTCTGGGAGATTAGGATTGAAGAGCAGAGAAAGCGCATGGGGTAAGAGGGAAGGGTGGGAGTGAGTGTGGAGAGGAGTCCCGTTAAGGACTGGATGCCAAGAACGAGCTTCTCAAGAAAGCCTCTGAGCACCCCAGGACTCTGCAGGGGAAGCGTGCCTGCCCAGGACTAAAGGATCCAACAATTCTGCCTGGGGGTACAGAGACTGGGCCGCCATAAATATGTTCATATAACTCAGTTATCTCCCCTTTTCCATCTGCTCCGTCCCTCACCCCATGTGCCTCAGGGGAAGGGTGAGCAGTAGCCGGGGCAGTATTGGTTTTATAAATTAACAGGCCATCTAACGTTTCCAAAACACGCTTTCAGAACTCACCCAAGTACCATCGTTTACCTCACGAACTCACGCTAACATCTGCTTTTCCCTAAGCAGAAACATACACGAAATAGCGAGTATGTTAGGTGAACCAAGCCTCATTCTTAACAGATGAAGAAACATTCAGAGAAGGGAAGGAACTTCTCCAGAGGCAACTCGTTGCGAAGAGGAAGATGTGAGGTTAGAAGCTGGGTCTTTGAATTCTCATCTTGTGTTCCTTTTATTTGAGCAACTTGTGTCCAAAAACCCATTCATTTTTTATGCTTCTTTTCTCTTTCATTTCAGTATAAACTAGGAGAGTGGCTTCAGGAAGCCTCCAGTCTAGTCCTATGTTCTCCACTTCTGGTCCTGGGACATAGAGCAAACGGCTTGAGCTTCTGTGGAGCTTGTTTTTTTCTTCTATGCAGTGTGCGGGGTAAATTAAATGCGTCCTCTCTCCCGGCTCTAAAGAATTAAGACTTAGTTTCACTATTATTATTATTTGTTGTTGTTGGCCTAAAGATGTCACTGGTGGCTTCTTATCCTCAGACATCTGATTAAACTTGGCTCAAGTCCCGGTTTCACAGGCTGCGGAAGTCCAAGACCACCTCTCCGGTCCCGCATCTGCATGTGTCACCTCTGTTTTGCCCCAGACCAATTCCGACATGTCAGTCAGTCAGTTGCCTGGAGAACCCCACTCTCCCCAGACCTTTTGCAAGCTCAGGACCGAATACCTGGTGTTTTCGGGAAGCTGTCACATCACAGATCATGCAGACATTCTTCATCTTCCTGCCTTCTCCTTTCTCCCCCTCCCATTTCAACTCCCTCCCTCCCTCCCTTCCTCCCTCCTTCCTCTCTCCCTCCCTCCTTCCCTCCCTCCCTCTTTCCTTCCCTCCCTCCCTCCCTCCCTTGACAGTTCTGGGAATTCAGCTTCACTCTCTCTTATGTGGAGCAATTCAGCAGTTTTGCAAAAGCTTCTACTTGCATATCCAATCCCTTCTTCTTTTTCTGTTTCTTTCCTGGAGGTGGAGGGAGCTTTGTAACATGGCAAAAGGAAAATCAGAAGAGCCCTAGCCTGGGCCATTAGGGTTGGTTATGCGTCAGAGCTCTGCCTTCCTTCAGAGGACTTTGTTTTGTTCCTCTAATCAGCAAACTCCAGCCCTAAAATTAGAGTCTCTTAGTCCGCATTGGAAATATGAATATTAATGAGTAGGAAAGTAGACAGGTCTAGCAGCCAGGAACTTAATAAAAATATTCTATTTCAGATAATATACTGAAATGGGTCTTAAACTGATTACAGTAATAACTAAATTAAACCTCGTAATCAAGCCTTCATTATGCTTTTTTTTTTTTTTAAGTACCACTGTCTAAAAATGTAAAATAACAAAACATGATAGTTATAGCAATAACATTACAGTATGGACTATTTCAGAAATAAGTCTGCTGGGTAGCTCTTTTTCTTTTAGTTTTCTGGATTGTTCCTGTAGATGGAAATATACCAAATATAATTTGAACAAAGAAATTCAAATGGAAAGCGACAGTAAGAATTTTGGGATCACAGAAAGTAGTTAGGTTGAGCTTATTTGGGTGAAATTTAACACAAATGAGAATTACCTACCTTGAGCACATCCCTAAAATTTAAAGGTCTGGGTAGGACTCCATGGCTGCCCCATCCACCCCTCAGTGCGAATGTCCTCCCGCTTCCCAGCCCCAGTTCTCCAGTTCCCCAGGAAGAGCCTTGGGGGCTGTGTGTGAGCACATCCTGGGAGCTCTGCCCGCAGACCCCACTGATAGCTGCTGCAAGGCCACCCACAGGCTGCGGAGCACACACCCTGGTGGAGCGGTCCACCCTTGGGAATACGGACTTGGGGACAAGGCCACTACAGGTACTGGAAGCAGAATCAGGACAACTGATGGAGGAATTCTTGAGCCCCCTATAATCTAGAAGTGGGGGGGAGACTGGGCTGTGAGTAGGCATGTCCCCTTGGCCTCATGGGCCCCACACTCCACGGGGAGGGTCACACTATCAGAGGGACAAGGGGGGCTGGACGAGGAGCACCGCGTGCTGGGCTCTAAGGGAAACGCCATCCAGTACTTCCTGCTTAACTTAAGAAAGGTGCAAAAGTGGGCGCACACCGGCCAGGGTATGACGCCAGAGGCCAGTCTTTTCTGCATGCAGGAAAAAATTGTTCTCCGTGTGTATTGTCATGGGGAAAAAAGGTGAAGAACAAAGAGATGTTTTAGAAAGACAAAATGTCAAAATGGAGGAAGGGGCATTGTGAAGTGGGAGAGTTTGCTAGGCCCGGGTTAAACCACACACAACACAGTGGTCAGCTCCCTGGCCACACAGATCTCTTCTAAATTAGACAATTCAAGTTTCTTGCAACTTTCCATGGGACTGGGGCTGCCAGGAAAGAAACTGCAGCGGGAACAGCTAATCACTGTCTCCAGTTCACAGAGAAAAATAGCCTGGACTTATGTAATGATACATTTGAATAAATAGTTATATTTATTAATTTCTATATTTTTTATTACACTTTGAAGTAAATGTTATAATCCTCATTTGACAAATAGAGAAAGTAAGGCTCAGAGAAAGGTAAGTGACTTGTCCCAAGTCAAACAAATAGTGACAAGCGAGCAGGGGCAGAATTTAAAATCCTCACTCTTTTACTTTCAATTAATTTATTTATTGTCTAAAGTTTTACATATGTCTCCTTTTTCCCCCGCTTGAGCTCCCTTCCGTGTCTCCCCCCACTGCCGCCCCAGCCATTCCCATCCCGGGCAAGCCCCCACCGCCCCGGTGTCTGTGACCATTGGTTATGCTAATATGCATGCATAAAATCCTCACTCTTAAGTCTGGGGCAGACCTGGCTCTGAAGCTGAGCTTTACCACAAATATCTGATGATCTAGGACAGTGGTCGGCAAACTCGTTAGTTAACAGAGCCAAATATCAACAGTACTTCTTCAAAATAGACTCGCCCAGGCCGAAAACCGACTTCTGCGCATGGGCCACGAAGTTTCAATCGCACTGAACGTGCGCCCGCACGTGGTACTTTGTGGAAGGGCCACACTCAAGGGGCCAAAGAGCCGCACGCGGCTCGCGAGCCGCAGTGTGCTGACCACGGATCTAGGACAAAGCACTGGTTCTTCCTGTGCTTCCCTCAGTTTCCTCATTGAAAGAATAGAAATAATACTGCACCCACCTCCTAGGACAGCTGTGAGGAGTGAGCGAGTATGCATACAACATTTAGGACAGTGCCTGACGTTAGTAAGTGCTGAACAAATGTTAGTAATGATTACTACTGCACTCTTTAATCTCGGCACTGGGCAGGGAAGGCAGAGAAGAGAATCCTGAGAGAGAGGCAATTCCTCGTAAATTAGCCCCACTGATGCTACTGGGAACTGGGTATATGTTAATGTGCTATGATTGGCATAATAATTTATTTCATGACAGCCTGACTTTTAGTACAAATTCCACAAATCAAGCGTATCACTTAGAGGTCAGATCTAATGACACAAGAACAGGCCTGGCCAGTTAGCTCAGTGGTTAGAGAGTCAGCCCGCTAACTGAAGGGTCGCAGGTTCAGTTCCAGTCAAGGGCACATATCTAGGTTGCAGGCTCCATCCCCAGCCCTGGTAGGGGCACATGCAGGAGGCAACCAATGGATCTCACATTGATGTTTCTCTCTCTCCCTCCCCTTCCCTTCCTCTCTCTCTAAAAATAAATGGAAAAAACATCCTTGGGTGAGGATTAACAAAAAAAGAACAACAAACTCTGTGGCTTATATTGACTTAATATTTTAGTGGTCAGAAACTCAGTTGAAATGCAATCTCTGATGAATATAAAAATTCTACAGTGGCTGCTGACTCAGTGTTTTAAAAACAGAATTCTAAGACCAAGGTTGTCTGTATTTTCATTTGTAAGTACTGAAGCCTGGTGATAGGTTCTCTCCCCACTGCCAAGTGCTGTTTATCTTTTAAGTTTCCCCTAAAACCACCTCTTCTGGTCCTTCCTTGACCCTTTGCTCCAGGCCAGGCTGGCCTGTGCTTCTCCACTGTGTTATTTAGCAGCACTGCAACTTAACACATTTTAGTAAGAATGCTCATTTAGCCCTACCTGGTTTGGCTCAGTGGACAGAGCGTCGGCCTGCAGACTGAAGGGTCCCAGGTTCGATTCCATCAAAGGGCATGTACCTTGGTTGCGGGCACATTCCCAGTAGGGGGTATGCAGGAGGCAGCTGATTGATGTTTCTCTCTCATTGATGTTTCTCTCTCCCTTCCTCTCTGTAAAAAATAAAATATAAAAATAAAAAAAATTTTATCTATAAAAATAAATGCTTATTTAATGTCCATCTCCCCGACGAGGCTGGAAATTCCATGAGGGCAGAGAGAGCTTTAATGCCAATGCTCAGATGGTGCCTGTGTTTAGCAGTTAGGGCCGAACAGATGGTTGAAGAAGCCAATAAGTGAATCAATGGACACAGCACATGTCAGGGGAGTTGTGTGTGTTTTTTTTTTTAAGTTGTAAAATTATGTATGCAATTTAGTCAGATCTAGTAAATCGGTATTTTTGCGATCCCCTCTACAATAGATAGTGTATTTTGCAATGAAAAACAAGTGGCGTTGACGATGTCATAATACCTTCAGACACATTTGCTTGGTTGTTTCTTTGTTTTGCAGCAGCCTGTGAGCAGCTTCCCTTCCTCTCGTACCCCTCACCCCACCTATCCCATTCCCTCCACTTTCTCGTTTCCCCTCTCCCAACCTTTCATTTAGCAGAATGATGACTGGTGTCAAGTTTGATAGTAACATGCCTAGATAGAGTGAGGGGGAAGTGGTTTTAAGAGTATTTTACTATCATTGTTTTATTTCGAGCCAGCATGAAATTACCCCTTTCAACTATATTCCTCTCTAAAGGAACTTTAAGTTACTTACATAAAGAATAGAAATACTGTTTGCCCCCACTTAAGTAAAATTGAGTAAAAATTATCTTTAGGAGTAAATTTGTATTACAAAAATGCCTCAGAATGTGTGAATCACACTCAGGGATGATGTGATTTGAGGATATAAAATATCGTGTAATAGATGATAATGATGTTTCTTTAAGAAGAATCCATTCTATTATTATATCTAGTTAATAGAGGAAAAACACACACGTATTTTTAGATTTCTGCTGCACACAACTTCTAACTTTAAAAGATAAAACAATTAGTAAAAATAATGTAATTTTCAACTTTAACCTACAGAAGAACTAAGGTGCTGTAAGATACTTTTCCTGAACTATTAATTAATCTGGAATCAGAAATTAATCATTTCATTTAATTCTAAATATCTTTACTTAAAGTCTAAAATTGAAAAGTCATAAATAGATTGGGTAAGAGATCACTGGGTAAATTCTGTTACAGGAAAATTTTAAGCTAACCAGAAAACAAACCAAACTATAACACAGTCAAATCCTTCAGGAATTTAACTCAGACTGTTTAATGATACAGTCAAGGCAGCCAAAGAAAAGAGTGTAGTTAGCAATTCAATAAGTAAATCAGGAATAAAAAATACTGAGTTCCTTGCATAGTCCCCTGCATAGACTTTAATAAACAGCTTGACCTTTGGAAGTCTGAGAGCTTCAATTTATCTGCTCTCTAAATATGCTCACAATAAAAATGCCATTAGAAATATGCTGTGAGGATGAATGTCAGTAAAGAACTGTGAGACCCATGGATAAGAGATGAAAAGGAAGTCTAAATACCATAACTATAAGCTAATTAAAATTTAATGTGACTTAAAAATCACATTGCTATCTGGGGCAGATTCATAGGTGATATACTAAGAACAAGTTTTAATTTATATTTTATTTTGAAGTCTTATAATAACCCTTGAAAAATACACAAAACAAGATCACCTGATATTTCTCTTTTGCTTTGAAAGAATCCCTGTGACTCTGGGACCTCGGAAAAATTCCAGCTGGCTTAGACAAAAATAACTTGTTTTTAATCTTGAAAAATCTTTAATATTATTTTCTCAGTAACAAAGAGACAAGGATGTGAACCAAGTGATGCACAAATTAGACTTGGACTGCACGCTATCTCTTCCCCACAAGCTCCTCCTCTATGGCATTTGCACAGTCCAATCAATTATTTGATTGCTATTCAAATAATTTGTCATCATGGTGATTTATTCTTATGGATGCCAATTCATGTGGAAATGTGGAAAGTAGGAAATATAGGGTCCTAATAACACCAATTAAGAGCTGAAATTTTAAAAGCTCTGACATATATATTGTAGACAGCAATTTATTTTGTCAAAGGATGATTCAGTTTAAAAAAAGGTCTACCAAAAAAATCATTTTTAAAAGCCCATATACTTCTACAGTATATCTGAGCAGTAAGGTTTAATTAACAAATATTCAGATGTACATTTGTGGTGTGTGTGTGTGTGTGTGTGTGTGTGAGAGAGAGAGAGAGAGAGAGAGAGAGAGAGAGAGAGAGAGAGAGAGAGAGAAGGAACCATCGAGTACAAATAAAATATTAATTATACCTCTGCCAGTAAGATTTACTTATAAGAATTACAAAAATGTTTGTGCCCAACACAATTATCCCAAGAAGAGGACATTTCATATTTTTAGGTAGGATGGTGTTAAAACTGCTCTAACTGCTTCAGCTATTTGTTAGAACCAAATCCCAATTGTGGAAACAACCTTCAGAATTGGGAACAGCGGGTGCTCAAAGCTGGTTGAATTGGGAATGAGACCATCACTTAGGGACTGACAGATACATTGGTACAGTCCCTCTCCCATTTTACACATGAAGCCGCTTGATCCAGAGAGGAAAAGGGCCTTTCCAGGGCTGCACAACCGGCAGAAGACACAGAGTGTCCCCTCTCCAGGACAGCGCTCCTACGCTGCCCCATGCCGGTGGCTGAGCCTTCGGATAATGAGATGTGTCTTTCTCTTTTCCATGTCGGTACTCACATGCCGACTACCTAGTATGGGGCATGCGGTGGGGCGCCAGGGGACAGGGAAATGTTTTATATTTATATGGGGAGACTATACATATTTTACACATTATATTTATGTGTAACTTTGCATATTCATTCTCTCCCTCTCATGAAGTCAACTGGCTTCTGCTACCTTCTTGAGATTAAGCCTAGGGCTCCTTTGCTGAAATGCTTTTTTTCCCCTCACCCGAGGATATTTTTTCCATTGATTTCTAAAGAGCAGAAGGGAGAGAGGAGCGGGGCAGGAGAGAGAGAGAACATCAGTGTGAGAGGGACTCATGGATTGGTTGCCTCCACATGCACCCTGACCAGGGCTGGGGAACCTGCAACTGAGGTACATGTCCTTGACCAGGAATCAAACACAGAGTCCAACCTTTGGTCTGCAGGTCAACACTAACCACTGAGCAACCAGCCAGGGTATGCTGAAACTGTCTAATATGCTACTATTATAGATACTTGATAACGTTATGGAGCACCTATTATATTATATTCACTTTAGAGATGTCATCTAGTTAATACTGCCCGGTCTGCACTTGTATTTGATACTTGAGCCTTAGAAGCATTCCATGACCTGTCCAGTGGAGGACGGGCCTTGAAGCATTCCCTCTCGCTGCCCGCAGAGGCCATGCTCCTCCCTCTGCCCCTCCAGCCTCCCACCGCTCACAGAAGGGAGCTCAGGAGCCTTTTGTGGGTTGTGATGCCTGAAAGAGCTAGATTGGAGTTTATGCCATGTTACCGCTTATGTAAGTCTTCGTTCCTACCGGAATCTGAAGAATGGGAAGACCATTACAAAAATAAGAAATACTCAGATTAGCAATCAAGGTAACCAAAATTTAAAGAAAAGTAGTAAAAAAATGTCTCCACCAAATTGATTAGTCAAAGCCAGTCGCCAAGTTTGTTAATTTGAATGGATGGAAAATGTTCCAAAACATTTTCTTAATGTAGTTTACTTTTCTTTCTTTTTTTATAGGAGAAAAATCATTTTATTTTCTAGTTGTTTTTTTACTTTTTTCCATCACCATGTATCCCCTCTATATTTCCTGGTTTTTATTTGGCATATTTCTGATGGCTCAGAAATCATTTCCTTCCTTAACCATTGCCTGAGAACTATTTCCTAGGCATTAAAAGTATATCAGTGGAAAAAGTAAACTTGTAATGTGGAAAAAATGTTTTCTCAAGACAATTTAAAGACATTGAGGTGCTTTTTTTGTTAAAAAAAAATGTAATTGTAAGCTGTCTTCTTAGAGAAGCAAATTCTAGAGATCCAAGACATATTTCCTGTGCTCTAAGTATAGGACTCTGTCTTCATCTCTGTTTTTCCTTCTAAATGACCTGCTATTTCAGTGAAGGGGACTCATTTTTTTTTGCACTTCATTTTCCTAAGGATGAGATGCCGAATATTACAAATGTTAGATAATGACTAGGATTAACAGAAATCCTACACCCCAAGTCTTAAGCTCTATGAAGTAGGAAAAACAATTTTAAATTACATTTTGCTGATACCTTCATAAAAGTGTGAAATAATTTAGCTTTCCTGGGTTTTACAGAAAACACTTTAAAATGCCACAAAGATGTATAACAAGGCATAAAACTGCAAATATTAACTGTCTATTTCCTTGAAATATAATTTAAATGTGGTGACTAGGACAAGAAAATGTCACATTCCTTTCTCTTGCTAAGGAAATTGCAAATTTCCTTTGCAAAAATAAAATATATGCAGTCTTCATAAGCATATATGTGACAGTTTTAAAGTTGTCTTGTTTGAGGTTAAAGGTTCCTATAAATTTTCATGATTGTCTCCAAGTTGAAAAAAGAAAAGAAGAAAAAGGGAGACACTAACCTCAGGTACGAGTTTGTTTTCTCTCCCACGTTACAAACAGTGTTTGTGCTATACCCACATACTGAACTTTCTAAATAGCCTGAGTTATGTAATTTTCAAATCCATCTTCGAATGAATACACTTTTGAGTTTTTATTTGTTTCTTTCCTTGATCTGCCATGTTGTAGATGGAAAGTTAATCCTCTCTTTGCCAGGGTTTGTAAAACAAATGGATATGCATGGTACTAAATGGCATGGGCAGTCCATTACTGATAAGTGTGCAGTGTTTAGTTGGGGGATTTCAAGGCACTATGAGCCTTGGCTGAGAGCATTAATTTCACTTGGGAACTGAGTAATTCTGGAAACAGAGGGCCTCTTTTCAAACACAGATCCATCAAATTTCCAGAATTTCACCAACGTGAAATGAAGGAAAAGATGAATAGTTACATCACTGTCATAAGGGCTTTATGCCTATTTACTCATTTCATCCTCACACTGACCTTATTAGGTAGGTATTGCTATTGTCTCCTTTTTGCAGATGAGGAAACTGAGGCCAGAGAATAAAAGTTTTGGCCAAAATTCACACGGTGTCTAAGTGGCAGACTCGTGCTCTCAGCCACTCAGTGGATTTTAAGCTGTGATAGTTTATATCTTATTAGAGAAGAAAAGATGAATTGGAGAAGGTCACGTGGTAGTTTATTCTGTCTGTAAGAACTGGTTTCCTTGTGATTTCAGAATTCAATCCAGAGTGCAAAGATGTAAAATCTTCTGGGAAGAGAAAGTGACGGATCACAAAATTTCAGAGCCAGTCCAAAACCTCTGAGGGGAACAGGCAAGTCCCTAGCTCAGCTCGCTGGCTCCAATGCACTGGCCCAGCTAGTGGCTTTGCCTGCCATCGAGGCTTTCCTGGTCTCTGCAGAGGTTCCAGATTGACAAACCAGTCAGGACTCCTGGGGAGAACTGAATCCAGACCTAGCTGTGGGATACAGCTACATGTTTTTTGCAACTAGTAAGCATGTTGCAGGGATAAAAGTACACATGTCATAGATATGTCTCTGTAGAGTTGTGAGTGTTTTTTTTTTTAACTTTATTTCTGCTCCCCTCATTATTAGCAGTTCAATAAAGTCTATTTTACTCCTAATTTTGCTTATCAGTAAAAAGAGCTAGCTTCTGGATTCAGATTTCAATAGGTTCCCACTGTAAGAATAAACTCTGTTCATGAAAAACAATACATATTGCTTTGGCCATGACAAGAATAGAGTGCATTTATTGGTCACAATTTGTGTTAAACATAGACGTTTCCATATATATTTATGAGAAAGGTACAGCTCTTACATAAATTATCAAAATAAAATGGAATAATTTCCAAGAGTTTCTATTTAATATACCTTTAAAAATTAAACTAATTTGACCACTGGCACATTATTTTTTATATTTCAAAAGTATTTGTAGAGTTTTTATAAGCACATAAACTTATTACTAACATTACTGATTAGAATAATTTTGCAATTTTAGTCATCTCCAAATGATCAAAAATATAGCACTCACCTTTTGCCCATTCATCCCTGGAATCCCATGTGCTCCAACAGAACCCTAAGGAGACACATGATTAAATTAAATTGATATCACAATCACAAAATACTTCAATTCTAAATTTATATTGTGTTAGTTACGTCAGCCATAGCTTTACCTTGCCAGAACGTATCTGGGAGGCTATGTTTTTTGGTTCTTACCCTCGGTGTTTAAACATACAACAAGGTACGCAGACTCATCAGCTTTTGCAAAAACTATTGAGTTAAATTTAGCTGTTTCTCAATACCCACCAAACTGCAGTAAGATTTTAAAGAAAGTCACATCATAAATTGAGATCCACAGTGGTCACAAGGCCACATGGCTCTAAATTTGGGTGCTTTTAGGAAATAAATAGGCTTAGTTCCATCTGGAAAATGCCTAGCAGTAGCAGCAACTCTTGAATTTTATGAATTTAAATACCATAAAACAAAAGGTAATTAAAATAACAACCACTTGTTGCACAATTAGTCAAATAAGGGACCCGTGTTGTAAAACTCAAATTTATTGTATTTGCAACATTTCCCCCCAGACTTTCAGGGAGCACATTGAGCCACATGAGTGTGAATACGTCTTGCAAAGCAGACTAGGAAAAATGTTGCAAATGTTAAACACTGACTAGGAACAACACGACTTCCGTACATGAAATATTAAGTGAGCGCGCCTGCGCGCAGGCTCTCGAACATGTGTGCATGTGCTTTGGGGTGAATACCAATGACTGGACATAGGTGGGGTGAACTGAGAATAAGCAATCTGTCACCTGAGGAAAATCTATGACATTGAACTGGATATGGTAACATTAACAAATGTTTTCAAATAGTGATGTCATTTCCTTCCATACACCTCCCTTTTAGGCTCTGGAGAAACCATTTTTAAAGAAAATGTGCTTATTCTTTGCCTTGCACTAGAAAACAGCTTTTTCTTAGTCTATGTATGCTATTAAGTTTCTTAATAATAGTGGAAGAAGTTAAAAAAATAGTAATTATAAACCTAAAACTGCTCTATAAATAAGTCGATTAAAAATACAGTCATTATAAACAAAACACATTGAGAGGGAAAGTTCCTTAGTGCTTCCATGGCTCTACTGAGTGGGTCATTAAAGTACTTCCCGAAGCCTGAGGCAGTAATTTTAGCCTGGCTGCATGTGGATTAGGGTAGCTTTACAATTTCACACCATGCTTAATAGAGACATTATTGCGAAGGACAGAGTGTTCCTATACACAAGTTGTCTCACAACTCATTGGCTTTTACTTGGTTTGCAGGGTTATGTTTCAACAGATGCCACATGCCCATTGCTTGGGGGATAAAAAGTCTCTATCTTTGATGGATTCCAAAGATAAAGATAATCACTTGTCCACCTGTTGTGATACAATTGTTTTCTTTAGTGTTCTACAGGTTAAATGTCCCTTTCCCTCCCTTGCAGGGTGGGAGGTGTAATGGGCAGTGGGGACTCAGTGATGCTTTGCTGGCAAAGGGCCATCTACCTGTACTGATACGTTTATTACTGCAGGATGGGTGTAATTTCAGAAATTCTAGATCCTCTCCAATGTAGAAATGACAACCAGGAAGTCACTTTTCAGATTACCCCAGGGGGCCACTTGAGTACAGTCACCAAGCAACAAGTACGTCCTTTGGTCTGGTCAGTTCTGCAGTCATTTGGCAATCAGGTATTTGAGCAAGGCCATGCACTTCATTTGCAGTGTTGTATGACCCTTCATATTCTAAGATGTCACAGTTAATCAGTATTTGAATGAAAAATTCAATAACCTACAAGTTTGGCAGATAGCATAAAAAGAGTCTGCTCTGGATTTTCTATAATGGAATTGATTAGAAATCTAACGGCTCACATTCTATGATTGTATTTTTAGACTGCACAAACCAGACCTCTTCGTCATGGCTTGCAGTAGCTAATTCCATCCACCTCTCATGCTTAGCCATTAGGCAACGGCAGACTACGTACATTCACAGTATTGTTTATACTTTACCTTTTGTCCTGGAGGCCCCATAGGACCCTAAAAAAAAAAAAATCAATTCAATTAACGTATTATAACCATTTAAACTTAAATGACCAATTAAAACTGTGCTATTCTATAAGGCTCTCTTAGCTGTGTTGAAATATGCTCATATTTTGTACATCAAGGCAAATGAAATTTTCAGTTGGAAAACATAAATCTTGTCTCTTATTCTCTTTTGAAGAACATTAAGCACATGCAGTAAGATTCTGATTTTTTTCCTTTAAAAAAGAATCTTTGTTATCCCAGCACCTCTGTTTTTTCAAATACCTGCAAATCTATCACATCAGTCTCATAGAAAGCTCAGCTATTGCTACGAGAGGCAGTTAAAAGGCAATGCGGTTCCCCAGTAAATGGACACATTCTCTGATCTCTGTGTCTTCAAAACCTCAGTCAGATTTGCAAAGAATCTAATCCAACAGTATTACAAATAAACATGTTTTCCGCTATTATTTTTCTTAGGAAATGTGGCCAATGGACCTGCACAAACACTTGTTTACAAATGAGGGGACGACAAGGTCACTCGTGGCACCTGCAGTGTACCAGAAAAGGAACAAATGATGCTGCCAGCCGCTGCATAAACTGTGGCACTAGGGAGGGAGGCGGGGGGAGAAGAAATATAATATTTAGGAAGATGAATGGAAATATTTACATACAAAATGGAAATGTGGCAGTTCTGAGATTTAGCAGTTTTTCAACTACAAAGTCTGTGCTGGGATTCTGTTTGGCTTTATTTGGAACAAGGCCTGGCTTTGTGATGATGGAAAAGAGCACAAAGAGAAGCAGCTATAATCCTGACCATTCATGTCTATTTCAATATTAAAATATTAAGCAATTTTTCCAATTTTTGAAAGGACTTGTATGCATGCATATAAGCATAACCAATGGACATAAGACACTGGGGGATAGGGGAGGCTAGGGGACTGTCTAGGGCGGGGGGATAAAATAGACACATATGTAATACCCTTTGTAATACTTTAAGCAATAAATAAAAAAAAAAGAAAAAAAGAAAAATACTTTGAAACTTAGTATATTTTAACAAAGTTATAGGTAATCTACCATTTCATATAAAGAGCTCTTTATTCCATTACACTTAACTAATGGCTAGTTTGTTTTCAATGTGCTGCATTTCAGTTAATCAGCATCTTACATGCCTACTCTGAAACACTGAAGCACTAGAGTGGTCATCAGAGGAAGAACTGGTCATACATAATGTTTTTTTAGTAAAAAGTACACAATATTTAGGAACATTTGAAGAATCTGTTCCTCATAAATTATTTTGTAATCCTCACAGGAAGAGTAACAATTTCCTCATATAATCAGCTTCAGATTATTGAAAGCACATGTACAATATCACCTTCATATATTATTTTCAGATTTATTCAGCCAACCAACTTCCTAATGAGCTTGTTACCTGACATATCTGTGTGGTCAGAATCCTTCCTACCCATCTCATTCCTTGTATTTAAAATTCTCCAAGTTTTATTTTATTTTTAAAAATCCTAACCCGAGGACATGATTTTATTGGTTGAAAGTGAGAGCGAGAGCAAGAGAGAAACATCAATGTGAGAGAGAAACATCAATGTGAGAGATGAACATCAATTGGTAGCCTCCCTTATGTGCTTCCACCAAGGATGAATGGAACCCATAATCCAGGCATGTGCCCTGACCAGAAATCGAACCTGCAACCTTTTGATGTACCTAATGATGGTCTAACCAACCAAACCACCTGGACAGGGAAAATTCTCCCTGTTTTAGATTTTACAGGAAAAATAAGGCTATCAGGTATAAATTCCCTCAACACCATATCTCTCAACAATTCAAACCCAGTGTTCCCCCTTCCATTATCAGAAGAAGAGGCCCTCATCCTCTACAAGGCGAAAGCATCTTGGAGACACTGGAATCCATCCTTGCCTCTGCCCTTGGAGCTTTGAGAAAATCAATTACCCCTGCATCCATATCAGAGCCTCCTGCTTCCCACTAGTTCCTTCCCCTCAGCACATAAACATGTTTAATCATTTCCTCAATCGGGTAAATTGTTTGGGAAATGAATGTTAATGCTGAGTAAAGTCAGAATTTGAAAGCTATAGTTACAGATCTGAGCATGAAGAAAAGACTTGGGTTTTATCACTGTCTATGATTCCATTTTTCCAAGTGTCTCCAGGGTATGTCACTTCTTAAAATGTTGATGTTAAAAAGAAAATCATATAACAAAAAGTACATTAATTCAATGTTTAGACTGAGAATGTATATGTTCAATTCAAAAGCGTTTGTTTCCCATTACAAACCTAACTGTGCCACTTGAAAAAATATTGTTCACTAAAATTGAATATTTTATTATATTGATGTATAACCCTGGGAAAAATATGTCATATAAAATTAGAGCAAATTTTAAATAAATTTTTTTTTAACTAGAAACTAACGTATCTGCTATTTCTAATTTGGTCTCTATTAGGTAATCACATATCAGAGATTTAGAAAGATTACGTATAACTCTGAAATCCATAAAAATTATGTTAATTGTATATTTTAGCACAGTATTTAGTGAAAGCCAAAGGACTGCTATAAACAAAGTTTTTCTTCACTGTTAGGAAACTACTGCCATTTTTGCTAAACTCTAAAAGTAAAAGTAGTTTTCAAAATATAACATTAATTTTAAATTGTGAATACATGTCTTGTGAATTATTCATAACTATGTTGCCAAGGATAGGTTCTCAGCTACCAAAAACTTGAATTTCTCATTTGATATCATTAGCAGGAAAAATGTTAGCAAGCCAAGGATAGCGCCATCCGTTACTAGGAGGGGACCAGGAGTAAGGCAGAGTTGAATATAACACAGAGACATACATTTAAGTAAGCATAACCACACAACACACATAATAACACAGCTATTTTCCTGATCAGACTTTGCTTTTATGTTATGTGCTTTGAATATCCTTAGGTTAACAAACCCACTATATACCTGTGATATTGTGGTCACGAAATTTAAGCTTATAAATGAAGGCTTTGAGTTCAAAAATTGATTTTGAAGTTAGAGTATGTTGCTACCAGTTAATTAAGATGTCTACATTTGATTAGTTTTTGGGTGTCTAGTACAAATATAAATATATAAAATAGTGGGCAATTGCCATAGAACCATTCACTAACGTATCGAATCTTTCTTCCTATTTCCATCTTGCTTCAAAAGTCATTATGAATAATGACTTAGATGAATAATGTCCTAAGTTCATCACTTATTACTCAAACTAGTGCTTCTTTTTTATTCCTCAAATTAAAGTCAATTTTCTAGTGTTCTAAGATCTCTAAAATAATTACACTATTGTTAGCCCCATGACTTAATAAGTTTGGATCAAATAGTTTTCCAAACCAAAGAGTTAATCTTTTCTGTCCATATTTATTAATTAATGAATTGTTCCTTCCTTAAACATTTTTTTTGATGGGCACCTTTATGTTTGCATATATTTTGTATACAACCAGTTAAAATAAGACTAATCTGGCCTCATTTATTTATTTTTAAAATTCTCACCCAAGGAGTGAGGATATTTTTTCCATTGCCTTTTAGAGAGAGAGAGTAGAAGGGAGGGGAGAGGAAGAGGAGGAGGAGGAGGGGGAAGGAAAGTGGAGGAGGAGGAAGAGGAGGAGGAGAAGGAAGAGAGAAACACTGATAGAAGAGACACATCCATTGGTTGCATCCAGTACGCGCCCTGCCCTGGGGCAAGGATCAGACCTGCACCCAGGAATGGACCTCGCGACCCTCTGCTGTGCTGACACTCTAACCACTGAGTCACGCCGCTCAGGTCTCTTTTATTTTTTAAAATAACTTCTGTGTATATGTCTCGAGATTAAAAACTGTGTAACATATGGAATCTCAACATATTAAGCTATATATATTTTTAAGTTAACTCCGAAAGTGTTAAGATATAATTTGAACCTTAAAATGTGCTCATTTCAATATAGGTTCTGGGTGTTGTAAAATACATCAAGCTTTTTCATTGAAAGATTCTACATAATGGCCATACCTTTGCTCAAATGATAAAAACAAATGAGCCATTGAAAGTTTCACTTGTCTACAGGTGAACTTTTACACCAAAGTTTTCACAATCTTTCAGAAAAGACCATGGGGAGCTGTGCCAAGTTAAAACTTATATAAAAAAAAAAACACTAATAAATTTACACAGTGCACTTGATTTTCTTTCCTGTTTACCCCAACCCTGCTAGTTTCCCTTTCTAAAGATTATATAAAATATTAGGTAGAATATGGTCAGCACATAAGTTAAAGAAATATGATAGCCCCTGTTTAGCGATTGTCTTTACCGCAAGTGTGCTGCTCAGGCCTGAGTAATGCTTTACTCCTTGTGCTCCAAGTCCAACAGATACTTACTCAGGAATATATTTCTGGTCCACCCTTCTTCTTCAGCAGCGTTGCTAAGCTCTTGTTCAAACCCTTTTCTCTGTCACATAGCTAATGTGACATCTGCCCAGGGGCCTCTCTGCCTTTCGTCTCCTTCCATCCTTTCTGCACAGCGCTGCCTGAGTAAGCTTTCTAAAAGGCTGATGCATTCATATCCTTCCTCTGCGGAAAAAACCCTTCAGTGTCTTTCCAGAGCTTTTGAGAGAAGTCCAAGCTTTCGTAATAGCTGTAGTTCAACACATAAGCCACGCTTTCACATCTCTACACCTCTGGCGGTAGGTTTCTGTAACGGGCTTTTTCTATCTTTGGTCCTCTCTGCCACCCTTCCCATAATGCAGAGCTCAGTGTCTCCCCCTTGGGGTGAGGTTCCCTGCTTTTGTTCTTCAAAGCACCCCTTGGTAGGACTTGGTCTATAGAATTTACCAACAGGATTGTAATTGAGTGGTTATTTCTTTCTTGACTTTAAACGTGTTTATCATGCTCAGTAGCTGGCACATAGTAAATGCTCAGTGAATCCTTTTGAGTTCCTTCAGTAATTCCTCTCCTTAACAGTGTTTGAATGCCCACTGAGTGTCAGGCAATGTTCTAGGCACTGGGGATACAGCAGTGAACAAACTAAACAAAAAAATGCATACCCCCCTGGACAGCATATCTAGTAAACAGAGAAAGACAGTAAACAAATAAACAAATAAAATATGAAGCTGTGTGGGGTGGTAAGTGCTAAAGCCAATAAGAAGGTTGGGGTGGGAGATGTAGATGTGGTAGCATTTAAACTGGGGAGTCAGTGAAGGTCTTAGTGATAAAGTGACTGCTGGATGGAGCTCTGGAAGAGACGAGGCAGGAACTAAGCATACAGAAGGTGCAGAATGTCTCAGGCAAGGAAACAGCAAGAACAAAGGCCAAGAGGTGGGCACCTGCGAAGTGTGTCAAAGGACACCAAGGCTACAGGTGGGAGGAAGAGACGGGGATATGGGTGGGGAAGAGAGATCCTATTTGCATGGCCTTTTAGGTGCTTCTAAGCACACTGGTGTTCCCTTTGAGTGCCATGAAATTATAAAAATGAGTAAGTGAATGCATAAAGTAAATCAAGTTGTTTTTTTTCCCTCACCCTTGTGTTCACCAGAGTCATTCTAACCCTCTGGGCCTATTCTAATAGCCTCTAGATCCCCTCCAAGTGCAAGAGTGGGTGGAGGAATTCAGTTCACGGCCTCTATAATAAAAGGGCAAAGCAAAAATCATCCCAGCTACACGGTCTCATTAACACTCAGAGTGCTGTGCATGTGGATGTAGGTCTAGGGTCTCTAACCTACGTCAGAAAGAGTAAGCTTCCTAAAAGGCTGATGCATTCATATCCTTCCTCTGCTGAAAAACCCATCACACAAACAGTAAGTAGTACTATCAACTCAAGTTCATCTTCAGAGCATGCAGTTAAGAAATGAATGTTTCTATAACTATTCTGCATTCGCTACACTTTCCAGTTCATGAAAGTGAAAAAAATTAATTAAAAAAAGCTTTCTGTTGGATAGATCATGGAATGGGAAAAATTAATGAATTTTTTTCTGACAAAACTGATGCTAGCACAAATTTGATTGAGGTATTAATTACTTAAACAGGATGCAGACTTTCTAAATGATGTGCGTTAGGATGCCTCCGGGGAGGTGTTTGAAGGCAAGCTTGGGCGGCCTGCTATTAGGAAACGATGTTCTGCGTGAGCAGGGGGCGGACACGGTTCCTGTTCTGTCCCCGATGGCTAGCCGTAAAATGTGAAGCTCTGAAAGCTGCTGGTCATTTCTAGATACAAGAAATATACAACCAGCTCCTGTCATAAAAAACGCAGAGAAGAAAAAAGAGGTGGTCCCTCTGTGAAGGGAAGATAAAAGCCCCAAACTATGAAGCCATTTAAAATTATTTCCTTTTTTGAGGTAAGAGTTTTTCCATTATTTAATAAAGTAAAGAAAATTATTTTTAAAGTCTGATTCCATAGGAAAGAATGATAACACATATAATCTAACTTACGGAGTCATAAAACATTAGTATTGGACTTACTCAAGGGTTTGGTGAAACGGACTTTAATAACAACTTCTGAAAGATATTAACCTGGTCAAATGAATCAGAAAATCTATAAAAATGGTTTATAAAGAATAAGAGGGAATTAGAACTAAATAAAGGAAATTTGTCTTAAGGAGGATTCACTTCAGATGTACTTATATAAAATCGTACGTTCTACTTGGATGATTGATGAGGGAAGGTCATGAAACATAAACTCTAGCCACTATTATATGTATGTCTGGAGTATAATTCTAGCGATGTTTTACAAGATTCAGATTTCATAGCTTAAGTGTGTGGAAGTGCCAAACCAGCAACTACTGGGAAATGTTTAGAATATGAGAGAGTGTGCTGAAATGTTTTCAGGGTAAAAAGCCAATGATTTAGTTGAACTGGGTATGAAGAAACTCAGCATAAACAATGAAAGGACAGGACAGTGCTAAGATGGGAGAGCCTCCTCTCTTGTTTCAAGTCTTTCACGGACTGCCTCCCGTCACACTTAATATCTGTATTTTCCCAAGCACTCTCCTATTAGTCTTCATGAGACATTCTTAATCATTCATTCTTCTAGGCTCTGCAGTCATAACTCACTTCCTCGGTGAGCCTTCTCCAATGCACCCAGATGGGGCTTGTTTTTACCCAAGTCTCTCTAGCACGTTAACTGGCTGTATTTGAATGTATGTACATATTTATAAAATGTGCTTGACTAGGCAGCAGATTCTTCAGGCCATCTATTTTATATCCTTGACACCTAGATCAGTGCCTAACAAACAAAATTATTGAATAAATTGAAACAGTGAATCAATGAATATAAAAAGTATTAAATTTCATTTACCGCATTTCCCCCATTGTTTTACTGTGCAAACTATCATGCCTATCCCCCTGGAAAGAGTTCCTATTTGGAGGCAGTTGTTTCTGTTTAAGTATCTGGGATTTTTGTTTCAATAATATAACTCCACAATTTCTATTACTTGGAGAAGTTTCTTCAATGCAGATCTAATTTAGATCACATCAATAAGATGGCATGTCATTATATTAATTAATAAATATTTGATGAAAAAATTTCAAGTTGGGTAACTATTTTTTAAGTAAATTATTTATGATGTATCTATTTCACATGCTGACTTTTGGGGGGAAATATTAAATCAGGATGACTCATTTATTGTGGTGACCTTTGTAAGGGAGGTTTCTTAAAGCTCAGGAAATTAAAGAAGTAATACATTTTTTCTCAACACTTGACAAAAACCAAGACTAAACATTGAGCATTACCCACCACCAGCAGATTAAAAAAAGATCTAGGTATTTGAAAATCTATGTTCTGATTTGGTCCCCAAAGAGAGACTCTATTGCCTCTCACCAGATATTTGGGGCTGAAAATAGTTCACTCCATCCTTTCTAAATATTCAAAAAATTGTTTCTCATTGCTAAACCCAAAATGGAAATGACCCGGAAAGTAAGAAAAATTAGCAAGCTTCCTCTGCCCTCTGTGATTAAGCATTCTTCCCTAGTGAACCATAAAGGAAACACATTTATGATTCACAAAGGCCTATTACCCTACACTACACTCAGTAAAAAATGTTCCTATTCAGTTATGTATAAACGCTTTTCCTATTTTAAGTCAACAATGCTGAGAAATACCAGCTACTAAAATTTAAATATCCCATGATCAGCAGAAGAAGGACTTAAATTTAGGAGTACAAAACAGACTCTGGTCTGTTTTCTATCTAGACCAGCACTGTATTACAGAACTTTCTAGAATGATGGGAATGGTCTATATTGCTCTATCCAGAATGGTAGCCACTAACCACATGTGACTATTAAGCACTTAAAGTGTGGCTAGTGCAATTATTAGGAACTGGATTTTAAACTGTATTTAATTTGAGTTAATCCTATATAATAAAAGGCTAATATGCAAATAGGCCAAACGGCAGAACAACTGGTCACTATGACGTACACTGACCACCAGGGACAGACGCTCAATGCAGGAGCTGCCCCTGGTGGTAAGTGCGCCAGAAGCTGGGCTCATGGCTGGCGAGTGCAGCAGCAGTGGCAGGAGCATCTCTGCCTCCATGGCAGTCGGACATCCCCCGAGGGCTCCGGGACTGCAAGAGAGTGCAGGCCAGGCTGAGGGATCCCCCCACCCCCGAGTGCACGAATTTCATGCACTGGGCCTCTAGTTTAAATATAAACAGCCACATGTAGCAAGTGGGTAGTGTATTGGAAAGTGCAGATCTAGCAGATCCAGAGAGCAAAACACATAAGACTAATCAGGTGAACTGGATTCCAGCCTAGTTCTGCCACTGACTACTTTGTGACCTTAACCAAGTTATTTGTTCACTCTGATGCTGTTCTTTTATTTTTTTTATCAATGAAGTGAGAAACTAGATTATTCCTAAGATTTCTTCTGTCTTTTACACTCTACTTTAAAAATAGCCACACAGTGTGATGAGAAATTGATACAAATATCACTGTCTTCATGAAAATCAGTCTTTTAATTACACCATGCATATCCACGAACACACATGTACTCCAAGAAATCTATAATACATGAATGACTATATGAAGATGCAGGAGAAAAAGCAGCATTGCAATAATTCTGTTGGATTTATCTTGTTTAATCTTAGTCCTGACATGCAATGACATTGGTTGAAAGAAAAATACAAATCTGCTTCTTTTGCATCAGTACCTGATTTATTCATTCACTGATTCCTATCACTCATTCAGTTTATTGAAGACACTAAGTACCAAGCACAATTATTACATGGCGTGATAAATGCTGTGGAGGAGAAGACCGTTTCCAGCTTTGCTTGGGGGAAGGTGAATGTGTGTGAGTGTGTCAGTGTGTGTGAAGTTTTCTCAAAGGAAGTGACTAAGGCAGAAGTCTTTTCTTTTCTTTTTTTTTTTTTTTTACTCCATTCAGACAGAGACTCTGTATTGCCGTTCGCCCTGGGCAGGAGGGCTCTTTCTTTGGGACCCATGCTTTAGCGAGCTCTTTTCTGGCTCACTCCTCCTCATGTGGTAGCTGACCCCCTGACCTTAGACTTTGCTTTGAGTACTAAGAACCCTGGAGTTCTCTGCCCCAAGGACTGGAGTTCAGTTCAAAGACTGTGAGTTGCCTCTTTCTCTGGTCTGTTCTTCCAGAGGTGAACCACGCCACTGGTGTGCACAATAATGAGCGGGAGAAAGGGGCAAAGAGGCAGGTATTTTGAGGTGTGTGGCTGGAGTTGGATCTTGTGTGCATCCCAGAATGCCTACGTGTGAGAGCTTGAGTCTTATCAAGGGATGGGGGGAGGTGTGGGAGAGAAAGGGAGCAGGCCGGAGGCAGGAGCTGGGGCTGGGTACCAGCTCTCCTCATCCAGAATGCTGCCACATTTTGGCTTGGATCTCCAAGAAGGGCAACAATTCTACATTTGAACTTTCCAAGTCAATGTAAGGATATATCATGAAGGTTAGAGGATAGAGTGTACTTACTTAGCAGTTTATTAGTTTGGATTATACCTTCTTAGTATTTAGACATATTGTATAAGGGTTTCCATTTATATGTTTGCCCTAAAATTTGTACATTTGCCTTTAATCTGCAGATGTAAGGCACAACTTTATTTTAAAGTTTCTTCTTAATCTAATGATAAGATATGAGAATTTGGTAAAAAGCAGTTAATTTCATTAATGTCCTCATTCAAGATGACTGGTATATTTTATACTAGTTTAGCTACAGTAGGTTGGATTCAAAAGTTAAAATAAATGATAACAAAGGAGACAATTTTTAAGGTTTTCTTCCATTAAAATATACTATATGACTGTTGTTCACTGAACCTATTTACAGAATTCCATGATATATAACAAGAGTAAATGACTATGTAATGTGTATCTCTGTACATTAATAATGAAAACAGGAGGACAGGACTTTAGAGCTGGAAGTGGGTCCAGATATCATTTAGTCTCGCCACTTTTATAGATGAGGAGTCTTAGGCCTAGAAATCTTAATTGGTCCATGAGGATAGAGCCTATTAGACCTTTAACTGGAATTGTGCAACATAGTGAAAAATAGATCTACAGTCCAGAGGTAGTGAAGGAAAAAAGAATGAGAAAGAGAAGAATACAGTCATGTCTTTGCCTTTTAGACTATCTTTTCATACTTAATGTTTCTTGATTGTGTTCTTAAATCACGACTGAACATGTTCCCCCAACAATTGACCTTCTGTTTCTAGGAGACCGAACCAGCTTAATGCAAAGTCAGATGTTCCCATCTATTACCATCTAAAGTGACCTCTAGACACCCCTAGAGAAATCCACAGGCACAGAGTGAATTCCCCTCAGCTGGACAAGGTCGGGCAGTGGGACAGAACCAGAAGGAGAAGGCATTACTTGTCTACTTTCTCTCGGTCCATTTGGAAAACTCAGCATTACAGGCTCTGGACAAAAGCATCCAGCAGGTCTGGAGGTGGGCAGTGCCCTGTGAGTGTGCCATTTACAGGTACCAGCACTTCATGGACAAGTAGATTGAGTGAGGATAATAGAGCATTAGAACGGCTCCTAAGCCAACCCAGCCGGCAGTGTGCACAACTTAGGCACACACGATTTTACCACACAACAGCTTATTGTGAACATAATGACTAAATATGCTAAGATGATTTGGGTCATGTTTGTAATTTGTGATGTGAAGGTTTGAGGTTTTGCTTTCTTTGCCAGATTAAAGTCAGGAAGAGAAGCCTGCTGGTGTCTCTGACGTCGGCCATCCTGCTGCTCAAGATGACTGCCAGAGCAAGGACAATGAAGTAGAATGGGGGGTCTTATCAAATCTGTGGGAGAGCATTGCATCACAGCTGAATATATTTAGAGTAAGTATTCACATACTGGCTATTGCAATTTTATTTCAAATGAAGCAGAAGCAATTATTTATGCTTATGTTATTTACTAATTCAAAAGCATTGTATGTATTCACTTGACCCAAATGTATTAAATGTGTTTACAGGCAAAATTGAAATAAATGAAAATACCTGAAACAGTCCAAATTTCACTTTAAGGGTCAATAACAGCAAAAATTTTCTGGATTTTGAATGCTGAGACATCAGGGCCCAACGAATGACATTTTAAGTACTCTTACTAGTATAATTCAAAAAGAGATGAATGGATATGCTATGGAGTTTGCATATATTTGGGGTGAGGGAGAGAAATGAAGAAAGAGTTTCAGAGTAGGGAAAATAATTTGGCCTATAAAACCTTGGCTATAGACACTTTGGATAAAAAAAAAAAAAAAACAATTCCCAGGAAACTGGGACCAGTTGGTGTGTGTGTATGTGTGTGTGTTTGTGTGTGTGTGTTTGTGTGTGTGTGTATGTGTTTGTGTTTGTGTGTGTGTTTGTGTGTGTATGTGTGTGTATGTGTTTGTGTGTGTGTGTGTGTGTGTACCATCCACCTTTTATGCTTTTGAGAACTTCTACTACATTTGTCAAAAGAAACAGTGAGAATACCAAAAGGAAGATACCTTAAGAAGTACTATTTTAACAACCATTGAAACTTCTGAAGAACTGAAAAATAAAGGCCACTCCCGTGAGGGTTCAGAACTTGAGCACTTGTAATTGTGGTCAGTCCTTTCTTTGATGCTCGGGTATAGTCTTATGAGCTAGAGCAGTTTTCTCTTTATTCAGATGTAGTCCAACTTATTTTAGCTCAAGATTCTGTCTTTTAAAATCTCATCCTGAACTTCTCGGAAAACCCAAAGGTCATGTTTACAGAATAGATGCACAGCAGGATTAAATAAATGTGGAGCCGCCTGAGCAGCAGGTCTTCTTCATTCTACCAGAGAAGCTGTTAATCTTCAGATGATTATTTTTGTAATATAAAATATATATCTTGGATCAGGAAAACAAATTCCCCACCTGACACGCTCATAAACAGTTTTGTAAGAGCTAATTTTAGATTATTCCTAGCTTTTTCATTGCATCATCAGGGACATTTAAAAATTTTAACAGTTCTCCTGTGCTTCTCAAAACTCTCATTTAAGCAAACACGCCCTGCACAACACACACCAAGAAATGTACTGGGTTGTGTGAAAAGCTGAGAACAGCTGTATTTGTTGTCTTTCCTTACTTTAGCTAAAGGATGAGCTGGGCAGTGTTGTGGAAAGTTGGTAATGTAAGATGATGTGATACATGGGAGAAGGCCAAAAACAATGACAACAAACAGGACAAAAGGAGGAAGCTGCATTATCATCGCAGTATCTGACACACTGTGATTTCACTGATGACTATAACCACTTTGTCCTTAGCCCTTACATTTCATAGGGTGGCCTTCCTGTGTGTCAAGTTATATCACTGGACTTTTAACTGTAATACTTCTCATTTATGGCATCTTTGTAGCCATAAATCCTTTTCATATTATTATTATTATTTTACTTGCTTCTAGCCATAACCCACTGAGATAGGTAAAATGGGAATTTGTCCACATGTTATAGGTCCGTAAAAAGGATCACAGACTACAGTCATACACTCCTAAGTGATTTTGAAGCCAGAACTGCGGTTGCAATGTACCTTTTGCTTATCAGACTTTGAGTCAAAACACACACACACACCACTATTTAAAAGAAGAGAGAAACTTTCTAAGGAAATTTTTCTCCTCATGAAAACTGCTATTATATTTTTAGTACTTCTCCTCTTTTTTGAGAGTGTTTAATATACACAGGTGCTATTTAACTTAACAAACATAAATAGTGGTTTTAAAAAATGATAGATTTTAAAATCATAAATATTTCAAGTTAAGCAAATATAAGATATAAAAATTCAGTTTGCTGGGAGGAAGAATTAAGAGATTATATATTACTTTACAAAAAAAATTCCGAATAGGATTGTTTTATATAGCAAAATTCCTCAGCACATATAAGATATGTTGATTTATGAAAATCTGATTCATACAGAACTTTACAGGAATGCATCTGTTATATAAATCCACGTTCACCTGTAATTTACTCTAGAGGGAACAACTGAGTGATAATAATAATAACATACTCATATATTCTTCATTATGCAGTTTAAAGCACTTTCCTCTAATTTATTGCATTTGTCTTTGGCAACCTTAAAAGGAAGGCAGACAGGGTATTATAATCCTTTCTTTACAGATGAGAAATTGAGAGGTTAAGTGATTTGCCCAAGGTCAGACAGGCTATTCATTCATTCATTTACTGCTCTTTGAGTGATGCACTTTTAACGGGGTAGTCAAGGAAGTAAGGTTCTTCCTCCTATTTTTTTTTTAACCAGATGTGAAGGCTATTAAAACAGAGGTGGATGATCTCACAAATATAATGTTGAACGAAAGAAGCCAGACACAGAAGTGCACATACTGTATGCTTCTAGTAATGTAAATTCAAATGCAGGCAAAACTAATCTATGGTGGCAGAAGGCAGAATAGTGGTAAAATTTGGGAAGAAGGGGTGGCAACTGGAGTGTAAGGGGGGATAACATTCTATTTCTTGACCTGATTTTTGATTGTATAGTTATGTTCACTGTGAAAATTCACTGAGATCTAGACTTCAGATTTGTCTACTTTTCCTTACATGTAGAACAAGCATGTCAAACTCACGACCTGCAGGATGCATGCAACCCTCAACGAATATTTTTGCGGCCCAGCCAACATAGTGGTATGTAAGAAGCATTTTAATAAAAATTTCATAACTTAATTTTTACAATATCCTGTTATACATAATTATTAATAAAGAACTACAATGTTCACTAATAACTTAAACCCTGTTTATTTGGCCCGTGTTAGCCTTTGAGTTTGACATGCTTGGTATAGAAGTTTTTGGTTAAAAGAAAAAATTTATATCTTGAAAAACAGTATAATGCACTTTAGAAGATCATTACATCACACATCCTTTAAACATTTGTGATTTAATGAAGTTTCTTAGCTGCATTTTAAAAATGAGGATATGAATTAAATCTGAAGAGTTTAAAAACAGAAAAATAGCTTATAGAAAAAAACCCATGTCCATCCGGCATGGCTCAGTGATTGTGCATCAACCTATGAACCAGGACATTGTGGTTTGATTCCCAATCAGGGAACATGCCTGGATTTCAGACTAGCTCCCCAGTGTGGTGTGTGCCGGAGGCAGCCGATCAATGATTCTCTCATCGTTGAAGTTTCTATCTCTCTCCCTCTCCTTTCCTCTCTGAAATCAATTAAAAATATTTTTTAAAAAACCCAGGATTATCTTCATCTCAAAAGGTGCTATAAGAAATGGGAAATTGCAGCACACTAAGATAATTTTAGGTGCCACATGTATATTTAATAATATTAAGCTAGGAATTGTAGGGAAATGAGATTCCATTGTTATTCACTTAGTATAATCTAGAGAGAATATATGACTTTAAGGAGGATAAGATCGTAATTTTTTTGAATGTCAATAATTTTTCTTTTAGAACTTTGTATATCAGGATACTGCGCTGGACATCGGGGTAGGAAGCCAAAGGTAATGATAAAAATCTGAGTAAGATGTGCACACCTGGGAACAAACAAGGCTCCCAAGAGTCCCAAGGAGCCTTCAATACAAGAAGGTCTGGGAGGAATATGTTTTGACCATTATCCAGGATAGAAACCACAGGTGCATTCAATTGCCTAAAGCAATTTCAAAATTTATATTGTAGTTTTCCAAGAATCCTTCACCTCCTGTGACTCTATAACCCTGGCAGCTAATGTTGCTCTGGTATGCAAAGTTACCACAGATGACAAATGTTTTGCTTAATTTTTATATATGGTCTTCTGTTGTTGTTCCATTTTATTCTCTTTAAAAAGAATCCAATATAGTATCCACCTCCCCCCCACCCCGCCCCAACACACATTATCTGTATCAAATACCGATCTTAATATCATAGGTCAGGAACAGAGAATTTCCAGGTGAAGGGTCAGTTTCAGCCCCAGGGGGCTTTCATTTCACCAGTGATGTTTCAAAGGCAGCTACACTACTGCTAGGAATGACCACACTTTGGTGAGTTTCTTCCCACGAGGGCTGTTGAAAGCATCCTGTTCAGGGATAAGATTTTGACCTTTAACCTCTTCACACATTTGTTTTAATTCTTGACTGACTGTCCTGGGTCTGTGTATCGGTTTTACTAGCACTTAGCTACTATTTTTTTACAAATAAATTTTGTGCCCTGAACACCTGCGTGCTGCACGTCACACATTCCACAGAATGAGCAGGATTGAGCTCACTGTGATCACTGCGACCAGGACAATGCAGTGAGACACAGCTGTCCAGTGGAACGTGGGTTGTTAGATTGTCAACCTGTGTTCCCCCATACGGTTCATGTCGTAAAACTGGTCAGAAAGATGGCTCCAGGGACAGGGGAGAGAGACAGGGAGAGGTGGGCTCAGCAAGCTGCCCAAACTTCTCCCACTGGCAAAGCATAAACAATCCTGAGGAACTGACCCTGCGTGTCTACGGGCGACTTCATGTGGAATCATTTCATGATCTTTGTTAATGACCGGGATCAAGAGACACAACGGCTTCTCTCTGGGTGAAGCCCTTCAACGAAGAACTCCTTGAGTCACTATGAAGTGTTGCCTATACTACTTCACACTTAGTCTCACCCGATCCCTTTCAAAACCCACTTTATTTAAGCTAATAGTTATATCCCTACATTTAATCTCCCTGATAGCAGAGCTGCTTAAAACAAATTCTCCCCTTTGCCCTTCCTAAGTGTCTCTTCCACTCCTCCCACCTGGACCCTTCCTCTTCCTTTCCTGTCAGTTCTGTGCACGTGTTGTCTTGTGATGCTTACCGTGCAAAAGGCCATATTAGTTTTTAACTTGTACTAATTTTCACTCTTTTTGTTATAGGTTACATGACAGATATATTTGTTACACACAATATTGACAACAGTTTTGAATAGACTTCCATTACTTTTTATAGAAATTTTATGAAAATATATAGAATTTAAAGTAAAAGATAAATTGAAATACTTGCCATTGAGCCTTGTTTTCCTGGGTTCCCTGGTTCACCCTTAAAAAAGAATAGTGATAATTTTATTAGTGCTATAAATATTAAAAAACAATTTCAATATATATTTTTCCCTTTTTACAGTACCCACTGAGGTGCATGAATGTCAAATATACTTTTCAAGCTAAATAGAGAAATGCAAACCCAATGCAATGGAAAGAAAGCTAACATTCTTTCTTCAAATGCATTCTATAAACATTTTAGGATTTAATAAAGTGAGTCTAGATTATGATAGAGATTAAGATTATGCCAAGAACATATTCTAAATAAAATTAGTAGGAGTGATTATATAAGTCATTAAGTAGTCCTAGAAAAAGATTTAATTGTAATCACAGCTATATCTCATTTATTTAATTGCGATTACAGTAATATATTATTAATTAGTATTTCCTGTTTATAAGGACATAAGATATGACATGGTCCTCTTTGTGGGAATCCAGAACTCCCACATATTCAACACAGAGACAACTGCTCTTAGTGCAGGAGTTAAATAAGAACAGGAGCAGAGATTGATTTTAAATTTTAATTATCCTGGATTAATGATGGCTGAAGTAACATGCTTTATCAAAATTGACAGCATATATTAAAGTAAAATTGTCTGCCATATTCCACCACTGTCATAATTTTCTAATACTCGGATTCATACATGTTTTATTATATTATATTATATCATGTTTTATTATATTATTATAATGACAGTCATGTTTTTTGAAAAACATGATTGTAATGCCAGTACATATAGATGTTGTTGGACTTTAAAAATAAGTAGTTCTCAGTTTATTTATTTTTTATTTTTTTAATTAATTAATTAATTTATTTTATTTTATTTATTTTTTTATTGCTTAAAGTATTACAAAGAGTGTTACATATGTCTCCTTTTTTTTCCCCCCTGCTCTTGACAATCCCCTGGCCTCCCCTACCCCCCAGTGTCTTATGGCCATTGGTTATGCTTATATGCATGCATACAAGTCCTTCGGTTGATCTCTTTTTCCACTGGTTAAGAGAGTATATAAAAATCAACTCTGAGATTATAAATCCAGTTCAAATTATATTTGTGGAATTAAAAATAATTATACCTTTGTATTAAAAGTTCCATTTCTTACTTAGATTAATAAACTACATTCACTTAAAGACTGACATAAATTTGGATGGTTTACGAAATGTCATACATTAATTTATCTTGTTTCTTGGAAGTAATTTATGCTTTAAGTTTTCTGTACAGTATATAATACCCAATGATCTGACTAATTCTGTCCTATCAAAAGGGTCTTAACTATACTTCTTACTTGAGAAGTCATTGTATCTTGTTGGAAACCAGCAATCAATTGGAGAACTCTAAATATCCCAAAAGCTACAGCTTTTTTTTTTTTTCTCTTTTGAGATATCAACCCAAGAAAAGGGGAAACATTAGACAGTTTAGGATGAACCCACGCTCTCTGATGATTCAGTTAAAGCAATCCTAAATCATATGTTACAAATTAATTCCTCATTTCATATGACGAATTAACAACAGCTTTCAGAAAGGGAAGTGGGCTTACAGAAGGTTGTCTCAGAAAAGTTTTAAAGTACCCTATATTCTTACAAACAGAATTGTTTTTTGAAGGACAAAAAAAAGCCATAATATATGAATATAAAAATAAAATATACCAAAACAATGAGCATGGATGATTTTTTTCTTTTTGGTTGTCTTTATTTTCAAAATTTTCTACATTATGGATAGTTTCTGTATTACTTTTGTACTATGAAAACACGAATGAATATAGTTATTAAAGTTAAAGTAATACACTTGCTCAATTAGTATGGCTTAGTGGTTGAGTATTGGCCTAGGAACCAAGAGATCATGGTTTGATTCCTTGTCAGGGCACATGCCCAGTTGTGGGCTCCATCCCCAGCAAGAGGCAGCTAAACAATGATTCGCTCTCATCATTGATGTTTCTCTCTCTCTCTCTCTTTCTCTCTCTCTCTCTCTCTCTCCCTTCCTCTCTGAAATCAATAAAAATACATATATTTTTTAAAAGTTAAATCAATACATTAAATAAACAATTTAATTCATCAATAAACCTGAATTTCAAATTCTAACCTCATAATATAAGTGTGAAATTTGTTTGCCCTTTTCCACATATTTATTTAAATTGCTGGGTTGTCGCTATCAAAGCAAACCATTTATCTAGTGTCTGTGCTGCTATATATTGACACTTGACACTAAGTACTTAGTACTTAGATCTAAGTGTTGAGATCACTTTTATTTTTTTTTAAATAAATTTATTGGAGTAACAGTTCACTTTTAAATCATTTCCATTAATAAGCTTCATATACAAAGGACAAATAATATTCAAACCAGACCCACTGATGTTTTAACCATTAATTTTACTGTTTTATCAATTCTTTTGGTCAAGTTATTTATAAGAGATTAAATATTAGAAACATTTAAATTCTTTACTCTCCATAAATCATATGGGACTTGAATGTCTCTGCTATCGGTTTTTGGAAAATGTTATTAATCCCCACCTACTGTTTCAAGCTAGTCTCCCTGTTAAGCCAAAGGCACTGAGGAACTCTGTGGAGTCAGGACACGAGTGACATCAGGTTCTCCAATCAGACTCCGGAGCCTTACCTGAACACCAGCTTAGCTGTCTCCCCAGGTCCTTGTGGTTGCATGGTTCCCGGGGATTGAGTGGTAAAGCAGAAACCTGGCTGGCAGTGCCCTGCTTGGGGGCTTTCCTAGCTTCCACCATCCCTCAACCCACTCCACTCTCTCTAATCCCTCCCAACCCTACTCTATCCCAATTCTCAGCCCTAACGCAAAACCAAACCTGTGAGAACAAGGGACCCAAAAAGCAACTCACGGGCTCTCCTGGCATTCCTCGGGGGCCATCTTTCCCGGTGTCCCCAGGAGGCCCTCTTGGGCCTGGAGGGCCAGGCGGGCCTGGGGGCCCAGCTTGTCCTTGGTCACCCTACAATGGAGAGGGGGACAGACCAACCATCACCACAGAGGATAAAGACCTAGATCTTCTTTTCAACACTTTAAATTTGCATTATCTAATTCACATTTACACCATGAAAGAACCAGAGCAAGCAGAAGCAGGAAGCCTGTAGGCGATTTGCCTGCCAGCAGGGATCAAATAAATATTCATGCTGAGGAGCTGAGTGGAGCTATTAAAACCAAGCAGCTCAGGAACCAGCACTCTCAGCTCTTGGAAATGCTGTGTCTCTTATCCCTCGATTCAGAGCTGGTATAAAGCCGTTGCATAACTTTATTCATGACAATGCTATATCCACCTTAATAAAGTGGCTGCATTTGAAATTGGACAATGTTTACCTTTTCATAACCTATAAAATTAAGCATACAAGCCTCTTGTCATGCTTTTAACAATTTATACATTACCAAAGCTAAGAGACCTTAGAAACTAGGTCTATTACTGGATATAAATTAATTAAAAAAAAAAGACTTTTTTCTTAATTAAAAAATTTAGACAGGCTCTCTATACTTTTTATTTTGGTACTTTCATCTACATTCCAAACAAATGCAGCTCACTAAACATAATTTTGTTCTAAGATATTGCCAAATAAATACCCTTCCACCCCCACCCCCACCCCCACCCAAGGGAGATACATGGTAAAGCAACAGTATACAGAGTAATAACTGAATGCAAAGAAGAAATCAGACTTGAGCAAGAATAAGCACTACCTTAATCAAGCGGCGTTTAATGAGCTGCTGATCAGCAGAGAGAAACCCATGATTGATTTTAGGAAACACCATCTGATCAGTCAGGTGAGGTCAAAGGTTGAAGTTCAGAGGTGAGAGAGTTGAAGAATAGACATCAGAAGGCCCCAAGAAAGAAATAAAGATATACGCATTAGAGTTATAATGACCATTACATAAAACAGAACTGGCACTTGTGTCTGACATCAGACCCTCGGGCTCTGGGTGCAAGAAATGTAACCCTGAACCAGGATGGTGAGACCAGATTTGTAGTTAGAGGTGGACCTTTTTTGGAATCCCATCGTTTTGCCGTGGGGTTGGGCCTTTCTAAGGCGGTATACTAAAGGGGCAGGTAAGCTCGAGCCACCTGCACTCTGCACTCTGAGCAGAAAGTCCGCAGACAAAGCGCCAGTTCATTTCCGTCAGACTGTCAACCAGCACAGTGTGGCGTGAACGCGACTGCCATTTTGTTGATGCCGAAGTCCAGAGCCCTTAGGGTGACTCAATTGATTGGGACATACTTAGAGCTTTGCAAAGCATGCTCACTCGCCCCTCCAGGCCCGGCACCGTCCAGAGTCGTGCCTGCCTCTGCCCACTGTCCTTGCTCGACTTCAACATCTTAACTCTCTCATATGCTCGAGAGTCTACTTCATATATATTTGACCCCACTGATGCACATGAGGTCCAAGAACCCAACAAGCTGGTACGTTTGATGAGAGGGAGCGGCAGGACTCGGCAGGCCAGTTTAGCTGTTCTTGCTCACCCTTATGCTGATTGCCAGCTCTGACGGCGGGCATGGGTGCCAACCACAAACCTTGACGGTGAGGATCTGATTACTGTGCAGGGCAGCGACTGTGGGGAAGCCTGGCAGACCCTACGGACAGGGCACAGCACCAAAACACGACACAAAACGTCACACAGACATTTCACTGGTGGACAAACAAAACAAGCATGTACCTAAAAATCGCCCTGTCCCAGCTCTAAGTCTTGCCTTGCTTGACCTGCCATAAACTATATCAGACACATGAGGCTCCCAGGTGAGCCATTCCTCAAAGGGAATGCCAGATTGAGAGCCCATGTAACTGCTCCTTGCGGCAGGTACAATACATCGCAGGATACACTCTCAACATGTCTGGAATCTTAGGTACAAAATGTTAGTACAAACTGGAGATAACTACAGACACTGTTATGAATACAACACTTTATATTTCCCTCTATGGGTATTCTGTTGAATCTACAACACAGGACATACAATATGTGCATTAATTCCTTTTTGGACAGCCATGAACAGAATTTTGCAGTCGGATCAGAAGTATTCCTCAGAATAAATGCAGTACGTCTCACCAAACACAGTCTTACCACCCACATATCAGAATTCCCCTCCCGAATCATCTGATGATTCTCAGGTCTTTCCTGTTTCAGGAATTCCTGCAGAGGAGGTAGATGGAAATCTGTCTCTTATAACATGGGCATTTCATGTCAGGGGGAGTTATGGTCACACTCCGTAGTAATTACTTCTGTCACGTACCTTTTCCCAAAGAACTTGACAGTTCACACAACCCCTTGAAGCAGAAAAGTGGTTTTGAATTCCTTAACCCAGGAGCACGTGGGAGACTGCGCTAGAGTCCTGTACTTCACTAACTGTCCTCACGCGGCCCTACAGGCGGTACCGATTGGGTGGGTCTGAGAGAGGAATCCTGCCTTTGTTCTACATCTTTTGCAACAACACGTGATATGGGAGCCTTCTGCTCCATTTTTTTCCACGCAGAACATGTTCACCGTACAAACAAAATAAACCACCACCACGGCGATCCGCGCTGCCTTCCTGCGTTCCCTCCTCCTCACTGTCCTTCTCCTCTTCCCACCCAAATCTATTTTGAGAATATTTTTAGGAAAGGCCAGAAAATTTCTAGTTTTTCAATTTTACTAGTTTGGGTACATTGTCTCCTTTATTTCCCCCTTACTGGGGATATATTTTTCTTTTTAACAAAATCAATAAAACGATGCTTGTAGCATGAGACTTTCTTTTCAGCCCTAATGCCTTCGATTCTCATTCTTTAGAGCTGGGGCTCCTCAGGAAGCAAAGCAGAGGAAGTCGGACCCCTTTGCCAAATCCTTTCCGATAAGGCGATTAAGTGGCTGGGTAGTTTCAAGGTGACCTGTATCCTCTTGTTTCTTCTCCCTGAGTAAAAGTCCTTTAAGCATGGGCTCTACACAAATTCAGAAATGCTACAAGTTGGAAAACAGATGTGTACAATTTGCTTTTGTTTTACTACGGAATATGACTTTAAAATGTTATTAGATGGTAATGTGCCAGCATCTTTCCATCTGTGACTCATTAGCCCTATATTACACAGTCAGAATTTTATGTATAAACCTCATATTTATGTAACAAAGAACAAAAACAGATACAAACAAGAAGTCTACAAGGGATCAGAATCTTGATTAGTGGCGATAAATCATAATGTCACTTTAAACAGATTATCTAACAAAAATCATTTAAAATTAAAAACCTTTTAACAGCACACATGGTAGGCCTCAGAAATGTTTTGAAATTTGAATGTATAAATAAGTCACTTCTTGTACTCCTATCTGAGCATGATCAGCTTGCTGTTTGATCATACTTTCTAAATGCTCAAAACAAAGCATTAAGTTTTAGAACTTCTCAGTTTGGTTTCCTGTGTTAACCAGATCTAAAGAGGAAGTGGAGAGGTAATTCTCACCTCGGACTGAGATTTTCTGTTTGAGGAAGCTGAGTGTATTGTCTCTCCATCATCTGAACTGAGGACATGCTGCCAATTAGGTGTTTAGAACTACATTTTTACAATCTCACTAGTGAACTAAGCAAAAGGACTTCAAGAGTTTACATGTAGCAAAGTAGAAAGGGGACATGTGGAGAAATTCTCTTAAATTCTAACAAAAATCCCATGGCCTGGGCTGCAATGATCTAGTACCCTGTGTTTTTAAAACTGTGGTAATGCTTGAAGGGTACTTGTCAATATCCCAGGAGTGTTTAAAGGCTATAATAAACATGGTGCATCTTCCTTAAGAGTTCATTTTAATTAACAGTAAATACTTTTATTTATTTTTTATTTTTAAATTAAATTTCTTGGGGTGACATTGGTTAATAAAATTATGTTTTATTTTAGGTTTCTGGTGTACAATGCTATACTACATCATCTGTATATTGTACTAGAGGCCCAGTGCACAACATCTGTGCACTGGTGGGGGGCATCCCTCAGCCTGGCCTGCACCTTCTTGCAGTCCAGGACCCCTTGGGAGATGTCCAATTACCACGCCCAAGCCAGCACTAGGACATCCCCCGAAGGGTCCTTAGTGCTGTCTCAGTGGCAGGAGAGGCTCCCGCCACCACCCCTGCGCTCGCCAGCTGTGAGCCGGCTTCTGGCTGAGTGGCGCTCCCCCTGTGGGAGTGCACTGACCACCAGGGGCAGCTCCTTCAATGAGCATCTGCCCCCTGGTGGTCAGTGCACGTCATAGAGACCAGTCATTCCGCCGTTCAGTCGATTTGCATATTAGGATTTTATTATGTAGGAGTAGAAGCCCAGTGCGCGAAATCATGAAATCACGTGGCTCCGCCCTCCCCCCACCCCCACCCACGTGCCTCACTGTGCTCACAGCTCCGCCCACCTGCGCGGGTCTTTGGTCGTTACAGAATTAGGGCCATGGGCCTTTTATAATATAGATTGTGTGTTCACCACCCAAGACAAGTCTCCTATCACTATTTATGCCCCCTTAACCCTCTTCTACTCCCCCCACCGTTTTTCCCCTCTGGTAATCACTATACTGTTGTCTGTATCTATGACGTTGGTTTTTTGGGTTTTTTTGCTTAATCCCTTCACCTTTTTCAGCTAGCCCCCCCAATACCCCTCCACTCTGACAGCATCAGTCTGTTCTTTATATCTATGTTTCTATTTTGTTAGTTACTTTATTCTGTTCATTAGATTCCACATATAAGTGAAATCATATGGTACTTGCCTTTCTCTGACTGCCTTATTTCACTTAGCATAATACTCTGCAGGTCCCTCCATGCTGTCACAAAAGTTAAGATTTCCTTCCTTTTTCTTCCTTTTTATACCTAAGTAGTATTCCATTGTGTAAATGTACCACAGCTTTTTTATTCACTCATCTACTGATGGGCACTTGGGCTGCTTCCAAATCTTGGCTATTATAAGTAATGCTGCGATGAGCATAGGGGTGCATATATTTTTTGAATCAGTGTTTCGGGTTTCTTTGAATATATTCCCAGAAGTAGAATCACTGGGTTCTGAGGCATTTCCATTTTTAATTTTTTGAGCGAGCTCCATACTGCTTTTCACAGTGGCTTAAGAGTTCATTTTAACAAAATCAATAAAATTATGTTTGTAGTATGAGACTCTTTTCAGCCCTAATGCCAGTCTGCATTCCCACCAACAGTGCACCAGGGTTCCCTTTTCTCCACATCCTCACCAACACTTGTTATTTGTTGATTTATTGATGATTGCCATTCTGATAGGTGTGAAGAGATATCTCATTGTAGTTTTAATTTGCATCTCTCTGATGATTAGTGATATTGAGCATTTTTTCATATATCTATTGGCCACCTGTTATGTCCTCATTAGAGAAGCAACTATTCAGGACCTTTGCCCACCTTTTTTTCTCTTTTAATCTCTATTGTTGAAAGTATTACAACAATGTCCCCCTTTTTCCCCTCATTGACCCCTTCTAGCCACCACTGCACCCACTCCAGGCCTTCACTACCCTATTGTCTGTGTCCATGGATTATGCATCCTTTGCCCACTTTTAAACTGGATTGTGTGGGGGTATTTTTGGTGTTGAGTTGTATAAGTTCTTTTTAAATTTTGGGATACTCACCCCTTATCATATGTATAATTTTTAACATTTTTGTTTTTGTAAAGTGAATATTAACATAATTTGGGGTAGAATGTAGAATTTGCGCATATTTTAAAAATGTTACTGTTTGACAACAATAGAGAATATCTTCTCATTGGGGTTACTTCCAGATTCACACACAGACAAACTGACTGCTTCCTGCAGGTGGCCCTGGGGGCTCAGGCTGAAAAGCACCTGTGCTGAATGCTTATCTGTAGGTCACAGCTTTGTGTGGCTATAACTGCTAGGCTTTCCTAGCTGTTTACACAGGGGGAGTACTTGTTCATTAACTATGCCATTTTCCCACAGTATCATTAGTCATACATCTTTCTAAGTAAATGGAATGGACATATTTTACTTGATTTACATCTCAGAAAACTTGCCTGGTACACAGATGGTTCGAGTGGGTGTGGGAAAAAAACGTGTCTCCAGAAAAACATGGAGAATGAGTCCAGGAATGAGCTAAAATACTGAAATTATTTGTACAAATATATTGAATTCTTAAGAAATTGGATATACAAGAGTAAAAACCACCTTATGCAACCTATTTTCCTCCTGAGAGCATACACACTCAGAGCCCTTCATGGATCTTCCTGTCATGCTGTGAGGTAGGTAACTATCTCAGAACAAGTATTTTGACACCATTGCAGGAGGGGCTCTATCTCCCTTCACTACCTTCTAGATTAAGGAAAGGTGCAAGCCTACCCCAAAGGGATGTTGAACAAATAAATAATTATGAGTAATGCTTCTAACCTACTTAGAAACCATAAATTCAAGATGTTATAGTCATTTTTATTGTGTACTCACTAATGATGAGTGTTATATGATTACACTACAGTGAGAAATTGTGTGTTTTGTCAAAAGTATTCAGTAAGGCAACGATAGAGCCAGAAATTCAATCCAGGACTTCTAACTCCAGACTTTGTCATCATGCTATTTATGTGTTTATAATTTCTCTCTACTTTATTTATAGTTTAAGTACAAGAAAGCTTGACTAATATTCCACAATATTTGAGAAGTGTTTATTGAGTGCCTTCTGTGCAGCATTCACTGTGTTAGGCCCTGGGGATTGAATGGTGAGCCAAGACCCTATGCTCACAGGTTTTAATGTCTGGTGGAGCAACGAGGAAAAATAAGCAGCCAATAGTCATATGGGATGACAGCCATCTTGTTGGAGAAGTAGAGGGGCTACAAAGGAAATAATACATGCACCTAATGCCCGTTTGAGGAGCCTTGGGAGACTCTCAGCAAAGTGAATGAGAGGATGGCAGTTGGCACAGGGAGAGGAAAACTGAACAGAGAGAAACTGTCTAGAAAAATGCTATAATGGCCTAGTTGAGGGGCTGTACCCTAGAACTAGGGAAGAGACATAATGAGAGTTTTGAGTGATATTATGGAGGTAGAACTTGCAGGATTTATTTCTCCCTTATGGAAACATAAGGGAGAAAGAGCAGAGAATGGTCCTTGGTCTATAGGCTGAGGAACAGAGGATGTTAGAGGGAACACTAGAAGACACTGGATTTTCTGGGCAGGTAGCTGGTTACAGATGATGAATTTAGTTAGGGACTTACTAACTGAATTTGAGGTGTCTATGGACAGCCAAGGAATGGAGGTTGGCTATGCACATGAAATAGTCAGGAGACAAATGGGAATCACGAGTCATAGGGCTGTGTGAAGTCACGTAGGGAGGCTGTAGGCAGAACAGCCTTCCATTTAAGGGATAGGCAGAGAAAGAGGCAATGACAAAGAGGATTAATAGAAGCGAGAGAATGCTAGCTCTATTCTATACAGGCGAATGTCTCAAAATGATAGACACACACACTTGACTTCACTGTTTATCGCATCATTAATTGTGCTGTACAGACGTACATAAATGACCCATAGTAAGAATAAGCTAACAATGGCAATGTCACTGACAGTGCTCACCAATAAGCACAGGGAGTTGTAGAGGTAAGTAGGGAAAACAAGCAATTACTTTAATTGTAAAGGTCTCCAAGGGACCCAATACAAGAAAAAAATCTGTGTTATGCTGAGAAATGACAATCCCTAAGCTTCTCCATAATGTAAATAGTATCATGATCCTGTTTGCCCAAAATATATCATGCATTACAACACAACCATCACAGTGGGTATGTGTGCAGCATAAATAAAGATAAATATTCTGAGAAGTTGATAAGATGATTTCTAGCTAAGAGAGACCAGATGGGGAAATAGTATAATAGAATGCAAAAATATTTAGGTAAAAGAATAACTTTAGTTTAACAGCAGGAAAGGAATTAAGAGAAAGAAAATTTACTACTAAATCATTCCACATTGTAGTAGATGGTATCTGTCTGAAGAGAAAAAGCAACTATATGAAGTTCTAAATAGCTAAAGAAATCCTTTGAAAAAACATAATGTGAGCATTTGAGCCTATGAAAATCAGAATTTATAATTGACTGACAAAGATCACCTTGTGGAAGTACTATTTATGAAAAAAACCTAGCTTCCTGTAGTTGAATGTAATATTGGCTCAGAAAGTTAGTCTTTCTTTTTTATAGGTACTCCAAGTTCCATTCTATTGTGTTCTATTACCAATGTTAACCCTAGTCACTCCAGGAATTATCTTTTTACATGTAAATGACAAGTGTGAATTTTCAAATTATTTAGAAGAGAAAGAGAACAATGCAATCTCTGCATTGACAAATGTCATTAAATACTGTAGCTACTTGAATGCTAAGTAAAGACAAACCACAAAGGATCTGCGAATAAGCAGAAAGATGGCAGATAAACTTCAACACTGGCAAGTGTGAAATATAACAAAAATTGCCTGAACCACAGGTACTGAGAATGGCTCTAGCTGTCATATACAACCTAAGAAGGGGTCCCAGGGAGTCATTGCAGTGTTTCCTAAAGACATAGAGCTAAGAAAGGCCAACAGAAGATTAAAAGAAGTCAGATTCCTGAAGAAGCATGATCCTGAGGGAACCAGAGTAGACACAGAATACAGGGAAGAAATATAAAATAGTTTAGCAGTCTTGGAGATCATTCAAAAATAAAACTGTATCAACTTTATTTATATAAACTTTGCTAGCATTGGACCAGAGCTGTTCTCTCTTTTAGAACATCAAGAGAACAGTCTTGTCTGAGGATTTCTTAGTAACAATAAAGATAAATAATGAGGACAATGGTAATGATAGTGATCAACATTAATGTTAACATTGTGATTAGTTTATTAATATTACTAATGGGAAGAGAGCAAAGGGAAGGCCAGACATTATAGGCATGGTCACCTGGCAGCTTCACCAGGAAGCTACAGCTTCATGCACCCCAGGGAACCACTGGTCCATTCCCTGCAGATCACTGGGGAAGAGACTGAACAAAGGGGGAGATAGGCGCATGCACAGTGCAGTTGGGGTGACCCAGGAAGGTGCCTGTCTGCCAGTCTAGCCTGGGAAACAATGCATTGGCTAGGGGGTGGACCCCACTGGAAGCGCACAAAATCTTGGAAAGTTAAAACCCACAGACAAAGGGTACCCTCTCTCTTGCTCACTCTTGTTCTCTCTTGCTCAGGAACTGCATTAGCCCATGCACTCGCCTGCTCTGTCTCATTGTCTTGCAGCCTTCAGCAGCTGCATGGCATATGGCCATGCAGACCCCACATGACATGGACTGCAGCTGGGAACACAAGCTAAGCTAGCCAGATGCTGGACTGGACTGGACTTGAATATGGAGCAGAAATTCTGGGCAGTGGCCTTCATTCTGGCCCTGCTGAAGACAAGAATGGACTTCTTCCATGGCGAGACGGACAGAGATGGGACCTTGGAAGGGAGCCCCTTAATTTTACATCATCAATAAAGCTTTCCATGAGACCTCATCTTCCCATGGATGCCTCAGGAAATTATTTTCCTCACAGCACCTCAAGAACTCCACTTCCACTGATAACATTCATATGATACAGACGATGTGCCAGGTATTAGTCTAAGAATTTTATAAATGTTAATTTTTTAAAATACATTTTTTAAAATTGATTTCAGACAGGAAGGAAGAGGGAGAGAGAGACAGAAACATCAATGATGAGAGAGAATCATTGATCGGCTGCCTCCTGCATGACCCCCTCCCACCCCACCCCCGGGGTATGAGCCCACAACCTGGGCATGTACCCTGATGGGAATCAACCATGAACTCCTGGTTCACAGGTCGATGTTCAACTGACTCACACTGGACGGGCTAAACATTAACTTTTTAAAATTCTTACAACCACCACCTGATGAATGAAGAATTTGAAGCATGAAGAGGTTAAGGGTTTTGCCCATCTAACTGTAAATAGGAAAGCCAAGATTCACATCCAGGCCATCTTCTCTGAGTCTGCCCTCTTAGCCATTATACTTTCCATATATCCAGTCTCTGAATTTCATCCCCACTTATTCAAGAAGAATTTAATAGGATCCTAACACAAACAAGACAATACTTGAACATTGAGATTAGAAAGCTTATTTCAGGCTCGATGGAGTTCAAAGTCTAACTAAGAAAGGCAGACATTAAAGAAGCAATTACACTGTGGCTGAGATCTCTTTTGATATATTTATCTAGATTTTTTTTCTCTTATTTTTCCATTTCCTGTGTCATTCCACCACGCTCTGGCCATCTGATATTACCTCAGAAAATGTATGAGGAGGCAAGATAGGAAACAGACTTGTCTACCAACATTTCTAGAAATCAAGAATATCTAGGAAGAAACTCCCACAAACTAAAAGAGAGGAAGGAGATGTGTGGTCCCCAAGAGCAGTGGGGGCTTAGCCCAGCTTCCCAGAAGCACTTCCAGGAAGGCAACAATACCTTTATAAAGAAAATGGGCCCAGCCGGTGTGGTGCAGTGGCTGAGTGTTGACCTATGAACCAGGAGGTCACAGCTCAATTCCCAGACAGGGCATATGCCTGGGTTGTGGGGCTCGATCCCCAGTGTGGGGAAGGCAGGAGGCAGCCAATCAGATTCAGAAATCAAATTTTTACAGAAAATTAAATCCAAATATTTATTACTGACCTGAGTTTTTGGATTGAGACTCATACCCCAAAAGTAAATATGGTGACTATTAACAAAACAAAAGCTATGCAAGTGCACAGAAAGGAAAGCTAAACCAGGCCCACTGGTCAGGGAGGTCTTCCCCCAGAAAGTGTTATCTAAGGGAGACCTACAGAACGGGGTAGCCCTGTAGGCCCTTAGTACCTGGCCACTCTCAAAGGAGCGGGGCACCTTGCCTTCTTGATAGTCCTGTCAGGATGAAGACTGAAACCAAAGAGAAAATACAGTTTCCTTTTCCAAAGTAATCCTAAATCTGTACTTGAAACACAGAGTCTGTCTTTTTCTGGGTACTCCCCTTGAGATCTTTATCCTATTCTCCATGTGGGGACGTTTAGGATCTGGGCAATGGCAATGACCACAGGGTGTAAGGTTCCTTGTGGGTGGTCAGATTGATGAGATCAAGAGAGATATTAACTAACACATTCATTCATTCATGTAACCAACGTCTTGTAATTACATGTTCACACCAAGTACACTGAAAAAGCTGAATGGGTTTAAATCTAGTTGGGTGGGGAAGTTAGCACATGACTATCAATTCAAATGGAAAATATACTAAATTAGTGCTGTAATTAGAGGGCAGGCAGTATTCTATTTAAGCACATTCTTTCCTTTCCATTTTTATTGAATTTATTGGGTTGGCACTGGTAAACAAAATTATACACGTTTCAGATGCACAATTCTACAACAATCATCTGTACACTGTACTATGTGTTCACTATCCCAGGTCAAGTCTCTGTCCATCACCATATATACTTGTTATCGCCTCTTCCACCTTCCCAACTCCAACCCTCCCCAGCAATCACCATGTTGTTGTGTTCATGAGATTTTCCTTTTCTTTTTTTTTTTCCTCAATCCCTCCAATCCCTCCTCCCAACCCCCTCCTTTCCCAACAGCTGTCAGCCTGCTTTCTATCTATGAGTCAGCCTGCTGTCACTATTTTGCTTGTTAGTGCATTAGATTCCATATACGGCCCTATTCTTTCTCTGACTGGTTTATTTAAGCATATTCTGACTAGGGCATGGGTAAGGCTCCTATAAAGGTGGGATTCCAGTCAGGAGAGTAAGGATAATAGGATGATGGTATCTGACATGGGTTGCGGACTTGAGGCAAGGTATCCAGTTCGAAGTGCAGTGAGCAAAGATGTGGGAGGTACACCCTGGGGTTGCTGGTAAGTTGAGTTTGATTGGAGTGAAGCACTTACTTTTTAGGGAAGAACCTGGAAAAGTCAATAGGATATAACTTTTGAAAGGTCTTTAAAGAAGCTTAAAGGGAAGTAGTGGGAAGCCAAAAAGATATACAATGAAGGTGCCATGGCATAAGTGGGTATCGGGAAGACAACCAAGGCAAAATTATGAAGAATAGATTAAAAATGAAGATACAGTTCTTGATTCCTTTTCTGTAATTCTAAAATCTCCTAAATAAAATGTTTTCGTAAGTCTAAACTAAAGGTTTTTTAAGTTTGCAACAAACTCACTTGGTGGTAAAGATGGATTTGAACAGATGTGAGGCCATTTATGGTCACTAATATTCCTTCTTAGTGTGAACACGCATGTGTTTCACTGAAGAAATTGATGGCTTGAGCTTCAGGTCTCTGAGTGTGTCAGACAATAAGCAGTGTACGAACAATATTAACTTTCTAATGCCTAAAACTTTACATTCTGAAACACATTTGACTCTGAGGGTTTCAGGAAAGGGTTGTTAGCTTGTTTCAAAGTTGACAATAAAGATCCTGTTAACAGAATTAGAGATTATAGAAAGAGTAGTAAGATTTGAAGTTAAAGCATTTAACTTAGTTTCAAACAATGGAACTTGTTAATATAGGCTAGTCTAGCAAATGCCTTGTCTACATACAGGGCAATCTGAACTATACATTATAATTTTATATAAGTTTATAGTAATTAAAAATAAATTTGCTTTTATAATTTCAATTTATGTTTTAATCAGAACTATCCTGATCAATTGTTATCAAGTATGCATCTTTTAATTAACTGCTTTAATGAACAAATAAGCACATTGTAATTAGCATATGTTCTGCAAGTAAATGCAAACAGAGAACGGTGAAAATTTTGTTCTTTTAGAAATTTTTTAAAAAGCTCTCCTCTAGAAGTCTTGTTTAGAAGATCAATTTGACTACCAATCACTGCATAATAATTTGCTTAAGTGCCCCCCCTTTACAAATACAAATAATGCAAAAGGAAACTTTAATTCCATTCCATCTAAATCTTATGCAATTTGCTTTTGAAATACAAATTATAAATTATGGGCCGCAAACTACTAGCCTTTCTAATTTTTAAGTACTCGTCCCTCTGAGATGGCACAGCATCACGATAGTGTACCACACAATACTATTCTGTTCTTACTATTCCATGAAACCGAGGCTGCTTTTTAGTTGAGGTTGCCAGGTCAAAGCTCACCTCAACCTGAATGTATCCTATCCATTTTCTGAAAGGAAACAGTCTACCTCTGAGAGAATAGGCACAGCAGGATTAGGAAAGAACAGTGCCAAGAAAATAGGGGATTTGTTAGCTGACAGGGCACTTTATATTGAAGAAAAAATAGGCATTTGTCCAGAAGCCTGTGAGAAAAATGCAACGTTTTTTGCATTCTTCATTCTGGGAGAGAAAGCAAAAGTGTCCTGTTGTTCCCTAGAAACTATTTAGTTCTGGCTTCCTGGGTATTTGCTAAACTTCCTTTGTACGGTATTAGATTGAGTTGACTCTACAATTCCTTGGGCATGCTCCCTGGATGGCAGCCTCTTTTCTTCTTCCAACAGAAGGGGTAAATGGCTGGAAGCCAGCCTGTAAATGAGCTGGCGAGAGTCCCATGAGGCTCAGCTGTAACGGGTGCACAGTTCTCCTTGTATTTCCTATGTCACATCCTAAGTTCAGCCTCCTCCATAAATAAATGTGACCCCTCAGCAAATGTCCGACAGCCCTCTGCAACAGTGGAACTCTTCAATGACCCCCACAACACCCAGAAATGGAGTGCTTGGAAGAGTGCACTGGAGACTGATGTTGCTTGGTAGTACTACTCTAGGAGCCTTCCTCCACTACTTGCCTGGCCCTATTCTCCAACACTGTATCCCCCTTCGATCTCTACCCTAAAGTTTTAGTGTTTTCTCAGTCAATTCAATTACACAAATCTAACATAGCCTGTGACTTGACTCCCTGAAATTTGCATGTTTCCATACGGGACTAAATTTTGATTGCAATTTAGGACATGCTTGAATGCTCTATAATTACCTTTATATTTGATGTCACTTGTGTATATGGTAGACCAGACAGGTGGTCAAGATATGGAAGTAATTTAGGTGTCCATCAATAGATACATGGGTAAAGATGTGATATATATAATGGAATATTACTCAGCAATAAAGAAGAATGAAATCTTTCCTTTTGTGACAACATAGGTGAACCTAGAGGGTATTTGCTAAGTGAAATAAGTCAGACAGAAAAAGACAAATGCTGTATGACTACTTATATGTGGAATTTAAAAAACAAAACAAATGAACAAACAAAATAAAGCAGAAACAAATTCACAGAAAGAACAAACTGATGGTTGCCAGAAACTGAGAGGGGTAGAGGGATGGGTGAGAAAGATGAAGGGAAATAAGAGATACAAACTTCTAGCTATAAAATAAAGAAGTCAGGGGTATGGAATGTACAGCACAGGGGATATAGTCAATAATATTGTAATAACTTTGCATGGTGACAGATGGTTAATAGACTTATTAGGGTGATGACATTATAAGGTATGTAACTGCAGAATCACTTTGTTGTACAACTGAAAGTAATATAACATTGTATGTCAACTATACTTTAATTTAAAAAATAATAAGGGAGCAAGAGAAATTAAAAAAACAAGATTTCATCTGAAATTGCCAGTATTAAAATGTTAGCAACTAATCTGGGCAAGCCAAATAAAGTTTAGCTACTATCAGATTCTGGTCCACAGGCTACCACTTTGTAGTCTCTAATCTGCATCATGAGAAATATTAACGCAAAACCCAGAGGGAAGATTGCATAAAACAATGTTTCCTTTCAATTTCAAAAGAAAGGAAAAATAAAGATAATGAATTCCCTTCCCCTTCTTCAGCCAAGGTTATTACCCTCCACCCTAAAAAGAAATTCCATATAAGTTGTGACAGTTTCTCAAACTACAACCCTGTTGGCACATGCCATTTCATTGGACATGCTCTAAAAATCTCGAGTTGTTATAACAGTTACTATATAAAATCATGGGCAGATATCATGACTCAAACTTTGCCACATTTTATTATACATTTTATTACAACTACACGGCTCCAAAGTGGGAGTAATACCACAGGCCAGTGTAGCGTTACAGCTTTAACATTCAACATTATACTGGTGACATGGCAAGCTTTTCCCATTTTTATTTTGTTTGACTTTTCTGCCTAAAAGTATAAATGAAGGGTGAGGTTGTAAACTCTACATTAATTTTATGAACAAATCCAAAATGTCTAATAGTTACCTTCTTCTTATAACTCCTCAAAGTTCATTTCCTTTTCCAATATTACTGAAAAATTGTGAATGACTATTAAACAAACAGTTGTAAGACTGAAAAATAATTTTGTATTGAGTAAAAAAGGCAACAGAAAATAGAATGGCCGTATCATGCTATATTCTAACACTGGAAGATTCTCCTGAAACTTTAATTTGTCAAAGCAGAAATAATATATATTTATCTACACCAGAAAATAAAAGTACTGTGTGAAGGTTGAGGTTTAAACATAATAGTTAACTACTAGGCAGGAAAAGAATAACACATTAGTAAAAAGTAAAATATTCCTTACTATTGTTTTCATCATCAAAATTATATTGATTATCATATGGCTTATAAATTCTTTTAACAACAGAGACATAATTTCAAAGAAATTTTAAAATGTCAATAGAACTGGTTGAATTGTAGCTAGCAGTTTTTACCATATGATGGATATTAGCCATTATAATGAAGACAAGGTAATTTCTGATTTCCAATACATCTGATAAAATTATGCTAATGATTCACAATCTTTCCAATGTTAACCGTATCAAAACTGTTCAGTAGGATAAAAATACATTGAGAGTAAAGAAGAATCAAGACTGAAAAATTACAAGGTGCTGCTATGATGCAATCAATGCAAGAAATATGTTTGAGTCCCTTCCATATGAAAAAGAGAATTCCTAAAAGAAAATTCTAGTGCTGACATTCTAGGAACTTCTGACTTCCTCTAACACTAAGAAATATAAAGAAACTAGAGGCTCGGTGCATGAAAATTTGTGCAATGGAGGGGAGTCCCTCAGCTCGGCCTGCCCTCTCTCACAGTCTGGGAGCCCTCAGGGGATGTCCTACTGACGGCTTAGGCCTGCTCCCCACTGGGCCTAAGGTGCAGTCTGTCCTCCCTCTGTGGGAGGCGACCAGGCAATCAGGGGAAGGCACTGCCCCCATCATCCGGCTGCTGCTGCCACTGCCAGCCACCAGCCCTCCTCAGCCCTCGCAGCCGCCACGTCTGCTGGCCCTGCTTGGCCCTCGCAGCTGTCATGGCTTTGTCTAGAAGGATGTTTGGAAGACGTCCGGTGTAATTAGCATATTACCCTTTTATTAGTATAGATAAGATGGCTAAGAAATAGCAACTGAATTCTGAACTAAGTCTTAAACTTTTCTCTGATATTCAAGTCAAGGCAAGTATTTGTCCCTTAAGGATTATTGTATAAAAGCTCAGTCAATGGGTTCTCCTGGAAGTCAGAGCCAGTGTTGATATGAGGATCAAGAACTGCCACCATTAGCATTTCCATCGCAAAAGAACATAGAAATGTTGTTCCTTGCAGGCTAAGTGAACAAAATAAACTGATGAACAAAATAGATCCAGAAACATAGAAGCATGAAATGGACTGACAAATCTCAGAGGGAAGGGGGGGGGGGGCGGAGTAGATTAACCAAAGAACTTATATGTATACTAGAGGCCTGGTGCATGAAAATTCATGCACTCAGGGGGGTCCCTCAGTCCAGCCTGTGCCCTCTCGAAGTCCAGAAGCCCTCGGCGGATGTCAGCTTAGGCCCACTCCCAGGGGATTGGGTCTAAGCCAGCAGTCACAAATCCCTCTGGCAGCCCGGGAGCCCTCAAGGAATGTCTAACTTATGGCTTAGGGAGCAGGCCTAAGCTGCAGTCAGATATCCTTAGCACTGCCAAGGAGGTGGGAGAGGCTCCCACCACCACTGCTGCACTCCCAACCATCAGCCCAGCTTGTGGCTAAGCAGAGTTCTCCCTGTGGGAATGCACTGACCACCAGGGGGCAGCTCCTGCATTGAGTGTCTGCACCCTGGTGGTCAGTGCACATCATAGTGACTGGTCACTCCCGGTCATTCCGCAGTTAGGGTCAATTTGCATATTACCCTTTTATTATATGTATTAGAGGCTTGGTGCATGAATTCATGCACAGGTGGGATCCTTCTGGGTGGCCTATGGGGATTGGGCCAAAACCTACAGTCCAATGCTGACTGCAGTTCCTACCTGACACTCCCGCTCACCTTGGCCCCACGGCACCTGCCATGGGCTTGCGCCCAATCAGTCCTGTTCTGGAGCGGCTCACACCACAGCAGCACTCGCCAGCCGTGAGCTACGTGTCTGGTGCCCTCCTGAGGGAGTGGCATGTGGGTTCGGGCTGAAATTGGCTCTCTGACATCCCCTGAGGGATCCCAGATTGCGAAAGGGCACAGGCCAGGCCTAGGGACCCCACCAGTGCACAATCAGGGCCAGGGAGGGGCTGCGGGAGGGCTCCAGGGCGTGTCCAGTCCATTTTGCTCAGTCCTGATTGGCCAGACCCCAGTAGCAAGCTAATCTACTGGTTAGAGCATCTGCCCCCTGGTGGTCAGTGCATGTCATAGCGACTGGTTGACCGGATGTCTTGCCCCTAGTGGTCAGTGCACATCATAGTGAGCAGCTGAGTGGCCTTAGGATATCATTAGCGTATTACCCTTTGATTAGTTGAATAGTCAAACGGTCACTGGTCAACCAGACACTTAGTATATTAGACTTTTATTATATAGAATATATGCATAACCCATCTTGTGCTAAAAGCCTGGGGCAGAGGATGAGGAGCAGGCACTTGTGTTGGGTGGAGAGGGTCAATTGAGGAAAAAAGAGGACATCTGTAATACTTTCAACAATAAAGATAATTTTTTTTTTTAAAAAAGGTGGGAAGAAAATATTGAAAAAAAGAAAGAATAAAAATTAGGCATTAAATTATTAAAAGTTAATTTACATTCTCTTTAAACAATTCTAAAAGCCATACTGTGTAGAAAAATGCTTTTTTAAAAACAGGGAAGATGTAGCAGTTTAATCCAAATAAACTTCCCATGTTGCTTTGAATATTTGCCTATCTTTTCTTAATAGGAATTAGAGTATAAATAAAAGTAAGTTAACATTCGTATACATAATTAACTGGTATATGTTAATAATAATCTATACTCATGGAGAACTCTGTTTCATAAAGATAATGTAGGCAAATAAAATTTTGCATAAATATACATATGTATGTCTATACATATGTGTATATAAAATATCTCTATAGATAGAATAATTCCTGTTAATAAATTAATACATATGCAAACACCTACATACAGAATAAGATACAGTATAATAATATAAATGGTTGGTTGTGAGAAAAGGCAAGTGTTTGATAATTTTTAATATGAGAAACAACTTGTAAACCTTGAACAGGACAAAGTGACAAAGTATGACAGCATATGCAACTTGACACTGGGCATGTTTTAGCAGATTCTCTGCTGTGTTCTGGGTTGGGCATGGCTCCCTCAGTCACATCCTTCATTCCACACTCCCTACTTCACCAGTGGAAGAATGTCCCTTCTCCCATCCTGGAAACCTCACACAGTGATGACCTCCTCTAAGTCTTAATGGGGTCAAGACTTGGGTGAGATATTTCAAGGTTGGGCCAAAATTTTAATAGTTTAGATAAATAGATTAACTCAACATCTAAAAATAGGCCTGAAAAAAGGCTCAAGGTGTAAAGGTATTTTAAAAAGCAATTGAAAGTTTTCTTAAATAAAATTTTGATGGTGTCTTCTTTACCTTTTTCTTCACCTGCCAGTAAACTCAGAATGTTCAGCTGGCACATTCTACTGAAGACATGGTGAATGGGGCAGCAATTACCACCTGTTGTTCCCTTGAACTTCCTATGGTTATAGTTAGTTCCTGCAATTTCACATCACACAGGCTTCAAGCCAGAACAACACTGCCACTGGCCGCACCCATTTCTCTCTCCTCCTGCTTACTCACCATCATTTCTCCATCTTAACTCTAATGAATTCATTTAGGCCTGTAGCTAACTAAAGTTCCTGTTCCGGAAAGAATGTCCTATGTCACTAGTTCCTTGATGTTTTGCATGCTACATTGGAGGGTTTTGATATTATCTTTTCCATCACTAAGGCTTCTTTATCAATAGATTCATGCTAAACTCACAAGCTAATAGCATGATAAAAATGCCCATAAGTTTTCTTGGCATATGGAACTATGAAAACAATAGTGTTACATTATTACTTTTATCATTATTATTATTATAATAACTATTATTTTTGTGTGGGTTAAATCATTCAAAAGTTTATTTGTGCTAGTAAGGAATTCTCTTAACATCAACATTTCTCCAACAAAATTTAACTGACTTTTGAGAGATGAAAAACAAAGCTTCCTGCTCCCTTCAAAGTTGCTATAGAATTGCATTGGAAGTAGGATCTCCCAACCAACGTCCTTTCCCTACAAAGCCAGTCCTGTTTGCCACTTGTGATTTACAGGCTGTGTCTGCTCTGAGGAGCTGCTGGACACATTAGTGTGGCTATGCTTATGAAAGGACGCTGCTGTCTGGCATAAATGACTTTCCAGAGACCCATCTCATTTAGAACTGCAGGAACCGTTCTCCCTGAACACGATCTGTCAGTGCATAAGCCATTATTTCACCCGTTCTGAAGGGAAGGATCAAAAATATGGTCTTGCAGTCTAGTCCCTTCTGCAAACCTTGATGCACCATTAAAAATCTGCCGTCTCATACTTTTTTGATTTCTATTTGGTTAATCCACTTCATTAACATTTTTGTTGCAACTATAATTCTGCTTTTGGGAACGATGGAAAAAGAATGGTGGTAATTATGTTGGATTTTGTTCGTTTAAATTACTTATACATTGCTGTACTTCCTATTTCCAATATGCTCACTATTCATAGATATTACCAACAATATAGTATGTTCGATTTTTTTGGTCCACTTCACATACAGCTTTTAATATATTTATCTAAAGGCTTACTTTCTCTTCCTAATATAATATTGAAAGTCATCCATCTCAAATCTATCTTTCCCTCCACATTTTATAATATGCTTCATTTGTAAGAATTAATGCAAATCATAGCTCCACATTATATGGGTTAATAAATGTAAGACCCGTGTTTTAATTCAAGAGAAAATTAACATGCTTAGCTATATGACAAAAAGAATAAAATCATTTGTATAGTTTTGTGTTTGAGAGATCATTAATGTATCAAGGTATTCTTTAAATTATTTAGAAAATATTTTACAGAGAGCACTTGTAAAAATCAAACAAAAGGAATATAAATGAATAATATTAAATAATATTTCACCTGAAATCTTTCATTCCACTCATTTCCAAAAAACAAAAAATGTGAAATGGTGCACATTATCCTGAAAAGGCTGTAAGGTATATGTCCAGATATATCAATCATGTAAAAAAGTAAAAAAAGGAGAATATTGCAGTTGATATAAGCAAAAGTCTGGGCAAATGAAACCTTTCTTTTACTTTATAAAATAGAATGAATAGTTATTTTATTATGAAGATTACTGCATTAAAAACACTGAAAGAAAACCTAATAGTTATTTAAACTGGTTGGCATAATTCTCCAGAATGCCTTGTCAGACATGCTTATGACTGGATTTGGGTTTTATTCTAATGCATTTGCAATCAGTAAAAGAATTTTCAGTTAAGGGTTCAAATCTTAAGCTTTCTACTATTTTGTTATGGAAAATGCTTACAAGTTGTTGTGTGGAGCAAAATCTTCACTTTTACTTCCAAATATTTTGTATGAAAGTTTACCATACTGTATTAATATACTTACATATTATATACTTATACCATCTTTATATACTTATACCATCTTTTACATTAAACAAAAATGCACAAGATTTAAAATCATGTGAAATAGAATGTATTTCTCAACCTTTCCAAAATCCTCTTTTCCTTTTTCTTCTTGATGAGCTCAATTATATAACCAATAACTGAGATATAATTTACAACACTGAATTCCAAGGGAAATATTGTCTACATACAGGCAATTGTTTGCAAAGATAATTTATTTTTTTTAAATTGACCTACATTAGGACAAATTTACAAATGTTCCTGGGCTCAATTCAATATACCAGCTCTTCACGCTTTGAAGTGTGACAGAGAACACTCCATGGAGAACTCTAATTATAAAATATAACAAGAACGTTTGCAATTTTTAACAAGCTTGCTGTTTCCATGCCAACTTCTTCTGAATCTGGAAAGCATTAAAATAATTTTCTCATAATTTATTTCTTTCCATTGTGTTATATCAATTCTCTTTTCACAGGCAATACATTCAGTACCAAATGAGTAGGGTATTCATTAGGGCTAGAGAAAGGCAAGGGTTAAGTAAATAAGAACATCAAATTAATATCCAGGCCTAAATGCTTTAGCAGAGCCAAAGAATCTGTTTAATCATTCAAGTCAACAAAGGTTAAGATAATAAAATAAACTTCTAAATGCTTTCCTTTTTGGAACTTAATCTGTCTTGCTGAAGATGTTTTTAAGATGCTATCAGTTTTGTGTAGTCCCAGCTGTTATGAAAATTTACTCGAATACACTGGGAAGAGAAAAGACTTTTATGAAAATAGTTAAGCAGAGCTCCTGGGTGGCTTATTGAAGCTGTGAGAGCCTAGGACTCATTTAAAACCAGCTGTTGGCTGATGATGTTGAGACTAATAACTACTAAATCTCTTCTTTATCAGGGCTCTGTGTTATTTGGCAATGTGAAGGAAACCAACTGATTAGATAAATATACAGTCAAAAGATAACTTCATGATGTTTGTTCATTTTATTGCCTAAGTTTGATTAGTAATTTTTCTTTGTTGTTGTTAATCCTCACCTGAGGATATTTTCCCTTTGATTTTTAGAGAGAGTGGAAGTGAGGAGAAGAGACAGAGACACATCAGTTGGTTGCCTCCTGCAGGCACCCTAACCAGGGCCAGGGATCGAGCCTGCAACTAAGGTACATGCCCTTGACTGGAATCGAACCTGGGACCCTTCAGTCCAAGGGCTGATTATCACTGAGACAAACTGGCTAGGGCTCAATTAGTAAATTTGCCACAACTTCAGAACAACATAATACCCTAATTTTAAAAAACAGTATTAAACATTACAATAGTTTTGCTTATTTTTAAGGCTATGTTTTTACATCACTAAGATACAGAAAAAGAAAATGAGCCATTAACACAAAGCCCTGGGTATGATTATGACTCCAAGGCTGTGGCTCATGATGAGGGCAGAGGTCCTTATGAACTGGGCAAGCAACAAACCCTCTTTAGTAATGAAGAGAAATAGTGGTAACAGCAGTAGGTGCCAACAACAATGGGAAAAATCCTTAAAAGCCTTTTATACTTGACATTCAGGTTCTGTTATTGATCAATAAAAGTAATTCAATCTTTTGAAGAGAGGCTCAACCTAAAACAAAATCAACAAAATTTCTTGCAAAACATGTAAACGCAGCTTTATGAAAAGCAGAAAATAGATTGCCTTCATCTGGTTATCTTAAGAAAAAAATCGCTAATAAAAAATAATGCCCGGATCTTGATTTATACAATTTTCAAACTGGTGCCATCATGCTGAGAAGAAGCATGATTGTATTATTACAAAGTAACTGGGCTTTCTTATGTCCCTCAGATAAGGGTCAGCATTGCCCTTCCTCCCTAGAACCTGTCTAGGTATTACTAGGGAGCATTCATTCATTCGTTTTTAGAAGGGTTGACAGTGTATCATGATTATCATGATTGCAAAGGAAAAAGATACACCTGTTTGCATTTGTGTTCCCCGGCTTTGCCATCTGATTCACAGAGGCATGGGATCTTAAAGTTGAAAAGGTTCTTGCCGCCTATGGAGGCAGCTTGGCATTGCGGAAAGAGAGCAGATCTTGAAATCTGGGTTTGGGTTCCAGCATTATCTTTTGGTAGATGTGTGTGAAAGATTATGGACAACACTTGTTTGAGCTCAATCCTCATCAGAAAAATAAAAGTCATGTAAATTTTGTGCTACTAACTCACATAGTTATGTCTGAGAATATATAAAAAATGTAATCTGTGCCCTGGCCAGTGTGGCTCAGTTGGTTGGGAGCATCATCCCATACACAGAAGGGTTGCAGGTTCGATTCCAAGTCAGGGCACATACCTAGGTTACAGGTTCAATCCCTGGTTGGGGAGCATATGGCAAGCCAACCTATCGATGTTTCTCACATTGATGTTTCTCTCTGTCTCTGTCTCTCTCTCCCTTCCCATCTCTCTCTAAAAAAAGCAAACAAAAAATGTAATCTGTAAATTCCTAAGCTCAAATCCTGACTGTGCTGCTGACTGGCACTGCTATCTTGAAAAAAAAAATATTTAAACTTCTAAATCTTGATATCCTCATCTATTAAATGGCAATCATAAAAGTAAGTAAGACTACTGAAATAAGATTTCTTCATAGAGTATTTGACATACTTTAAGAAGAAATCAATAGCCCTTGCTGGTGTGGCTCAGTTGGTTGGGCCGAAAGGTTACTGGTTCAATTCCTCGTAGGGAGTGTGCAGGAGGCAGCCCATCCATGTTACACTCTCACACTGATGCTTCTCTGTTCTCCCTTCCTCTCTCTCTAAAAATCAATGAAGATCAATAAAGTATACTTTAAAAAATAACTCAATGAAGTTATTTATCATCACTATTGTTATCATTTAAGTCATAGATATATTTGTACTGTTTCACATTGAGGTTGATGATTACAATGTCTACCTTATGATAGGGGAGCAGCCTAATCCCCTGGGAACAGCACACTAGAGTCTGAGAGAGCTGAGTTTGAAGCCCACTTTTACCACCTACACATTATGTGAACTTGGTCAAGTTATTTTACCCCAGATTCCTCATGTGAAATATGGGGAGAATAATCAGCTATGACCTGATGAGAACTTACTATAAAATTTTTTTCATGTGATTTTACTTAATTCTGATCATAACCATAGAGAACAGATAGTGATGGAGTTAGAATTTTATCCCTGTCCAGCCTGAACCCAGCCCATACGGCTATAATTTCACTGTACTGTAAAATCACTTTTCCTGTTTTTCTTCCCTGATACCCTACCTTGTTGAATTGAATAAAGCTGAGAGATGACGTGGGAAACTTACCTAGAAAGGTGTTCAGCAAATTGTAATACTCTAAGTAATTAGCAGTTATAATTATTATGTGAGGTACTATGCCCTAGTCCACTGGGCATTCAGTCTAGGAATGCTCCTACAACTTCATTACAATTTCTGCTTGAATACAAGGCAAAACCGTAGCCTCAAAACTGTCATACAAACCTATGAAGATGAAATAAATAAAAAATGAGCATGGGCATGGTGACTGCCAGCACAGGAAAAGCACCATACTGACGATGTAGTCTAAAGGCATAACTGCTAACGCACAGTGTTTCACTGCAAAATGAACTGACGATTAATGGCAAATCCGTAATGACATCTCACCAAGAAGCAAGGAGGGAAGTGCAATTCTAATGTCAGGATGCATTCATATGTGGAAATCTAACATTCAGTGTCTTGTAGAATAAAACCAAATGCTATCTATGGTTGTTATATTATACCTAAAATTGCAAGCTCAAAATCGGTTCAATGAATACTGACAGAAAGCTCATGCCAAAAAGTCTGCCCATGCGTTTCTGCACTAAATCATACGCCAACAACAGTATTCAAAGACAGTCAACTTTCCTACCATTTACCTTGTAACTTCTTACAATCTTTCACTTTCACTACTTTGCAAAATGCACGCCCTTAACATTCCCATAATCCCAGAACACCAAATCCAAAAGCTTTTTGTAGAGCTCATCCTTGTGGTTTTCTTTTTATTAAGAACATTTTGTGTCCCCCTTACCCCACTTTAAGTAGTTCTTCCTTTAGTGCTCCAACGGGGCAGGGTTCTGGTTTCTTGTTCAGTGCTTACTCTCTTTTGCTGATGCCCTTCCTTGTCCCACCCATTAAATGTGGATATTCCTAAAGTGGTTCTTGCTTGACTCTTTCACCCTACAGTTTCCATGCTCACTGTGTGATAGTTCACCTATGTAACCTTTAGGTCCAGTTATGCCACCACCTTAGATCTCTAATGTTATGTTTCCAACTGTTTGCTATAGTATTCAAGTAAAATAATCTAGACAGATTACAAATTCAACAAAACTAAAATTCAACTTGTTTATCCTCTTGACTTTCTTCTGGTCAAATTTATCAAGCAGAGCCAGGAACTTCAGACCTACATTTATCTTGTTTTTCAACGTCAGCCCCTAAATCCAATGAGCTCCAAGACTTGTACAGAATTTTCACCTCAGTGTCCTGAAATTTTACCCCCTGACTACTGCTTCTGTTACAGAATAGTAAGAAGCTAGGAAAATTCCAGGACAAGTGGAATAGTGAAGCTGAGGCAGATTAAACAGCAGTTTGCAGCCACCTAGTAAATTCTATCTTCCCTAAACCAAGGATACTTAGGAGTAAATGGTTTGCACATCCCCCCAACCAGAGAGTAAATAACTTAAATCACCCTACTCAAGGAGATAGATAACAGAAATCTAATTAGTTCCATTTGCCAACCACATCTAAGGACAGACAAATTGAGAATAAATCTCATTTTGGTACATCAGCATAAAGCTGATGAATAGTCTATTGATTCTCCCCCAAGACTTCCCCTAAACACCCGCCCTTTAAAACCTCTGAAAATGAAGGTGCTAGTACACTCTCCCTCCAGGGAGCACACCTGTGCCATTTCCTTCCCTGTCTCCTTCAACCACAGGCATGCATCTCCTGAACCCCAAGAGACACCAAGGGACCCCACGAGACTTGTAACCAAGGGAGCAATGGGCAGCGGCAGCTCATCCTGCCTAACCCCCATAATTTGTCTCCAAGGCCCCCTTTCCTCTGCTTTCCCAGTGAGCCAAAGCAGCCCAGCCTAGACTCTCCTTTAGCTTCTTCTATGCCATATTTTGTTTCACTGTCCTAAGAGGGTTTTTTTGTTTGTTTGTTTTGCTGTGGTCAATAAATTCTTGCTTGCTTTACTACACTTTGTCTCTTGACTGAAATCTTTCCTTTAAGAAGACATGATCCGAGGTCTTCTCCTCTCAATTGTAACACTTTTTTTTTTTTTTTTTTACCTTAACCTGGCCACAATTCTACCCAGGGCCATAGACTTTGGATATAGATCAAATTTATCTTTTACCTTCTGCTTCAATACTTCTCTCTTACCAATTTCTCCACTCATTGTGTCATCTCAGGTTTTCCGTCTTTATCTGCCCAAGTTTTTGGTTGCACTTATGGTAAACCCTATTGGTAAGATGAACCAACTTCCCTTTTCAACTCCATTCTCCTCAGCTCACTTGCAGCTTTGACCTACCTATGTGACAGGATCTGGCCCAAGAGACATGAGCAGAAACATGCTATAAAATTCACGAGAAAATTTTTGTTTTTGTGATATGGACTCTTTCCTTTATTTTCCCTACTGATAATAGATATACATGTGATGGTTGGTTTAAAGTGGCCTTCTTGCAATTATGACTGAACGGCCAAGGGATTCCCAGAGACTTCTATAGTAACATCACTGAATTATATAAATAACACCAACTGCCTTCTCTGAACCTCTAATTATGTGAGAAAAATAAACTCATATCCCAATTCCCATAGAAAACATGGCGCTTTCTACAACATTTTGGTGACTCCTTTGTAATTTCTTCTTTGGTTCACCAAGTTAGTCTTTCCCACTGCTCAGCTTCTCACTCAGACACTGTCCTTTCTGCCCAGCACAGCCCCTTGCTTCCAATGACGCCTGATGTTCCAGACTGAGCCAGCCCATCCCCTCTGCTCCTCTTCCCCTGAGGACTGGACATTATCTTTACAGCCCAGATTCTTATGACCTTGCCCTGATGACTGACATAGTGTCCTGGTCTACTTGGTCTTCCTGCTTTCAATCTCTTCCAGTTCCTTTCTGTACTGGACACTATCACCCACGTAGACAAAAACGGGGTTCTGTGATAAACGTGCCAAGTCCAGTGACCAAAAGGAATCCCACAGCGTGATCTGATCATAAATTCCTAACTGAGCAGATCATAGTGGATATGGACAACCCAGGCATATAAAAGGTTTATCTTTGCTTTAAGCAAGCCCTGTCCATTGTTCTTATGCATCTAGGTTAACACACCTGTGAAATGTCTTTTAAAGACCCTCAGAAATGCATCAGTCTGTTCCATACTTCTCAGAGGAGTGGGGGGTGGGGGGGAGAGATTAACCAAATAACTTACATACATATATGCATAACCCATGGACACAGATAATAGTGTGGTGAAGGCCTGGCCGGGGGGAGGGGTGGGGGTGGACAGGAGTAGGATAGAGGGGGTCAGCGGGGGAGAAGGGGGGAGGACATCTGTAATACTTTCAACAATAAAGATACTTTTTTTTTTTAAAAGAGCCCAGCTGGTCTGGCTCAGTGGTTGAGTATTATGAACCAGGAGATCATGGTTCAATTCCCAGTCAGGGAACATGACCAGGTTGCAGGCTAGATCCCTAGTGGGGGGCATGCAGGAGGCAGCTGATCAATGATTCTTTCATCATTGATGTTTCTATCTCCCTTCCTCTCTCTGAAATCAATAAAAACATATTAAAAAGACCCGTCAGAGGCCTAGTCACATTCCAGGAAGCACATATCTTATTAACTGTCCTGTAATTCAGTCCTAGAGATTTCTTTCTCTGTCCTTGCTTTCTCTTACCTTCATCTAATCTTCCTAATGTTCCCTCCTTAGTTCCAAATGTGTAAAGGGAACTGCAAAGCTGTCATTTTGTGAAGCATTTGAGAACTTGCTTCTGGGTATATTGTCAGTTTGGTTCAAATAAACTCTAGAGGTTTGGATATTTCTTACATCAACAAAAAGATTTTCATAAAGAATATTTGGTAATAACACCAAAGAGTCTGGTGGTAATATGCATCAAATGATGTAATAAAAAATCTTCAATGGTTCCCTATTGCCTACTACATTAGACATTCAAACTGCTCCATAGTATAACTTCTATAAAAATTTCAACCTTATATAATATAATTTTTCTATATTTAAACTATTTCCTTGGTAAATAGAATATTATTGTTCTTTAAATGAATCTTGTTATTTCCTACTTGTATAGCATTGTTTGTACTATTTCTTCTTCCTGGGATGTGTAATGTCTTGCTCTTAATCTTATCTTCTACAGATTACCCATTTATGAATTCCTAGCTCTAGTGACAACTCTCCCACAGTCTCCCATTAATATTTAAAATAGAACAATGTTCCTTTTCTATCATCTTGTGGCATAGCTATTTAAGATATATAACATACAACCACATAGTTTTCTTATTCAGGTACCCATGAGGTTATCAGATCCATAAGAGAAGTAATGATGTAATAATGTTTTATTCTAACATTCAACAAATATTTATCAGGTCCTCTCTGTTTTAGGTGATGGTGTGTGTCATGAACAAGATGGAGTTTATGTTTCAAGGAAGGGCATGTTTTACAGATAACAAGAAAATAGACAAATAAGCAAATAGGATAATGTCAGATTTAGATTGGATAATTACAGAAGTTCTCCCTGTAAAGGTATTTGAAATGAAGTATCAATGATAAGAAGCATCCAATCACAAAAAGATCAGAGGAGAGCAAGTGGAAAATCATCCTCACTTAGGAGTGAGTGTGGTATGTTTGAAGGTCACGTGGAAGACAGTGGGGCTGGAGCACAGTGTGTGGAGGGAGGACTAGTATAGGTGAGGTTATAGAGGGAGGCAAGGGCCTAATCTTGAAGGCCTGTGAAGGCCAACCGAAGTGGTTTGGGTTTCATTCTAAAGTTTAAAACAGGGAGCAAGATGATCTAACTTACAGGTAAAATGATCTCTCTGGCTGCTGTGTAGAAAATGGATTACACCGGCTTCAAAGTGGAAGCAAGATTAATTGGAAGCCTACCACAGTGGCAGTAGAAGAGAGAAAAGTTGACACATTTATAGTCTCTGTAGTATTAAGCATGGTATCTTGAACATGGTAGATGCTCAATATACCTCATTAAATATGTGTTCAAGAGTTTCAAGATACTTTCACCTTCTTAATTTTATATTACCTTTTTCCTGCTTTGATTCACATATTATACCTTAATATATTCCTGTTTCACACTTGGGAAAGAGAAAATAAAAGAACTTCATATTCAAGGAAACAGTATAGATCCTATAATGAAATGATGGAGGATCCTATTGTTAAGTTAATCATGGAAAGAAAGAAATTACTTGAAACAAATGGTAAAAAGTAGAATTCAAATCTTTGATAGGATAAAAATAGCATAATCAAATACAAAGATTTATATTTTTTAAAAAGAGTCTCTATAAGCATCAGCCTGAACACTGTGCCTATAGAAATTGTGGGTAAAGTTAATTATCATTAAATTGAAGACTTTTCCAGTTCTAATTTAATTTGATTTACCTGGAAATATAAAACATTCATTTTATTATCTTGATAAAATAAATTTCCTAATAAGTAGCTAATACTAGCTTACTAGAAAGAAATATTTATAAAATTCTAAGAGCACTGAAAGTGACCTGCCGTGTCTCTAAGTTAAGAATCTGAGAAAAGTTAGGCAATCTGGTAGGTCCGCATTCTCTTTTTCATGTACTTCCCAGAGCATTTAGCTTTTTACCAATGAAGATTTGTCCTGCATTATTAATTCAATCTAAATTCTTTCAATACAAAGCAAAATTGAGGAGAAAATGGGATCATTTTTTGCCACTTTCCACCTGAAATGCTGAATGGCTCCTGAATCGTGTGAAACTTGGCCCCAGTCAGCGTGAAAACTGGCTGAAATCTGTACGAAAGGCAGTCTGGGTTCGTCAAAGTAGTTCATGAACTTTGGCCAAACTTCCAAGAAACCTGGTCCAAGTCTTAGTTTGCACTGCAACATGAAACCAGGTGAATTTCACATGGTTTCAGGTTTCATCCTAAAAAATTTGGCTTAGCTTTATAATCAATCATCACTTTTTAAAACGATGAAAGCCAACACACCTTTTTTTTTAAAATGAGGGCTGCCTGCATACTGATGACAGCTAAGCTGTGAACCACCCCTTCACTTCCTTTGCCAAAAGAAGATTTCTCAGAATGGAAACAGTCTCCCTCTTACCTGCAAAGGGCAAGCTGAGTGATTTTGGTATTGCGTGTAAAAAGAAATGATACTCAATACATGGAGACGTGCCATATGAAATAATCACCACGTACCAAGCAAGTGGCTATACGCTAATCATCTAAGGTTATGAGAATTTTACCCCATTCACATCCATGACATATATCATAACGTTTAATCTCCTTGACCATAAAATAAGCTTTTACCTTGAAGCTAGTCATCAACTAGAATAACTGCCATGAAAAACGAAACGTTCTGAGGCATAATGATTTCTGTATGAAGAATGGCCGAAGAATAGCAAGGAACATAAATCATAGCATAACTTTCACCTAGTTTAATAAACATAAGGACATAAGACACAAACTTTTCAGACTTGCACTGACTACATCGTTTGCAATAAAACCTCGACTGTAGTATACATGGATTCAATAATTACGCACAGTGACAAAAAACATCCTACACAATTGTGTTTTCAACCTGAAAGTTTGAAATGTGCTTTTCCACTGTGAAAAAAAAAAAAAGAAAGAAAAAAGACTCTCTTCACCCGAATACTCGCTTTTGTGCGTAGTGACATGAGAAAATCGAGAGGTATGTCTGAACGGAGCCACTACATCATTGGAACAGTATGTCTGAACATTGGGGTAATAAGGCACAGATGTGGAGCAGAGGACTTGGCACTACCAAGGTAACAACAAAGCATTCACCACTGTGTTATAGTGGGTAAAAGAGCCACATTTGAGAAAAAGAAAAGGATGCCCCTCCTCCCTGGAATGCTAAATTACATTACACCTTTTATTTGCTCAAACATCTATAACAAATAAGAAATTCAAATAAGTATTATTCAAACATGATGAGGAATAAACATATAAAATGCATCAATATTTTCATCTATAATGTATCATATTTATGCAACAGCACATAAAATTTAACTGCAGGAAAAAAAGGCCAAATTCAATAGGAACCCACAAGGCCTTTATGTTGAAAACACTGCATGCAATTATAAAGGACCCAGTAGCCAGTGGAATGATGTTGTTGTTGACTGTGGGTAGCAATTATGGCCCTGAATCCGTAGGGCTAATTACTGTGGAGTGTTCTCTTTACAGTTATCAAGTTAAGATACTACAACAGTGTATGCACATTATAATAATAATTCTTGTTAATCAATTATTGTAAGTATAGGTGATACTAAACTATGTGACACAAAGGCAGTTATGAAGCCAAGACAAGTTTGGAGTTGAAAGCTAATTTTCTGCTCAGGATCGGAAGGGTACAACTTACCCGAGGTCCCTGATCACCTTGTTCTCCCTGCAGAGTAGAAAAATGAGAGGATAATTTTAGCACTAAGTCTATATCTGATGCTCATTAAAAAAGATAAAGGAAAACATAGCATAGATCATGTCAATATGAATTTCCACTAACTTAATTTGTTTCTGCTATTCATTTTCTTACCTTATCACCTTTTTGACCAGGAGGGCCCTAAGAAAACAAAGAGAAAAAGAAACATAGTTTAAAAATAATTTTTTAAAATTGTAGTTTGCAAGAGGAGCTAGGGTTAGGTGCAAGATTCATGCAAAGGGCACAGAGATATAGCTGTCACCGAGGTTTTTCAAGGAATTTTGGCATCTAAACTATAATGATAATGTGGTTAGGCTATGAAAATTATATATATATGGTATAATGGTGTATGTATAGGGTGGCTCCCCAAAAATATGTACATACACTTCGAATAATTATGAAGGCAGTGTTTATTAAAATACTTTTCATTTTCAAAACTGACCTATCAGCTGTTAAAGTGTGTAAACACTTTTGGGGCCATCCTGTATACACACACACACACACACATGTCATAGGTACATCATATGTTGAACAAATTTTCACAAGCTGAACATACCTATGCAAGTTGAACCAGCTAAAGAAACCCAGGAGCACCTGTTGTGACGTTTCCTTATCACTAATCTCCACCAACAGTAACCCACTATTTCTGACTTCTGACAGATAGGTTAGTTTATGTACTTTATATAAATGGAATAATATAGTATTGTTTGGCCTCTTTTGCACAATATATGTGAAATTCATGCACAATTTTTTGTGTAGCTGTGGATCATTTTTCTTTCTGCTTTATAATATTTCATTGTGTGAATAAACCATAATTTATTTACTCATCCCATGGTTGATGCCCATTTGTTTCCAGGTCCTCATGATTACAAAGAGTGCCTCCATAAACATCCTGGTATATGCCTTTGGGTTAAAAGTGTATGCATTTCTTTCCTTTGTGTGGGGTAACATTTTAGCAAGTGATATTCATATGCATTTCTTTGGGGTATATATATCTAGGAGTGGAATTATTAAGTTATAGAAAATACATATGTTCAGTTTTAGCAGACACTGCCAAATAGTTTTTCAATGTGGTTCTAACGATTTAAACTCCCATCAGCAATGCATGAGAACTTCAGTTCCCCTATATCATCACCAACTCTTGGTATTTTCCAACTTTTTCAAGTTAGAGATGAGGTGTAGTGGTTTCACATTGCACTTTAATTTGTATTTCTTCAGTAGTTAATTATGTTGAATTTCTCTTAATGTAGGTATTAATCATTTTGCATCCTCTTCTAGAAAGTGTTCACATCTTTTGTCCTTTTTCTATTGAGTTATCCTATTGATTTGTTAGAGTTCTTTATATATTATACTGCAATGCTATATATCATACACGCACACAAACGCATAAATATATATGCAGAGAAAGAGAGAGAGCGTGCGCACAAATATATTCTCCCACTCTGTACATTGTGTATTTATTCTCTTAAAGGTATTTTTGATGAATAGAAGTTCTTATCTATCTATCTATCATCTATCTATCTATCTATCTATCTATCTATCTATATATATATATATATAAAAAGCCAGTGACTGGAACACTGTAATGACCAGAACGACTGGTCGCTATGATGCCCACTGCAGCCAGCAAACCGGCCAATCAGGAGGTGGGGCCAGCCAGCCAACCTTCTGCAGCCCCTCCCCAAGCTGGTCCCACCCCCGATGGGCCCCCACCACCCCAATCAACCCGCAGCACCTCCCCCTGGCCGGCACTGCCCCTGATGAAACCCCACCACCCCGATTGGCCCACAGCCCCTCCCCTAGTCAGCCCTGTCCCTAATTGCCCCCCCCCACCCCAACAGGGGGTGGGGATGGCTGGCCAAACTCCCATGGCCCCTCCCCTGGCTGCTAACCCCCAATTGCCCCCCCCCCACCCCATCAGGGGCGGGGCCTGTTGGCCAATCACTCACAGACCCTCCTCCCAGCCAGCCTGGTCCCAATCTGCCCCAATTGGGGCCAGGCCAGCCAGACCCCACCTGTGCACAAATTCGTACACTGGACCTCTAGTTTTTAATAAAGCTCAACTTAACACTTTTTCTACTTATAGTTATCTCTTTTTGTGTTCTACTTAAGAAATCTTTGCCTACTCCAAGATCATGAAGAGGTTCTATGTTTATTGTAAAAGCTAAAAGCTTTATTACTTTATCTTTCATCTTTAGATCTAAATTCATAGAGAACTGATTTAGCGCATGATTTGAGGTCAAAGTCAAAATACGCCCCCCCCCCCAACGTGGATATCAAATTAACCTAACACCATTTATTGAAAATACATCTTTTCCCCATTGTAGGACAGTGTTACCTTTGGCCTAAATTAGATGACTATATATATATACCTTTTAAGGAATTTGTTTTGTTGGACAGCTGTCTATTCTTGAGACACTGAGATTTTCTTTACCAAAAATACTAGCAGGAAATATTCTAGAAGCATCAATACCTTTTCCCCCCTAGCTTTTAAAAATAAAGTCACATTTCAGGGTTCAGCCTACCTGAGGAATTAGTGCATTTCAGAGTTACCTGCAATTTCTCACCTTCAGTAGGTCTGGGAGATAAGAAATCTAGATGGCAAGTAAAGCCAAGGTTCTAGCAAAGTCCCCTCCTTAGTTCCCAGGGGAGACTGCTGTCACTTCAGATGGGGAAGTGGGAATTCTCCACCTACTAAAATATGTCTTCTGTTAGTGACAGAGGAACTGTACCCAATCCCCCTTCTCAGTTGTGCCACTTCTACTAATAGTTGTGAGGTTATCACGAAATTAATAATATCAATAGCATCATGTTTTATATTTTGTGTATTTTACTATCAACAAAGAATCTGTTACAACATTTAACCTTTTTCCCAATCCAAAGAGGAAAGTATTATATTAATACTTTTATAGATGCCTAAAATAATTTTTTTATAAAAAAAATTATAAAAAAAATAAAAATAAATAAATAAATAAAAATTATAAAACATTATCAAAGGTAGGTCTCTTGTGAGTTTAGTGTAGTCTGTGGGACTTTAAATGCAGTGATTTGGAAAGATAAGTGTTGGGACACAGCTCTAGCACTAGATTCTCAGAAAGAATGATGACCATGTGCCTACAACAGGTGTTTTCTGAAATGCCTCCCAACTGCATTTCCCACAGGGTCAGGGACATTGACCTCAAGATCTCAAGTTCAAATGAAAGAAAGAGGAATTATAGAGTATCAGGGAGAGGAAAAGGGGGCTAAGATAATGGAATCACCTAGACAAAACCCTTTTATCTCTTACCCAGAAAATAATCTTGCTATTAAAAAAAGAAACTTATTTTGTAATGTTTTCAGTAATTTTTTAATGTTTCAGTGAATCAAGTAGTGATTAATAAGTACAGTCTGTGTGCCTACCTCTGTACAGTTAAGTTTAAGGAATTTATTTGGTCATATTAAACACAAACAAAATGTTCACTAATACTCCACAAATAGAAATTCATTTTTGTTGGGACCAAAGGCAGCCCAAAGAAGAAAATGAGAGGATACCTACCATCAAGTTTAAGAAATATAATGGAGACTCCAGTCTTGATTTAAGCAGCATGTTATTTAACTCTACTTTGGTTTTCATATACATTTGTTAATTGTATATGCAAGTTTGTCACTGTTCTTAGTACTGACAGAGAATCCGGTGGGAGAAACTGACTAGAAAAGCTAAATAGTCTTCTCTGAAAAAGGTAAACAGTCTAGTGCCAACATCAGATATTAGCATGAAGAAAAACTACCCTGTAGAAAATCCAGCTACTGTATGGCCACTTACAGTTACTGTGAACCCCTCCCCAGCTTTCACCCTTTCCTTGCCCAAAGCTTCTCCTCTTTAAAGTTCTATTTGCTTTTACTGGTGAAACCTCAGAGGCCATGCTTCTCACTGTTCCAGTCCCCTAAATTCACTCTGTCGGGTTATATGGCATGTTGGAGAGCAAAGCCTTTCTGAAATAATTTTACAGTGGGGAATGGAGATGAGTCTTTCTCCCAAAATCCAATTACTAAGTCGCAATTACCCAAGTAATACGTATCAACTGGAGCTCTTTAGACAGCTTGAAAACTTGCACTAACAATTTGCACTCACACGCTGCAAAAGGGGTGTTTCTGAGCAGACAGAATGGCGTCCTGGCACCTGCCAGCTCAAGACAGAACCGAAGCAGAGGTCAACCTCCATTCACAGCTGTGGTGGCTGCTTCGGACACTCCAGACCCCACTTGTGCTCCTGGGATTAATGGCAGGTGTTTTTCTTCTGCTTTGACAGAAATCCCACTCTTCTTTCTGAATGGGACTCTCTTCACTGCGAATATGGGTTGAGTTTTTAGAAAAAGCAAACACGTGGGCCACCTTAGTAAACACAGATCGGATTTCAAAATTTGGGAGCCATGGTTCTTTTCTAAGTCAAAACACTACGAACAAAATAAAGGTTTCTTTGATTATTAACTTTTAAAATTAAAGCTGGGTCATTAAGTTATTTTATGTCTTTAGAGTAAAAGCAAAAAATCACTGGTATTAACTAAAATACTGACAGCAACACAAATAAATGCATTATTTGAACTACAGAGTACTTTTCAATGGCATTTTGTTACTAAACCAGAGTATTTGTTGTTCAGGTATCAGAATCAGAGATTAGCTGGTAAATATTTGAAGATAAAACCTTGTCACTAAAACATGATTGAGGTCAATGGAAAGTAAACAGAGTAAAATTAATAACCATAAAAAAAGTAAATATTGAATCACAGTTTTACATAAGGCTTCTTTTGGGATTCCTGTCCTTCTTGGCTAGTCTAGGGTATTGGAGTCAGATCTTTTTTAGTGTCTACTTCAATAAATAAAAATATTTGAAATAATTTTTAATTAGTTTTATGTATCTAGCTCTATTTACATAAAATTTGAAGGTGCTAACACATTTTTTATTATGAGTGCTGCTGTTTCAGAGTGCTGCTAGAGCATTATTAATTTACTACCAAACAATTTAAAAATTTCAGTGGCAAACTTCAAATTAGCTCCTATTCAAATGACTTTATGTAACAATCTTTTTATTTTTACCATGTCCTTAATGTGAGTCTCCCAAAATTTATTTTTATTCAAAATAAATAAGTTTTCCATGCTCCATTATCTATTTCAATGAAATGATAAAAACCAAACTAAAAGCACAGTGGGTAAGAGGCACAACAAATGAGATTTAGGAATACATAGGATTTCAATCTACATAAAAGTAATTGAAACCTAGTTGGAAAATACAGATATATTCATAAGGGTTGGATGTCCCAAGAAAAGCCTTTCATTCATCACCACTGTAAATTTTGCCTACTTTGAACTGGCAAAAGCTGAGGAGGGAATGATTTTTAAAAGATGGCAATAATAAAAACAAAATTAAATTCTGCTAGAGGTAGGAATCATGGAAAAGAAGCAAACACTGGAAATTCTTGGCAGCCAGAGCTGCTGGAATAAGAATAGGGTTATGATTCCTAACCCAGAAAATTGTAGGTTATTTTTATTTTTGAAAAGTAACAACCTTTTTTTGATTTATCTTTTTTATTACTATAGAATCATGAGAATAAGCAAGTTTCATTTTCTAAGCATTTATGGCCAACTACTAGCCAGGCAATGTGGTCCCAGTCTGGAGGAAAGACAACTAAATATAATCACATAGTTGACTAAACACTGTGTTATGGGAATACAGAGAGGAAAGAAGGTAGGAGAGTTGGAGTTAAAAAGATGATATTGGAATTGGCTCTGGAAAGTTGGCCAGAGATAAGGGGGACGGGGAGGGGGTGAAGCAGTTCAGGCAGAAGGAAAGAATATGCGTAAGTGGGAGAGGACATCCTACTAGGGGACGTGGAAAGGCTGGCTAGCAATGCCCAGGTCCCTGGGCCAGATTCTGTCATCAATTTAACAAGGGGGTGGCAAGATCAAGTGTGATTAATGGAGCTCTGAGCCAGGGTGTGCGATTCTTAGGAAGCTGTTGCCTTGATCCAGGAGAAAGATGGTAAAAATTTGAATTAAGATCATGACCGTGGGATCCAGCTGGTGTGGCTCAGTGGTTGAGTATCGACCTATGGACCTGGAGGTCACAGTTCAATTCTCTGTCAGGGAACATGCCCCAGCTGCAGGCTCAATCTCCAGTGTGGGTTGTGCAGGCGGCAGCTAATCAATGATTCTCTCTCATCATTGATGTTTCTATCTCTCCCTTCCTCTCTGAAATCAATATCTATCTATCTATCTATCTATCTATCTATCTATCTATCTATCTGTTTTTTTTTTTAAAAAAAGATCATGACAGTGAGAACACTGGGAAAGTTCTAGATTCAGAAGATATGTCTGAGGTGAAGCCAACAAGATCAGTTAACTGATTGAACATGGGAGCCATGGACAGAAGTCCTACTTATTGAAATTTCACAACTTGTGCATTTGCAGAAAAGCATTGGCCTAAGCTGGTTCAACCCTGATCAACACAGCAGCTCCAGAGCCAGGTGAACCACATAGAGCCCTAAATCTGCTTTCAGGGCTGTATTTCAAATCCAAACAGATCGTTGGCAGCTCTGCTGACCTAATGAGAGAGAGAGAGAGAGAGAGAGAGAGAGAGAGAGAGAGAGAGAGAGAGAGAGAGAGAGAGGGAATCCTTTAAGAGTAAAGGGAGCATGGATGATAGACGGTTATCACATTGTGCAGCTACGAGGCAGTGGCCATCCTTCTTCTGTGTTAACTTAGGAATAAAGTGCACCTTTTATTATATCCCGTTTCTCTACTTTTTAGACTGCAGAATGATAATGGGCTTACTATGTTAAAAGCCATAATTTCCCTAGCGTTTTAAGCATTAAGAAGACAGAGTCTGCTGCACTGGCCATTCCCTAGGAGCAGAGTACAACCTGTGGTCGCTGCGTGTTGGATGTGTGTGCTCAGGCACCCACGCAAACATCACTTTACCAATGTTCAGACTCGTAGGGAGAAAGGAAACAGGGAATTGCGAGTCTTCCCTTGTTCAAAAAGAATAGAAGCCTCAATTCTACTGATTGTAAGATAGCTGCCTGCTCTCCGACGGTCCTCAACTTGACCAGTGTGCCAATGGTATAGACACTCTTAAACCATACATTCATGAAACAACTGAATTTGGTATCACGGTTTTTAGCAGGTAACTGAAACTTCACAAAATCATATTGCAAATGTTAGTAACAATAGAAAAATCTAGTGTTTACTGGGAAAATGGGGACCCCAGCTATTTGCATTTAGATTAACCTACTTCACTTCTGAATAAAGGATGTTATGCAGTTAGTACAGGTTCACCTCTAGCTAAATGTACACATGTGTTCTTCCAAGTATATATATCTCAACCTTGAATTTATATAGTTTTCTGCTTTACTAGCATATCATTTCTTTCTGAAATCACCATGGATTTGTTTGTTTCATAGACTTTCAACTTGGCAAATAACTTAAGTGAGTAACATGTGGATATAAATTTATTATGAAAAACCTGATGTGAAAATGTAGCTTCCTATATATAAGTATAGGTCACTGTGTGTGTGTGTGTGTGTGTGTGTGTGTGTGAGTGTGTGTGGAAAACAATGCTTCCTGTCTGGCTAAAATGAAACACTGTCCATGAAGCAATGTGTAAAATGCCTGATCTACACACTCAATATTTTCAATAATTTTAATATTTTAATCACAGTAAACATAAAGTTTCTTTTTCAGATAACTTGATCTGAGGATGAAGAGAGTAAATATATTGATTTCTTAAAATCAAAAGGCAATGTGGTGAGAAATATGTTATGTGGGTGATTGAAAACACTGGTGAATATGCAGGTTTAATATAATTTACTTCAATGTCCAGGAACTATTATCAAACAAAGCAAAACAAAAATACTTCATTGTAGTTTTAACCATATTACTTTAATGACTAAACAAGATTAAACCTCAGGCCCTAGAACTACTGAGTCATTCCTCGAATATAGTAGATGCTTAATCAATTATTGCTGAATTAAAACACCAGAAAGAAAAGCATGCAATAAAATGCTCAGTGTTCAAAACAGCAACACCTAAAGAATTATTCAAGAACCAGATTCAATGTTGCTATAGAAGAACAGTGTTTATTAAAGTCTCGGACTTGGCTAAGCCAGGGAAGGGAACTATATCTATAAACAGATTTATAGCTTCAGACTTTACACCTTTCATTCTACACTGAAGATTAAAAGAGACCAAGCACAAAAAGGGGTAGATATAAACAGAAATGTAAGCTACCCCAAACAGCCCCATTTATTGCAAAACTAATTCCTATAGCTATTACTTTCTGGGCATATTTTGTGGTGAGATCGTACGTATAAGTTCCTTTGTCGTGTCAGTTTGAGTCCTGAACAAGGGACTATATGTGCCCGCGATCAGTCTTAAATCATAAGCAGCTGCCATGAGGAAACAATTAGTGGCGTCCAGCACTAAAAGAAAACTTAGAAAAACCAACCTATTAAAAAGGACCCTCAAAAGTAAGACCAATGTAGCTCAATGGAGTTAAGGGCTTATAAAACTGCAGGAATCAGGGAAGCTCACTCTGGCTTTCTTTTCTAACACAATACAAATTAAATACAGCCAAGTTACCACTCCTGCCAATCAAAACCAAGGGGGCCCTTCTGTCCAGCATCAATCCTTGTCTCTACATGTTTGAAGGAATTGCTGAAGCTTTTTTTTGTTTAACTTTGCATATTTTAACTTATTTTTAAGAGGTCAGATAAAATGAACTCCATGGTGAAAGATTTGGAATCCTAAACATTCCTTCTGTTGAAAGAAACTATCAGCTTGCTCTATAAATGCCCACAGTAGCCCCTGTGATTTCACAGCTAATGGTGTAAACTATCCTACAATACTCTCAGTGTCCTAATATAATTCAAATGTATTCAGAGGTAGTACATACATCTTTAAACCTTGGGTTTAATTTATAATCGCCTATTTCACCATGTTTCCTATATAACATCCTCACATAATTTTGCCCGGGCTACCCAAGAAAGCTTGGTCAGTTTGATTCTTTGCTGCATTTGTAGTTACTTGTGGAGCAATATTGGTTTTGTGAAGGACAATCGAGCACAGCACAGGGATGAGGTAGGATGTCCCTTTTTGGGTCTAAGAAGATATGCAGAAGGAATGAAAAAAATGCTGCCAGATGAGGCTAGCATGATTCTCGAGCTTCCAAATGTAAATTAGAAGCTCAAGCTCTCTCATTTTCAGCTGATGACTAAAAAGATCAAAAGCTTTTTTTTTCTCATTGATTTTAGAGAGAGAGGAAGGGGGAGATAGAGAAACATCATTATGAAAGAGAAACACTGATTGGTTGCCTCCCACACACGCCCCAACAGGGAATCAAACCCAAAACCAAGATATGTATCTTGACAGGGAATCCCAACCCACAACCTTTTGGTGTATGGGATGATGTTCCAAATAACGGAGCCACCGGCCAGGTTAAGATCAAAAGCTTTTAATGTAAACTTTAACAGGTACCAGGCTCTCTGACTCCAGATTTTTCTGTATCTTCACCCTCCTCTCTGTGGAGGGAAGATCATTATCATGCCTGTTTAATACCTCTTGCCTCCTCCCTAATCTTCCCTGCTCTTTATCTTTGCTCTCACTTGTCCCTTCCACCACTATGGTCCCCTTAGGTCCTTCCTCCTGGTCTCCACACATATTCATTTACCCTCTGCGAATGCCAGGGTGAAGAAACGCTGCCTTTGCCTTCTATTCTCTTATTTTAAAGCCCAAACCTTCTTCTTAGTATTTCCACCAAACTTCCCTAAATAATAGATTGGTCAGAGAAAGAAAGGAAATTGAATTTGAGGAAAGAGAAAGGAGGTAGCAGAGTAGACGTCATATTTTTACAGTCTGGTTTGGGTAAAGATAAAGTAACAAGAGCTGAAATACATATTGGTGTTGGGGGCATTTCTTTCCTTTGGGAAGAAGAAAGCTGAGCTATGGGAAGGGAAACTGTTGGGCCAATCCTCAGGGCCCTGGAAAGGAGTTACCCTGTGCTAAACTAAAACTAAATAAACGGAGCTTTGGGGAGGAAGGGTTGACAAAGTTCATAAATGTCAGGATTGCCCAAATTTGTGTCTAAACCTTTTGTCTTTTCACTTTACTTCCTTCAGCAGCTATCAAATGCACCCTCCAGGCTTTAACTATTACCTGACTTATGTCCTAAATTCTTTTCCAGGCCGCAATCCTTGCATTCCCAACTGCTCACCAGATGTCTAAGCCGAGATATGCCATCATCAGCTCGATTCAACATTCTCAAACCAAGCTTCTCGATTTCTGCTTCAAGCCAGTCGTGACTCCTGACTTCCCTATTTTTTTTAATTTTTTATTTTTTTGTTAAACACACCACTACTCCTCCAAGCCTAAGCACACGGTGTTATGTTTGTATCAGTAAATGGACTCTATTGTCAAGTCCTATAGATTTAATTCTCTACAAACTTCCTTGAATCTACATTTCCATGTTTGGCATGCTTGTTCCTGGAAACAGGACTAGTCTATAAGCCTCTCCTGGTTTTCCCTTACTCTACTCCACCCTACACACTTTTGTCACATTATGTTTTCTAAGGCACATTTCTGAATATATATCCTCAGCTCAGAAAAAGGTCAAGGGCCCATTTTCAATCCACAATGAAAAAGTTGCTCTAGGAAACAATCCTCGATGGATGCAAAAGCTGTGAGGTGCCAGGCTGTAGGGAAATCCGGCCAATTGCACTAGACCTGCTGATCAACCAAAAACACTCCATGCCTTTTAATATAATGAACTAGAAAGTGTCACACACCTTTATAAGAGTCTTCCAAAAAGTTGAACCAGAATCTAATCAAAGTTTTAAAGGAACTCACAGTTTACAAGAAATACTGAAGAAAGAAATACTGAATAAGTTAAGCAGCACCCTGAGGAAGTCATTAGACCAGTCCAGAATGTGGGCATTCTACATAGAGGATAAATGTCCTGGAAAAATTGATGATATGAACAAAATAAAAAGACAAGAAAGACAACTACAGAGTCAAAGAGACTGAAGAATCATAGCAATGCCAAGTGTGAGCTTTGGGTCTTAATTCAGATGAACCATCTGTAAAGAGACATTTTTGAGACAATTGGGAAAATTTGAATACTATCTATACTAATAAAAGGGTAATATGCTAATTAGACCGGACATCTTCCGGATGTCCTTCCGGACAAAGCCACAGTGGCAGGGGCTGAGGCAGAGGCAGTTAGGGGCGATCAGGCCAGCAGGGGAGGGCAGTTGGGGGTGATCAGGCTGGCAGGGTAGCAGTTAGGGGGTGATTAGTCCAGCAGGGGAAGAGTTAGGGGCATCAGGCCAGCAGGCAGAGGTGATCAGGGGCAATCAGGCAGGCAGGTAGGCAAGTGGTTAGGAGCCAGTGATACCGGATTGTGAGAGGAATGTCCGACTGCCGGTTTAGGCCTGATTCAAGGGATCAGGCCTAAACCAGCAGTCAGACATCCCCCGAGGGGTCCCAGATTGGAGAGGGTGCAGACCGGGTTGAGGGGTAACCCCCCCACCCGGGGTAACCCTCCCACCCCTCCTCCCCCGTGCACAAATTTTGTGCACTGGGCCCCTAGTTGGGTATAATGATATTGAGGAATTATTGTTAATTTTATTAGGTTTGATATGAAATAATCATTATGTTTTCGAAAGGCCCAGTTAGAGATTCATACTTTAGTACTTGCAAATGCAATGACACAATATGTAGGTTTTACTTTCAAATACACCAGCAAAACAAAAGAAAATAAATGAAGGAAAGGGTTCATAAAACAAAATTAGCCATTGATAATTCTTGAAGCTGGGTGATGGCTCTAGAGAACTTCATGATAATATTTTCTCTACATTTTGAAATTTTAAAGCAATTCCCAAAGTAAGTAATTATATAATTTAAAATTTTACTTTACATGACCCTTCAGATTCCTACTAATTAAAGTGTTAACTTCTGCTTATGTCCAAAGTCCTCTAAATCTGCTCCTAACTTTCCTTTTCTGCTTCATCTCTCCTCCAATCCTGCCCCAATTCCCCATAAGGATCCTCTCTTCCAGGCAGCCTTGAATACCAGGTATTCTCAGAATGCCAAACCGGCTAGGGCTATAACACACCTTTCTTGAAACTTCTTACCTGGAAACCTGAGCTATGGAGCTACTTGGGGGGCTATGGGGGTGGGGGTGAACATAGTTGAAATCTGAATTTCTGAAAGAAATGTCAGTCCTTGCATTTAAAAATTCCATCTCCACCATCTCACTATTATAGCCAGCCAGTCACTGATGCCTTATCTCAGTGACCTCTCTTCTCTTTTTTTAAAAATATTTTTTTATTGATTTCAGAGATGAAGAGAGAGGGAGAGAGAGATAGAAACATCAATGATGAGAGAGAATCATTGATTGGCTGCCTCCTGCACACCCCACACTGAGGATCGAACCCACAACCCCGCGTGTGCCCCAATCAGGAATCGAACCGTGACCTCCTGGTTAATAGATCAATGCTCAACCACGCTGGCTGAGCTCCTCTCTAACTTTTTCTGACTCTCTTTTCTGTGTTCCCCCCCTCCTATACTTGAACTCCTCCACACTTGTGACTCTATTATAAAACTTAGCTTACCCTGCTAGGTATAAGATTTATGCTTTATATTAAACTATCAGGTCCCTTAAGGGCAGGAAGAGAGGTATGTGGGGAAATGTAACAAACATGACTTTGGGGGTTTTAATATATACTAGCACATGACCTTGGACAGATCACTTAACCTCTTGAGCCTCAGTTTCCACATCTGTAAAATGGGACACATAATAATAATCTCACATGGGAGTTGTAGGAAGGAAAAAAACATATGTTCTTCCATAAATATTATTTCCCTTCCTCTCTTCTCTAATTCAAATGTATAGCCTTATTCCTTAAACATGGTGATTATACAATAAATATATTAGCAGATTTTATGCAACATACATCTCAAACAAGATATCAGAGCCAAAATTAGTATTCCCTTAATAGCCTGTTGACAATTAAGGTCACAGATATCTAGCTGTTTGTCCAACCTGCTTCCAATTAATGCTAATGAGGATATATTTTATTTCAGCTAGAAGCTGTGCCTTAGAAGTCACTACAATCTCTCATTTGTTGACTCATGACTCTAGTTCACAAGAGTTAAGACTAACACCCCCAAATCCTGATTTGTTATGGGGTGGGGCCACAACATTAGTAACAAAGAAACAGAATTTCCAGAGGATGAGGCCCAGAAATCAGGATTTTAAAAAGATTCCCAGGTGATTTTAATGTGCAGCCAAGGTTGAGAACCACTGCTCTATACGCTCTATACCAGCCGTGGGCAAACTACGGCCCGCGGGCCGGATCCGGCCCGCTTGAAATGAATAAAACTAAAAAAAAAAAAGACCGTACCCTTTTATGTAATGATGTTTACTTTGAATTTATATTAGTTCACACAAACACTCCATCCATGCTTTTGTTCCGGCCCTCCGGTCCAGTTTAAGAACCCATTGTGGCCCTCCAGTCAAAAAGTTTGCCCACCCCTGCTCTATACACTCTACACACTCCACACTCTCCCTCTATATACTCTCTGGGCATCTCACTCATTGCCATAGTTTCAGCTGCTACTTATCTTCTCCATAGCCAGCTGTGGCTTCTCTCCAGGATGGCGACTATGGCCCTCTCTTCATTTCCTCTTGGATGTCTTGTTCTCATCTCAGATCACAATCCCCACCATTTAGATTCTGGCTAATTTTCTTTGTAGTAAATTACACATGCTTCATTCAGGGTCCTGATAGCCCAAATCAAGACTTTGTATGAAACAGAAAAGTAGTTTTTCCTCCAGACAGATGTAGCCCCATGCCAGGCACAGAGCTTGGCAGGAGAAATAGGAGCTGGATTTCAAACTCCACCTCCCACTTGGCTGAGCAGCTTTGTGCAGTGCACAACCTGCACTAATGTAAATGGAGACCCTGGGTTTACTCCAAGGAGCAACATTTCTTTGAGAAAATCAAAATTCCACTTTATTTTTTGCCAAATAACTCCATAGCTCAGGCTGCCAGGTAAGAAGAGGTTGTAGGCAAGATGTGTCATAACTATTCTAAGCAAAATAATACAGTGGGGCCTTGACTTACCAGTGTCCCAACGAGTTTTTTGAGATACCAGCTGTCTCTTGGCCGATTTTTTTGCATTGAGTTGACAGAATAATTTGAGTTAACGAGCTCCTTAATGAGCTCCTTAATAAGCTCGGTCTCGGAACGAATTAAACTCATAAGTCAAGGCCCCACTGTAATTGACAATATTTATTCAACTACATCAACTGAGAATGCATCATCTTTGACTTATCTTCAACTCCATGCATTTTTATAAAGAATAGATTTTTTCCCCCCACCCATCCCTTCTTCCCCTCCCCTCTGGAAGCCATCAGCTTGTTCTCCGTATTTATGGGTCTGTTTCTGCTTAATTTTGTTCATTTGTTTTGTTTTCTGGATTCCTCAAAGTGCAATCATACGGTGTATGAATTTCTCTGTTTATTTCTCTTAGCACAATACCATCTAGGTCCATCCATGTTGTCACAAATGGAAAGATTTTGCCCCAGCCAGTTTTTCTCAGTGGTTGGAGCATCAGCCCTCAGATTGAAGGGTCCGGGGTTTGATTTTGGTCAAGGACAACTACCTCAGTTGCAGACTAATCCCCGGTCCCGGTCAGGGCGTCTGTGGAAGGCAATCAATTGATGTGTCTCTCACATTGAAGTTTCTCTATCCCTCCCTTCCACTCTCTCTAAAAATCAATGGAAAATTATCCTCGTGAGGATTAACAAAACAAAACAAAAAACATATTTCATTCTTTTTTATTGCTGAGTAATATTCCATTGTATATATGTATATCTATATACCATATCGTCTTTATTCATTCATCTATTGATGGACACCTAGGTTGCTTCCGTATCTTGGCTATTGCAAACAATGTTGCAATGATCAGAGGGGTACATATGTCTTTTTGAATTAGTGTTTCAGGTTTCTTCAAATAAATTAATATCCAGAAGTACTACTGCTGGGTTGTATAGCAGCTCTATTTTTAATTTTTTGAGGAATCTCCAGACTGTTTTCCATAGTGGTTGCACCCATTTATAATCCCACTAAGAGTGTACCAGGGTTCTCTTTTTTCTACATCCTCACCAACACTTGTTATTTATTGATTTTGTTTATCATAGCCACGTTGACAGGTGCAAGGATATTCAAATTATATATCCAATAGGGGGTTGATATTAAACTACATAAGGAACTCATACAATTCAACACCAAAAAACAACACACAAACAATCCAGTTTTTTAAAAAATGGACAGAGGACCTGAACAGACATTTCTCCAAAGAAGACATACAGATGGCCAACAGACGATGAAAAGATGCTCAACATAACTAATCATTAGGGAAATGCAAATCAACTCCATGTATTTTTTATTAAAATAATATTTACTGAATGTGAATTACTGTGACAGATTCTGCCTGATCTAAGATCTTAAAAATAATTAACCGTGAATATACTGATCATTTTTTAAAAATCTGTAGTATAAAGTCTCACTTCAAGTTCCTTAACTTAGGAAGGTAGTAGAGTCTCCTACAGTCATTATTTAAGTTTAAATATGGTCTACCCAAAAGAGAGAAGACAAAATAAGATGTTAATTTCTAAAAAATTTATCTTTATTATTGAATACAGCTGTACCCTTTTTTTCCTCCATTGACCCCTCTAGCCCACCCCCTCCCCCAGATGTTTCTGGAGCTATTAATTTACTTTAAACCACTTACCTTATTCTATTTTATAGCATTCCTCCATTTTAATCTCTACACAATCCAAGAAATATATTTTCTATATTGAAAATGTGGTATCAATTGCCCAGCCAGTATGACTCAGTGGTTCAGCATCAACCTATGAACCAGGAGGTCACATTTGATTCCCAGTCAGGGCATGTGCCGGGGTTGTGGGCTTCATCCCCAGTAGAGGATGTGTAGGAGGCAGCCAATCAATGATTCTCTGTCATCCTTGACGTTTCTATCTCTCTCTTCCTCTCCCCTTCCCTTCCTTGCTGAAATCAATATATATATATATATATATATATATATATATATATATATATATATATGGAATATGACTGGAGATATTTAATGAGAAAATAAATTTAGTCTATTAAGAATTTTGGTTATGATATCAAAATTATTAAACATATATGTGAAATAATATATATACATAATATATTTGAGAACATTTGTAGATACTAGTTTAAACATTTACAACTGAATTAATTTTACTTCACTGACAAAAATATTTTTAACTATAACTCCTTGATATTTTTAGAAAGAATTAGACATACTTACAAATGTGCATATAAATGACTGTTTTAATAGAGAATCCTAGACTATAAAGCATATCTAACAGTTGTAATCACTTTTCATGAATTCCTTGATTTTAAGATTGAACTACTTCTCCTAAACCTCTATATGCTTTGAGGTCATTATTCTATTGGACTTATCCAACAGATGAAGCATCACTGTAAGGGTGACGTCCATATGGCTCTGTCCCTGTGTGAATGCTGATGTGAGAAGATGTGTGCATAAGTAGGCCCTTAATAATAACACTATGGATGCCACATACACTGTTCTAAGTGCTTCAGTAAGTCATGTATTAAATTAAACCAACCATCTTTATTTTATATTGAAAAACTGAAGGAAAAGAGATCACTTGCTTAAAGTTACACAGTTTGTAAGTGAAAGACCAGGATTTAAACCCCTATCTGCCCATGGAGCCACCCCATTACCTTATTCAATGTATTCCATATTCTGCTTTAAAAATAGATTGCCAGCCCTAGCCAGTTTGGCTCAGTGGATAGAGCATAGGCCTGTGGACCAAAGGGTCCTGGGTTCGATTCTAGTTAAGGACACATACCTTGGTTACAGGCTCCTCCCTAGCTGGGCCCTGGTCGGGGCTCATGCAGGAGGCAACCATCAATGTGTTTCTCTCACATTGATGTTTCTCTGTCTTTCCTTCTCTTCTTCACTCTCCATAAAAATCAATGAAAAAAATCCTCAGGTGAGGATTTAAAAAAAAAGGACTGCCAAAAGCTAATATTTTCAATTGCTTCAGTCATTTCATCATCAAATGAATATAAAATTATCTTTAAATCTGCATTATTAAATGTATACATTTATTCAACAGAAATGTATTGTGCATTTTCTATATATCAACACTGTATAAAGAAATTGAGATACAAAAATGAATAAAAAATTTAGGAAATAATAACTTCCACATATACAAGTCAATGTTGGATTAATTTAATTATTAATGGAAAGCTATGTGTTATTCACCTTTATTTAGACATAATTAAGAGGAATACTCGTATATCTGATAGGGAACAAGACATAAAGTTGGCAATAAATGTTCTTCAGTTAATTTCAGTAGAAAAGAATTCTAAGCTAGAATTAAACTTTGAGGATGATGTTATACTATTTCAATATACAAATGACCATGTCAAAAATGTGAATTCTAATAAAATAAACTGCTATTCTATGTGTTCCTTTAAAGATATAAGCTACTTGGAGTACAATGGAGTCTTTCATGTCATATTAACCAATTACTTAATAAAATATCTTTAAAAATCTAAGATGTTAAGACTATAATAATCATTCTCTTTATCATCTAACCACCACATAAAATATAGATAATGGGAAATGATAATACATTATGAAATATAGCATGATTGATTAATGATTACTAGTTTAATATGATAATTCTATTTTGTAGTAAGCAAAATAAAGATTTTCTACACACACACACACACACACACACAAGCACACACAGGCACATGCTTTCCAAATTTCTTGCAGAATGTAGATGTCCTCCCCCTGCCCCCAAGACAGACTATATGGATCGGAAAAAGGTTGGAACTGAAACACAAACATGAAATATGGGAATTGCTAAAGTGTTAGGTTAGAAGGAGCTTAGTATATAATTAAAAACATGTGAACAGAAAGTTAAATACAGCCCCAAAATATCAGAAATAATTCCTTACAGGGCACACACAACTTGATTTTGTAAAATGTTGTGAAATGGCAATGACAGTATCAGGACAGATAAAAGCAAAAGGGGGTTTGGGAGGGAAAGGCAAAGTGACATCTTCTACTTCTTCTCAAGGAAATACAAATGGAAGCCACACGCCTCCATGTGCAGTTGTCTGATGGTTGCTTGTGGTTTTCTCTTACATTTTTTTCTCACTGAGTAATACAGAATTACAACATGCATGCCGCTTTAGTGCTCCAAATTCCTAAGGGAATTATATCTCTTTTATGCTCACATGCAACTCCAAAGAGGAGTTATGAGGAGGGCTTTTAAATTCTAAAAATGTCATGCAAAAGAAATGTCCTGGGTATGAAAGAGGTAACTTTCACTTAACAAAATGATTCCACTGATGGTGTGATTTTGGGTGGGAAAAAGGTTGAACTATTTTTCTAAGGCATATGAGATGGTATCCTGAGAAGGATTTTTAAAAGCAATCCGTTTCTACAATTTGTATTAAATTATTTATTAGTGAGAGAATGCTAGCAATGTGGCATTACACACAACCACCATGAACTACTTTCTATAACTGTCTCCATTATTAAAATTCAAAGCCAAGCCTTGAATCCTACAAATAAATTGTTACAAAATAAAATACATTATAAGCATGGCCCTGGGTTAATGTTATCTGTTTATTTTCACCAAAAGTAAATATCAATATAAATAAACTATGAAATGAAAGGAAGCAAAGGTACCCAAACTCTCCAAACCTTGTGGAAGTGAGATAATAACATTGATAAAGCTCAGTAAAATCTCAGAGCTTAGAAACCCTAGAGACTTGTGATAAGTGAGTGGTATTACTGACTGAGGCATTTAGAATTATGAGAAGCCAATAGCTCTCTCTCTTCCTCTGCTTTCTTTCTTTAATTTTATTTTTTTCACAGGCATCCTTTTAAAAAAATTGTTAACACTATTACAGATGTCCCCCCAGGCCCCGCCACCCCTCCCCAGGCCTTCACCACTCTGTTGTCTGTGTCCATGGGCTATGCATATATGGTCTTTGGCTACTCTCTTCACCTTCTTTTATACAGTCCTCCCCAGGCCCCTCCAATTTCCGTCTGTTCCACGTATCCATACCTCTGGTTCCTCGGCTTTCTTTTCCTTAACACCCACAACTCAATAGCATTTGTTGAACTTCTACTGTCTAGGAACTATGTCAAGTGTTGAAGAGGATACTAAAGATGAAAGAAAACATAGATCTCACTCTTGAAGATCATAGCTAGTAATAAAGAGTGAAATATCTTTTATAAGTAACAGTGATACAATAGAAAGTAGGGAATTATTACTTATTGAGTGCGTTCATGTACTAGGCGCCACGTTAGAAGTTATATATATATTATCTTAGTTTAATCCTTAAGCCATCTGTTGAGATAAGACATTATTATCTCTGCTTTACAGAGAGAAAAATGAGACTCAGTGATTGAGTAACTTGTCCAAGATCACAGAGCTTGCAAAGGGGGAAACTATATTCAGTTAAGGGAGAATAAAGACATCTTGATGGAAGAAGTGGTGGGTAAATATGAAAGGTGATCATATTTGAATATGTGGAAACTGAGTGTACCTGGGGGCTGAGAGGAAAGCAGTTCTGGAGAAAAGACTATATTCTAAGAAAAGATAAATGGAGAAAAACAAATTTAAAGGGGGGGAAGTAAATGGTTTGACTTGGTTTGGATGAAGCACAGTGTCCAGAAAGAGCATTAATGAAGAATTAACAGGAGGTCAGGCTGAAAAACAGGCCAAAACAAAAGATGTGAATGCCAGGCAAGGAACTAGATTTTATTCCACTCTAAATGATAATTACATTGAGATTCAAAGTTGTAAGGTTAGAAGAATGACATAATGACATAACCATATTGGAAATTTTTTATCTAGCTGACGTGTATAGGATGATATTGGTTGATGCTACACTTAATCCCCACTCTCAGTATCTTCACCATAGAGACAGGAGCATGTTGAATGCTCATTTTCCTGACTCCAGCAATGACTGGCTAGGCAAAAGTCATGTCTTCACAGTGTGCAGAATGGCACTGGGAAGTCAGAGTCAAAAAAAAAAAAAAGAGAGAGAGAATGTAAAATCCTGTCACGTGGGCAGTGAGCTAGAGGATATAGTTGTATAGTTGCTCTGTTAGTCATTAGCAAGGCTGCAAAGAGCATTAGCACCATGACTCTTTCTTTCAGTTTTTACAATGTTTGAAATATAGTTTTTTTATAAATCTTTATTGTTGAACGCATTAAATATGTCTCTTCCCCCCTACCCCACAAGCCTTCACCACCCACTACCTGTGTCCTTGGGTTATGCATATACATATATGAGTTCATTGGTTGGTCTTTTCCGCCCACTCCACCTTCCCCTGCCTTCCCTCTGAGGTTTGACAGTCTGTTAAAAAATAAACCCAGCCCTAACCTGTTTGGCTTAGTAGATGGAGTGTCAGCCTGCGGACTGAAGGGTCCCAGATTCGATTCCGGTCAAGGGCATGTACCTTGGTTGTGGGCACATACCCAGTGGGGAGTGTGCAGGAGGCAGCTGATCGATGTTTCTCTCTCATCGATGTTTCTAACTCTCTATCCCTCTCCCTTCCTCTCTGTAAAAAAAACAATAAAATATATATTGAAATTAAAAAAAAAAAACACAACCCAGAGACATAGAAACATAGCTCCATGACTCTTAACACCTGGTAGTAGAGGGGCAAGGAAAAGGAGGACCTAGGATGAAGAGAGGAACACAGAAAGGGGATATAGGACTGGAGACCCAAAAAAAGGACTCAGTTACCAGAACAGGGATGCCTTGATCCTGGCAGAAAGCCAATTATTATAAATAAAACATGGCACCAGAACCACACTTAGAGCAATGGCATTGATCTTCAGTCACCTGCATGTTGGAAAAATGCCTCTTTAAATACCTCGTGTTTAGGGTCCTGGCTAAAACTGGGGATTTCCCAGATTTGGAGATGTGGCTAAGTCATCCTCAGATGGTGAGTCTGTGAAAATTGACAGGATTTCATATCCTTCTTGACTAATAATATTAAAAGAACTACAAAAAAAATAGAGGTTGAGTCTGTCTTGAGCACCACAATTTCACAGCCTTGTCACTGTGCCTTGAACATAGTACCAGCTAAATAAATACTTGAGTAATTGAATTGAACTATGTTAATATGAATTAATGAAGATATATCAAGGTGATTTTTATGGCAAAAGATTAATATTGCCCCACCCCCAAATAATTACTGCCGTTAGTTCAAAATAGAAATGCTCATGTCTTTTTTCTAGTTTCCTTTCCTTCTTTCTTCCCTTACTTACACTCTGTTGTCACTGTCTTTTCTTTTAACCCAAACCATTTTTTTCAAGTCTTTGGGACATTATTTACTTTACCCCACCCCTTTTTCTCTCTAAGATTTTGATTTCCTTTGTTTCAGTGGATTCACAGCAATATCCTCTTCATTCATTTTCTTGCCTCTTTTCCATCTTAACCACAGCTGCTAGAATTACCCTTTTTCTTTCTAATACCCTTTCCCCATCTTATTTCCCTTCTCAAGCACCATTTTCTCACCCATTTTGGTAAATGCAAAGACTCACCTCCCTTCCCCAAGGCCTATTTTTGTATTTATTTTCATGCTATCACTGCAACAGGGTTACTTCCATTTAGCTTTCCTGTCTTCGCAGTTGTTTAAAAATCGAATTTAAATCCATCTAACCATCTTTAACTTTAGAAAGATGATGGAAAGAACTCCCTTCTGCTGATAAAACAGATGTGCTCCTTTTGCTATTGGTCTGCAAATGAAACCTTATTAATCTGGAGGCTCTTACTAAAGAAGTGCAATACTGAAGAAGCAAAATTGAGTTTTATACTCTCTAAGGAAGAGTTTTGCACTGTATAATAATACTGTGAAAAAGACGACATGGGAATATTTACCCTCTATAAGAAAACTCTCACAGACATAAACATTTGTACATGAACAACAAGTTGCCAATTATAATTCTGCCCAAATCTTTTATAAACTTGAAAGGATGTGCAATTTCCCAACTCAAACATTTACAACTCTTTTTTTTTTGGAAGTTATCTGTTTATAAATCTGATTTTATCTTCCCAGAGGAATCATAATATAAATATAGTTTATTTTCCCAGTCCAATTCACAAAAGCCTATTCCTAATGTACCTAAAAAAATTCTTGTTGTACAACAGAAACAATACTGGTAATTCTCCTAATGGAAAAATCCATTGAGAGTTGGAATTTGGGATTTTAGAAGCTTTTCCCTCACAATACTAACCAGTCACAGGGAGGGTCTTCCCTGGGTGACATGGATATGACTCAGGAAGGGGGTTTTGAGGACTAGTTAAGGGAACTTGGATAAAGCTTGTTTAGAAGGCAAACTTTCTTCGTTTTCCTCCCTTAACTAGTTACAAAAGGAGATAGGAGGAGAAGGTAAAGAGAAAGTTTTGCAATGTTTGTGCGCTTCCCTTTCCCCACAGTTAAAAAAATGTGCTAAGAAGACACAGGGATGAGGGAGGAACAAGATCAGCAGGGAAGAAATGCAGGTAAATTTGTTATTTTGAATCTTGTATTTATAAATAACAAAAAATAAGTTATGAAGAGGTTTAGCTGATAAGTCTTATAAAATCAGAAAAACTGAAAAAGATCAAAATTTAAGAAAAAAGTGGATATCCTTTTAAATTATCAAAGAGATGATTTTTTTAAAAAAAAGGAAGACATACCCAGTTATTATGTACACTGTATATAACTAAAATCGTTTTTAGTGACCCAAATAACAAAACATGGACATTTTAAGAGAAATTTGATCAAATAAAAGAAAGGCTTCAAGCATTTAAGAGCCCATTATAAATTCCTAATTCAGGTTTTAAATGTACATTGTTTGCTTTTTCATTATAAATCTGGATGAAACAAATTTAATGTATAGTTTACATACATTTACTCAAAGAAAAAGTGGATTCATGATAAGGTGGTATTGTATAACTTATAAAATACTATAACTGCTATATATATTGATAATTGCATTTACTATATATATAAGCCATTTCTAAGTCTTTATATTTTTAGTTAGATAAAATTTGTTAAAAGCTTACTTTATATTTAACATCCACTTTTTGTTTTAAAAAAAAAACCCCGAGAGTAGATTAGGGGTTAGAAAAATAATACATAAACTGGTAGCCAAAATTAAGGAAAATCAGAGCAGGTTACCATTTGAGAATGCCAGTCATATTATCCCTCAAAAGTTTCTAAAATTTTCAAGTGGAGGTTGCTATACAAACTTTATTTTTCTGAAGTATATTTAAGACCTGGCATAAAGGTATTCTGAAATACCATAATATACTCTTTTTAAAAATTTTTGTTTATGTTCAATTTCATGGAGGAAATAGAACTAAAAAAAACAAAAAAAAACAAAAAAAAACAAAACCAAAAAACAAAAAAAACCCTCACCTGAGGATATGTTTTTATTGATTTTTAGAGAGAGAGGACGGGAAAGAGAGACATTGATCCATTACCCTCCATATGTACCCCAACCAGGGATTGAACCCATAGTCTTTTGGTGCACAGGTTGATGCTCCAACCAACTCTGCCACTCAGCCAGGGCCCATAATATACTTTTAAATCTCAGCTACAGGGACCCGGAATGTTCCTAGTTCTGTTCATCCTGGGCTTCCTGTGCTGCTAGTTCATCATCTTTCTTCTGCTCATTAACTGTAGTGGTACACTCAAGATTTATTATGACTTTGTTCTTTTTACAGTTATTCCTTTTAACATCTCATTAACTAATATGCTTTTAATGCTTTTTGTCCAATTTCCAAATCGTTACATCCATATCTGAATTTCTCACTCTTTGTTTTGTCAATAGGACACTTGACTAGCAGATATAGCTGCCAACCCACATCACTGCCTCCCTCCAAGACAGTGGCGGAACAGGTTCCATATGTCCTTAGGGCTTCCTGCATTCCTCTAGCAGCTGGATTATGCTAGACCTTCTGGGGGCAGGTCAGAAGTGCCAGAGAGTTAACACCAGGCACAACTCTCAACAATGAAGAAAAGTAAATTAGTGGATAGATACATCAATTTCTGTGCACCTTGGTGGGACGAGTCTGAGGCAAGCTCTACACAGTCTCTCCTAAGTTCTTCAGCAGGACTGAGCCCCAGTCCACAGCAGTAACCTGTTCATTGATGCATCTGTTTCCTGGTTTTCATGCCATCCCTGTGTTATATTCCCACTTCCTCACAATGCTTCCTGGGATCATCTCCCAGATAAATTATTTATGCTCAAATCCTTATCTTAAGAACTGCTCTGGGATAGTGAGAGGTGATACAGGCTAAGACAGAAGTTCCATTAAAACTTAAGATATGTTAAACATTATCATCCTCCCTCAAATGTCTTTGATTAACACTCCAATTTCTTTCATTGTCTATTATCTCATTTCTTCCCTAGAGATATACAGGGGTATGAGGGTTTCAGAGACAAACTTGACTCCTGCTCCCTGTTTTATGGTATCATCCCAGGTGAGTCATTTATCTCTTCTATTTTGCATATGCAATACTTCCCGAGGCTGTTTTGTTTTATTTGGTAATCAAATAAAATAAAACAGGAAAAACACCTTTTACTTTGTCTTCATCCCAGTATAATGTAGCAGTTGCAAACTTAGGGAATAAGCTACAACTTGCTTTGATGAGTTTTTTCCCTCCAATAATTACCTTGAATCAACTAAAAATTTAAGTGAGAAATCTCAAATAATGCAAGTATTTTTTAAATGAATATAAATTAATTACATGTCAAACTTTTTCTCATGAGTGTACTGTGAAGAGGACTGCTCTATTGAAGTATGTGGGGGGTTTTGTTTGTCAGACATCATTAATATACAGAGCTCATAAAAATTATAAATAATATTCTCTTGGTCTAATATGAAAATTAGTACATAATGACAATTTATGATATTGACTAACAAAGATATTGTGAAAGTCATTTATTTATCAAACAATCTAGGACAGAAATAGCATTTGGTATGTCGAGGGGAAAGAAATATAAGGGAAACTCAAGAAATAATTATGTTATTTACAGGTATTACAGGGTTAAGGGTGAAACATTAATAATGTCAGTTCCTTCTCTATAGCTTCCTACAGACTACAATAAGTAGTAATATTAAATTTGTTGTTTGGTTCTGACTCATTTCTGAACCTCCCTCCTTTTGTACTTTCATCTTTATACACATTACTCTCTTCTAAAATTGCCTCATTTTCTTCAATGATTTAGGGCTCAAAAGATTTTATGTTGACTGTATTCACATTTAATTATAAATCATGTCTTCAGCAGTTGGTTTATATTGAAAGTGGGGAATGAATTCAATATCTGTCTATAATGAATCAAATGAAGCTGGTAGGATGAGAGTCTACATGATCAGAGTCTGTGGATTTACAATAACATTATTAGTACATGATTAATCAGTACCTAATGTGAGCCAGTTCACAGACGACATCTAGTAAGTCGTTCTGTCTTACATTAAAGTCCTGTGGCTCTGTTTCAGATCAGTTAAGAGTTTTGCTTTAGATGATAGTACATTGTTCACTTGCCATCTGGCCCAACAGCTGACGTGGCTCATACAGCCCTGAAGAGGCCCCGCTGAAGCTCTACTCCTGGGAAATATTTGGTCTACTGTGTGGTGTCATGATTACTGGCTCACAGCTTTTTATATCCGTTGAAAAAGAATGGCAGAAAAACCTCTATACTGAAAAATTCCTAAATTGGAATTAATTTGTTAGAAAAGAGTTCACTTACCTGAGGACCAGGCTGACCCTGAAATTGAAAAAGAAAGAGTTACAAATGGGTTTTCTTCAGTGAATTGTTCACTTAAAACTCAAACTAGTTCTGAAATTTTTTTCAAAATATTTCTGAAAATAACCATCAATACCTAACTACTGGCAAAACTTTACTTTGTGGTTTTAAAATCATATTATAGTTTACATTTTTACTCGATGTTATCATCTAAGATCTTGATATTATGGTCTATTACATGTAACTCCAAAATGACTCAAGAGTTTTAGTATGCTCTAGAATCAAATTGCAGAAGGAGAAGGCAAAGGGACATCTACCTCACATGATCATAATGAATGGTTAGTGAAAAAGAGGGTGTACTCGCACAGACCATTACTGTGAGCTACATATTCCAAGGTGGCACAGAGTGAAGGAAAAAAGAGGCAGATATCTTAGTTTTAGAACTCACCAAGGCTTTGGATTTCTCATTGTTTAATAATATTTTAATCAATTTTAAAAATAAATATTTCTCTCTTATTGTGCATAATCTAACCTATGGGCATCTTGAAAGGACAGGAGGAAAGGGTCTGGCTCAATTAAGTGCATCATAACTCCTCAAATAGTCAATAGATTATGTAACCTCTGGCCAATCTAATTAATTTGGAATGTCACTTTTTTGTTTAAGCTGATAAAAACTTCAAAGCAGCATAATTGTATATGTTTGTCACTAAGAGAAAAATCACCTGTGAATAAAAGTATTGATGACACATCACCTTCTTAAAATCCCCAGTTGGGTTTTGTGTAAGATGAAATGAAAGAAAAAGTTCACACTGAGTTAAGGTATCTTAAAAAATACATTAATAATGTACAATCTTGGCCCTAACTGGTTTGGCTCAGTGGAATAATGTACAATCTCATTGCATCAGCAAAATGCCACTGAGTATTATTCAGGAAAGCATGGTGCTAATACAATTCCCAGAGAAGACTTGCTCTCTCTTAGCCCCTCTCTGAGCTTAGAATTTCTTTGATGATTTGTTCTCTTACTGGGGATAGAACAGATGATTTTCAAAAGCATTGTCTGAATGTGGTTGGCCAGGTTTTGTGTAATCAAACCATGAAGGGGAGCTAAACCAGGCTGCTGTGGAGGTTACTCACTCCACTCCTATACTCTTTAATGGCAGAGAGAGAGAAAGAGAATAATATTCACTAATTCCTAACCAAATACTAGACACTTGGGATTTGTTATTCCATTTACTATTTATAAACTTCCCTGCATTTTACAAATGAAGAAACTGAGGCTCACAGAAATAAGTGAAAAATCACACAGTCTATAGATGGGGTGGCAAAATTTAAACCAAATCTGATTCTGAAGTTCATGCTTTTCCACCCGTTCATTCTGCCTTTTAGTCTGGAAGTTTAAGAAAAAAAGAAGTAGGCTTGCTCAGATCAACGATGACACTAGAGCACTCTTCAAGAGACTGGACTTTCTAAACCACTCCTCGGCTACAAGGTGAACCTCTGCCTCCAGATGCAGACCTCCAAACGGCAGGACCAGACTGCTAACTGATGCCTGTCCAGAAACCAGGTCAGCAAAGGTTCTGGAGGGGAACAGACAGCCCTAACATCGGCTCTCAGCATGGAAGACCTACAAAGGCAGGGCTCTTCACTTACATGCAAATATAGATCTTGCCAGATCCATGTAATAGGTGAAACTGCAACACATGCTCACTCTCACCTGCCCTCTCGATGTTTTAAGCTTCTGACCTTTCTGAAATTTAAAACTACTGCAAACTCAGAAATGTAAACATTTATAAAACCTTGGAATACATTACATCTCTTGAATGTTTTGGTAAAAACTCAAATGTAGGATTCTCCAAAATCAGAAAGAATTTCTTCAACAGAATGTATTTTAGAATTGTTGCTGAAATTTTTTGCTTGTCCTACAACTGAGAATTTTCCTGTCTGTTTTAAAATGTGGCATTTGTGTCATTACACTGAACAAATGATTTTAGCATAAAGTGTACATATACTTATGTTATTGTATACAAACATACATTGTGTTATACATTTTATATTAGTGATAGTGAGAATAAATAGTAAATGATGGTGAAATGAAAAAGTTGCTGTATACTTTCCAAATGAGCTTTGGAAAGTATACAGCAACAGAAAACTCAGATTGCCCTAACATGTGAAATGAATTTCAGGTGTGCATGCATGTGAATATGTTTATGTTTGTCTGTAGGGTGGGGAACATGAAAAAGAGGGATGGAAGTGGGTTAGTAGAGAGGCTTCCCAGAAACACGATGCATACAACATGACAAATTTGGTAAACTCTCCCTAAAACATGGATTACACAATGCAATCCTTATAAATCTTACCCAAGATTTTAGGACTGCCTACACTCAGTGTGATGTAACAAACTGTGCACTAGCAGACACAGTGGAATACCTGTCAGAAACAGTCTAGCAACTGGAATATTTTCTTTTTATTTTATGTATTGATTTTAGAGAGAGAGGAAGGGAGGGAGAGAGAGACAGAGAAAGAGAGAAACATCGATTAGTTTTTTCAGTTATTTATGCATTCATTGATTGATTCTTGTATGTGCCCTAGCTGGAGATCGAACCTGCAACCTTGGCTTATGAGATGAAACTTTAACCAACTGAGGTACCCGGCCAGTGCCAGCTAGAATCCTAAAAGAGTCATCTAAAGAGGAGAGGTATCTGTGGGCATGGCAGTGAGAGTTTCCTGCAGGGTGCTGAGCATATAGGAAAGAAGAAAAGAGCCCAAAGTGAAGCTGGTCTCAGAAACACCCTGTGAGTGAAGGCATTAGGTGGTAATGTCTTCCTCATGACAAATCACGAAAAGAAATATCCAGAATTTTCCATGTTGTTTCTGAGTAATTCACTGAGGAAAACAAGTATTTTCATTCATTAGTGGATATTTTTCAGTCTACTGTAATTTATAAGTAGTGAATATTACTAGTAATCAACTATGAAAGTTATTTTTTCCATCTAAAATACTTTTTAAATGAATAACTTATAAATTATGATGAAAACTCACAAAATACAACTTAGTTGAATTTTAAAAATAAAATTCCTGAAAAGGACCTTTTTAGCAAACAAATCACCAAACTGTTACTGTAAATAAAAACTGGAATTGAGTATAATCAAGAGCCATGCCAAGGGAAATAGTTAAATCACAGAAATATTGACATTTGGAACAAACATACATGCAAAGATGGAGAATGCCCAATGCTCCCAGGGGCTGATCTACTGAATGTCAACAGCTCAGTGTAATGCCCTCAAGACAGCTAAGGCACCAGGGTAAAGTAAAAGGAAAATCAAGGGGAGCCGGCTTTAAAAGTGCTAATCAGAACGGTATGGTGGAAAACGATCAGCCAGTAGCTGCTGCTTGACTGAAAAGTGTTCAGAACAAGCTGAAAGTTCTGTGAGGCAAGTAAACCACAATGGAACATGAGAATGAGATGACATATCACTGGAGGATGAACTGTTACATTAGGCCATTAAAGAGCAATATTAACCATTCTCTGCTGGGCTGTTATCACAATATGGTAGCCAGAAAGTGCTAACACTCTTCGTAAATCTACAAAGTCTTAGATTTCTGACTGAGACAATTAGATGCACTACATGATACTTCTTTTATGGATGATAAATCTGTGGCATCCCTTTTCAGCTGGGACAAATACTGTTTTCCCATTCCCACATGCACAGATAGGCACACAAAATTTGTATTTTTAATTTTTAAATATATCTTTATTTATTTCAGAGAGGAAGGGAGAGGGAGAGAGAAGTAGGAACATCGATGAGAGAGAATCATTGATTGGCTGCCTCCTGCAGATCCCCTACTGGGGATTAAGCCTACAACCTGGGCATGTACCCTGACCAGGAATCGAACCATGACCTCCTAGTTCATAGATCAATGCTCAACCACTGAGCCATACCCACTAGCTAAAGTACAATCTTATTTTGAAATATTGATTAGGATAACAGACTCACATAAACTTACTGTGATAAATTTTAAATAAAACCACTTTCACTTACAAAAGCTTGAAAGAATATTAGTACTGCTCATGCAACTCTAAAAGGTGCTACCTCTGCTTCAAGGTAATTAGAAAGCAGTTACTTCAATAACTTAGAAACTGTTCATTAGGAAACCCAAGTTTGATGACCATTTTTAATACCCTCATTTCAGATTTATTTCATTCTCTTGAATTGAAAGAAAATACTTCAAAACAATAATTTCTATATTTTGCATTTTGGAACCTTTACTGCCCAAAAAGATCACTACAGTGGGGCCTTGACTTACGAGTGTCCCGACTAACGAGTTTTTTGAGATACCAGCAGTCTCTCGGCCGATTTTTTGCATTGAGTTGATAGAGTAATTTGAGTTAACGAGCTCCTTAATGAGCTCGGTCTCAGAACGAATTAAATTCGTAAGTCAAGGCCCCACTGTATTATAACTCCATTTTCTCATGAAAGTTCTCAAATCCACACACTAGGATGTCAAGCTTATTTTTCCCTCAGGTGAACACACCTGAAGTGGCCAATCAGGTAAAGCTTTAGAACAACATCAGAGGAACTCTGAGTGGCAACATCACTGCCCTGGTGGCAGGCAGGAGGTTTGCAGGAGCAATAGGAATCCTATCCTAGGATCATGTGGGTGGGATCCCTGAATCTTTCGAGAGTCACAGTTTGACCTAGATCTCGTAATTTCTTAATCCAATATTCCCGAAAGAGGCCTCTTAACTTCTGTTCACTGCAGAATAAATGCATCCATGTCAAAGAGAGAATCTTCCCATCCAGTGAATATTATTCAGATAACAGAGAGGGAACTGAGTCAGGCAAAGACTGCAGGGGCTTCACAGGACGAATTAGACCCTTCACACATGGCACAGAACAATAACATGAGAGTTCTATCCTGAAGAAAAATCCCTTCCTATTTTGATTAAGCTTCCATATCCAATTAATGAGAGGCTATTACATCAAATTAGTTTAATAGTTATAAAATGCTATAAAATTTAGCGTGGCAATTTAAAGTAGGCTATATGTCCAAAACCAAAAAACCATTCAACTAATACAAATTTAGATAAAAAGCTTATAAATTTAAAAACAAATTAATACACAAGTGGTATATTACAGATAAAAGCAACTGAAGAAGTAAAGCACTAAGGATTGTGTGAATTAATTTTAAAATGCTTTGCAATGACTGCATAGTCTTGCAATGTCTATGCTTCCAAGGTTTCTTACATGCTTGACTAAAATAAACATTATTCATAATTTATACTGCCTAATGTGTTACCCTACGGGATAGAGATTAATAATTCTTACCTTAGCCACAGTCACATAATATTTCTTAGATAAGAGCATTTCAATTTAAGAATTTAAAAAACCTTAATCCTCAGTGGTTTTAATTCTGGGAAGAAGAACCATATTCTACACTAGAGGAAAATAAAGAGTTATAGTCTCAAGCCTGGTGGATATTTCTTTTTTAAAATTTGAGAGAGAAAGAGAGTGAGAGCAAACATGGAGATGGTTTTGTTGGATTCATGAAAAGAAAAGAAAAACTGATTCAAAACTTGGAAAATTTCTTCCATATTTGCCTTTCATAAATAAATACTGTATTTAAAGATTTACTCTTATACTTAAACAGGTTAACAAGTCCTTCCCTTAATAATTAAAAACATTATTATATTTTCTAACACAATACCATATTTACCTTTTCTTTCCTTTTTTATTCATATATATATATATATATATATATATATATATATACACACACTAGAGGCCCAGTGCACAAAAACTTGTGCACTCAGGAGGGTCCCTCAGCCCAGCCTGTGCCCCCTCACACTCTGGGACCCCTCAGGGGATGACCATCTGCTGGCCGAGGCCTGCTCCCCAGGGGATTGGGCCTAAGCTGGCAGTCAGACATCCCTCTGGCAGCCCACAAGCCCTCGGGAGATGTCCACTTGCCAGTGGGGAGCAGGCCTAAGCTTCAGTCGGACATCCTTAGTGCTGCTGAGGAGGCGGGAGAGGCTCCCGCCACCCCTGCTGTACTGGCAGCCATCAGCCTGGCTTGTGGCTGAGCAGAGCTCCCCCTGTGGGAGCACACTGACCACCAGGGGGCAGCTCCTGCATTGAGCATCTGCTCCCTAGTGGTCAGTGTGTGTCATAGTGACCAGTCATTCCCAGTCCTTCTGCTGTTAGGGTCAGTTTGCATATTACCTTTTTATTATATAGATAGAGGCCTGGTGCATGGGTGAGGGCCGGCTGGTTTGCCCTGAAGGGTGTCCCGGGTCAGGTTGGGGGTCCCGCTGAGGCTCCTGGCCAGCCTGGGTGAGGGGCTGATGGCTGTTTGCGGGCTGGTCAACCCCCCCCCCCCCCCCCCGCAGTGGGAACCCTCACCTCATGGAGGTTTGGCCAGACTGGGTGAGGGGCTGATGGCTGTAATCAGGCTGGCCACACCCCCTTTAGGGTATGGGGTCCCCACTGGGTTGCCTGGCCAGTCTGGGTGAGGTGCTGAGGGCTGTTTTCTGGCTGGCCAAGCCCCCGAGTGATGGAAGCTCCTAGCCTCTCCTTTTTTTCTTATTTTTCTTTTTTTATTCTGGGATTTATTTACCTTTTATAATTGAAACTTTGTTGCCTTCAGTGGAGCTCAGAGCCAGCCATCACTGGAGCAACCAAGCCTCCTGCTTGCTCCAGCTCCGTGGCTGCCGGCTGCCATCTTGGTTGGGTTAATTTGCATATAGTCACTCTGATTGGCTGGTGGACGTGGCTTAAGGCATAGTGAAGGTATGGTCAATTTGCATATTTGTCTTTTATCACAGCTTTTAAAAATTACATGTATTAGGATTAATAAAATTATGTAGGTTTCAAGTGTACAATTCTATAATACATCATCTATATATTGTGTTTAATACCCAAAGTCAAATCTTTTGTCACCATATATTTGACCCCCTTTACCCCACCCACACCCCTATCTCTCTGGTAACCACCATAGTATTGTCCATGTCTATGAGGTTTTTTTGGTTTTTTGGGGTGTTTTTTTTTTTGTCTTGTTTGTTCATTTGTTGCTTTCAGTTTTATATCCCACATATAGGTGAAATAATATGGTTCTTGACTTTTTCTGTCTGGTTTATTTCACTTAGCATGGTATTCTCAGGATCCATCCATGTTTTCCCAAATGGCAGTATTTCATCTTTTCTTATGGCTGAGTAATATTCCATAGTATATATGAACCACATCATTTTTTGTTAAGATGCTCTTTTTAATGTGTAGATAAATCATATAAATTAGAGAGAAATTTAAGAAAATTTTAAAAGAAATAACAATGTTAGGTAGGCAAGTGTATGGAAGATAACTATTGTAAATGCCAAGGCTATGTAATTATTCCATAGGCCCCCAAGGTGAGAGGTTGGTGCCCTGGTTTATAAAAAATTGTTCTCCAGCCTGACTTGCATGGCTCAGTGGTTGAGCATCAACCTATGAACCAGGAGGTCATGGTTTGATTCCCGGTCAGGGCACGTGTCCAGGTTGTGGGCTCGATCCCCAGTGTGGGGCACGTAGGAGGCAGCTAATCAATGATTCTCTCTCATCATTGATGTTTCTATCTCTCTCTCCTTCTCTCTTCCTCTCTGAAATCACTAATATATATATATATATATATATATATATATATATATGTAAAATAATTCTTCTCTGGTACATATTGCAAAGCTACAGGTATTGTTTGTTGTTACAGTGAGTCCCAGACAGAATTTTTGTCCCAAAATTCATTATGCTGCAAAGCTGCAAAGCCATATTGAGGAACACAGCAGTTTTGAGACTGACCAAGAATCCTGAAAAAATCGTCATAAACACTAAAAGGGATAGTCATGGATACCACACTCTGACTTGCTGTTATGGCCAGAGCCATATAAACCAGCATTATAAGGGTAAACATGAGTGCCACATCTTCTTTATCCAATCATCTATCAAAGAACACTTCAGTTGTTTACAGGTCTTGGCAATCATGAATAATGTTGCAATGAACATAGGAGTGAATGTATCTTTGCAAATAAATGTTTTCAATTTTTTCAGATACATAACCAGAAGAGGAGTTGCTAGGTAAAATGGTAACTCTGTTCTTAATTTTTTCCATACTGTTTTCCATAGTGGCTATACCAGGTTACATTCCCACCAGCACTAGACTGCTGTTTTTCTCCATATATAAAATTGGATCAAAGACCTAAATGTAGACCTGACAATAAATTACATAGAAGAGAACATAGGTACTAAACTTATGTATCTTGTCTTAGAGAGGATTTCATGAATTTGAAATACAAGGGAAATAAAAAAATAAATAAATGAATAGGACTATATCAAACTGAAAATTGTCTGCACAACAAAAGAAACCATCAACAAAACAAAAAGTCAACCACTGAATGGGAGAAGAAATTTGCAAACAATACCTCCAACAAAGGGTTAATATCCAAAATATATAATGAATTCATAAAACAAAAAAAAACAAAACAAAAATTGAATTTTAAAAATGGGCAGAAGACCTAGATACTTTTCTCAAGAAGACATACAAATGGTCAACAAATATATAAAAAGATGGTCAACTTCACTAGCTATTAGAAAAATGCAAATCAAAACCACAATGGATACCAACTCACACCTAATAGAATGGCAATTATCAGCAAGACAGGTAAAAACAAGTGTTGGAGAGTTTATAGAAAAAAAATGAAACCTTTTCTTTCTTATAATTAAACTAGAGGCCCGGGGCATGAATTCATGCACCAGTGGGGTCCCTCAGCCTGCAGGATCGGGCCGAAACCAGCTCTCCAACATCCCCCATGGGGTCCCAAGTTGCGTGAGGGTGTAGGCCAGGCCAAGGGACCCCACCAGAGCACAATTGGGGCAGGGGAGGGACACGACAGGTTGGCCAGCCAGGGAGAGACCACAAGAGGGCTCCAAGGCATGTCTGGCTCATCTTGCTCAGTCCTGATCGGCCGGACCCCAGCAGCAAGCTAACCTGATGGTTGGAGCGTCTGCCCCTGGTGGTCAATGCACATAATATGCATATCATTAGCATATTACGCTTTGATTGGCTGAACAGACGACTGGATGAGCAGACACTTAGCATATTAGGCTTTTATTATAAAGGATGTTCATAATGGAAACAAGAATTTTTACTGTCCTGCCAATTTTTATCACATAGTATATCTATACTAATAATAGAGGAATATGCAAATTGTCCAGGACACTGTCACAGTAACAACCAAACAGCAGGCTGCATGCAGCGACCAGGCTGGCAGGGGGGTTAGTGAGGGACAACCAAATGACTGAACAGCAGGCTGCGTGGGGCGACCAGGCTGGAGGGGTGGCTGTGAGGGGTGACCAGGCTGGCAAGGGGGGACAGTTGGGGGTAACCAGACCAGCAGGTAGGGCAGTAAAAGGTGACCAGGCTGGTGGGGGGGGCAGTTAGGGGACACCAGGCCAGCGATGGGGGGCAGTTGGGGGCAACCAGGCTGGCAGGGGGGCAGTTAGGGGTGACCATGCCAGCAGTGGGGGCAGTTAGGGGTGACCATGCCAGCAGTGGGGGCAGCTAGGGGCAATCAAGCAGGCAGGCAGAGGCAGTTAGGAGTGATCAGGTTGGCAGGAGGGTCAGTTAGAGGCAATCAGGCAGGCAAGCAGATAAGCAGCTAGGAGCCAGCAGTCCCGGATTGTGAGAGAGATGTCCAAGGGGTCCCAGATTGGAGAGGGTGCAGGCTGAGCTTAGGGGACCCCCCTCACGCACGAATTTCATGCACTGGGCCTCTAGTAATAAATAATTTGGTTTATGCCATGTTTATTAACATCTTTAAAAGTGTGCTATTTTATTGCTCCAGATAAATATTGGAAGCCAATTTATAAACATTTAATAGAAACATTAAGTTTAGATAGGTGCCCAATTTTAATTTTTTATATTGTGCAAAAAGATGGACTGACTTCTCTCTACACTTGTCTGTCCCACATATTTTGCATTAATAAAAGTGTGCCAGCAGAGTCAATAAATTCATAATGCACGAGTCACATACTGCTTATTGCTGCAGTGATAGAGAACTCCAAAAAATGAAAACCTATTTTAAAATTGGGGAGGGAGTGGTTCTTCAAGCTAATAATCTTCAAGCTGTTTTTCTTTAGTGACCAAGATGTCTGGGGCTGCACTGGGGGTGGGCACACAATACAATATACAGATGATGTATCATAGAATTGTATCCTTGAAACCTATATAATCTTATTAACCAATGTCACCCCAATAGATTTAATTTTAAAATAATCTACACTAATAAAAGAGAAAAATGGTAATTGGCGTACGGCAATACCTTTTTCATTGGCTAATCAGGGCTATATGCAAATTAACTGCCAACTAAGATTGGCAGTTAACTGCCAACAAGATGGCGGCTAATTTGCATATGTAGGCACAATGCAGGGAGGCGAAAGGGAAAGCAGGAAGAAGCCCCTGCCACTGACAATGATCGGAAACCCAGGGGGGAGCTAAGAGCTGGGGGGCCCTGGGGCCGCCTTTGCCCTGCCCCCCAGCCATGATCGGAGAATCAGGCGCCTTTGCCGCCCTGGCCAGTGATAGCAGGAAGTAGGGGTGGAGCCAGCGATGGGAGCTGGGCACGGTCGAAGCTGGCAGTCCCAGGAGCTAGGGGTCCCTTGCCTGAGCCCAAAGCGAAGCCCACGATCGCGGCGCCCACCGCTGCCACTGCAGGTCCCCGCTGCCTGGGCCGGAAGCCTAGGCCAGAGGCATTAGGCCTGGGCAGGGGCGGAGCCTGCAACCGCGGGGAGCTGGGGGTACCCTGCCCAGGCCTGACACCTCTGCCGGAGGCCTCAGGCCTGGTCAAGGGGCCAATCCGGTGATTGGTGATCGGAGGGTGATGAGGGTCAACTCCTCTGGCCGAGGCATCAGGCCTGGGTGGGGGGCGGAGCCAGGGATTGGGGGGATATGATGGTCCCCTTGCCCAGGCCTGAAGCCTGGGTCAGAGGCGTCAGGCTTGGGCGGGGAGTGGAGCAAGCGATCAGAGGGAGATGGGGGTCCCCTGCCCAGGCATGATTCCTGGGCCAGAGGCCTCAGGCCTGGGCGGGGGCCAGAGCCAGTGATTGGGGGGAGATGGGGGTCCCCTGTCCAAGCCTGACACCTCTGGCGGAGGCGTCAGGCCTGGGCAAGGGGCCGATCAGGTGATCAGAGGGTGATGGGGGTCTACGCCTCTGGCTGAGGCATCAGGCCTCGGCTGGGGGCAGAACCAGTGATGGGGGGAAATGAGGGTCCCCGGCCCAGGCCTGACACCTCTGGCGGAGGAGTCAGGCCTGGGCAAGGGGCCGATCAGGCGATTGGAGGGTGATGGGGTCAACGCCTGAGGGCTCCCAGTATGTGAGAGGGGGCAGGCTGGGCTGAGGGACACTCCCCCCCCCCCCCCCGACACACACCCAGTGCACGAATTTCGTGCACCGGGCCCCTAGTTTTTAAAATAAATGAAAATAAAAACTGCCACTTACTGACTGCCACAAGTCACCAAGAGCTTTACAAACGGCATCTCGATTATAACACATTTGTAAATTAGGGTCATTTCCACCATTTTGTAGTTGAATAAACCAAGTTTCAGAGAGGCAAGGTAATGTTCCCAGAGACACACAGCTTCTAAAAGGGAAAGCTAGAATATCAACATAGATTTGACTTGACCCCTTTTGTGTTCTCACTTGCTTCATGCTGGTGGCTGAAGCCATAGGCTTAGGATAGATTACCCAAGGGAATTAAATAGGAGTGATTCTTAACACTTTTTTACGTTAGATAAAAGCTATAGCTGCACATATACACACATATGCACAGACCCAGGCACACAAACACAAATCTTGATATCTATCCCTAGATTCTCTAGTGAATCATTCACTCCAGGTTAAGATCCCTTGGGTAGAGAAATATAAACAAGAGAAGAAGAGTGTCCCAAAAGGAAAGTGAAGCTGAAAAGAGTGAAAAACAACAACTTCGAGTTAGTTCAAGATTCAAGAGCATTTAAAAATGAAATTTAAGTAAGGACCACAAAGAGTCCTAAGAAAGAAGTATATAGCGATATAGGCCAACCTCAAGAATCAAGAAAAATCCCAAATAAATAACTTAACTCTACACCTAAAGGAACTTGAGAAATAAGAACAAACAGAACACAAAGTAAACAGAAAGAAGAAAATAGTTAAAATCAGAGCAGAAATAAACAACATAGAAATTTAAAAAGATTAGAAAAGATCAATAAAACTAAGAGCCCTTGTGACCTCCCTCCAATTGCTTCAGGCTCCCGACCCCCAGCACAGCCTAGTTCCTGCTTAAGCGTCCATTTCTCTAGACAAAGTCCCATCCAAGCTTCAGGGCTTTCACCTCTTCCACAAAGATTTGCCTGCTTTCATACAGCATATGGGAACTTGATTTCCCCTGAATATCCACAGATTGTTGTTTTAATTATTTGATGACATTGCATTCTGCCAAAATCATAGCTACTGATATCTTACCTCTCCTATTAAATGGTATGCTCTTTGGACAGCTAACACTTAAGTGGCGGCGTTACAATATGCCAGGTACCGTGCTGTTTGTTTTGTGGACATTACAGGTACCATGATTAGCCTGTTTTATAGTCGAGGAAACAGGCAGAGAGAGGTTGGGTGACTTGCCCAGTAGCATACAACTAGTAAGTGGAAATGCGGAGATATAAAATCAGGTCTGTCAGATTCGAGAGCCTACGCTTTTTAACTATTTTGCTATACTGCACCTTGAACAGTAAAAGGCATACAATAAATATTTAATTAAAAAAATTCAGCCCTAACCGGTTTGGCTCAGTGGATAGAGCGTCGGCCTGCGGACTGAAGGGTCTCAGGTTCAATTCCGGTCAAGGGCATGTACCTTGGTTGTGGGCACATCCCCAGTATGGGGTGTGCAGGAGGCAGCTGAATCGATGTTTCTCTCTCATCAATGTTTCTAACTCTCTATCTCAGTGGTCGGCAAACTCATTAGTCAACAGAGCCAAATATCAACAGTACAGCGATTGAAATTTCTTTTGAGAGCCAAATTTTTTAAACTTAAACTATATAGGTAGGTACATTGTTATTAACTTAATTAGGGTACTCCTAAGCTGGCCTTTGCTAAAAACGTCCTCAATCTGACTGAGGTACATTTCAATTGCCATGAAGTTTCAATCACACTGTACGTGCGCGCCTGCATGTGGTATTTTGTGGAAGAGCCACACTCAAGGGGCCAAAGAGCCGCATGTGGCTCACGAGCAGCTGTTTGCCGACTACTGCTCTATCCTTCTCCCTTCCTCTCTGTAAAAAAATTAATAAAATATATTTTTTTAAAAATTCATCCTTATATGAATTTTTATTCAATCAACCTACCAAGTTTCAGGCACTGTGTTGGTGCTAGAGGAAGAAGGAAAAATAAGGACCTTTCAACAGTGTAATTTGCACAAACAACACCGAGAAGTTAATGCATTCTCAGATTCCCATACTTTATCGGGCTTTTTCTGCCCCAGCAACTGGGAGAGCCCTTTGACAAAGGCTCACATTGTGAAAACTAGTTATAGTTCTCTCTTCTCATTGCAATAAAATTGATTGTATTAAAATACAAATAAATGTCAAAAAAGCCACCTTTATTTTAACAGATAATGTAATGCAGTTAATAATGCTGGGACTAAATTAGATACTGTAATGTAATTCTTCAAAAGGGTCTTGAGTACACTTCATTTCTTCTGTACTATAAGTGTTCTCACTTGAGACAGGAAATATAACTTAGCATTTTAGAGACACTGGCTAAATTACCTCTATTGATGAGGCTCAGCAGGTTCTTTCTGAATGATTCAAAATAATTGCTGAGGGATAAAAAACAGTGTTCCAGGGGCTGTAACCACAGCATGCCTGGAGCCTACTGGGGAGAGAATAAAGCACATGCTCCCATGCATGAATGGTTCTATGTGCTGCCTGTAGCATGGCTGACTGACCATCCCTGAAATTGCATAAATGAAAGGAAGTAGGCCAAGGTACACACAATTGTATTAATAATTGGGGTGCATGAAATGAATTAGGTTAGCCCACCAGGTCCTTCCTAAAGGGGTGGAAAAGCAATACAAACCTCCAGGAATAAAGTCTGCTAAAACAATCTTTTCAAAGCTTTTGACAAAGTACAAACTTCAGTCATTTATTTTTTTTCTCATTGAAAGGAAAGTTCAGGGAGAAGTTTCAGTTCAGTTCACACACAGGCACATGCACACGCACACGCACACACACACACACACACACACAGAATGGATAGTTGTATGAAGCAGGAACTAGGACACGAGAGTTCTGTAGTACTGTCCTTATTCACAAAGGAAGTCAAGGGACCTGGTTCTGCCATTAAGCAGAGGGAGGATTTTGCACCGATGTCAGAGGGCAGGGGTAGTGTAGTTCTTCGTACCTGTAGCTCTGTGTATATTCCCACATGAACAATCTGTAGTACAATGGAAACTGTCCCCCTATTTGTCCAGTCATGTTGAGATTGTAGGCAGGAGCTGCAAAAGGTAGTCCCATTCAGAAGGGAGAGGTCAACTCAACCAAACCTGATTCAGATTTTCAAATTTTTGAAGGAAACAATAAATTTGAAACCTCTTTGCTTTGTGATCCTAGAGAATAGAGTTTAACCTGCTTTTTCTTGCTATAGAAATTTCCCAGGATTTTAGGTTCTTCTTTTCAACATTTCCCTTTCATAAAGAACCCACGGTAAGTAAACAATGAGAAATATTAAACTCATTTAACAACGCTGTAGAATCAGTTTTCTTCTAGCATTTATAATTTTTAATGGCAGTATCCTTTTCAATAAACATACATAACATTCAATTTTATATCATTTCATAATAAAAATATTTTAATCCAAAAGAGCAATAAAATAAAAGTTTATAAACAATGCTAAACTAGTCAATACATTTTAATTCAATCCAATAGGAACTAGATCCAAAACCTTTTTCTTTACTCTATTTACATTTAAATTGAGGTAAACCAAAAACAACTAAAGGTTAATTTCTGCAGTTTAACTCAAGTAATTAAAGGATAATATTACTTAAAAATAGGAAATAGACTTCCTTCATGGTGTTATTCTATTTCTTAATCACAGAAGTATTTAAAAAACAGAAACATAAGGCTTCATGGCTGATTGAAACCTGAAAGGCATCTTTACCTAAAAGTTCTTATTTCTCTTAAGAAACAAACTTCATGTGCAGAAACAGAATGCACAGGGCTAATTCATCTGGAGCATCACTCAAGTAATACACTTGATGTGGTTTACGCCATGATGACGAGAACACAATAAACTGTAAAAAATGTCATTTCTGGAAAATTGGTTGGCTATGGTTCAGCAAGAGATGAATCTTTGTAACAGATGTGACATGATGACTTCGATGAATTGAACATTTTAAAATATGAAGCATTTAAAAATATTCCCTTAGAAATGAATTAATCTACATAAAACATACAATATACCATGATTCATGTGTCCATTTTCATCACTGCAGAATAGTTCTATGTCAGTGTGACAGTGTCTTACTTCAAGTTTCTGTTTGGGCTCCATTTGGGGTTCATTAATTTAAAAAACAAAGAGAAAACTTGGACTCAATCTCCAATGTTCCCACCAACTAAAATTCTATACTTTTAGAATTTCACATACTCTAAGCTTTTCATGATTTGAAGATAAAAATCTCAGGAAATGATCTTTCTTCTAAAAATACCTTTGTTTTCTACTTAGCAAGAAAATTTGAGCTACAAGACAACCTGACTGAGAAGTCAATAACTTGGTCAATATCTTGTACGAAAGAAATTAAAAGCCTTTAACTGCCAAATAGTAAAACGTATCACATAACATATATATTGGGGTATTAGAAAAGGTGCTAGTTTTATATAATTACATACATTTATATTACTGGGCTTCATATCATGCCTTTAAGGATAAGGCCAAATAACATTTACCCAATTTTGGTTATAGTTTAAAAGAATTTTGAAGATCTATAGTTTAAGGATATTATTGAGATACCATTCTTGGTATCCTAATGTATTTCAAGACAAGGTGAGCACAAATATGTAACAAGAGATGTCTGTCTGTAAGAGATTTATCATATTGATTTTAATAGTAAGTCACCTGCTGTAGCTACAGTCAGGGAGCCAAAGCAGGATGTAGAAAGGAAACACTTCACACCTGAAGTGAGGCTGACTTCCAGGCCCCAAACAAAAAATATTCTAATACAAAGCATCCCCTTTGTTATCAAAACTCTTCCCAAAAGGAATGCTTGCATTGTGCATGGAGTCTAACACTGACAATATGATAAGGGTATTATAAATCATGGAAAGCACTAAAGTAGGTCCCATTGTGTTAATCTCTGCACTTTAGGTTAATCGACTGAGTTGCTACTACCACAGCGAGAGAAGACAGGTCAATTTTCAGTAATAATTTACAGAAGTGAAAGCTTTCTACTTGATTTATTTTTAACAGAACACACACCTGGAAAATGATTGAGGTGCTTGAGTTATTAGAGTTACTGGGAAGTTCTAAACATAAATGGGAATAAAAGAAACTGCCTACTCTTTAATGATACTTCTAATGACAAAAATAAAAGCTTCCCCTCCTCACAATGATGAATAGGAGAAGGTTTCCCAATCCAAAGTCATTTGCCTGGTGGTTTTGATTATTTATATGCACATAGGAAACTTCATATTATAAGGACTATGCAATTTCTGTAGTGCGTTTCTTACAAATTAGGATATTTGATACAAGGTCAAGCAATTTTTCTTTTCATTTTGTTCAAAATGTTCCAGTGATCTGAAATTGCCATCAGTTTGTTTATGCTCTGCAAAGCTTCTCTTCCCAAACTCTACTAACATCACCAAACTGAAGATAAAATAGGGATTTCCCCTTCGCCCCCGCTCTAAACAGGGCAGCTAATGCCTATGGGAAAATAACTTCTTAACAAATAAAACCCAGGGGATTTAGTCAGGCAAAGGAACAAATCCTCATCTTTCAAACTGGTAAACAATACAAGAATTCAAAAACAGTTTCTTTTCAACTCATGCCATGTAATGTACAACATCAGTTTGTATGTAATTGCAATGTCAGATCAACTTTCCAGATGGACATGAAGAATCAATGATTAGAGGCTTAACTTTAATATGCAAAGTAGAGGGTTGGATGGGCAAGGGGAGGGGCATGAGCATGAATAAACCCCACAACTGGAAGTGGAACGTTAGGTCATTTCCTGTCTGAGGACATATAGGGCCTATTGGATAATGGTCAGAGTACCTGAAAGGAAACCACAAGCTGATTAGTTCCACTCCAAGGGATGGATTTTAAAAACCAGTTCTTATTCTTTACCCATTGATTAGAAGTCTAAATGGAAGGCTACATATGGTGAAAGTTATATACATTCGGCCACTATAACAGAAGGGCAATAAATTACCCAGGGTGCCTGCCGAGAACTCTCTAATCCACTCTTTCAATTTTCACTCTCACCTGTGAAAAAGCCTGAAGCTGTATGCCAATGGGCTGTTAATAATGTGCTCTGGAAGGGAACAAGTTGAAATTGTTCCCAAAACTGCAAATCAAGAGACAAAGTATGTGTGTCTATTACTGTTGGATGAAATTATATATCAGAACAAAAGACCGTGTCTGCAGTACAGGACTAAAGTATGCTTTCATGTGTCCTATAAACCCTGTGGCTCTGGGCAGCACACAGCCTGGGAGTGCTTATATTTATACTCCCAGAAGAATATCCTAACATCGATGTAGCTAACGGAAGCCTCGGAAAGGAAGTTTGTGATATGAAATTTAAAGTAATTGTTTTTAAATTTGCAGTTTCCAGATTGGGTTTCTACTGTGCCTGCCAAACATTCTCCTTCTTTTTCTGTGGGTTAGCTACACAAATATGGGTTTCATTTGTTTATTAATAGAAGGAAGTGGTGATTCAGCCACTTTGTATAGATGCCCTAGTTTTCCTATCTCGACTCTCCTTCACAGAACACTGTAGGATATGACAGGTCAAAAACTAGGAGGAAGGGAGAGTACGATGGGGCTGCCATTAGGAAGAGCAAGCCCCTTGCCTCTCTGGTCTGCAGCCCTTGGAGTTCCGGCCTCATGCTCACCTTAGTCCCTGCCCACCTCCTGCTGCTCCACTTTTGTCCTTTTCCTGAATCTAGATGTGGGTTCTGGGCAGTAGACATGCTATCACTAAATGCTTTCTTTCTTTTCTTAACATATTTTTATTGATTTCAGAGAGGAAGGAAGAGGGAGAGAGAGAAATATAGAAACATTTATGAGAGAGAATCACTGATCAGCTGCCTTCTGCAGGCCCCACACTGGGAATCAAGCCCACAACCCAGGCATGTGCCCTAATGGGGAATCGACTGTGATCTCCTGGTTCATAGGTTGACGCTCAACCACTGAGCCACGCTGGCTAGGCTAAATGCTTTCTTCTACATAGGTCCAAATTTCTCCTCAAGTGTGATTCAACTCAACTGTGGCAAATAGGAGAGAGACTCTTGCTGCTTCTTTCTCTCAAAAGTTTGCAGGTCTGTGTTTATTTGCTACAGAAAGATCAAATAGAAGCATTCTAGAGCTTGGTGCTGCCCACATGCACTTATGAGCCACATGCCCCAAGCATGTGACTCCACTTCTCTGAGCCCCATTTACAGCTGGTGAGTGAAATAGAGCAATACTATTAGCCCTGCCTACTTCACAGGTCATAGCATCAAATGATCTAGATAAAATGGCTTTGATCTCTAACTTCCAATTAAATGCACTGTGTAATTAATAACAAGGATGCTATTAATTCAAGTGGAAAAGGTGTATTTACACTTCACAGCCAAAGTTCTATGGCTAAGCACATGGAATATGAAAGCTGATTCAAGAAACGAGGTGAAGGAGGGAGTATTGTCAGAGAGGGGAGAAGACAGCAATAAAAGACAAGCGTGAGAGTATACCTGAGCAAGTTCGACAGGGATCTGAAAAGTGCAGCTCAAAGAGGTTCTTATTTGAAAACATCGCCACGATGGTTTTGTGCCACTGAGACTAATCTATGTTGCTAGGTTGTTGTGAAGATATTTTACAAATGTTATTGACATTTATATCCAGTTGACTTTAAGTAAAGCAGATTATACTCAAGAAAGTGAATGGGCTTTGTCCAATCAGTTGAAGTCTGAAGAGCAAAGATTGAGGTTTCCCAGGGAAGAAGTAATTTGTCTTCAAACCATAACATAAAAACACTGCCTCAGTTTCCAGTCTGCTGGACTGCCCTATAGATTGACTGACCAGCCTCCAAAACTAGACGAGCCAATTCCCTAAAATAAATCTCTCTAGATAGATAGATAGATAGATAGATAGATAGATAGATAGATAGATGGATAGATAGATAGATAGATGGATAGATAGATAGATAGATGGATAGATAGATAGATAGATGGATAGATAGATAGATAGATGGATAGATAGATAGATAGATAGATGGATAGATAGATGGATAGATATTGTATTTTGTTTTTCTGGAGAAGCCTGATGCAAACACTAAGGTCATTTTTATTGGATAATCCAGAGCCTTCTTCTCAGTCTTCACTTGTTTGCCATTTTGCAAGAACATCTACACTCCAACCATGCCAGCAATACAGCGTAGAGAAAATAGAGCCACGTGGTCATTTTAGGTCACAATGAGAAGAATTGGATATCTTTCAAAGTCAATAAATATCTCTACTTAGATATCTTACCAATAACTTAAAATACACAATGCTGAAATCTTTGTCCCCCACAAAAGGCTCCCCCTTTTTTTCTAATAGCTGACCCTACAGTGTCCTATACTGTTTCACTGCTCCTCTGGCTCATCCCTTATATCCGTTCTATAAATCCTAGAACTCCTCCTTGGTGACTTTGCCAGATGAAGCCCATCTGATGCCTGCCTTTAACCCAGCCCAGACTTTCTTCAGGTGTCCTGAGAATTACTCTCAAACCAATCATTCTAAATAGGTTCACATTTATTGCTTATCAGTTGCCCATAGCTGTTTTCTCTTGGAACTGAAAATTAAAAGTGCTAAGTCTGGCATTCAAAGCTCTCCACATGGAATTCAGAACAACCCTTTCCCATAATGACCTCTACTCTCCTTTGGCTCATTGCCCCCCTACTGCCACCCTCTTCCTCTTCACTGATCCATTTTTTCCCCATCTTTCAAGTCTCAGCTCAAGTTCTAATTTTCCTAGCCATTCATATGCTTAATAAAACTTCCTCTTTCTGAACTAGTGCTGTGACTATCTGGCATTCATTTGGCAATTAAATATAAAGTGACTTGTATTATTAATAAACTAGAGGCCTAGTGCATGAAATTTGTGCATGGGAGGGGGGGATCCCCTCAGCCCAGCCTGCACCTTCTCTAATCCGGGGCCCCTCAGGGGATGTCCAACTGCCGGGGATTGGGCCTAAACCGGCAGTCAGACATCCCTCTCACAATCTGGGACCGCTGGCTCCTAACTGCTCACCTGCCTGCCGGCCTGATTGCCCCTAATTGCTCCCCCTGCCAGCTTGATCACCCCTAACCGCCTCTGCCTGCCGGCCTGATCGCCCCCAACTGCTCCCCCTTCCTGCCAGCCTGGTCGCCCCTCACTGCCCCCCCTGCCGGCCTGGTCACCCCATGCAGCCTGCTGTTTGGTCATTACTGTTACTGTGATGGTGTCCCAGACAATTTGCATATTCCTGTATTATTAGTATAGATAGCAAACATAGGTGAAGACTTTTCTTTTCAACCAGATAAAAAACTGTCTGAGAAAGACTATATTTTAAAAATAATTTAAGGAATGAAAGAAGAGAGGGAGGGAGAAACTAAACAGGAAATCTCCCTTTGTGCTTATAGGTATCCTTCATGCAAATGCTCTATGTCCTACTTGACACCGAGAATAATCAAAAGAGACATTTTAATAAAATGTGTTGTCCTGAGGAGACATGGGTTTTCCAAGCTGTGGTGGATGTGTGTCATATCCATTTTATCTACCTTAGGTAAAGCAGTTGCTAGGTGTAGACCACAGCCAGGGAACCAAGCAAGTCAGTTAACGCCCAAGGGCTGCTCTGGACAGCAGCACCAAGGCCTTTTCATTAGTGAGCACAGTGGACACTTTTCAGTATTTATCCCATGGGCCATTTTACTGTACCTGACACTGTTTGAGTACTCCTTTCATTTGAGACTTTTAATTTGTGTCTCCCATGACAGTAGTATGTCTTTTTTTTAAAAAAAATATATTTTATTGATTTTTTACAGAGAGGAAGGGAGAGAGATAGAGAGTTAGAAACATCGATGAGAGAGAAACATCGATCAGCTACCTCCTGCACATCTCCCACCGGGGATATGCCCGCAACCCAGGTATATGCCCTTGACCGGAATCGAACCTGGGACCCTTCAGTCCGCAGGCCGACGCTCCATCCACTGAGCCAAACCGGTTTCGGCAGTATGTCTTAATTCTCCATCCACCTCTCCACACACTCCATCTCAGTCTTCTTGAAGAGCTCCAATTCTTCCATCTGTTTCTCAAAGGATAAACTCCTGGGGGAGGGAGGAGTCACATTTTCATGAGGTGAGTAGCCTGATATGCTTTAATCATTGCAACCACCAGCTATACTGTGACTATTCCTAAAGCTCTCATTCCAGCTCACACCTCTCCCCCAAAAGATATACCAACATAGTCAACTGGCTACTAGATGCTTCTATATGGATGTCCCATATGTATCTAAAACTCAATAACTCCACATCAGGCCTCAGCTTCACCCCCTACACAAACCTGCTCTCCTTCATTATCCCCTATCCCAGTGGCCCACTCTACAACTCCCCTGAGCAAGACCTAAAAGTTACCCCAACTTCCCCCTCCTTTACCCCTATATCTAGTCACACATTTATGTCATTTCTACCTCATTAATACCAGCTGAATATATCCTATTTTCTACATTTCTCTAGTCCATTCTATTTCTAAATAACTGCAACAATACCCTAATCTCTCTCTTCCTTTGTCCTCTTCTTATTCTTTAGCAAGAGTTCTCTTCCTCAAATGTTTGTCTGACCATGCCACCCCCTTCTGAAATTCTTCAGACTCTGCACACTTTCAGGATAATTAGTTAATGAGAAATATAATTTCCTTTGCAGCCTCATCCTCCTCTGATCTCTACTCTTTCTATTTACATCCCAATGTCCTCCTTGAACTTTACATTTCAACCTTATTTAATAAGCAGTTACCCAAAATGCCATTCTTTCCTGTGTCTCAAAGGCTTTGAAAATGCCAGCCTCCTTGGAAACACTGTGCTACTTAGATTCTTCACTTTGACCATGCCTTCACTTACCTCGGGTCCAGAGGCATCCCTGATCCCCTCCTCATCCAAGCATGGGTTATTTACTCCTCTACTGTTCTCCCGTGGTTCCTCGGCATACCCTGAGCATACATACTTCTCACATAATATTGCTTTGTTTTTGTTTTATTCTCACTGGACTCTAAGGTCCTTGAAGACAGTGACTATGTCTTATTTGCTATTTTATCTCCATCATATATAGTAGAGGTTGTGGCACATAGTAGGCACTTCTTATGAGTTTGATGAAAAAATAAGTGAATGAATGGGCACAGTACTTTAAATAACTATATGAATTAATTATTAATAAGGAGTCTTTTCTGCCACTATATCCAATGTGTCCATCCTTTATTCACTTCCTTGACCTTATAGAAATACATTATAATAAAATATTCTGTAGAAATAAAAGCTAGGGACATACATTTTTTTTTTGAGACTGAAAATATTATCAAGTAAGAAAACAAGAAAAAAATTGTATTTCATTCAACCCTAAACAAATCTAGGAAAGCAGGAGGACTTGTGAAAATAAAAGGTGCATAAAGGTGCACTGTCAACGCTAACCAGAAAACAGACCAACCCAGGGGCAAGAAGCATCTTGCTTAAGACCACCCACAAGTCAGCCGCAGAACCAGGATGGGCCTGGCTGGGCTGCCCACCCAGCCCACCGCATATCACGAGATCAAGCCTGGCCTGTCAGTCCTGAGCTGAGACCTGACACCTCCCCTGCCCTTGGTCTGCTCAGCACCACCCATGGGAGTGCTGTGTCTCTGGTAGGCAGGGAGGCAGTTCCCAGGCTCGTGGGCAGTGGTCTGGAGGGTGCTGGGCCTCATGGTGGGAGCCTCGCAGCCCTGCCTGCAGCCTGTAATCATCAGTGGGGCCCTGGGGGGCTCAGGCTCAGACTCTGTGGTTAGTGTCCACAGTAGCTAGGGCTGACCCCAACTTCCAGACTGTCACTGTGGATGCCAGAATGGCATCACAGCAGAGATAAGGTGAAAAATTAATAAGTAAAGCCAACTTTTTACAAGCCAAAACAATCATTCATAGCAACTTAAAAAAACCCCACAACAACAAAAAACCGATAAGACCATTTTAGGTAACTTGAGACACTTTAGATTCCACAGCTTGATGTCTCTTTAATTCCACCAAAGCAAGAACTAAAGTTCATTTAATAACTAAAGCAGGAAATTCTTTCTATATTATAGTCCAGGGTCCAATTCAAACTAAACAGGTCATTTAGTTAACTTGGGCTAAATGTAGGCCAACTTCATGATGATCACATGATCAGAAATTAAACAGGGGAGACTCTTGTGTAAGAGGAAATCGCAGCATTTAAGTAGCTGATTTGGAAGAACAAGGAACTGAGTCCTTCTCTACAATCAGGAGCTACAGAAGATTAGTAAATGCTTAGCCATTCATAAGGACACCAGGATATACTCTTAAATCACTCACTTGACCTTGATCAAAATATCAACATTTTAAAAATATATCCAAAGTTCTTGCCTCACAAATCTACAAAAGTCATATAATTACTTCCCTAATTTGTCCCGTAAGGTATTTACAGATCTGCATAGGCAGACAGCCCCAGGAACTCAGCAACATGACAAAGTCAAACAGGAAGAAGTGATATGAAACCCCACTGGTTTACAGACTGGATATTAGAAAGTATGCAGGTAGCCAATCAGCAACCAACGACAAAGATTTTAAATCTGAGAGGTTCCTTTTGAATAATTCGGACTGCTTTGTGCTCTCTATTGTTTTTATTTTTTAATCTACAAAGAAACACTCTTTTAAGTTCTCTTATTTCATCTACCCAGTATCCTTGGGACAGAGAGGATTCATCCTTAAGCTCTCCCTTTTTTGTTTAATCGTTACCCACTATGAGAATGGCAATTGCTCACTCTTCAAACCTCATAAAAGTAACTACATAAGTTTTAGTAATTTTTTTCACAAAGCGATTTATTACTAAAAATTAAGCTTTCACCTGAAACCATTGGGCATATGAGGCAAGATAAATAACCAGAATTATTTCTAGTTGAGAAAGTCACCTTGGACCCAATGCAAAGTAATGAAGTCATTCAGTGACATGAAAAAAATAAGAAGGAAGAGAAGGCCATAGCAGTGTCTGTGGGTGCTTTAAAGATTCTGTAAGTGCTTAAAGATAGGAAGCCTTCATTATCATTGAGGTTGTAAAGCAGTGGTTCTCAGCCTTGGCTGCACATTAGAATCACCAGGGAATCTTTTTAAAATCCTGATTTCTGGGCCTCATCCTCCTGAAATTCTGTCTCTTTGTTACTAATGTTGTGGCCCCACCCCATAACAAAGAAACAGAATTTCCCGAGGATGAGGCCCACAAATCAGGATTTTAAAAAGATTCCCAGGTGATTCTAACGGGCAGCCAAGGTTGAGAACCACTGTTGTCAAGTAACAGGGGGTACCTAAGGGTCATGGCCTGGCATTAATACCCTATTCTTCTTACAAACCACCCCCAACTTCTATGCTGCTCTTTTAAAAAGAAATCTCTTCCCTTTTTTAATTTCTTTTTTTGTTCAAGGTTTCTAGTGATAATAGTTTTGATGAAGTGTTTCTTCTCTGAAATGTTACAATAAGACACAGGTCACATTATTACTCAAGTGCCATACCTATGACATCCCTCTGGGGATTTCTGGTTCTGTCTATTTCTTCAGGAATTAGTTCCAGACAGGGCAGCAGACACTGGCTGGTGACCAAATGTGTTTACTTTTCTTCTCAGCTCACAGCTACATTTCTCTCCTTCCCATGCTTTCAGGTGTGAAAATGTCACTTGACTCTTGCCAAAGAAATGTGGTCAGAGTGATATAAACCATAAAATGTTTAACTTCCTCTGATCCTCCATTCTCTTTCCTTATTTATGTTATCTGATGGCTGTATGTCTATGCCCTGGGTGACCTTAGGACACACATATGAAAGACAGCAGACACTCCATGAGTCTGGGTCCCTGCAAGAAGTATTGCCCCTCGCCATGTATACTAGTAAGAAATAAATTTCTATTGTGGTAAGCCACTGACATGTCAGGAGGTGTCTGTTATAACAGCAAACATTATTCTAAAACAGATGGCATCCAGAAATAGGCCACACACAAAAATAATTTTGCAAAGAAAGATATTGTCAATATGTTTGTGTCTATTTACTCCTCCTCTTCTTTTTTTAAATTTAATGTTCTTATTTATTTCACTTTGTAGTTCTTTACCCATTATCTTTGCCCCATCAGAAATTCAAAAGTTCTGCATAATCTGGCACAAAATCTACATAAACAACGTCAGAGGAAATATTGAAGCAAATTGCCACTGAATACAGCTCCCTCTTCAAACATGGAGGCTTGAACCACTCAAAACAGAAGACATGAAAGAGCACTGGAGAATCTATGCTATGTTAGAAGTGTAGCTATATCCTCTTTTTCTACCTTTCATTCCAGGAGACAAACTGGTGTGCAGGGTCCCAAAATGAACTACTCATCTGTGATAGCCTAAGGTCATCCTGCTATAACTCTGTCCCCAAACAGCCTTTAAACACAGGTTAATTCTCCAGGTTTGTTTCATTAGTTTCTTTGGTTTGTTATGGCGACTACATCTGACTTTATCGAGCCATCCTGGTATTTTGTAGCAAAATTGATTACTGCAAGATAAATGGTTTGCTTACTCTATCAACAATAATACCCCATTATTAAGAAAAAGTAACAGTTACTACACATTCAAAAGTACATAATTTGAGCCCAAATAGAAATTAAAATATTTTCATAATTGAAGCAACTAAAGGAAAATTGGCTGAAAAACTCCATGATAATTTTAAATTCTGTGTTCTTTTTTGTGTGTATGATAATTTCTTCTTTTTTCTTTTTTGAAAAATATATGTTTATTTATTTCAGAGAGAAAAGGAGAGGGAGAGAGAAAGAAAGATCAAGATGAGAGAGAATCATTGATTGGCTGCCTCCTGCATGGCCCCCTTTTGGTTATCAAGACTGAAACCCGGACATGTGCCCTGACCGGGAATTGAACTGTGACCTCCTTGTTCATAGGTCAATGCTCAATCACTGAGCTACACTGGTTGGGCTATATTCTGTTTTCTTGACTGAAGAGCCAAAGCTCATATCTCCACACCATTTACTTCCATTACATGAGAATCAGATGATTGATAATGTTTTCCTCGAGTAACTGGCTCTATGAAAGAGCACATACAAGATGTAAGATCTACTGACAACTAAGAAAAGCTTAAAATGAATCATAGATGGGAGGATAAGGTACAAAAAAGATACCTACAAAGAAAGTGATAACACTTAAACCTTATGTGCCTAAATAATCTTGTTGAGCCCTGGCCAGTTTGGCTCAGTGGCTAGAGCATCAGCCTGTGGATTGAAGAGTCCCAGGTTCGATTCCGGTCAAGGTCATGTACCTTGGTTGTGGGCACATCCCCAGTAGGGGGTGTGCAGGAGGCAGCTGATCAATGTTTCTCTCTCATAGATGTTTCTAACTCTCTATCCCTCTCCCTTCCTCTCTGTAAAAAATCAATGAAATATATTTTTTAAAATCTTGTTGAAATCTAGGTGGAAATGAGCTTTGAAGAGAGATAGGCCTGGGTTCAGATCCTGGTTCTTCTGCCTGTTAAATGTGAGCCCGTGGGCAAACTGATTAATTTACTGAACCCTCAGTTTCCTCCTGTGCTAATTGGGTACAATCTCTAGTTCACAGAGCTGGTATGAATATTGGTGTGTAAAGTGACATGTGGTATGTAATTTCCATAAATTGTAGTTATTAGTATACCTGGAAAATATTTACCATTGACTTAAAAGTCATATTGTTTTTTTTCAATATTAAGTAAAGATAGCAGCGTTTCTCTTGTAAAAGTTCCACAGGGATTTCTTTTCCTAATTCATCTACCACATTGGCAGAAACAGCATTGTAAGTTTAACTTGGCTAAGTACACTTCATTCATCTGTCAATAAGATTCTGGGCTTCCAATCCAGTTGGCAATTGTTGAAGCTGGATGGAGCGGAACAGGCTACACAACAGTGTTGTATTCACCTCAGAGGGTTTATGCTACCAACAATAACATCATATCTCTGTCAATCAAGCCCAATTATAGGGCTTGATAAACTGATACAAATAAAAAAAGCCACTTAAAACAGGTCTCCTGACTCTTCTGGCTACAGATACAGGACTTGTTTGTTACCTGTGATTATTAAAATGGCTCCTCCTTTTTGGACAGAAGGACAGAAAATCTTCCTATCCTATTGACTCTAAAAAAGGTCAAAACTAGTGAAAATTTTGCTACATTTTGTAAATTGTGGTCATTTTGTAAATTTTATCATGTTCTTTGCTTCTTATTGAAACATGAGTCTATTGTATCCAAAATAGAGGGGTACCATTTCATGCCCTTTGAAATCAGGTAACACAATGGTTGGGCAAATCATTTCAGCAAATACATTTGTGATATCCGAGCTAGGTGCTCAAAGCACTTGCATAAGTTCCTTTAGTACAATGTTCCTTTAGAACAATACATGTTACCTTTATGAAAATGAAAATAAGAAAAAGTACCTAATAGTAACATAAATCTATAATAAAAGTGTAATATGCAAAATCAACCGAACGGCCGAACAGTGGAACGACCGTCCAGATGACCTTCCAGATGAAGATGGGGCTGTGAGGGCCAGCCGAGGCAGCCAGGGCTGCGAGGGCCAGTCAAGGCAGCTTGGGTTGCACCCTTGCATGAATTTCATGCATTGGGCCTCTAGTTACATAATAATAAAATTGTTCCTTTGTAACCTTTCACAGCATCGTATTCATCTCTGAGGGTTTATGCTACCAGCAATAACATCATATCTTTTTGTCAAAATGGGTAAGGCTAAATAATATACTGAACAGCTCATAAAGAGCCAACTGATTTGTGGGATCCAATTGAAGTTGTATTTTAACTTTTAAATTATAAATGATACCAATATGCAAGATTAAAAAAAAAACTGACAAAAGAAATGCTTTTGTGTGAGATAGCCAAATTTTCCAAACTGTATCAATGAAGATGTAAATGTACAACTCCTAAATTAAATTTTATAATTAAGGTGGGGTTTTGTTGTTGTTATTGTTGTGTAATCTTACTTGAGAGTATTACTTCAGAAGGGCAATGAAAAATAATGACTCTCAGAGAGAAATCTGCCATTTTTACTCAGGCCAACCAATCTACCATTGGTTTGTTTATTAACAAACATCAGAGTGCCATAATGCTGTCTTTTTCACTATTGAGCACTATTGAAAGTGAATGACAAGAAAATGCACATCAGGACAATCAAGTTATATTTCAGTACAAGTCACAAGACCACTGAAGCTCATGGCTAGAAGGAAGTGGGAGAAATTTACTTGACACAGGTTCCGTGCCAAGGATAGCTCATCAGAAGCAACTGTTTGACTTCTGAGACTACCTTTGGGCTTTCCATTTAATCTACAATGGTTTTTCATTTTGTAAAATGCGAGCAACCTGAATTATCTTTTAGTCAGTATGAAAACTCATGATTATACCTTAGATTTGCTTCAATTTGCTAAACACAATATAACTTCTTTAAAATGCAGTTGAGATGGGGCAGTATTAATGCTTGTCTATAGATTAGCTTTTTACATTTTTTGGTTATGCTTTTATTTGTATAACTAGAGGCCCAGTGCACAAAAATTCATACACTTGGGGGGGGGGGGGTTCCTCAGGCCAGCCTGTGCCCTCTCACGGTCCGGGAGCCCTTCGTGAATGCCCATGGGGAGCGGGCCTATGCTGTAGTCTGGCCTCCCTCTGCAGAAGGCAACCAGGTCGATCAGGGGAAGGTGCTGCCCCTATCACCCGGCTTGGCCCTCGCAGCTGCCGTGGCTTTGTCTGGAAGGACATCCAGAAGGACGTTCAGCTGTCTGGTTTAATTAGCATATTATGCTTTTATTATTATAGATTATTTATATCAAGGATTATCATTTGACCCATGGCCTGCCAAACCTATGTACCAACGATTCCTGTTATAAGACACTTACAATTCATAAGGATTCAGGATAACATGAAATGCAGAAAGCATTTCAAATTAGACATGTCTTGTTGAATTTCAGTTTTGCAAACCCTCTGTGGCTGTGCAGTTTTGACCCTCAGTTTCCTCACTAAACAATGGGAATGGCAACATCCGAGGGTGGTTGTGAGACAAAATGAAATCATTAAACGCCTAGGATATGGCTTGCCATCTACTAGAGCATTGGTTGGCAAACCGCGGCTCAAGAGCCACATGCGGCTCTTTGCCCCTTGCGTGTGGCTCTTCCACAAAATACCACATGCAGGCACGCACGTACAGTGCGACTGAAACTTCGTGACCATGTGCAGAAGTCGGTTTTCGGCCTGGGCGAGTCTATTTTGAAGAAGTGGTTCAGAAGTGGGGGGTGTCGGTCGTTTGGGCAACGAGAGATGCGGCGCAGGCAGGCTGCAGGATACACAGCGCAGGGGAGGGAAATTGTAAGGAATTTAATTTTATCAATAAATAATATCGTTATTAATTATGATATCAAGTTTTATTCAACATACCTATAGTTTAACTAAGACTTAAAACTTTAAGTAAAGTTTAGTAAGTTAATTTTAGGGAACGTTGTGGAGTGAAAGAAGATGTAGTGTCGAGGACTGAGAAAGGTATGTTGAGATGGTTTGGACATATAGAGAGGATGAATGAAAGGAGACAGACGAAACAAGTAGACAAGACGAGTGTGGATGGGAGAGTTGGAAGGAGTCGACCTCAGCTAACGTACCTCAATCAGATTGAGGATGTTTTTACAAAGGCCAGCTTAGGAGTACACTAATTAAGTTAATAACAATACCTACCTATATAGTTTAAGTTTAAAAAATTTGGCTCTCAAAAGAAATTTCAATCGTTGTACTGTTGATATTTGGCTCTGTTGACTAATGAGTTTGCTGACCACTGTACTAGAGGGTTAAAATGTATTATTTATTGTGGGGTTTTTTTTATATAACAGAAGGAAGAAAAATTGAAATCTGTAGATAAAGAACCTGGACTAGTAGATAGCCCCAAGAAAGCAAGAACTATGTGCTGCTAAAATTGTGAAGGGCCAGAGAGGAAATAAATAGAATCCTGAAGATCATCATAAGGCAGAAACAGATTTAACTACCTCTTGGCCTGCCTAATACTTACATCCACAAAAAGAAGCCTTGAACACTCTATTCTGGCTGTAATCTCCACAGTTTCCTCTGGGTAGTAGTGGTTTGTTTCTAGTTTTAAAGACAGAGGCTTAAATAAAAAGCCAAAGAATCAAGCTCCTGGGCCTGGGGCATGCCATCTGCCTAGCATTAAGCAAGAACCGAAAGTCAGTTACAGAAGCACAGTCATTTCCAACATGATTTATGTTCCATCCTTGAATGTGGCAGGAAGACTGCAAAAGATATTTGGAAGCCAATGCTTCCTCTGAATAAAGTAAACGAGTATAAGCTAAGCCCTTCTCCCGGACCATGCTGGCCTGTTAGATAGGCTGCCAATGTGGAGTCCGTGAACCCTGGAGCAAAGTGGCTGTTCGGGGATGAGAAAATAGCTGGAGGCCAATGATCATCGCTACCGTAAACGACCAGCGCACAGTACAAACACTGAGGTCAGACAGCAGATATCCAGGATATTACTCAAAAACACATCTAGCTCAAAGCTGACAAGATAATCTGTTCCTGTGGGTGCAAAGCAGACTGGAATGCTGGCGCTATGACCTACTCAAGGGAAGAAAAAAGAAAGTGCAACTCTCCAAGGGCTCCATATCATGCTTTCTGTGCAGGCAAAAGTCCAGCGGACTTCAAAAGGAGTGATGCCTAAGGGGGAGCACTGGGCCAAGCCCACGGGGGGTATCATTTCCGCGATCATGTTGCCATCTACATTGGGTGGACTGGCAAATGCAAATACTTCAGACACAAGTTTAAACAGATGAAAAAAGAAGTGTGAAAGAGCTTGGAGATTTGCTTGCAGAAAAACTCCTCTAAATTCCAGGAAAAGCATTTAATATCAGGAACTTCATAAGTTATTTCAACAGTCCCAAGAGAGCCATTGGTTTATGATGGCATGAAGATTAAAAATTTTTCTAGTTGACACATATTGCACTCCAACATATCACACGATCACAAAACAGTGTACTTCAAAAATAATTTCCCAAAGTTAAGTACTCTTAACCGGTCAGTAACATTTTCCTAATTGAAATATAGACCATATTTTGAGATTTTAACATACATGATCCTGATTAATGTAGAAGAGTCAAAATGCAGCAAAGATACTTACAGGAAGACCTATAAGGGGGGGGGGGGGTATAAGAAAGAAAAAAAGGAAGAGATAAATTAGTGAATATGCAAAATATTGTGATTAAATAAAAAGATTAAAACATCATCATAATCATCAGCACAGTACAAGGGACAAAGAAGTCAGTGATTCTTAATATTTTTTTAGAACATAACCCTTTGACACCATATCAGCAAACTACATTTATATCTATGTGCATACAAAACTTATCATAAAATTTCAAGGAATGTTCAGATTCCCTGAGGCCTGTTTATGAATTACTGATACATTTATATATTTTAAGCAAAGATTGTCTCATTTATATACCTAAAAATTTAGATAAAATATGAATCACAAGGATCTTTGGTCATTTATAATAGGCCAATTATAGAGAATTGAAATGTAAACTTTCTTGAGTTTGGTAAAATGGCTAAATTAGAAATGTACTTGTTATTTGTTCTAAGAATGTTTTTCATTCAATAGTATTGTCAATACATAAAAGAATAAGCCTTGATGTTTATATGTTTCTTTAAAACTATGTTTTCTCATCAAAACACCAGCAAATTCTAAGAAAATTTCAACAGTTCACACACCATAGGTTCAATTAAAACACCAGTTCTAAATAGTCAGAAAGTTGGGAATTAACTTACATTTTCTATAAAACTCTGCCTAAGCATAAAGTTTTCACTTTCCTCCCCTCAATCCTATTTCTCTTGACACAAAGATCAATTCAGTGATTATTTGACTCCACCAATGTTTTATCATTTTTTTCTCAAAGCAAATGTATAAAGCACCCTCTATTATGAAACTGCACTTTTCATAGGGAATACCTATTCAAATTTCCAATCATTTAGAGTTAGTGAGGTTTAAAGACAACTTTTGAGAATACTCTTAAAGTAATTAAGCAGCTACATTAGCCAAATTCTTGAATTTTTATAAACCTTTTCTACTTTGACATCTTTTTTTCCAAAAGGAAGAAGAAATGAGACAAAATAAAATCAATCTGCACTCTGTTCTTTTTGATAGGTTAGTATTTCTACTGTTTGAACCCTTAGTAACTGATTGTTTTTAATACTGAGAATTACGTATTGAGAATAACATTTCTTATCACACATCAGAATCAAACCTTAAATCACCTTCCTCTTGTCTTGCAAGTAAGAACCAATGGCCTCACATGGTCATGTACATTTTTGGAGTCTTAGACTTTATATATAAGTAAAACAGTAAGTGAACTCACTTGGATATCTTCGTTTCAAAAAAATAGTTTTTATTTCACTCTTTTGTTTCACTTTGCATACAGGGATTTGGCCTGAAAGCAAAAACTCACTGAAGTGGCTTTAGGACAATTGGTTGTGTTTCAAGTTCTGCTCATAAAAACTGCATGGCCTTGGCCAAATCACCTGACTACTGTGGACCGCCATTTCCTCAAACACAGAATGAAAATGCTGGATTGATTGCTAAGACTCCTGTCATCACTAAAATTCTATGGTTATACAAGAGGAATAAAAATTCCCAAATTTTGAAATGAATGAGAGTAAAAGCATGACAAAATTGTACCAGTGGGACAAAATAATAAGAAAGCATTCCTAGACATATGCCCTAGTGTCCCAAGGCAGATGTTTTCACAGAAAACCTGTATGTGTGGACTGACCACCTATGAAAATGGAAGCATGGGTGATGTTGCCACACTGTGTTCAGTCACACTGTGTGCAGCTAAGAAACCCTCACTGTACACTGAAAGGATGGACTTGATGCAATAAAGAACACAAAATTGAGTGCCAGTGGTTAGTAATAATATTTGGCAAACTTTTCCTTTGATGGAAATAAGAAAATAAAAAATATATTCTAGGTCTAGTAGAGATTTAAACACACATACACACACATGCACACATACGCACACACGCATGCGCACACACACACACAAATGCTACAATAATTAATTAGGAGGAACAGATTCAGGAACCTAAGTGGAACCTAAACAGCTGAAAAAGCAACTTACCAGATTCTCCTCTTCGGCCCCTCTTACCTCGTTTCCCTGGAGGGCCTGAAATACAAAAAAATACATACATTTTTAAGTTTTGGTTCAGAAATGGCTAGTAAATAATTTCTATATATTTTATCACTGTTTTTAAGAATGCCAAGAAATAGACCAGATATTTGTAGAGGACAGCACTGTCTTTGGTATTTCAGCATAGCTCTTCAGCTTCATTCACCTATAAATCTTGCATTATTTCTTTCACCACCCAGTATCGCTTAGAAACACTAAAGACATGGAATTTTTGTTTATCCTGCCCAGATGTCATCATTAAAGGAAAACTTTTCTAAGCAAATTGGTTTTATTGAGTTTCATATTTCTTAGAAAAATTTATTTTCTGAAGGTGTCAATATAAATACTTAAAAGTGCTAAGTATAAATAAATAACTGATTTCTCTTCAGTAAGTTCCATTATGATTCTCTTAAAAATATTTAGTTGGCAGTTAGTTAAATGTATATATTAGTAATAAAAATAACCTTACACATATTCCTCTTTTATTACATGTGAATTTTCATATATTGAAATTTCTCTGATGGAGAACCAGCTGAGTTAAGATCACAACCCTTTGCATTGGAAAGTGTTTAGTTAGTAACGATGGGTCTCAGTTAACCAAGGGCTAGCTCCTCTTGTCATTCAATAAATACTTAGTCTTTATGATGTCACCATTTTAAAAGTGGAGAAAAAACTTTTCTTTTTCAGTGAGTCGCCGATGAAGACCACCAAGCTAGTATGTATCAGACTTAGCACAAGATTCTAGACATTTATGGCTTTCAAACCATTATTCTCAATTATATAATTTCTCCCCTCATTTCCTTGTGTAGGAATAGCGCCCACTAAATTATGGTTCCAGCAAATAGAAGAGAATAATTAGCCCACAATGAGAATTGAGGTCTTGTAATATTTGCTGGAAGAAAGAGGCCAAGGAAAATACAGAACTTCCTGGTTTTAAAGAATGAGCTGCTAAGTTGGACTGATGACTTCCAAATTCCACAAAGTTCAAGACACAAGCAGCACAGGCCTCAGCATCCAGCTGACTCTGACTGTGATCCTGAGCTACCGACTTCCACATGGAAACACTATCATGAGAAATAAAAACATTGGTGGGCCAGTTAGCTTCCTCTCAAGCCTGTACCACAGAATAAGTCCAGCCATCTGTGTTTTGTAAGAGGTTAAAAACAATCAAGCAATAAAATCAATTGAAAATATTAGGAGAAACAGCTTTATAGCAGACCCCAAAATTTTCATTACAAATTTCAGATTTCTTTCTATATTCTGAAATAAAAAGATGTTTTAATCATATTTGGGGCACTTGGGGCCAGATTGAGAGCATGAGTATCACGTAAACAGGTAAATAAACCCAGTGGGACCCTAGTAGGTATGGAAAATATACATTTATACACACATTCAAACGCACATATACAGAGATATACAGGGGTGGGCAAAAGTAGGGTTACAGTTGTTCATATGAAAAAAGGCATGCAGATTATGATTCCTACGATAGCTTTAACTGTGTTTCACATACTCACAAGTGTAAACCTGCTTTTGCCTACTCCTGTATTGACATATTCTGATATGTAAAATATCCTACGACTAAAATTCAGATTTTTTTCTATTAAAAAATCAATTAAACTAAGAAATTTTTAGAAACTAGAGAATCCTTGATTGGCTGCCTCCTTCAATATACTTATGATGTCTTTGATCTGCATAGTAGGGATTGTAGGTGATGAATAAGATGTGTATCTTCCCTGAAGAGGCAAGAAAAGTTGAAAAGATTAAATATATACATGAAAAAGTCATTAGTAACATGTTGTGAAGATGGCACAATGAGTTTATACTCTGATTTGCTTCTTCTACTCCACATACATGGTCAATTGTAGAAAGAAAAACCATTTTAGAAGTAATTGTATTCAAAAACAAATGGACATGCCTACAGGCAAGAAATGGACCAGAAATGCAAAATGTAGAATAGAGATAAAACCATGAGCCTGCTGGGTTCCAGTTCTACAAGTAGGAATGGTGGCCATGACTCTAAGTTCTCCAACCAGAGCCAGGTTCATTTCTTAAAGCCAGAGGCATGGAAATGCTGAAGAGATACTGAAAAAACCTAGGAGTCTGGCTTAAAGGAGGGGGAATACAAGCATAATCTCTCAATCAGGAAAGCTGATTTTTTGAAAAAATATTTTTATTGATTTCAGAGAGGAAGGGAGAGGGAGAGAGAGATAGAGAGAATCCTTGATTGGCTGCCTCCTGCATGCCCCATGCTGGGAATTGAGCTCACAATCTCCTGACACAGAATCGAACCGTGACCTTCTGGTTCACAGATCGACATGCAACCACTGCGCCACTCAGGTTGGGCAGCATCTGCTGATTTTATGTCTAATTCTATGATATCCCCAACATAAATGTGGGATAGGAGTCTTAATCTGACATTTTAAGATAAGTCTGATCTAGAAGGGTGGGAGGTCAAGTAAAGACAAACATAACATTTTTAGGTTAAAAAAAGGTAAACACAGGGAAAAGAAAGTCAGACACACAGAGAAAACCACACACACACACACACACACACACACAATAATAATAATAATAAAATACTTTTTCTATTCATAATGAAAATAGAAACCCAAATTCCAAAAATGTATGAAGAAATCTAATGCTAAGAAAGACAGCACTCAATAATAAGATCATGAATTCCTTAGTTATTTTAAGAAAACATCAGACAAAGGTTGCTATGTTAAGTTTTAAGAGTTAAATGAAGAAGTAACATCCATTAAAGGGCAGAATTTTAAAAATGTAAACAAGGGGGTGGAGAACAAGGAAATTTGAAAAAGAACCCTTTAGAAATCTTGAAAATGAAAAAATATAGTCATCAAAATTTTTTAAAAAGATAAAACAATTAAGTGCTAGCCTGGATATGGTTGAAGAAAGAACTGATGTGAAAGATGCAGAATTTTGTGCACTCCAAAATTCACATGTTGAAATTCTACCCCCATCCCCACTCCCCGTGTGGCTGGTGTGGCTAAGTGGTTGAGTGTCGACCCATGAACCAGGAGGTCATGGTTTGATTCCTGGTCAGGGCACATGCAGGGTTATGGGCTTCCAGTAGCAGGTGTGTAGGAGGCAGCTGATCAATGAGTCTCTCTCATCATTGATGTCTCTATCTCTCTCCCTCTCTCTGAAATCAATAAAAATATATATTTTTTAAAAATCTATCCCCCAAAGATAATGGTATTAGGAGGTGGAACTTTCAGGAAGTACTTTAAGTCATGAGGCTGGAGCTCTCATTATAGGATCAGTGCCTTTTAAGAGACCCCACTGAGAGTCCCAGTCCCTCCCACTGCACAGGGAGAAGGTGCCAGTTATGAACCAGGAAAAGGCACTCGGCAAAAGGCACCCATGATGGCTCCCCAATCTTAGACTTCGCAGCCTCCAGGACAGAAAAGAATAAATTCCTGTTGTTTGTAAGCCACCCAGTATTTTTTTATAGCAGCCCAAATGAACTAAGATGCTATCTATGGATCTATCTATGTTAAGAAACAAAACAAAATTTTACTTATGTCAATAAAAGAATCCAGAAAAAACGATAGAGAGGCCTTTTTATAAAAGAGATAATAGATGAGAATCTTGAAGACTTGAATATAAGAATCCTAAGATTGAATTTATACTCTAAGTGGCAAGTCAAAATAAATCACAATTAAGCACATGGAAGGAGAAACTTAAGAATATTGAAGGATAAAGATAAAATGATAAGAACTATCAGAGGGAAAATTACAGTGGGAAATACTTAGACTGACTGCTATCTTACCTATAACAAGATGCCAAAGAGCCCCTGATTTTTATGACAAGTCTTAGAGACTATCCTATATAATAAAGAGGTAATATGCAAATTAACCCTCACATCCTCACAAGATGGCTGCCTACAACCAGGCCAACAGGGGAGTTAGCAAGGGACAACCAAATGACTGACCAAGCAGGCTGCATGGGGTGACCAGGCCAGCAGGGGGGTCAGTGAGGGCCAACCAAATGACTGAACAGCAGGCTGCGACCAGGCCGGCAGGGGGGTTAGTGAGGGATGACCAAATGACTGAACAGCAGGATGTGTGGGGTGACCAAGCTGGTGGTGGGGCCATGAGGGGCGACCAGGCCAGCAGCGGGGGAAATAAGAGGTGACCAGGCCGGGGGGGGCAGTTTGGGGCAACCAGGCTGGCGGGGGGGGGTGCAGTTGGGGGAAACCAGGCAGGCGGGGGGGGGGGGGGAAGTTGGGGGCAATTAGGCTGGCAGGGGGTGCAGTGAGGGGCAACTAAGCCAGTGGGGGGGGGCAGTTGGGGGCGACCAGGCCAGCAAGGGGAGGGAAGTTAGGAGTGACCAGGTTGGCAGAGGGGGGCAGTTAGGGGTGACCAGACCGGCAGGGGGACAGCAAGGGGCGATCAGACTGGCGGGGGGGGGGGGGACAGCAAGGGGTGATCAGGCTGGCAGGGGGGGGGACAGTTAGGGGCAACCAGGCAGGCAGGCAGGTGAGCAATTAGGAGCCAGCTGTCCAGTATTGTGAGAGGGATGTCCGACTGCCGGTTTAGGCCCAATTCCAAGAATTGGGCAGACAACCCCCAAGGGGTCCCAGATTGGCTGGGCTGAGGGGACCCCTCCCCTCCATGCATGAATTTCATGCACCACGCCTCTAGTAATTATATGCTTATTGGAATTATTTTGTCATGTTCCCCTGGAAAAACATCCCTTTTTAATAGTAGAATTTATTAAGTAAAAATAATAGCTTGCACAAATATTTAAAAATAGTTTGAAAAAAACTTTAAAAATGATATTTAAAAGAATTCAGCTTATAAAATGATTTAAAAAGTAATGTTTTTTTAAGAAATCAAAAACAAAGTTAGAATATTTCTGACCATGTCTGCCTCAAATATCCAATCAGAAGGCTTACAGAAATGAATCAAATATTGTGGGAAACCTGCTTATTATATTGAGAACTGAAAAAAATAAAATCTAAGGAAAATAAAAGATATTTGTCAAGACATAGCTATTAAATATGACAAGGTTTTATAAATAATTTCATAATATTTGAGAGGAAAACATGAAGCTAAACTAAGTTATGAGAAGATGGGAAAATAAACTGTATTGGATTTACAAAGAAAATTCTAGATTTGAGTAGCGCATGCTATATAATTCCTATAAGAAACAGAGGATTGGATAAGCATTATATTGAGCTTAAGGAAATAATAAATTATACAAAACTTTCAGTAAGACATAAAGATTTTGTTTACAAAAGAATAAATAGAAAGCGAATGGCTTAGGCTTCCGGTCAAGATGACGACATAGGTAAATTTGGTGCTCATTGCCTCCCAACACATCAAAATTTACAACTAAAACACAGAACCATCATTCAAAATCACCTGAAATCTAGCTGAATGGAAGTCCTACAACTAAGGAATTAAAAAAGAAGCACATTGTGACTGGTAGGAAGTGAAAATGCAGAACTGGCTGTTCCCACACCCATGTGGCAGGTTAAAATCAGGAGGGACATCTCAGCTCTGGAGATTTCCCTGAGGAGTGAGGGATCCCTGGCCCACACCAGGCCCCCAGTCCGGGGTTCCAGTGCTGGGAAGAAAAGTCCCCACAGCTTCTGCCTGTAAGAACCAATGGGGAGTGTGGTTGTGGGATTGCAGGCAGTTCCTCTTAAAGGCCCCTGCACAGACTTACTTGGACTCACTCCCTCTGAGCTCCAGCACTGGGGCAGCAGCTTGAAAGGAACCTGTGACATTCAGGGAGCAACTAAGTTGTCTGGCATCAGGGCAAGAGCTGGAAGGGCAGCTTTCTCCCAGATAGAGTGCTGGCAGAGGCCAGTGTTCCTTTGCTGAGTCTGTCCTGCCACAACTGATAGGCTGCGCCATATCTGAATCTCCATCAGCCTGGCTCAGACTTTTCACCCCACCCCGAGGATTCCCCGAGAACCCCACCCTTTCCTACTTGCAGGCTCATCCAAGCCTTTTCCATACAACTGGCCTCTCTTGCCTCCTGCTTTGGACTTTCTTAAAATCTCTCAAACAAGCAGTAGTTGGCATCAGTGTGCCTCATACCTCTCAATAAGTGGCCCACTCCCAGTACTAGTGGCAGCTTGCCATGATTCACAGCTTGGTCTCTCCTGAGCACCTCCAAGCGCAACACAAGTAGCAGCCATCTGCACTCCAGAGCCAGTGCACCTGGTTGACAATTTCAACCACACCAAATTACAACCCTACCATCTCCAAGAGGAACACATTCAAGGGAGGACTTGGTGAGCACCAAAGCCCCCTGAAGCAAGTCCTGCCCCATAGGAGTGTTTCTGGTACCTCAGCTCTTCGGTTATAGACACATATGATCCTCACAACAGATTGGCCTGGGGATTATTCCCTCTCAGTGATACCAACATAAATCGAGGCTCAATTATAATAGAACTGCACACAGCTCACACAGGGGTCCACTAAGCCCTCCAGGACACCTACTATACAAGATGACTCTACCAAGTCTGGGAGACATTGAAAATCTACCTAATACACAGAAACAAACATAGGGAAGCAGCCAAAATACAGAGACAAAGAAACATGTCCCAAAGGAAAGAACAAGAGAAATCTCCAGAAAAAAAATCTAAATGAAATGGAAGCAAGAAAGCTACTAGATACAGAGTTCAAAACATGAAGCATACACTAACTGAAATAAAGAATAACTTACAAGGGCTCAACAGTAGAGTAGAGGATGCCAAGGATCAAATCAAGAATTTGAAATATAAAGAAACAAAGAAAAAACACCCAATCAGAACAGCAAGAAGTAAAAAAGAATCCAAAAATATGAAAATAGTGTGAGGAGAGTCTGGGACAACTTCAAGCATACCAACATTCACATCATGGGGTGCTGGAAGAAGAGAGAGGGCGAGATATTGAAAACCTATTTGAAGAAATAATGACAGAAAACTTCCCCTACTTGGTGAAAGAAACAGAATTACAAGTTCAGGAAGCATAGAGTCCCAAACAAGGTGAAGCCAAGAGGCCCACACAAAGACACATCATAATTAAAATGCCAAGAGCAAAAGACAAAGAGAGAATCTTAAAAGCAGCATGAGAAAAGCAGTTAGTTACTACTTATAAGGGAGTTCCCATACGACTGTCAGCTAATTTATCAACAGAAACTTTGCAGGCCATAAAGGAGTGGCAAGAAATATTCAAAGTGATGAAAAGCAAGGACCTACAACTATTACTCAACCCAGCAAAGTTATCATTTAGAATTGAAGGTCAGATAAAGAGCTCCCCAGACAAGAAAAAGCTAAAAGAGTTAATCACCACCAAACCAGTATTACATGAAATGTTGAAGGTCTTCTTTAAGAAGAAAAAGAAGAAATAAAAAATAAAAAATATGAACAATAAAATGGCAATAAATGCATATCTAACAACAATTGAAACTAAAAATCAAAATATATGAACAAGGAATCTAATGAACAAAATAAACTGGTGAATAAAATAAAGCCAGAGGCCTGGAAACATGGAACAGACTGATGAATTTCAGAGGGAAGGGAAGGGAGGCCAGGAAAAGATTAACCAAAGAATTTATATGCATATATGCATTACCCATGGACACAGACAATAGAGTGGTGAAGGCCTGGGGTGGAATGGAAAATGGGTGAAAGGGGCAATGGGGGGAATATTCTCAAGAATAAAGGTAAAAATATAGAATAAATAGAAATTTGGAAGAAGTCTGCTGTGCAAATGAGACAATTTGATATTGCATCTGAATTTAAGGGTAAAAGTAATACAAATGATACGGATAGGGTAAATTTGACAATGGACAGCTGGCAGATCACCAGAGTGAGAAGACGAAAAATCAGATAAGACAAATGACTGCTGTTTCCCAAACAAAGTTTATGTTAACAATAGTTGAAAAAGAGAGCAGCCATTTCCATTCCAACTGAGCGATGAAGTATTAGCCAAACATGAGCAGTAAGAACAAATATAGAAGCTGGAACCTGGCTTTTATTTACTGAATTTGGCCAGATCCTTGTAGCAAAAATTGTCAGGGAATTCTATCAGTGGACAGACATGACTCTGCAAAAGAAATTGGTTCAAGAACATGAATGGGAAGAGAAAAAGCAGATATCAGCAGCAAGGAAGTGAAGACTTATAAGCAGAGATTTCACAAAATGAAGAATGAGTTATAGAAAATAGAGGAAGGCTATAAACCCAGAGTGCTCTTCAGATAGGAAATTTCATGATAAGCAGTACCATTCATGCTTCAGAAAGAGATTTCACTTGAAAGATGATGCAAATTGTCAGCCTGAGATAATTAGTAAGAATTAGCCATAATGGTAATTCTTTAAAGATGTGTTTAAAAAAAAACCGCACACACACACACAAAACCAATGCAGACAGATCAAGATCATTAAATCACATCATAGCAAGGTGTCATAAGCCAAGTCAATACCTTTGGCCCACAACAAATACTGCTGGAGCACTCTACTCTTCACTAATAATGTCCCTACCTGTGATAAGGCTCTGCTTAGATTAGATATGTGCCTAGAAGTAAACATACGCCTATATATGGCCCTTCCTCTGGTCTTGGCGGGCAGGGGGGTAGGGGTGGCGTGGGGACGAGTGGTTATTGAAGGTATCTGGAATAACCTTATCTGATTTATCAGAAAAATGACTTGTCAATTCTACTCCTATTACTTGGATCTGTTTACTCTTCTCCACTCCTACTAGTAATTTCAAGCTAAACTTAAACATAACCTTTCTGGGTACTCAGCCTTTGCAAAGAAGGAATTTCTGTTATTTGCAACAACATAGATGGACCTGGAGGACTTTATGTTAAGTGAAATAAGCCAAATGTAGAAAGACAAACACTGTAATGATCTCATTTATATGTGGGATCAAAAAAAGTCAAACTCATAGAAGCAGAGAATAGAATGGTCACACCAGGAGCTAGGAGCGAGGGGGAAAGGGAGGGGTGATGATCAAAGGGTACAAAGTTTTAGTTATACAAGATAAATTCTGGGTATCTACCATACAATATAATACCTATAGCTAATGACACTGTGCTATATACTTAAAATTTTTGAAGTGGTAGATCTTATGTTAAGTGTTATCAATAATAATAATAATATAATAATAATGACAGGAGGCAACTGGAAGATGATGAATATGTCTATGGCTTTGGTGATGATAAACATTAAATATATACAGTTTTTTACATGTCAATCATATTTCAATAAAGAGATTTTAAATAAAGAAACAAAGAGAAGGCTCTAACTTAGGTCATTATACTTAGGTATCTATATATATAAAAAGCCAGTGTCCATAATAACTGGAACAACCAATGACCAGTCACTATGATGCCCACTGTGGCCAGTGAACTGGCCTGATCAAGGGGGTGGGGCTGGCCAGCCAACCTCCTGCGGACCCTCCCCCAAGCCAGCCCACCCATGATCAGCCCGCCCCACCACAATAGGCCCGAAGCCCCTCCCGCTGGCCAGCCCCACCCTTGATCACCCCCTACCCCAATAGGGGGGGGGGCCGCCAGCCAATTGCCTGTGGCCTGTCCCTCCAGCTGACCCAGCCCTGATCGGGCCCTGATCGGGGCGGGCTGGCTGGCCAACCTCCCACCATCTCCTCATCCCAACAGGCCCAGCCCTGATCTTCCCCGATTGTGGCCAGACCTGCCAGGCCAGCCGGACCCCACCCATGCACGAATTCATGCACTGGGCCTCTAGTATTGTCATAAAAACCTGAGAACAGGGAGAAATGTAGCCATCACATTACACACATGGTCATTAGGGAATTAATTCCTGACTGACTTTCCATGAAAGAAGGTAATAAATGCATGTAAAAACACAAATGAGGAGCTTAATAAATATTAGCCCCCTTTTTTTCTTTATTTATATATTTTATATTTGGTCATTAAGTGATCAAAATATATTTGAGTATTCTATAACAAATGCTGTATATGTATATGAATAAAAGTGTGAGAGATTAACATAACCTTCCAGTGGTAATATTCAAAAAGGCAATTTAGTATAATGAAAAAAATAAGAGCAACAAGTTAAAAGGTTTTCACTACTGTGTAAATTGAGCAAGCTTCCAATTCACTTCTTTGATTTTAGTCTGCTAAAAGATCTGGTAAATAGTACTAACTAAACACATTTATATGATTATTGTGAGGATGAAAACTGTAAAGTGCCACATATATATCAATGAGATGTTTCCTTTATTTTTATTATACACTGAAAGTTTACTCATGCTATATTACTGTCATCTTTGTCAAGAACAATAGTAAGACTTCTAAATAATTTGACGCATCCTAAAAAAAAGCTGAAACTTCTTATAAGTTTCATCTCCAGAGGCACAGAGATTCTTTGAAGACATCAGAGAAAATACCATAAAATACTTCAAACAGAATATAAACTCCAAAAAGCAAATACTCTTTCCAGAATTCTGAAGGCAAAGGAAAGATCAGGAGACTGAGCTGTGGTCAGGGAGGTAAAGAGTGAGTCAGAAGCAGCAAGCAGATGGAAAAGCCTCGTGGGCAGATGCATGCTGAGGTGGGGAGGCCTAGAGGAGAAATGTGAGCAAACCCAGGACAATACCTCCACCCCAATGGCCCCAGGAATAGGTCTCTAACAGCTGCAGATGGCTTTGGGGAGGAGGGAACCTATCTGGGCACAGAGGAGACATGGATCATCCTTCTGAACCATCCTCCCCATCCTCCAGCTCCTTTCAGCAGACTAAACCAGGTTTACCTTCAGATCCTATGGATTAACCTTACAAGTAGGCACAGATTCATTTCAGAGCCTTCCCCAAACTCCCCACACCTGCTTGCTTGCCAAATGCCTGAAATTCTTTCAATATAGACCAAAGCTTTTCATTCCACAATTAGAAGCAAAAAGCTTATACAGTATAGCCAATAACTGGTAGAAGTAGAATATTAGCTAAATCTTATTTTCTCCATCCTCACAAAGTGTCTATACTACAACACACTCAGGAAGTTTTCACACTGTGCTTCATACTGGACCGTCAGAGCAGCTCCAAGTTGTCATACTGAATTGCAACCATTTGCAGTAAAAGTTCACTGGCTAAAAACAAGTTTATAAATTAACGATTCACATTTCTGCAAATGTAAAATTTAGGTGAGAACCACCTGCTGAAGGTCCCACACAGCACACGTGAGCTTCCTGAGTCCAATCTCAGTGCTCTTTAACTTCGCACGCTGCCTCTACTTTTTGAATTCACACTCCATAGACTGGATGCAACCAGCACAAATGTTCCAAACTGCTTCATTTTATCTGCAGCCTGACTCATGCTTATAACATTGCTACTTAGGCACATGTCTTATTACCACCTGTAATAGTCTCCCACTAGACTGTGAGCTTTTGAGGGTAGGAATTCTCTTGTTCATTATTGTATAACTAGCAACTGGCACAGAGTTTATCACTTGATGAACCTTTAAAGGAAATACTGCCTATGGGCTATTTGAAGCATGCCAACATTATTTCAGACTATGTTAATTTGTAAAAGAAATAACCTTTTTTTAATTCAAGATATATGTTTTCCAAGATATTTTAAATACATGTTTCTTACTTTTTTTTTTAAGAGAGAGCGGAAAGGAGAGGGAAAGAGAGATAGAAACATTGATAAGAAACATCATAGATCGGCTGCCTCCTGCCTGGATCCTACTGGGGATTGAGCTTGCAACCTGGGAATGTCCCCTGACTGGGAATCGAACCAGCATCCTCTTGGTTCCTGGGTCGATGCTCAAACACTGAGCCACACCAGCCAGACCCTAAGATATTTTAAATCAACATGTCCTCTACTATACATAACACAGGTTCATTTGTTTTAAATATCTTTTATGTGTGTGTTTTTGTTTTAAATTTCTTTGTTTCTAATCTCCACAGAATGTCCGATTATAAAAGAAAGTTAATCATAATAAACAATAGGTTTAATTTACAATAGTCATGCTCTAAAATACTCACAAAAGAATATTAGCAGATAAACAGTATTTATTTTAAAGGCAGTGAGTTCAGTTGAGAAGTTGTAAAAGTATTTCTCCCTTTAATTAAAAACACAAGAGACATGCTAACGAATGTTTCAGGGATTCTATTGTTACATGTCATTAGAGTAATAAAAATATGAAAATGAAGTCAGTTATAAAAATAATTCATTATTATTTTAGTTATAAAAAACAAAAATGAAGTTGCTAAATTTTTATTTTCATGCTCTAACCAGGCCACATCATAACTTTAATAAGGATATAAATATCTATAATGTACTGGATCCCTAATATTAATAATTATAGTTGTTTTGTCCTAGAGGAAATTTTTAAAATCAAATAAAAATGCCAAATCTTTAAATTAATTTTATGAATATTCTTTTCATAAATATGCTTATTTTCTAGCTTTTTATACCAAAACTTTTTGACTATTTTGAATAAAACATATGAAAAATAAAGTACGTGCAGAAATTGTGATAAAACAATGTGACTTATGGAAGATATAGAAAAGAAAAACTTCCTTCAGTGGCTAATAAATATGAGTGTATTAACAGTATACACATTAGGCCATCTAAGCGAACTGGGTAGATATACATGTGTGCGCAGATTTAAATGTAAAATGCAATGCCTCTTCAGGGTAGTAGCTAAAGTGGTTTGGAAACCACTGGTTTAGAAGAAACTGGACTAATTAATTCAAAATATACTTCTCCTTAGGAGAGTACTTAGAGAAAAGGCATGACCTTCTGGAAAAGTATGTTTTCATCTTTCTCATAAAATATACCTTTCTCATAAAATATTGTTTTATCTGTTTATATATTTTTCTAATTTTAACAATTTCTATGAACAAATTCAGAATTGTGATTAATCTAATTCTCAATATTGTTTAAGCATCAGAGTTTTTTAAAATATATCTACTTTTATTGATTTCAGAGAGGAAGAGAGAGGGAGAGAGAGATAGAAACATGAATGATCAGAGAGAATCATTGATTGGTTGCCCCCTGAACGGCTCCTACGGGGCATTGAGCCCGTAACCCAGGCATCGAGCCTAAAAACTGGAATCGAACCCGGGACCTTTCAGTCCACAGCTGGCGCTCTATCCACTGAACCAAACTGGACAGGGCTCATTAGAGTTATTTTTAACTGCTTCAATTTCTATTCCTTATGGGAAAAGGCCAATGGGCAAAAATTACCTTGTAACCCTTCTTCCCAGTTCTCTTGATGTAAGTTCAGTTCCAGCCTGTGCTAAGTTTAAATGAAGCCTTTCAAGTTTACCCAAGTACTAATCGACATTTTAGAACAAGGGGGAAATGGCCATATTTACGTGACAACTGGAGGCTATCACAAGAACGTACTGGGAAGGATCGGTTCCAGTATTGTACTTATTAGTAAACAGTAAAGGAAGGGATTTCTAAACCAAGTGCAGAGAAACATTTCTGGGCTTTATGTAGATGGTTTGTTTTCAAAAATAATGGCAGCAAGTGAGGAATTGTCTTTGTTGCTGTTTTCAATATTTAGATAATACACATAGCAGCATATTGTTCAAGACTACACACAGCTCGGTGTTGCAGTGCGATGACTCTAACAAGATCTGATGTGGCACAGTTGTTATTTCTATCATACTTCTCCACACATGAAGTGTTTCATTATTATGGCACTAGGATGTTTTACCCCGGGATCCTACAGGAGATTTGTCATGACAACTTTTTTTATTCTGATTTGCTGGGGAGGGGGCTGCAAGATGTCAGAGAGTAGGGGTTGAGAAATAGGAAAGATATGTTTCTTTGTGAGATTATATGCTCTATTACAAGAGTGGTTATTATACATGCAATGCAATATTCTAATCTTTTTAAAAAAGTCTAGTTCCCAAGCTTGCAGAAAAAAATTTAATGAGTTCTCTAGATTCCATGTTTCTAACAGAAAGGAGAATGGTAAAAAGATCTTTTAAAGATAAATAGAATTTTTATAGTAACAGGAAAAAAAAACCAAGATAATGGCTGAATATAGTTTGTCACACACTCAATAAATTAAATAACACTAATTCTTAATTTATCCAAGATTGATACAGTCTTTCCTATGGGAAATGGAAAAATAATGTGGGCTAATGGAAAATAGGATTTGTTTTCATTAATGGCTTTGCAATGTCGCAAGCTTTTGCCAAATTGCTGATGGATGAATTGTTCACGGTAGCCGCACAGACACCATTTACACGTTCCTTAAAGCTAGTGTTAAATGAATTATTGAATATGTCTATTGCCTAAATTAGTCGCCAGTAGGAAAAATAATCATACTAGAAGTGGTTTAAACCTGAAATTAGTGACAGAGAATGAGTAAACAAAAAGCTGAGATGAACACCAGAATAGAAGTAGGGGTGCTTCAGCGGGAAAGGGCTCCAGGGACGTCTAGACGTGATGAAAAAGCATGAAGGCATGAGTGTACGAAAGCAGTTAGAGTGGGAACTTTAGAATAAGGCTGTCTGTGGAGGCCAGCAAACCTGGTGACCACATAGTGTCATGGGCACAAAAGTACTTGGACATAATAAAAGAGATCATGATGACAGCTAATATTTATGAGTGTTCACCACGCTTCTGGCATGTGGTAAGCACTGTCTATGCATCATTTCACTATTTATACTAACTATGTGATCGCCATACACTTTTGGAAGGTGATGATAGAGAGAGGTTAAGGGACTTGCTCAACATCACACATCTAGAAAGTGATTGGTTAGGGATTTATACCCAGACAGTCTGACTCCTGAACTAAAATTTCTATAACTGAAGACTTGGTATTTGCTGAGCACACTATGGTTTTCCATATTTTCTGATACAAACACACAGTGCTGCCATTGAGGAAAACGGGAGCTTTAAATAAACTTAAGAAAGAATAGGTTCCAGAGCATTTCTGAAGGCCTTTGTATACAATTCTAGTTTATAGACTTATTTTTAGCTTTTCATTTTTTTTTAATATATATTTTATTGAGTTTTTACAGAGAGGAAAGGAGATGGATAGAGAGTTAGAAACATCGATGAGAGAGAAACATCGACCAGCTGCCTCCTGCACACTCCCCACTGGGGATGTGCCCGCAACCCAGGTACATGCCCTTGACCGGAAACGAACCCGGGACCCCTCAGTCCGCAGGCCGACGCTCTATCCACTGAGCCAAACCGGTTCCGGCTTAGCTTTTCGTTTTAAGTGTAAAATAATCACGAGAAATCACTGGCCAAAAGTTAATAAGCTTTTATTTTTACAAAGTTAAAAAAATGAACAATTCTCTCTTCACACACTGAAAACACTCATGGTTAATCCAGGGGAATGTGGTTAGCGCATATTTATGTACATGCTTAGTGAATACCCTCTTACACCAGGCATGCCAGATTTTTAATTTTATTGTTGGTAAGGCCACTTGATATGAGGTTTATTCTCTTACCAAAATTTTAAGTGAACAATACAGTATTGTTAACTATAGCATATGCACCAGTTTTCATAAGTCTGTTATATATAAGTTTAGAATGAAACAAAAAAAAATATTGGCCTTTTAGAAATGAGGAATAGTGTCTGTCTTGTTCATATTATGTTCTCAGTGCCTGGCACATAATTAAATGTTAGTTAAATGGACAACTATTTTTAAATCACTGAAACAATGACACTTTTGTAGTATTTCTTCTGATTAAAAAATAAAAGAACAGAAGAATGCTATTTTTGAAATCAGCCATATGGATATATGTTTGAACCTGATTCTTCTACATTAGCTGTGTGACTTCATGCAGATGAACCTTGTAGCACCTGCTTCTACATCTACAAAATGGAGATAATACCTACTCCAGACCATTTAGGTCTTTTCTCTTCAGCTCTAAATTCTTACTACTCTCTCTCAAATTCATGTGCATATACTTACTAGGGTAATCATTTGAATGCCTTTTCATCATGCAATTCCTATGATCGATTAGCTTCCATTGAATATGGGAGGGAGTACTTAGAAGATTTTCCCACCAGGGAAACCTAGTCCCCACGTCTCTGTGCTGTATGGTTTTCATCATTCCTCGGTTTTCATCATTCTTGTCCTCTCCTTACTTAAATTTAATTTCAAGAAGATATAATATAGACGTGACAATCCTTTCTCCCTTGACATGTATTTGGCCCATTTTTCTCCAAACTTTTATCCAACATACCCATGAACTGATATAGATTTTGCTGTATTGCAGTATCACTACCAGTTTAATAAACATTTTAACAGAGTTGTTAAGTAAAAACACCCATTTTTTCCATTATTCTTAGTTTCCTAAATAGCAATAGGAATGGCATTTCAAACTCCAAACCACCGTTTAAGGAGGAGCTGCTGTTTGCCTATATATAGAACTAATTTGTTCAATGCTATGATGTATTTAAAATGCCCATGTATATGAAAAGTGCTCTCCAAAATGCCAAATTATCTTGTTAAACTAAGACAAAATATAGTGCAGGTTAGGGTAATGGTTGGCCTCCCACAGAAATGCTAACATGCATGATCTTCCCCAGAAAATCAAGTCCCATCTGGCCATTAAGAAAGATACTTGAAATCTCCTAACCACCCCACAGAGTTTCAGTGCTGCCTTCAAAATATACGCAGTTGTTTCCTTACAGTTTAATCTCGGATTCATCCTGACAGGCAAATTCCCTAGAATACAAAACTATTATGAGTAGATTTCTATGAATAAAATGCTTCCCCATATGATTTCATAATGACTCTGGCACTGTACTGCTGCTCTATCCATCACATGGCCAGCAAACATTATGCAATGAAACTGCAAGACATATGATTTTAACTTTGGGGTTGAGTTTCTTTTCTATGTTGTACAGAAACTAATAAAAAGTTTTAAAAAATAGAAAAGCTTTTATTTCAGTAGACATACATTCTTAGAGCCTTAAATAATAAAGAAAACACACCCCAAAAACTTGGCTCTCTATCAGGCATCCTTTGTTCTAACCAAGATGGGAACCTCAAAGCATGCTAAGGTTTGGATGTGTGTCAGAGGCCAATAAGTAATATGTCTAAAGCCTAATGACAAATGCCAATCATCCTTAAAGGACTATGAAAGACCCCAATAAAGTAGAGCAGGAACCCTGGAACTAACGATCTGGGGTGAAAGTTCAAGAGCTACAACTTCAGGTTATGACACAGAGGGTAATTTCAAAGTAGAGTTTTAGTTCTTTTCTTTTTCAACTTGTTCCCATAAGAGTTTTTCATAAAATAAAATAGTTTAAAGTATAGCATTTTATTATGATACCAGGTAACATGAGGGGGAAAACCTTCAAGGGAAATATAAACTGTAGTAAACATAGAAGGAACCATGATGCTCAGAAATGGAATTGGTTCTATGAAATCTCTTTTATGCTCCTTAGTAAAATGACTCATATTTTTAATGTACCCATATTTGGCCTCATTGAAACACAAAAGAAGGTGTTTTGAATATGACAATTGTACAATATACGTAAAATAAATTTCTTACACAAAGAGCTTTGTGTAAAATGTAAAATGTTCAATAGAATACATTTTCATTTATCGTGATTCTCAATATCTGTATTTGAGTGTGAACAAAATGAAGAAATCAGGATCTTAGTCCATTTTGACACTACCTATATTCCATCATATTTTTTTAAAAAATGTGTGACTTAATCAGGTCATGCAGCACTCATTATCCTCCATATTCAACGCTTCATTACACAATCATTATTAAGAAATTCTCAAATTCTACTGGTAGCTTTGAAGTTAGTAAAAAAAAAAAAAAAATAGGGGGATTCCTATAAATAAAATAAATGCCCTAGATACCTGATTGAACTTGATTGTTCTCTGAATATTTTATGCTGAGATAAAGGTGGGCATATTTAAAAGAGCTGTTGAATTTTAAAGTATTTTAATATAAAGAATAGGCAATGATGACTTCTGCTAGTATGGTTTCTTCCTGGAAAGATCTCATGATCTACAATCTTGTTAGAGATACAAGCCCTAAAACAAAAACAATTAAAGAACAATGTTAGCCAGTATACAATATGGTATTACATTGCATATGGTTTTTGTTATACCAAAGAAGCTCAGAGAAGAGAACTGGGAAAAGATTCTCAGAGAGGTAAAACTTTAGCTTGACTTTAAAAAGTAGGTTAAAAAGAGGGTGAAACAGCATATAGAGTACTAGTAAGTTGTGAATAACACAGCTAGCTAGGTGCACTACAGCTAAGCATGAGACACCGTTATTGGAACTGGAATTTCTGTTTAGAAAAAGGTTGGATGAGTAAGGTGGGTCTAGATTATGGAAGTCCTCAAATGATAGGAGAAGTTGGGAAATTCCCCAATAGGTAATAGGAGCCCATTATAGATTGAGTAGTAATATAATGACATGAAGAAGGTGGTATCTGGAGAGGGCTAACCTGGCAGGAGTTACCAAAGTTTGTAGAATAAAAGCTTGATAGTACTATTTATACATGTTGGATAAATAAAATAAAATGTCCCCCTATCTTTAACACATAGTCAGATGTCATCCTTGGAAACAGCATCAGAATATTGGCATATTATTATGAATTAAATTCTCAGCAAGGTCTGCATTCCATTTTTTTTTTCTTTCAAGATGTGATTCACAGAACTTTACAATTGAAGGTGCAAGTCCAAAACTTGGAAAACATTGCTCTTGTATTTAAACATCTATAGCATTCAGGGTCAGTTTCACAGACATAATTACAAAGTCCCACTCAAGTGAAATGAATAATAACTTAATGAAGATATTTCAGAATCTGTAACAACAAATCACAAAACTGAGGCCAAACCTATTGATTCCCTTTAAAGTCTGTGAAATTATTTCCAATATTTCCACTCTCATACAATGAGTCTATTCTAGATTTCTACCAGTAAAATATTGATTTGAATTATCCCTTAAATAAGGAAACAGCAGGATTAATGGGTGGAGAGCCAGAGGCCTCCTACGCCTCGTTGTCATTGTTTTAAAGCTTAGACCTCCTATCTGTAATGTGAAAAGATTGTACTAGAGCTCCTTCCAACAATATGCTTTTATGAGAAACAAAATAATATAATTAATTTTCTAACTACGGCCACACCCGCTCTCCCTACAAAAGTGATGCCCTGGCACCACCTACAAGGTCTCCCAAAGTAAATGCAAGAATGCCAGTTTAGTTCACTGATTTCATGTCAAACAGGCAGATCTATCGTTAAGTGGGTATAATGATAGCAGCCAATGCCAGATATTTTCATATCAAGTGTGGAGGTCCTGCCTTGAAAAAGTAGAAAATAGAGGTAGAGAGATGCTGTATCAAGGGCAATGGTAGGAAGATCAGCCAGAGCCCACAATTCATTGACTTTTCAGAAGCTTGGCAAGAACTAGGCAGTGGTAATGAATGAAAGCAATGTGGTCTGCTTCTTTCAGTCACATCTAACCCCTAGGACTGATGGCTGCAGCTGAGAAATTCCAGAGGGATCGAGGAGGGGAAGTGCCCAGGGCATGATGCAGGCAAACAAATCCCTCTGGAGTCCTAACCATTCTGCCTGAGTACACACAACCTTGAAGCACAGTTGTTTGATCTTGCTACACACCCTGCCTCCCTGGTGAAGAAATGTTCGGAAGTAGGAGCACTTCCATTCAATTGCATCACAAGCTGTAATAAATCAGCAGCCAGTCTTTGTTTACCTTTGTCAATTATAATCTAACCAGATAAAGTTATACATCCCAGAAGAAGGTAAAGAACTGTCTTCTCTAAAAGTCCAGAAACACTTTGTGCTATAAAATATTGATGCAGTAATCCGAATAACGCCAGGTTTATAAATACCTTTTTTTGTGCTTTATGAATATACGTGTATTTTTAAAGAATAAGTTTGTTCTCAGTTTTACTTTCTTAACTTCTGTTCTATTGGATGAAATAACCAAAAATATCTAATGGTGATTTAGAAGAAATCATATAAAGATAAATAGTAAATGACCTCTATTTTTATTTGTCTCCAGTTTGGTCATTAAGTCTAGATTTTTTGAGCCAAGATTGACAAGGCCTTCTTTATGACGCTAGATTAAAGTACTTACTATATGGCAAGGTTTTTCATTTCACTGCAGCAACCAATGATGAAATGCAATATGGTCAGATTAAAGGTAGTACATAGCTACCCTTTTGTAATGGTAGTATCTTTGGTGAACCCACACATGCTATCAGTCATTTAAATCCAGAACCTCTAGCTGAGTAGAGTCCCATCAAAGTCCTCACATGTCCCACCTGCCCGAGGGTGATACATATATCATTTGAAGCAAAGCTTAGTGACAGCTGCAGAAATGTGCTCAATAAATCTAAAATAGACAACATTCTAGAATAATAGTGACAGAAATATCTGAACATTCATTTTTAATAAATCGTAACACTCCAAATGCAGCGCTGGTTTGCAGCGGGTACACATCAGCACTACCACATTGGTTGTTAGCCAGTGTTGAAGCGCCCACCCTCATCCCCCAACCAAGTACCACTCCTCTTAATACCTTGACCATCCAGGCTCCTGCCTTGAAGCCTCCTGTATCTCCACACTGAAGGAGGACAGACCTGGCCCCGCAGGTGATCTCTCAAACTCTATTTCAGCATCGAGGCTGGTGACTATTCTGATTTGTTGGAGCCTGTGCCATACTGCTTGATCAATATTTTGAATACCATCTTGCCCACCTCCATCATTCCTATAGCACTTATTGTGCTGTATTATAATTATCCCTGTACATCTCCTATTCTCAAGCACCTGAGAACAGAGGATCAGTCTGATTCATCTTTGAGCCCTAGTGCCTTGGAGAATGATATAATATTAATAGATGTTTGGTGAGTCTATGAATGAATGAGCTATAAAAATCAAACTTCATCATGTCACTGTGAGAGTATAACATTTACAGATAAAACTATTCTCATTCTCAAACAGCATTTGTGATTTCTTATAAGGACTTCCCTGTAGACCCCTGTGACCTCTAAATTTTCTTTGGCTTTCATGTAGGTAGTAATGATGAGCTAAAAATCCCAAGAGATAACACTTTTGAGTTAGTTGTGCTTTTCATCTTACTCCTGTGACTTTCCAGGAAGTGTAATAATGTATATGAAACCATCCTATGAGTATAAAAGTATTAACAAATTTAAAACCGACTTTTATCTGACTTACTATAGAAATTGACTTTCAAATTTTTTTCTTCAAATATCTACACTTTCTGAATGTGTATGATTCCTGAGAGATTCCTGAGCCCCCCAGACCCACCTCCCCTGTTTTAATGGCCAGCCTCATCATCTAAACACAGTGTAACTCTTTGACTTTCAGGGGGAAAAACTACTGAAAATGTTTTTGATCTTTATAGCATTTTAAAATTAGAGTCACCATGTTTTTTTTTAATGCTTTGGTGCCAAATAGGAACCTGAATTTTGTTTCATAACATTGTAGACCATTTAGGATATCAGGAAGCACGGTGGAAAAATCTCTTTACAGAAGAATATATTCTCCATCTCCTGGTGAACACTTTTTGTTTTCTTTTCCAGAGAGTAGTTATGTGCTATGTTTAGGCCACACATGAAAGTAATATTTCCCTCATGAGACTGTCTTTGGCTTATGCTGATTTTTTGAGGCCAAGATTATGGTAATGATTTAAAGAGGGAAAGAAGCAAAATGGAATAGGAGGAAAAAGTTGGAAGGAAAGATATTAGAGAGGTGAAACTTTTCCCAATAGAATTCAACTCAATTAAAGTATGTCTTAGGAAATGGGGAGGAGAGTCAGATCTCAAATGAAACCAAAGACACTGGGATAGTGTCTGCATCATGTAAACAACACTGGATATTCTTTATCCTGATGCACCAATCGAATGTCAATGGGTCCCACAATAATCTAAAACTGAAAACCTGTCTTCTAAGTTTAGATCTTATTCTACGAAATACCCAGAAGTCTACCGGGGCACGTGCCGCTGCTTTCAGTGGCTCCTCAAGGCCAGCTGTGCATATCTCTTCAGTAACTTGGAAGCTGGCCAGTGAACTAAACCCCATGCTGGACTTGGAAAACTAATCCCCTCTATTATTGCTTTTTCACAGGTGGGACACCTGCCCTTTTCTTTTATCAAGGTCTTCCTAATGACATATCATAGGCCCCCCAAACTCAACACGACATTTAGATCATTATATCTGAATGGAAAAAAAAATAAAGGCAATGAAGAAACACTAGTAATGGGTAAGTAGGATATTTAGTCTAAGGGCCTGGTGCACATGCAACAGATTTATCATTTTTGACAGAGTAAAAGGGAAGGAGGAGAAGAGAGAGGGAGTGAGGGAGAGACGGGGGGAGGATGGGCCAGAGCACTTTGTACAAAACAAAACAAGCACACTTTCTGGGCTCTGTGCAAATGAAATATTCATATCTATCTATGGCTCTATTTTCTTGGGGGGAAAAGAAAACTGGGATTGCCTAGAACCGTGGTTGGCAAACTGCGGCTCGCGAGCCACATGCGGCTCTTTGGCCCCTTGAGTGTGGCTCTTCCTAAGCCTTAGGAGTACCCTAATTAAGTTAATAACAATGTACCTACCTATATAGTTTAAGTTTAAAAAATCTGGCTCTCAAAAGAAATTTCAGTCGTTGTACTGTTGATGTTTGGCTCTGTTAACTAATGAGTTTGCCGACCACTGGCCTAGAAGATGTAGAAGCTGCTAGCTTTTAAACATTTAAAATTTCATTTTATTTATTCATTGTAAACTAGGCAATAGCATTATTACCTTAGATAGCTAAATTTTAAAAGATGCAATTTTAAGAAATAAAAGTAGGATAACTATATAACAGAAAATTAAGAAGAGCAATTTTTAAAAAACCCTTACTTCTCTAACACTGCTATTGTTTGACTGGTGTATTTGATATGCTTGTTTTATGAATATAACATTTTAATTTCTTAAAATATTTATTGTTGAAAGTTTTACATATGTCTCCCATTTTCCCCCAGTGACCTCTTCTAGTCTGTTCCTACCCTCTCCCCACCCCAGGCCTTCACCACCCCATTGTCTGTGTCCATGGGCTATGTAGACATGCATACAAGTTCTTTGGTTGTGCATAACATTTCTAAATCTTTCTTTTTTACTTAATCTTACATAATAAGCATTTTCCATATTGCAGCAGTCTGCATAATCATGATCTTTAATCATATTTAGTAAAGAAGATGTTTAATTTTAGAGTAAATGACATAATCCTTGATTCTGTTGAACATTTTGGTTTCCCACACATTTTGACTTCTATTAACTACAAATATGAGGAACATCTTTATGCATAGGGTTTGCCATGGTCTAAATCAGTGGTTCTCAACCTTCTGACCCTTTAAATACAGTTCTTCATGTTGTGACCCAACCATAAAATTATTTCGTTGCTACTTCATAACTGTAATGCTGCTACTGTTATGAATTGTAATGTAAATATCTGATATGCAGGATGGTCTTAGGCGACCCCTGTGAAAAGTTCGTTCGACCGCCAAAGGGGTCGCGACCCACAGGTTGAGAACCACTGGTCTAAATGCTTGTATCTCCCTAAAATTCATATATTGACACCCTAACCAGCAAAGTGATCATATTAGGAAGTCAGGCCTTTGGGGGGTGATTAGGTCATGAGGGAAGAGTCTTTTTTTTTTTTTTAAATATATTTGTATTGATTTCAGAGAGGAAGGAGCGGGAGAGAGAGATAGAAACATCAATGATGAGATAGAATCATTGATTGGCTGCCTTCTGCACATCTCCTACTGGGGATCAATCCTGCAACCTGGACATGTGCTCTTGACTGGAATCGAACCTGGGACCCTTCAGTCCACAGGTCGATGCTCTATCCACTGAGCCAAACTAGCTAGGGCATGAGGGAAGAGTCTTCATGAGTCAGCAGTCTGCGACCTGGAAGAGGCCTTCATCAGAACCTGACCATGTCAGTGCCATGACTTTGGACTTTGAGTCTCCAGAAGTGTGAAAATTAAACTTCTGGTGTTTTTAAGCTACCCAGTCTGTGGTATTTTGTTATAGCAGCCTGAATAGACTAAAAGAGATATTTTTGGTTTTGTTCCTTCCCTGTATGGACTTTCAGAAATAATACTCCTGAGCTTAAGGTTAGTCAAAGATCCTTTGTGGAAGTTGGCCAGAAAGATATGATAGTTCTAGTCTCCGTATCTAGGCCAGTACTGGATAATCTCATTAATTTTGAAATTTATAAGTTAATAGATGCAAGATGTTACCACAGTTTGACTCACATTTCTTTCTTTACTAATTAGGGTGAACATTTTGTATTTACTAGTTACATTTCCTCTTTTTTAAACTCAGTTGATGTTTTTTGCAAGGTTGAGTTTTGAGAGTGACACAATGAGAGTTCATTGTGTTATTCTGAAGATTGTTATTCAAGGTTAGTATCACTGAGGTTTTATTACCAGTCTAAAGCATTTTGGAACTTTGCTCCTCCTGCAACTATAGGATCAATAAGGATCTCTCAAGCCCTGGTGGTGGATAGTGATTTCACCATTTCTGTCTTTCCTGACGTGTATACTATAGACTCGCCCACATCCTACGCTTGCAAAACCGTCTGCAAGTTTTCTGTCTTCTTTCTGAAACCTTTGATTACTCTGAAATGACAGGCACCATGACCACTGTGGAGCCCCAGCCTCACCAAGATGCCTGGTTTCTCAATAACAAATGTTGCAATCAGCACTAAAGCTGCCAAGCTATTCCTTGCCCAGATGTGCTGAATCAGTCACATAACGCTATAGGGGGCCCACATAAAACTTTATACTGCTCAGCACCACCCCATTCCAACCACCAACATGAGCTGCCCTGACCCTGAAGCACAGTATAGGCTTTAATGGCTTATTCCATCCCTCCACTGTGTCCTGGGCTGGTACCTGCAATCCCGTTTAATCAGATTGAAGCTTTTCTCAGAGGACAGATTTAGCATTATTCTCTACGTATCCAGATGGGATCACTATACAGCTACACACAATCTGGGCTCTCTCAGAGAAGGGTGTGTGTGTGTGTGTGTGTGTGTGTGTGTGTGTGTGTGTGTGTGTTGTTGTTGTTGTTGTTGTTGTTGTTGTTGTTGTTGTTGGAAGGAGAGAAACCAAAATCTGAGCCTCTTATCTGAGAATAAACAAGGACGCTAAACATCTTTTAACTCCTGAACATCATTTCTGCTGCTAATCTATTAATATCCCTCGAAGGTTTGGAACCGACTCTAGAGAGAACCTCCATGATGTGCATCATGAGACCACCGAGAGCTATTGGAGCAGAGATGCCATGTGGACAAACTCATCTTCACCCCTGAGCTGGCTCTCTCAGCTGGTGTGCATTTGTTCAAAAATAATAACACAGTTGCAGCAGATCTGCTTTAATAAGTGTCCCCTGGAATTATGGCTTCACAATATAACATTTCACTGTTGATTACTAGATACCTAAGGTTTAGCTCTGAACCACAATGCAATATATACTTTGGAATACTACAGTTTTATCTGTTTTTGTGGTCCACTGATAATCAATGTTTCCCTACTCATCCTAGCATTAATTTGGAGCTTTAGATGCTCTCATATCTTTCCCTGTTGCTTTCCATCAAGGCTGGCAACACTCAATTCGTTAATATCCTATCATAGATGATATCTTCAAGCCTCTACCACTTTGCTATTCACCCTGGGATTCTAATTTTTTGGTGTCATTTCCATGACACAATAGCCACAACTAAAAGTGGCAGTTTAACATATCAAAAGAAAAAAAGCAAACACTGTCCTTTTGCCCACACCCTAAGCATTCAATGCACCAAAAAAGTAAGATGTAGATTATCTAGGCAGGTTCAACAATCAATATATACGTGGCTATTGGAACAAGTTACAAAAAGAATCATAGTGGCTTCAGACAATATGGCCAATTCTAGCCCCCTCTCTCAGTACACACATAGCATGGCTTTCTCTGCTTTGAAGATGAAATAAAAAATTCCTACTGCTATCATAGAAAACAATGCGTACAACATAAATGTGCCAAATGATATAACATGTTAAACAGGGTTAGCTAATGTGTAAAATCCAAAGTGTTCTCCCAAGCTACTTAAACTGTACCCAAATCTAATTTATAGGCAGATTCCTGATGATGTGACTTATTTTAAGTAATGAAATTAACATTAGACCCAAAGGGAATTCTGTGGATTAGTCTCATTAATTATGAGAATATGATTAAATGATTTACACTCCAATAGTGCCATCACTTAGGCATTCAATGGAATCTTATAGTTCAAGAAAATCACAGATGTTTCATTTAAGAAAACTGAGCTTGTGTCATGCCATTGATACTAACTCAGGCCCTAGTAAATAAAGCACATACACGCTTGCTTTCTGAATAAGGCTGAAAGGACTATGCACATGACTTTAAAAATATGGTGACCCCCAGACCCATCCAATTCTACCCAAAGTAGTTTTCCTAAAACAAAATGCTAAAGAGAACTTCTTCTTATCAGCAGTCCAAAAAAGCAAAAAGATTTTTAAAAAATGTGATTTCACCAAAATAGGTGAGTGAGTTTCTCAGTAACGGATATTAGGTCCTCTAAGTGCTGGAAAGATTCCCTAGATAACAACATCACCTCCCAGTTTTATTAGGAGAATATGATAGTCAAATATCAAGTCAAATCCAGACAACACCAACATTTAGTGAGGTGCTAGTATCTATGGTGGCAGTTTCAGTAACCAGAACTGAATATCATTATTAGTTTCAACATTCAAAATTTCTTCAAATTTTAATTTTCAAGTGATTTAGAGGTATTTTCTCTCCTATTGTAGGAAAATATTCAATTGCTAGATTAATTGTCTTTGTGCACTTCAAAAAAGGAAACATTTAAAAAGTAGGTTTATACACTGACAAGAAGAAAGTTTAAGTTATTCCATAAATTTGAGACTAAAGTCAAGACTTTAGACAGAATCATGTTTAAAAGGGAAACAAGAATTGGTATTTTGGGACCTGAAAAAGATAAAATGAGAAAGTAGACAAAAGATAAAAGAGTATTTTTTTAAAAACTCATTTTTCATATATTAGATCTCATAAAATTGTAGAACACACACTTTTATATTTATATAAAAATTATATTTCCCTCAGACTTCCATTAACATTGAAAAACACATAGCCTCAACGGAAAGATAGTTAACACAATGTGTAAAACAAACACATTAGGGATTTTAAGTATATTTCACTTTTTATGTTGTATATTTTTTGTTCCACATAATCCATTCAGACTGTCAAATCAACAATCTGCACAATCTTATACAGGGCGAGGCAAAAGTAGGTTTCTATGAAAAAATAATACAATAATTACTAAATAATAACACAAGAATAAACTCTGTGTTTCATGCACTCACACCTGTGAACCTACTTTTGCCCCAGCCTTATGTTCACTTGAAAGCCCATACAAATGCCAAAAAAAGCACCTGTTTCCTGGGAGCCTGGCTGGCAATGGAAATGGAAATGCTTAAAAACAGAGAGCTCCTGGGCAAGGATCACAGTGGTGAGGAGGGAGTGGGGGATAAAACAAAATAAATAAAAAATAAACTTAAATGCTTAAACTCACAATAAATATATCTATGTGCTAAGCATTTAGTAGAATTCCCTAAGTGGAAGGGAAATACACTTTTTCAGGTGTTTTAAAAAAACTCGGTAAGTAATACCTGCTTTGTAATCTGCAGTAAAAGTATAACTTATGTAAAACTGGCTCTCTTGCCTCACTGTCAACTTTTATTAACCCCAGTAACTTATTCATTGACTAATCAACTTAGCATTTCCGAGTGCTTATTATGTGCCTCACCCTGGTGTTCTGCAGACTCCTAATTGAGAAAAATGACAAAATTTTGCAAATCATCCCTAGTAAGAATACTTGTTATGTTAATAAGTACAGCAGAGGGTCCTGCAGTGATCGCTATGACTGGGTTTAAAGTAAATCATGAGGTAAAGTCATTGGGACACTACTGCACACTAAGTGAACAGTTTAAATAAACATGTGATAGGGGCAGAAACTGAATGTTGGGGACCGGCTATACTTCTAAGAAATATTCATCATGCTCTGTTAACTGTGATTGTTTTGTTCTGATTAAAGAAGGCACATTCTAATCTGGCTGGGATGTGCATGTGGGACCTCTGAGCTCACCTGGAAATGTGGCCCATGCTCCCCATTCAGGAGCTGCCTATTATCATGGAAAGATTAACAATTTGTTGCAGATACCAGAGCCTCCAGCCCTTTGAAGATCCCCAGCCCTTTGCATACCCGCAGGCCTTTCAAAATCTCCAGCCCCCATTGCCTGTAAACTGTCCCCTTGGCATTACCTTTTGCCTACTTCCCCATGTAATCTTTGTCCTTCCACCCAATATAAGCAGCTGGCTTATGGTGGGGTGTACAGCAGATTTTTGTGGATGACCTGCTGCTCTCCCATACTGCTGGCAATATTGGAATAAATGCTCACAGATGATTCAATGCTGTCTCTGATTAATTGGCTCAAATGGTAACAGGCAACATGGACCCACTGATGGTCCAGTTACACATGGGCTAAGTGAAAATGGAAAACGAAATTAGGCAGCATTAAAATTATATCTAGGAAAGTTTTTTTTAAACAAGAAATTTTTAGAACAGAAATCTAGGAGAGAACAACAGATTGTGAAATTGAGATATATGACAACTAGAGGCCTGGTGCATGAAATTTGTGCACTGGGGCGGGGGGTTGGGGGGTCCCTCAGCCCAGCCTGCACCCTCTCGTAGTTTGGGAGCCCTCGGGGGATGTCCAACTGCGGTCTTAGGCCCGCTCCCCAGGGAGTGGGCCTTAGCCAGCAGTCAGATATCTTTAGCACTGCCACTCAGCCCAGCTTCTGGCTGAGCAGCGCTCCCGCTGTGGGAGCACACTGACCACCAAGGGAAGCTCCTGCATTGAGCATCTGCCCCCTGGTGGTCAGTGGGCATCATAGTGACTGGTCGTTCTGCTGTTCAGTCAGTTTGCATATTAGCCTTTTATTATAGAGGATACTTAAGCACTAGGCCAAGCCAATGCTCTAGGGAACATAGAATAAACTATCAGCTTGTAGAATTTCTTTCCAGACCTGTATTTCCATAATTGCATTAAAAACAAAACTAGCTTCTGACCTCTTCCCTCTTCCCTCATCTCTCCTCAAGGAACAAAAGTAGCAGTAGCATCTGGAAAGTTAAAGCTACCTCTGACAGCTACTACTCTGTCTAGCAGGCCAGGCCCAATGGCAGCCTGAGAGGGTTTCAATATCCTTAGGCCCATGTTAGGCCACTGAGCACCAGCCTCAAGCCCTTCAGCCCTAGAACAATGGGCGGCCATTGATACATGATGACAACTGTCTGCAGGGCAAGAATGAAACCATTTAAAAACGGAAACAGACAAAAAGGCAAACTCCCTCAAGCATTTTCAAACTATGTCATAATCAGTGGTGTTGAAAGCTGTACTAAGATCAAGTGGGGAAGGAAAAGAGTGAAGGAGAAAGCAAAATCTGCAATGTGAGGAAGTCATTTATAACTCTGACAGGTCGTCTACCCACTCATTGCATTTTAGGTGACTGAAATTTTCACATGTCCAGTAGTGTAGTAGCTATACATTTAATTCTATGGCCGTCACCCACAGAGGATAATTCTGGGAGGCAGAGAGGATGGGCAGGTCTCCTGTTAGTATAATGCCGGTGGGCTGTTTTCTTGTCTTTTCTTCTTGGCTGATCCTGGAAGGTCACCATTACAGGGGCTACCTCTTGATTTCTCTGTCTTTTAAGTAGCTTTTTGCAATGTTTGAGTTTCTCTATTAAACTAGTTTTCTACGTATTTTTCTATACCTTCCACAACTCAAAGAAACATCAGAATAAGTTCCTCCATAACTCATTCCTTACAATGATATGGAAGCTTTTGCTTTGCTTGACCTCTTAAACAAGAATCAGGGATCTTGGTGCTATTTCAATGTAGCCTCTGATATTTATAATGCTCCTTTAGAGCATTTATCACAGTGCAATGAAATCAATCAAGCTGGTTTGGGGAATTTTAGCATTACTTTAATTATCATATATTGCCAAAGACTCTAAAATCTGCCTTTTCTAACTGAATAAAAGACATGAAGCATTTGTTTGCATTATCAGAACTGACAAGCAAGCTTTCCTCAAAAAAAATAATAAAGTACATTTTTTTAAAAGTATTTATTGTAAAGCTGCTTTCCACAGCTTTCTAGCATCAGATTAAACATACACGTTTATTGAAACAGTGGATGAAGATTCAAATGGATTGTGGGAAAAGAGACCATTTACCATAAACCCGTTCAAAAGTGTAAACAGGGCTGATATGTAGGAGCGTTATTTCTAGGTGAAATGTTCCAATCCGTTGGGGCGAGCACCAGAGGATTCACAAGGCAGGAGTAGAGTGTGGCCTGTGTTGTGATGGAAGCGGTAACACTGTCGAGTGCCAGCAACAGCCCCACAGGTCACGTGGAGCCAGAACCCTGTGCTGAAATCCTGGGAAGATTCTTCCTGTCTGCCCTTGTCATCAATCCTGCCGGCTTCCCTGGTGTGGTTGGCAGCTGCAGCACATGGCTCCTGGGACTGAGCATTGGGGGACGAGCTGCCGACAGGGCTTTTGGAACCTGACTTGTTTCCGCCGACTACATGGCACACCAGATACAAAAGGCAAGAAGAACAACATGCGTGTTTTCACTGGCAAGCTTACAGAGCCTCGTGGTCAGAGGGCTCTCACCATTTCTGCTGACACGCCAGGAAACAGACTGATGAGCTAGGTTACTGTGGGTTAGTTTGTTTGGTTTTGTTGTTGTTTTCCGGAGGTGAGTGAAAGAATGGCATTAAATAAGACAGGCCATTCTGAAATACAGTTTTGTAATAATCCGAAACTCAGATTGAACTAAAGCAAAGCCTCATAGTCATTTGTTCTTGGTGTCCAGTTTCCCTGCTCGTCAGTTGAATGCCGTCATTGTTCTAGTGAAGACTATTCTCCATTATTCAGTATTAATCCACTTTAACTGAGCAGGACAATGTTTAGTATAACTGAAAACTTTATAATTATTTGGGCAATCCTTTTGGATTGATTCATACATCCATTCATTCAACAGTAAATGTTGACATTTTCCAGGCGGGGTACTTTGCTAAGCACTGGGGATGAAAAGCAGAAAAACAGCACAACACTCTTATCTGAAGGAGGGTTCCAGTATGTCGAGGGAGGCAAAAAAAACAGCTAAGATGATAAGGTAATAATAAGAGCCATAAGAAATTCAAGGTCAGAGACCTAAAAGGTGCACACAAATAAAGGGAGATTAATCTGTTTTATGGAACAGTGGATAGGAAAAGTGTATGTCTTTTCACTGCAAAAAATAAAACGCAATGTTCTTATGTATTTAGAGCAGATTTTTCTACATTTTGGAATTGACACACTAATTTTTATATCACATACTTCCAATGCTCCTGATTGGAAGTATGTGATATTTTACATTTCAAGGAGTTGAAGCTAGTGGTTTTGATAATTTTATCACATCTACTGAAATGAGAAGAAACAATAAAAGCAATGTAGAACAGGAATCAATGATATGAAATTCAAACTCATATTACAATTATTCCTTGATAGAAATAGGAAGGGAATCTAATGGCTTTCTCTCCAGTCAGTATAGAGCTGTTTACCCTCATAGCAGGTGACTGCTTGCTTTATTCAAAAACACTGGACTGTGCCGCTTTGGTTTGCACATCATCACCACTAAACTGGGTTGTCATTATCATCATCACCACCACCACATTAACAACAACTAACGCATATGTAGCAAAGCCAATGTGCTAAACACTGTTCTGTTACAAATATTAACTCATTTAATCCTCACCTCAACTTTATGGGCTAGGTACAATAGTTATCCCCATTTTCCTGATAAGAAAACTGAGGCATTAGGTAACTTCTTAACTACTTAGTAAGAAGTAAAGCTGGGGAATGAACCCAGGCAGTCTGGCTCCAGCGTCTTAGGTCTTAACCACTATACTAAACTGTTTCTCTACAGCTTTTTAAAATGCAATAAAGATAAATCCAGTAATATAATACCCAAGAGAGTTAATGCCAATAGAAAATAATGCTAAGTTTATATTCAGGAAGCAAGGGATAAACCACCTCTAGGTGTTCATAACTCCGTGACACCCTCATACAAATATGTCCACTGCAGATATGGAAACCAAGATGGCGGCATAGGTTAACGCCGGAGATTGCTGCCTCGAAAAACCACTTCAAAAAACAACTAAAAGACGGAACGGACATCATCCAGAACCACAGGAAGGCTGGCTGAGTGGAAATTCTACAACTAGGAGGAAAGAAAATATCATACCCAGACTCAGAGGAGGCCAGTGCTGAAGTGAAATACTCAGGTGTGGAGTGCACGCGGAGCGGGCTGGAGGCGGAGGGCGTGGTTGTTGTTTTCAATCGGGAGGGAGTTTCAGACTCTGAGCTCCAGATCCGGGCGAGTCTCTAGGGACCCAGACTCAAACGGGAGAAGCGGGACTGTCTGGCTTCGGTCGGAACTCGAAGGCAGCTTTCTCTCCGAGGTTTGCAGCGGTTGCTGGGACTCTGTGAGGCAGAGCCCCTAGGGACAGAACTGAGAGCAGCAATAACTGCTCGCTCCGGCCCGCCCTGTAGATCCCCAGGGACCCGCCCCGCCCAAGCTCTGCGCAGAGCCATGTGCCAGATAGCCTCAGGCAAATGCTAGATTAGCACCGCCCTAGAGACCCAGCACAGAAGCTCTCCCACTGCAGACACAAGGGACTCTCATAGCCAGTTAGTCTGGAGATAAAATCACCCCTGGTATTGCCAACAACAATCAAGGCTTAACTACAACAAGACTGCGCACAAAGACCACTAGGGGGTGCACCAAGAGAGCATAAAAAAATGCAGAGACAAAGAAACAGGACAAAACTGTCAATGGAGGATATTGAGTTCAGAACCACACCTTTAAGGTCTCTTAAGAACTGTCTAGAAGCCGCCAATAAACTTAATGAGATCTATAAGAAATCTAATGAGACCCTCGATGTTATGATAAAGAACCAACTAGAAATTAAGCATACACTGACTGAAATAACGAATACTATACAGACTCCCAACAGCAGACCAGAGGAGCGCAAGAATCAAGGCAAAGATTTGAAATGCGAAGAAGCAAAAAACACCCAACCAGAAAAGCAAAATGAAAAAAGAATCCGAAAATATGAAGATAGTGTAAGGAGCCTCTGGGACAGCTTCAAGCGTACCAACATCAGAATTATAGGGGTGCCAGAAGATGAGAGAGAGCAAGATATTGAAAACCTATTTGAAGAAATAATGACAGAAAACTTCCCCCACCTGGTGAAAGAAATAGACTTACAGGTCCAGGAAGTGCAGAGAACCCCAAACAAAAGGAATCCAAAGAGGACCACACCAAGACACATCATCATTAAAATGCCAAGAGCAAAAGATAAAGAGAGAATCTTAAAAGCAGCAAGAGAAAGAAACTCAGTTACCTACAAGGGAATACCCATACGACTGTCAGCTTATTTCTCAATAGAAATTTTGCAGGCCAGAAGGCAATGGCAAGAAATATTCAAAGTGATGAATACCAAGAACCTACAACCAAGATTACTTTACCCAACAAAGCTATCATTCAGAATTGAAGGTCAGATAAAGAGCTTCACAGATAAGGAAAAGGAGTTCATCACCACCAAACCAGTATTATATGAAATGCTGAAAGGTATCCTTTAAGAAGAGGAAGAAGAAGAAAAAGGTAAAGATACAAATTATGAACAACAAACATGCATCTATCAACAAGTGAATCTGCCGAAGCCGGTTTGGCTCAGTGGATAGAGCGTCAGCCTGCGGACTGAAGGGTCCCGGGTTCGATTCCGGTCAAGGGCATGTACCTGGGTTGCGGGCATATCCCCAGTGGGGGAAGTGCAGGAGGCAGCTGATCGATGTTTCTCTCTCATCGATGTTTCTAGCTCTCTATCTCTCTCCCTTCCTCTCTGTAAAAAATCAATAAAATATATTTAAAAAAAAAAAAAAAAAAAAAAAACAAGTGAATCTAAGAATCAAGTGAATAAATAATCTGGTGATCATAATAGAATCAGGGACATAGAAAGGGAATGGACTGACTATTCTTGGGGGGTAAGGTGTGTGGGAGATGCTGGAAGAGATTGGACAAAAATCGTGCACCTATGGATGAGGACAGTGGGTGGGGAGTGAGGGCGGAGGGTGGGGCGGGAACTGGGAGGAGGGGAGTTATGGGGGGAAAAAGAGGAACAAATGTAATAATCTGAACAATAAAGATTTAATTAAAAAAAAAAAATATGTGCACTGCAAAAAAACTTGACCAGTTCTTTTTTTTAAAAAAATCTTCTATTTTCCTCATCTAAATAAAGCCAACTTTAGAATATGCAATTCATTAAATTTACCTTAAGGGCAGTAAAGAACAGCTATACTTTCTATGCAACTACCAACAGACGCTGAAACCAGGGTTCCAATGAGTATTATATGGGATTCCTACATGTTTTATGTTCTTTAGGCATCTCACATTCAAACTGCCTCCTATTTATTACTATTCTTTCACAACTGTACACCTATTAGATTTAATCTCTTAAGTTTTATGAATATTTCCTAATTATATACCTTCTTTCCCATCTTCATGATAAGGTTTTACTTTCAGCTTTCATCTCACTTGAATTATTGTGATCAACTCCCTTAAATTACTGAGCTCCTACTATATGTCATTCATTGTGCTAGAAGCGTGATATATTTCTCTCATTTGATCTTCATAAAAGCTGTAAGCAGGGTTGCAGTATCCACATTAACAAGGAAGGAAAAGCTTCAGAGATTAAGTAGCGTGGCCAACCTCACACTGCTGGAGAATGTCACGCTCTTTCACGTACGTCCCGTATCTCTCCCAAGATACCATCTTCATTTACTGTGCATTTCCTCTGTCTCATACATATGAATTAATACCTGTTTGGTGTATAATAGTAAAGATTCACAAGGTCTAAACCATTATGGCTTAACTTTTAATAATCTATTGCCCACCATAATGTTATTGCATCTTATCAGATATGTTCTGGATCATCTATTATGATTCAGATTTTTTCAAAAAAAAAAAAAAAGGAGAGAAATATATAAACATTTGGGTAAATGGCTTTAGGCGTGAAAGACGGAGAGGAAATAAATTCCATTTGTTTTCATTTCTTCCTATTACAATATTTAGTAAGCATTAGTAATGAAACCAAACTGATCTAATTAAACCATGGTTTAGGACTGATATTTTCAACAAAATAATGTCTTTTTTCCTAAAGAAAAATATTTTTCATGGAATATTATTGGATGAGAAATACAATATGATAAGAGAAGAAAACTAAAACTGCAGTGTATCAAATAAGTCTAATACAGCCATTTCTAAAAATAAAACTTTCTAAAGGAAACAAATGTTTTTAAAACTCTGATATTGTCATGAAAATTTAATAGGACTTCTAAACAAAGAAGGATTCATCTATATCAGAACCTGTTGAGAAAAAATATTCAAGGATTTGCCTAAGAAGTCTAGTCTAAGAATTTTTTATAGTTAACTCCATAATAGTCAGATATTTGATTTCCTGATATAAATTAGCTTGTTTAGTTTTGGCTTCTAAAAAAAAAAATGTGATTGTGACAAACTAAAAAAGAAAGTCTGAAACTGGAAAACAGCTTCCAAAAAGAAGTATAACAATTTGTATTATTCCATACATCCAGACTGCTTCATTTCTTCTTTATATATTTAGTACAACCAAAATACAGCAACATCAATAATTTTCATACTAAAATAAAATACTTTCATGCAGAGCAGACAGGTTTCTGTAATAATCATCCACAAAGAAAGACATAAAATAAAGGGACAAAAAATACTAGCTGTCATCTCATCTCCCCAGTTATTCATATAGTTTTCCCTTCTATCTATTCTCTTCTCTCCATTGTCTATTCTGTTAAGTTCAGCAATAGAAAAACAATTTAAATTAAAGGAAGGGAAAACTACCTGTAGGTGTTGTTGTTGTTTAAGGAGAGAATAATCCACCTACTCACATTTCAAAACTCAGCTTAAGTGTCACCAACTTTCCAAAGCTTTTTCCTGATGACCCTGCCCCCAAGTTGAACTTAGAGTTCCCTTGTTTTGCATCCTCGTGAAATCATGTACAGATATGTTAGCGGCTACAACAGATTATTGCATTCATTTGTTTTATCTGTCTTCACTATGAGACTGGAAGTTCCTTATGACTAAATGACATGTCTTATTCAGCTTTGACTCCCTGGTAGAGAGTTTGGAAGGGACTTCATTAACTAATGTTAGCTGAAAGAAAACAATAATAAGTACAATTTTAAAATGAACAAATTATTAGTATGCCTTTCCCTAATTAAGGCCACAATATTATTTTTGTAAACTTGAAATTTAAAAACCAAAACTATAATGAAGGCAACTGCTTACAAATTATTTCTCAAAAAGAAGAAAGTCAGCAATATAAAGTAGAAAAAAACACATTTTCAACTGTAAATATTCAAGATATGATAATTCCTGGTGACCCAGATGGTTGAAGTATGTTTATTTTCACATCACACACTTAATCTCTCTAACACTACAGGGGAGCCTAACCACTTTTTATGTTAAATTGAATTCCCTGAGAATTTATTCTGGTATGTTATTATACAAGCAATGCTATACCAAGAACCACATACCAGGTTTTCATGCCCCATATCCAAGCTCATATTCCATTATGTTCCATTATGTTTGGGCCCAGCATGACTCACTTATAATGCAATACCAACCTCTCACTTGGTATAAATCAACAGCTTTCACATCTGACAGCTACCTGCTTGGTTTTCAGATCTTTTCATTTCATTTGACTTTGTTTTGTTTTCTGGGACATGTTGTTTAGTGCTCCTCTGTTTTTCTCAAATCACAAGAATATTTTTACATATGCCTTATTCTTCCCTGCATTTTTATTTTTAGCCCTACAATTCTAAAAGAGGTCTCTAAAATTTCACCAATAACTTTCCAAGCTCAATGTTTCTATTCTCAGTCCCTAACCTTAGACTTCACAGCACCATGCGGCATTTCTCCTCCTTTTCACTTCTGTGACTTCACATTATCCTGTTTTTCATTCCACTCCTCTCTGGCCACTGCCTCTCAGTTCTGTTTGATATCGGTGTGCCTGGTCCACGCCTCTGTCCTTGTCCCATTATCTCCTCTGTCTACTCTCTCATCTACCTGATCTAGTCCTACACTGACATGCCAGTTCTGGGCCCAATGTGAGATGCAAACCTGCCTTTCTAATTGTCCTGTGTGGCCACCTAAACAACCATCAAACTCCTCAAATACAAATGTTTTAAAACAAAATTTATCTTCTCAGATGCACTCCTTGGACCTCATTTCTGTTGACAGCCATACTATATACTGTCTCTTAGATTCCAATCTTATAAACTGACTAATTTTTTTCTCCATTATCTATTTTGCAATCTATCTTGTACCCATTCTTTCTTCTGATCCTCCTTATTCCATTTCAATTTAAGTCTTCAATTCCATTCACCTGGACAATTGTAAAATTCCAAGCGAATGCCTAGCTTCCAGTCTTTCCCCTCTCCAATACAATAAACATATTGTTATTAAAAGAACCTTCCTTAAGGACGTCATATTTCCACTGTGCCAATCGCCATCAAGGGACAGAATGCAAAACCTTCAGTCCAGCAGTCAGGGTCCTCAACAATATCTACCATTTTTCCAAACTTATCTCCCCCTGTTCCCTTTGGGTATCCGGCATTTCAGCAAAACCGACTTGCTAAATCTTCTCTGTGAGTACTCACACTGAGTGTGTCCATCTGCACACAGCTAGCACCAAGAACACTGCCTGCCACATAAAAATGCTCAATAAATATTTGAGAAGAGAATAAATGATAGCAGAGAAGAGTCTTTTATCCTGAAAACATATCCTGTATAATTTGCAAGAATAAGGTAGAAGATACTGTAAATGTCACTAAATGCAGAGTAAGCCAAAGGAGTAATGGGAGTGGAAGCTACTCAGGAAGCCTGAGGAGGACCCTTCCCCTGAAAATATCCTTAGCTCTGCTGGAAAGCACATGAGTTTTCAAGGCAAAAGTAAAGGGGCAAATGGTAACTTGCCAAAGAAGCTCCCAGTACTACACACTTTCTAGAAGAAATTCAGTTCCTGCTGTTCCTCATTTACTTAAAAGTGGGTGTGACTTATCAGAGTCATTTGTCAAGGACTGAACAGTTGCAGCATAACAAATTTAAACCTTTCACTATGAATAATGCATCATTAACACACTAGTCCAAGGATACTAAACGTTCAACTCAAAAACATTCTGGTACCAAAAGAAAAAAGGAATCTTACTTGGTAAAACAAAACATATGTTGCCTGTTTGACTTCAACACCCATAAAAGTGAAGAAACAGATGCCAATTTGTCTAATAATAATGATAAAGTGGGAAGTAGAGTGGGAAAAATCAGCCCTAAAATGACTCTATTACATATAATCTCTCTCTTATCTGCTTTGAGATATGTTTTGTGATGACATCTTTATAATAGGATTTGAACCATGAGACATTTAAATACACAGATCTTAATTTTTCTCACATACATGCAGGCAGACAGCATTTTTTTCCCCTCCCCTATCAGTTCCATCCCAACTTCAGGAACGTGAATAACAAGAAAGTGTAATAAACATGCTAGCTGTTTCCTAACTGTAACTCTTAATTCTGTCATTATAAGACTTCTACATTAGAAATCAATATTATACACTTCTATGCTTGACCATTGGAATTATTTCTTTTTAATATATTTGTATTGATTTCAGAGAAGAAGGGAGAGGGAGTGAGAGATAGAAACATCAATGAGAGAGAATCACTGATCAGCTACCTCCTACATGGCCCACACTAAGGATAGAGCTGCAACCTGGACATGTGCCATGACCAGAATTGAACCGTGACCTCTTAGTTCATAGGTCAATGCTCAACCACTGAGCAACACCGGCCAGGCTTATTTCTTGACTCTTAATAAATACTACCTATCCCTGGCTATTCAAATAAAATTCTTGTTAACTCTTCTTGGAAGAGTCCCTCCGTACTCACAGGAACCTATGAGAGCTGCTTTTTTTCAGTGCACTGGGTTCCATTAAAGGAGTTAATTTGTCTCTTAAAAGTGCCTAGTAGAGCATTATCAAAACGCCACAAATATGGAGAATCCAGAAAAACATTACTCCATCCAGGTGACTAAGGTCAACATCAATAGTCATAAATCACAATTCTACAAAATATCTGGCCGGTAGGTAACCCTCAAAACAGTCAAAGTTATCAAAAATAAGGAAACTCTGAGAAACTGTCACAGACAAAAGGAGCCTAATGAGGCTTGATTACTAAATGTGTCATGGTATCATGGATGGGATCCTGGAACACAGAAAGGACACTAGATTTACAAACAAGGAAATGTAAGTTCCTTTAATAATATTATTCTCGTTGATATTCTTATGACAATATTAGTTAATTAATTACTACAAGTGTACCATACCAATATAAGGTGTTACTAATAGGAAAAAGTGTGGAGTGGAGTTCAAGTATATGGAAAGTCTCTGAACTATATCCTCAATTACTCTGTAGATCTAAAACTATTCTAAACAATAAAGCATATTAAATATATTAAAATGTAACAAATAAGTTCACTGAGAGGACCTGTGACACAGAGTGCTGTAGTATATTGCTACTGTAATAGAATGAAGGGGAGGGACAAGGAAAGGATCTAACAAATAGCAAACAATGGGCACCTGCAGTCACCTAGCTTGTGTGGAATCCTATTCAGAGTGTATGATGAAGGCTGAATATGACCTGCCTATCAATCACCAGTGTGGGGAAAATATTCCAAGAAGCTAGTGGAGACACAACATTCAAGTAATTCAAGAGCATGGTTAAATCCCAGTCCTCAATATTGCTACTCTTATTTTCATGCTATGGCATTATTTTTATTTTAGTAAAAAAGTAACTCTCTCTGAGGGAAACAGCATATACAGAATGATTAAGGTCAACATCAGCAGTCACAAATCTTGTAGATAGTAAATATCTTAGGATCCTTAGGATTACATTAAGCCTTTGGACTGAACAGAGCAATAAAGGTGTTTTGCATCTGTAACACATAAATTTAACCACACTACCTATCCACAAACCCTCCCTCCCGACTGCCCACCCCAACACACTGCAATAGCACCGGGCATAGAAACACTACCACCTAACCCATGCCTTGAAGTCCAATGGCTTTCTCGGAAGTGATCCCTCTACCACCCTTGCCTGAAAGATAGAAGTGGACTCTAACGTATGTGCACACCAGGAAATAGACTCATCTACAATGCACAAGGTCCTGGTTTCACATTCTGAGGCCCTCTGCTCTTTTTTATCACTTCAGGTTTATTAAGGTCATTTTATAAATTACTAATTGAGTTGCTTGCTATAACCCTAAGGGGCATATTACTTTTATTTTGCCATTTTGGGTTTAATAAGCTCTGTTATTCAAGTATATACATTAGGATATATATTACTTAAAAATTTATTGCTCTCTGCATCATATGTCTTAACCTGTACTTTTCCTTGAATAACTAGAATTCCCAAAATAGTTAAATATTGGGTAAAGTAGCTGCATGAACTGAGATATACACTGTTCTCTGATTATTATTTAAGCCTTATTCTATACACTATTCATATCATTATATTTTTAAAACAACACACAACTTGACTAGTATCCAGAAAGCTAGAACAGGAGTTATTTAATACTCTGAAGCTTCTAGGGTAATGAATAGACTCTAAGTTTCTTTTTTTTTTTAATTGAAAATCTATTTTTACAAAAAACTTATTTAAAACTTGGAATTATATTTTTAAAATAATCAACACACAAGGAAGGGCATATTTTATGCTGCTCATCTTATGTATTAGATAAATGCTTTGTAGGTTTTCATCTGATTAATTATCTGATATTTGAAAATGTTAGTTAACATGGTTGGGAGGCTCAGTTGAGTTTAATTTCTAAAAAGAATCCCTATATACAGTGCTCTGAACATGTGTTCACCAAAATACTATCTTGCAGAGACAAAGAGCAGAGTATTTATAAACTAGAGAATATACTTTAAAAATAAAACCTTTTATCTTAGATACTAACTCATAAAAACATATATATATGTGTGTATATATATATATATATATATATATATATATATATATATACATATATATCCTAATATGCAAATAGACTGAACTGCAGAAAAACTGAACAACCGGTCGCTATGACGTGCGCTGACCACCAGCGGGGCGCGCTCATGCGCGGAACATGACAGGCATCTGCAGCAGGCGGCAGAGCATGGAACATGGCGGGCATTGGCCACAGTGGGATGGTGGAGCAGGTGAGTGGGGGCGCCAGACCAAGGCAGAGCACCAGTCACTGTCATCGGGGCAAGCCTCTGGTGGTTACTGAAAATTCTTTGCTCCCCACACCACAGTCCCACCCAGCGCTTGCACCTGCTGCCGGCACTGGCCCTGCTTACACCAGCTGCTTGCACCTGTTGCCAGCTAGCCCTGATTGCTCGACACCGTTAGTGGGTGAAAGCAGCGTCTGCCAGACCAATCACCCCTCAGGGCTTCCCCACCTCTCCCTGCCCCTGAGGGGCCATCAAGGCCAGCAGCGACTGCTCACACCCACTGCTGGCGCTGGCCCCAATTGCTCCGCTCTGTCAGCATGTGGGAGCAGGGCTGCCAGCAGAGAGGGGACCAAGGGCCGTGGCCGGAGGAGCCGGGTTAGGGTATGGAGGATGGGCCGAGACCCGCCCCTGTGCCCAATGCAGCCTTGCAGCCCCACAGTTCCTTTCGAGGTGCACAAATTTGTGTACTGGACCCCTAGTATATATCATAAAATTTAGCAAAAGTGTCAGAGATGTTTTATGTAATCCACAATGTTTCTCAAAATTGGTAGTAATATCTATGACTTTGTTTTATAGATTTTGTAACCTCATCATTCTCAAAGTTTCAAAAATAGGCAATAGATATGCAATGTTAATTTTCTCCCTAATCTGTCTAGGTATAAATGTAATTGGAAGGTCCCAAATGAGAGTTAAACATAAACAAGAGTAAACGGAAAACACCTTTATTTCCTCAGCTTCATGAATCTACCTTTCTACTATCATTAGATGACAAAAACAGTTCTGAATCTGTTAAGAATTTGGAGTAATTATAGCTTCACAATGAGAGCCAGCCATGGGGGAACAATTTCAAGTTTTGTTGCCAACGGTGGCAACACAAAACCGAGGTCCCAGTCAGTGGTTCTGAGCTTTTGACCGCATACAAGTTGCAAGAACAAGCTCAAATTTAAAAACCCACACGAAACCATAAATTCTCACAACTGTCTATCTAGTAGAAAGAGGGTTGGATTGTTTTCAATCCACACATATAAGACAATTCCCAGCCAGCAAATAAAGATTTCACCCTAAATATGTTCACAATGAATATATGGTGTTATAATTCTTCACAGCCCCATACTTTATATGCACAATTTGTTAAACAAAACCAAATGTTACTTTTCCAATTTTATTGATCCAAAAAACATAGCCTTCAATCTGCATAAATAAGGAACCTTTACATTGTCCGATTCTGTGGGGGGCGGGGGGCGGTGAGGGGAGGATCAAGATGAAAGTACTTTTGCCATTTCATGAAAACACTACTACTTTCAGTACATGTTGTAATAACTCAGATCTAATGTTCATAATGTTCCAGGCAGTGTGCTGTTTCATATTCGTTATCTACAGAGGCCACAGAATGTGTGCCATCTCAGCCTCCCCTACCCACTAGAAACAAAATCAATAATGAATCTAATGATAAGAAAGCATTAAGGTACATTTTAAGGGTAGGACTTCTTTTTAAAATGCCTCGTTTTAACTTTGCCATAATCACACAAATTAAGACAGACCAGGTATCTTATCCCATGCTAAAGATGAGTAAATACTTCCAGATAGATAAATTAATGTATTGCTTTAGAACTTGGGGGCGGATCCAGGACTAGAATCCAGTCAGTCAGTCTCTCTCTCTCTCTCTCTCTCTCTCTCTCTCTCTCTCTCTCTCTCTCTCCTCCCTCTTGGTCAGGAGTTCAGAAACAGCTTAGCTGGGTCCTCTGCTCAGGGTCTAGGAATCTGACCATCAGGGTATCCACTAGGAATGTGATCCCATCTGAGGTTCTCTTCAAAGCTCACATGAATGTTGGCAGCATTTATTTCCTTGCATTTATAGAATTTCTCATGACTGGCTTCTTCAAGACCAGCAGCAAAGAGAAAATCTCTAATTCTTCCATCTCTGGTCTCTAGATACTCTTTTAGGGCTCACAGATTAGATAAGATAGAAGCAGCAAAATTGCCTTTTCATATACTTAGAGTCAACTGATTAGAGATCTTAATTCTGTCTGGGAAATCTCTTTGCCTTTGTCATATAATATAATATCATCACAGGAGTTACAGCCTATCAGCTTTGCCATATGCTATTGGTTAGAAAAAAGTTACAAGTCCTGCCCACAGTAAAAGATTGTATGAAGTATTGGCCATTAGAGGTAATCTTTGCAATAGTTCTCAGTTTCTTAGGGTATTGACATTTGTCTTTAATTAATTGTTGTCTTTCAGTGCCTAATCATATGCCTGGTTTATAATAAGATTTCAATAATAGATTAATAGGTATACTAATACTCGAAAATATGTAAAATATTCAACAGGTCTCTTTTATCTAAATTGCATGAAAATGTGAAAATTAAGTCTACTATAAAAATAATAGTGATCATTAATAGGTCTTTTTTAAAAACAAACAACAACAACAAAAAACCTCTTAGGATATTCAAGAGATAGATTTAAGATGTTTGTTCTCTCAGTAAACACACCAGGTGCTTCTACCATCACAAGAATCATACTGTTCAAAAATGGTTGATTTATCTGTTGGCCTTCCCCATAAATCTGTAAACTTTTGGAGAGCAGGGGCCTTGTCTCATTCAACTTGGTCTCATGAAACTTAACTCTGCATTAATAAAAGATTTCAGAGACGATTAAAAAGACAGCTCTGCCTGTAGGTGGCTAGCCACTGAAGAAGAGGGTTAGACAAACACAATGGGAAACGTGGAAGTAATAGTTGAAAGAAATCTTAAAGAAAACATCTGAATTGAAAATTTCATTATATCCAAGGAAAAACTGACACAGAACAATCAAATAAGAGACCTAAGCTTAAAAAGTTATAGATAAAGAATCATTTAATCATCCAGGCAGAAATATCAGATCATTTCAGTGAGAGAAAAAAAACATCAGACTGACCTCACCCTTCTCCATAGCAAAATTCAACAGTAGAAGATAATGAAGTCATGCTTATAAAAATAAAAAATAAAATAAAATAAAAACAGGAAAGAAAAGTTCTTCCAATGAAATGCCTTTAATCCATTTGGGGCAGATCAGTATTGTCTCTGATCTTCAAATTCTTTTAAAAAAAATATTTTTATTGATTTCAGAGAGAAAGGGAAAGGGAGAGATAGAAACATCAATGATGAGAGATAATCATTGATCGGCTGCCTCCTGCATGCCCCTACTGAGGATCGAGCCCGCATCCTGGGCAGGTGCCCGGACTGGGAATTGAAGCTCAACCACTGAGCCACACCTGCCGAGCATGATCTTCAATTCCTGTACTAGCATGCCTACCTCACAGGATGTGAAAAGGGTACATGAAAACACCCTTTTTAATAAACATTAGCTTCTCTTACTTTCTACAAAGTGGGGAATGCAAAGTGCTTGGAAATAATTTTCTATATAATTTTGTACTGATTTTACTTACTCTGTTCTTTTATTCAAAATGCAAAGGTAAACTGCACTTCAATTCTTATTTGAATGATCATTTATAATGAAATCAGATCTACTTAAGGCATTTAGGATAATTATATCCATTAGGTGACTTATTTGAATATATTTTAGAACTGAAATTGCTGAATAGGTAAAATTTTTTCAAAGATTCAATGGAAGTGACTTAAATTTGAAACATTATATTCTGTACAAAGCTTGAGATTACAAATTTATTATATAAATGTAAAGCATTTCTATTTCAGATAGTATATATAAATTTTAAATGTTTCTACTTCAGAATAAAGTGGTTGTTTTTAAAGCAAATTATTTTGTGTCTAAATAGAGTTTAAGTTCAAATTAGTACATCTGAACTATAAAAAGCATAGGGAGCTGATAATTTTACATAATTCCTTCTATAACAAACCTTTGATAAACTTTATCCATGAAAGTTGAACCTAAGTCTTCATTTTCTATTATTCCCTTGTTAATAAGCTTTCTTTATTTTTCTTCTACATTCTATCTTCACATAGTAATTTTTTCCCTTTGGTAAATGACTTTGCATCTCAATTAAACATGGAGGAAGCTATCTGTCATCAATCACTTCATTGCATTTATCAAAAATTCAAGAGCTGCTAGGAAACCCCAAAAGTCTTTTCAGAAATTAAATTTAAAATATACAGCTGTAGAACTTATAGCAAGCAGAACTAAACAAATTGCTCTCACATGCTGAAATGAAGTTATGTTATGTCTAAATGTCTTATTAAAAATAATATACTTATAACTAAGTGCTATTTTTTTAAAAAAAAACAAAACCTTCTTTACTCATTAGGTTTCATACACTTACTCTTGGTCAGAATACCAAATAGAACATGCCGGTTTTAAATTCTACTTGAAAGTTTATTCTCTGACTTAACATCATTGAGAACTACAGTGAGTTCACATGATGTGATGTAAAAATGAAGCAAACTGTCCTTTGAACTCAACATTAGTGACTGACATCTTTACAGAATGAATGCACACCACCAAAGTTAAATCAAGGTTGCTAATATTTACAGTCTGGAATGAACAAAGAGACTCCCCCCCCCAACCCCGTTTTTTAATGAAATAGACAGAGGAAGGTCCTCTCTTCAGCAATGCTTATATACTGTATGTACAGGGATGGAATCTAAATTTTCTGGGTCCTGTTCTTCCCACACACACTGTGAAGGACAAAATACAAACGTGGCAACACTCACTAGAAGACAGAATCACAGAAATAGTTACTAGGAAGCTGGTGGAAACAGTTTTGGAATGCTTCAGGATAAAGTTGAGTCCTCAACCGGGCTTGAAGGACTTCTATAAACTGGCCCGAAGCCTTAATTTATACTTTGTTTGCTTTAATTCTCCTTTCTTTAATCCCGTTTCAAAACAATATGCATTTTCCTCTCCTTTAAAAGGCTTTCACTTTCTCCCCTCTGTTACTTGCTCATGAAACCCTCTCTCTTTTTTTTGTTTCTCCGAATCCCATCACTCTGTAAGATGCATCTCAAGCTCATTTTACTATGAAGCCTTCCTCAGTGCAAAGTACTCCCTCTGCCCTCAAAACCCTACAGCGATTATCTATACAGTTTAATTCTCATTTCTTTCTGAGTTGTCCCATATTCTTGCTTAAAAAGTTATATTAGCCTGGATTATGTGGTTCAGTGGTTGAGCCTCAACCCATGAACCAGGAGGTCATGGTTCGATTCTGGGTCAGGGCACATGCACTGGTTGGGGGCTTGATCCCCAGTAGGGGGCATGCAGAAGGCAGCCAATCGATAATTCTCATCATTGGTTTTTCTGTCTCTTTCTCCCTCTCCCTTTCTCTCTGAAATCAACTAAAAAACAAACAAAAAAAATAAAAAAAGTTGTATTAGTACAAATTGTCTTTGCATTGTGTATGTGTGTCGATCCTGTGCTTTTATACATATCCATAACACTTAACACAGAATCCATAATAGAGTGCTCAAGACCATATATCACTTCCTGAGAGCCTTTTTAAAAGTCAGCCAAGGCATTTCCAGGACATTTCTTCTTCCCTTTCCTGCATATTGGCTCATATGTTTGACTAATAACTCTTTGGGTGAAAAAAAAAGTCCTGTGCAATGCTGTTGTCCTTAACACCAGACTCAGAGGAAATCCATTTTCATCTGAAATAGGCCAGGACACTTCACCACTTATTTTGAAGAGTCTGGCTGCTCTGCCTGAACACACAAGAGCAGAAGCAAGTTTTACAAGATTCATTGAGATGTGAGCCCGTGCTGTGTACCTCAGATTAGAACCAAGCCCAGAGCTAAAAGAGCTGCAGACTCTTAAAACATTTATGACATGTTGGTCAGGGGCAATGGATGGTAGCCCAGGGAAATAGTAATGTGATACTGAGCTTTTCACCTTGAGGTGACTGGCTTAAACTCAGCTTGGGATCACAAAAAATTTATAGCCTTCTAATGCAATACAGAAAGCTACTTGTGACCCAGGGAAAGTGACCATAGACAAGGGCCATGACCACTGGTCCGCAGTGAGGCCTGAGACTGAGGCACACACCTGAAAAGCTAAAACACAAACATACACACATGCGTGCACACACACACACACATTCCACATCATACACCACACACACAGTGGAATAAATATTACTTTCAGAAAAGAACAGATTTCCTTTGGGGCAACGCTCAAGATTCATTCCCTTACCCTCTTTTTCTTTCAGAAGCTGCCTTCAATTTTAAGGTACTTTTGCTAAATGATGGATAAGACAAAGCTGCTAAAACGTGTTCCCCTTGCTGTCAATTAAAAGAAGTGTAAATAACTGTATAGGTAAAGAACAATGTTCATAAGACTACTCTGGTGCCTCCTACATGCACAGCACTTTTATTAACTCCCAACATTTCTTGGAGGCACCTACATTGTAATGAAAAAGATCACTTAACTTGGCCTGAGAAGCTCCAGCTTGAGTCTCAGCCCAGCTGTGTGAGCCCCAGATTCTCATCTAGCGAATGGAGATGACAATACCTTATGTTCATAGGAGGTTCAGAGGGTTGAAGGTTAAGTAAAATGTTGTTAGGAAAAAAAATGTTAATGCTGACAACCACTTTACAAATTAATGTAAAATTAGTCACTTTTTTATCCTCACTGGGGAAAGTTACACTGGCCAAATTTCCCACTCTGGGCCTGAAAAAAACAAGAAATCTTAGACTTATGTGATCTTCCAAACACATGTAGAATTTGAATGATAAATTAAAAGGAAACTGTGAGACATGACTTTAATAATACTTTAAAAAAAACCCTAAAAATTACATCTCCATGCCCCCTATTAAGATAGAGTTCCCAACCCTTTTGTGGATTAGAACCAAAAATCCTTTGACATCTCAACTAATTTAACCCTGTCTCTTAAAAAATACACAGAGCCGAAAAGTAGGTTTGAAATAAAATCCTGTGTTCGAAGGACTGTGTTCTAAAAAAAATTTCCAGAACTAATGACAATTGTGTAAAATAATCTGAGGCAAAGCATATTGGAACCAAAATTTCCAATAGCGTGTTTTTGTATTATTAATATCATCTAGATGATAACATTTGGGTTATTTCAAAATTTTCATCGAAAGACTTTTCTAAATTCATAGCAACTCTTATTGATTTCTTTTAGTATTTCTCACTACAAAAGCTGTTATTAACTACTTAAGAAATTTTAGTTGTAAAATATCCACAAGTCAAAGAAATCATCATTTTAAAGGCCCTATTTTTTGTAATTGATTTCAGAGAAGAAGGGAGAGGGGGAGATAGAAATATCAATAATGAGAGAGAATCATTGATCACCTGCCTCCTGCATGCCCGCTCCTGGGAACCCAGCTCACAACCCAGGCATGTGACCTGACTGGGAATCAAACTGAGACCTTCAGGTTCATAGGTCAACACTCAACAACTGAGCTATGTCAGCAGGGCTTGGTCCTATTTTTTACAGTATGTATCTAGTCAAATCCAGCACAGTGTCTGAAAGTGCTTCAATAAATGTTGGTTGAATAAATGAAATTATAAATGAAAGATATAATGAATGAGTGAATGAATGATGGCTAAAGTTTGTCTTCAGAGCTCTGAACCCTTTCTATATACTGTAAAGTATCTTTCCAGTTGGGGGCAGTGAGCTCTCCCATTCTCCATTGATAGTTGCATAAAAATACAAAGGAAATCCATCCAAACCACAGGCACATGTTGGATAAGAGATGATATTTAGGGCTGACTAGTCAAACAAGTCCTTATTCAGATCCTGCCAGAAGAACTGAGGTTTCACAAGGCAAACTCTTGAATTTAATTTTCCTTATTTCCATTACGTTTCCTTGGCACAGACACCAAACTCCATCAGAAGAGGACTATTAAATACATCACCATAATCCTCCTGAACATTCAAGTTCACTTTGTATCATGATTACTTTTTTCTTCCTTCTTTTTAAAAAAAAAAAGATTTAAAAATTATTCCTCAAAAGTAATGTGTGGTTTTATGTTAACTAACTTAGGAATCTTCTACTCTTTTATTTGTCACAACTTTCCTTTGGACTTAGCTTGATTCATATCCAGTATCTGACATGAGGTTCTTATGTTTGGTAGCTAACTGTCAACTTCATCAAATCATTCACAGCATTAAGATATTCCATTTTGGCAATACATTTCATGCCACATGTCTGAAAACTTTAGGATTTCAGACATTTATCAGTGGAAATGTGGATCGTTGATTAGTTTCCAAATCCTCCCTTAAAAGTCAAAATAAGCCTTCTTTAAGTCATCTGATGAATTACAAAGATTACATTTAAAAACTGTTTTTTCAAAAATGTCAGAAGGTAAAACAAGCTTCCTAAAGATTAGACAAAAATAAATCAGTTTAAGTATATACTAATCATGTATTGGAGTCATCAACCCAAATTTTTTTCTTATCTATTTTCTTCAGGTTTTCAAAAGACTACCAATCACTTTATTCTACTCCCATATAACCATCCAGCATTTATTGTTAATGTGGCAAAACATTATCCCAAAGAAAACTTTTCAGCTTTAATATTGTTGGAAATTTCAAGTCCGTGTAACAAAGTAGGTTATTCAAATATTCAAAGGGATAAATTAAAATTTCCAATATTCCTCAAATCTTAATTCTTCATGATAGTGAAGAGACATGCTATCATTACATTGATATTAACTAACAAAGGATTGTAATTCTAGTGTGCATGGAGACCCTATTCCGTTTTACATGTATCAGAACATCAACGACAATTTCTAAGGACTCAGCTTCCCTTAGAACAAAGTAAATAATATATATTTTCTAATAATGTGCTGGTGGTTGGGTTTTTTAACCTAGGAATAGTGACAATTTGGTGCTCAGACATGCTTTGGAGAACAAAGGCAACTCACCTCACTATTTTTCATTGGACGAGGACATGACAATACAAAATCAAATGCTTGGAAAGGACAGAGATTGAGGGTTCTCCTTGACTCACCTTCTCCAGAGCACACTCTGTGCAGCACATGTGCAGCCAATGTGTCTGGGCCCAAAGGCTCCTACCACGAGGTCACACAGAGACAGTGCGTGAGCAGTCCATGCTTTTCTTGGGGAAGCTTGGAAGATCCTAAACCAAACCACCCCAGACTGAAAATCAGCTGCCCTTCTGAGAAGTGTTTGAAAGTATTATTCTGGATAAGACAACAGTACAGTGAATCATGATGGGGTGGAAGACCAAGGATTTGTAAAAACAAGGCCCAGCTGGACTTCATAAAGCAACCTCCTTATTAGAGGTTTTTATCAAGAAAATAAAAAAGAAATCAAGCTGTCACATAACCCCTTGTAACTCTTGATGGGCATGCCACATTTACAGAATGAATCACACAAAGGTAGCAATAGAAACTATTTACCAAAAGTAGAAATTTGGTCTTGGCATACACCAAGATTAAGATTTGTGCACAGTTTGAAGATGAATTCATGAACTGAGTGGAGGTTTAGGGAAATGAAATGGAGTGAAAGTGTTTGGAATTGGAATGAATGATTATACTGTGATAGAAAACAATTGGGTTGGTGACATTTAATGCTTATTTTTCTCATGCATAGCAAATAGTGTATTGCAAGTCAATAAACTTTGCCCTATTATCTTTTTCTCAGCAAAGAATAAAACTTTTCTTCTACAGTAAACTATTAAGAGACATGCTTTATTATTACAATATATCATATTGCTGTTATTATTTAAACTTCTGTAGATTTAAAATTCCACTAGCCAACTGGTTAACCTAATAGAAATTTTTACAAGTTCACCTTCTTGGCACTCAGTTGCAGAGCTCCTAACACACAGCGATTTCTCCTACGTTATTATGGGAGAGTTGCAGACAGGTGAACCACGTCATTGAAATTGTATTATCTTAGGTAAACAACAAATGCCACTTTTTAAGATGTAAATAATCATTTGAAGTAATGGGAGCATTGCCTGAAGTAATGAGAGCATTATTTAAGATGTAAATAATCATTTAAAGTAATGGGACAGGTGGCATATCAATTTCGTGAAGGCTTCTGCTTCAGTAAACTTTCTGTCACTATGTATAGTGAATGCACATACATGAAGGCCTCTTGTTGCTCTAGAGGGCACTTTTGTGATCCTTCATCAATAAACATCCTAAAAATTTTCTTGATCTTTAGTGTGCTACTTTTCTTTAAGCAGACACAGAAGTGCTAAATTGGGTAAGCTGATACCCAGTTTCAAGACCAAAGCTGTCTTGCAGATAAGCATCTATGAACCAGAGGAAGACCCTGGGTAACATGATGCAGGAATGTGTTGGTTTAGCAGAGCTGCTCCAAAACACAGGGAGGCCAGGGACTGAGAATGCACACCTCTGGACAAGCAGATGTTTGTACTGATGATACCAGCACTTGCTTTAAGTAAAAAGCCCCATAATCTATGCAGATCTAAGGCTTTTGATAAGAAGATAAAGCTACCTGTCCCATGTGGTAGATGCAATATGTTTTAAGTCCAATTCAAATATCTTTGATAATATAAATCATTTTCATTCTGAGAGATAAACTTTTTTATTCTCAGAAAACACAATAAAACTTTGATCTTACATCATTACAGTCTTCATCAATTTTATTTATTTAGATGTTTTCTTTATTAATTTAAACAACTTCACTGTTAGTGTCAGATGATAATTCATCTGATTGCAAGAAATATAATTGATCTTACATCATTACAGTCTTCATCAATTTTCTTTATTTAGATGTTTTCTTTATTAACTTAGACAACTTCACTGTTAGTGTCAGATGATAATTCATCTGATTGCAAGAAATATAATTCATCTGATTGCAAGAAAATAAAGAACAAAATGACCCTGACCTGCAAACCTACTCAAGTACAGGAGATTTATATTATCACTGGGAACTGCAAAATTTGAGACATTAGAAAGTCAAATGAAATAATGTAGAGGGCATATTGAATAGTGATTGAAAGAATAATTTTGAAATCAGACTGTTTTGATTCATTTCTGGCTGCTGCACTTACCAGTTTTGTGAGTTTGGGTAGGTTACTCAACATGTGAAAACTCAGTCTCCTTCTTATCTGTAAATGGTTATAACATAAACTACTTTAAAGGAGGTAGTGATGTGACAGTGAAGAAGGAGGAAGGGAGCGAAAGTGATGCTTGGACTATATTACTAATGGCATATGTACATGTAATACCATAAATAAATGGTGATAAAAAGAAACTCAAGAAGTTAAGACAGTATAAAATAAACATGCAAGGTAATAAAGGAATCATTTTGGGGGGGAAATGCAGTTTGTAAAATCAAATCAATGAAGGCAAAGACTACATACAACAAATTTTATATAGTTTAATTAGAGTTAAATTATATGCAGCTTTCCTCATTTTCCGATATTGTTTTAAAGTGTCCTCAGTCAACTTTAAATTTATTATTCACATTATCAAAATCCTGTAATACGCACAATTATAATTCCTCTTCTTTCCAATCCCACCACAGCACTTTTAACACCTACCACTATTTAGACTCAAATTTTGTCTTTCATGGATATTTCTTTTTAAAATATATATATTTCTATCTATCTATATCTATATCTATATATGATATTTTATTGACTTCAGAGAGGAAGGGGGAGGGAGAACAAGATAGAAACATCAATGATGAGAGAGAATCATTTATTGGCTGCCTCCTGCAAGCCCCACACTGGGGATTGAGCCCAAAACCCAGGCATGTGCCTTGACAGGAATCGAACCATAACCTCCTAGTTCATTGGTCGATGCTCAACAACTGAGCCATGCTGGCAGGGCCATGCATATTTCTTTACTAAATATAATCCATTAGACGATGATGACTATACATTAACTCTAACCTCAGATTTGAACTCCCAATCTCATCTATAAGATCTGCCTGCCTGAGTTTCAGATAATTTCTTACATATCACCCTTCACTCAATTCAAACACGTTTCTTTAAAAAGACTGTTAAAATGTCTGAAACACTTTTCAGCGCATAAGGAACATAAAATAATGAGACATTAACCCCTGTGCCCTAATAATGGAACCCACAGGGCCATCGTTCTTCATGTCTAATTTGTCCCCATGTTTCATGGCACTTGGTTCTGACATCAGTAAGGGCTTCTTCCTAGAAGTAGGGACATGTTTCAATAGCTAAAGATTCTGAGAACATACTTCTCTTTACAGAAACATCTATCTTGTTCACCTTCATATACATAATACTAAGAATAGTAGCTGACTCCTAATTTAATGAAAAACATGAAAAGCTAATTTACAAAAAATAAAATAAAAAGGCCAATGGATATGTTTCAAAAATGATTTGACCTACTAATCCTATATAATAAAAGAGAAACATGCAAATTAACCACCCCTCCGCTCAAGCCATGCCCACAAGCCACACCCACAAACCATGCCCACCAGCCAATCAGGAGCAAGTATGCAAATTAACCCAACTAAGACGGTGGCAGCCATGGAGATGGAGCGAGCAGGAGGCTTGGGTTGCCCCTGGTGATGGAGGAAGCTCAAGGCTACAAAGTTTCAATTATAGAAGATAAATAAATCCCAGAAAAAAAGAAAAAAAGGAGAGGCTGGGAACTTGGGTCAATGGGGGGCATGGCCAGCCTGAAAACGACCATCAGCCCCTCACCCAGGCTGGACAAGCACCCCAGCGGGACCCCCACCCTGATCCGAGACACCCTTTAGGGCAAACCAGCCGACCCCCACCCATGCACCAGGCCTCTATCCCATATAAAAGGGTAATATGCAAATTGACCCTAACAGCAGAACGACTGGGAATGACTGGTCACTATGACACACACTGACCACCAGGTGGCAGATGCTCAATGCAGGAGATGCCCCCTAGTGGTCAGTGTGCTCCCACAGGGGGAGCTCTGCTCAGCCACAAGCCAGGCTGATGGCTGCCAGCACAGCAGTGGTGACAGGAGCCTCTCCCGCATCCTCAGCAGCGCTAAGGATATCTGACTGCAGCTTAGGTCTGCTCCCCGCTGGCAAGTGGACATCCCCTGAGGGCTCCCGGACTGCCAGAGGGATGTCTGACTGCCAGCTTAGGCCCAATCCCATGGGGAGCAGGCCTAAGCCAGCAGGTGAACATCATCCGAGGGGTCCCAGACTGCGAGAGGGCATAGGCCAGGCTGAGGGACCCCCCGAGTGCACAAATTTTTGTGCACTGGGCCTCTATGCTACGTAATAAAAGCCCAGGGACCATTACAGTGGAACAACCAGAAAGACGGGTCACTATGATTTGCAGGCCTCAGGTGCCACAGGGGCAGCCACCAGCACTCCTGCCGAGCCTGAGGGTCCCGGGGCCGGTTGTGTGGCCGCTGCCAAGGCACTGATAAAGAATAATGCGAAGATGGCCAGCGTGAGTGTGCAACTTGAGATGAAGGCTCTATGGGGCGAAATCAATCAGCTGGGCACCAAGATGATCGTCAACAAGGCTGGCAGAACACCGAGCTTTGGGGGAAGGCAGTTGCCTGTGAGGGGCCTTGCCATCAGCCGGCTCCCTGTGGATCCCACCTCAAAGGAAACTCAGTCTTTGGTTCCTTAGTTCAGACTATCCTGCCTAAAAAGGAGCAGCTGAGCACATTTTAGGGGAGAATTAAGACTCTAAAACAGTGTGTTCTGTTCTGTGGAGATTGCTACCCAGTTGTCTTAGGCCTAAATTCCGAATGATTGTGGGCCCTGGCTCTGCCACTGTGGCCCCTGTCTTCCAATTGGCCTGTATTTGTTGTAAGGGCCCCAAGAGAAGAAGGGGAACAAGTTTTTCAATGCAATGGATTTGACCAACAGACAAAGGCGAGTGCTGGGCTGTGTCTAATGTACACAGAGAGACACCAGCTCTGAGTCCGCCTGGCCAAAGGGAGCTCAGTGCCGGTTTGTAGAGCCTTCTGGTGGTTTCTGTTTCCTTGCTGAGGCCGCCCTCCCTGGGAAGCCTGGAGCCCATGCTCAGCTCCAGCTCAGTGGGTCTTCTTCAGACCCCTCCCACCAGTGGGCCCCACCCCTGCCTCATTGGCCCCTCCAACCCAGATCAAGGATGGGGTTGTCCAGCCAACCTCCCGCAGCCCCCCCCTACCCCAGCCAGCCCAGCCCAATCGGCCCTGATCAGGGCAGGTTGGCCAGATGCCACTGTGCACAAATTTGTGCACCAGGTCTCTAGTATTTAGATAATATCCTTTGATCAAATGAAAACAACAGAGATGCCGTTTTCTCATCAGATTAGAAAATTAAAAATGATAACATAAATTGACAGGAAACTGGGTCCTTTCATACATTGCTAGTGGGAATAGAAATTGGTGCAATTTTTCTGAATGGCAGTTTAGCAACAGGTGCATAGTCTTTGACACATTATTTTTAATAATCTACCCTAAGGATACAGTTATTGATGTACTCAAGGATTTGTCTACAGGCTATGTCACAGTAAAACATGCAGTCATAACAAAGGATAAGCCACTAAATATTCAACAATGAGGCATCAATTCAGTAAATTTTCTAAGAACATTAGCATTCATTAAAAATTACAAAACAGAATGCCAATGAATGATATTCATTTAAAATATTGTTAAAGGAAACTAAAGCCAATTACAAAAACTACACATAATAAGAGCCCATTTTTGAAAAGAAAAAAGAACTGGAAACAAAGTAATAGCAGTTCTTTGGGCAATTAAAGTAAGGGAAATTGTTATTTTCTATTTGTTAATCTTGTTCTTATTCTTAAAAATTTTTACCATACATATATATACATATATATGTATTTCCTCTATAGCATTTCCAATCCTAAAGAATAAAAATAGTTGTAAAAAATCTCTTTAACATTTTTAACACTACGTTTATCTTTTGCAGAGAATAATGTTAACCTCTACTAATTATTGCTAATCAAGTATTTCCATTTGAATAACCCTAGAAAGATTGGTTTTGTAGGGTGCAGAGTTCAATACTTAATCCTGGAGAAGGACATTGCATTTCACTGCAGTACCAGAAACAGTGAACAACTCCCAATTCCAGTTGCCTTATACTAGTAATCAGACTAGAACCAAAGGTAGAAGACCACGCAGTGATAGCCATGAAAAGATTACCTCAATCACACTTACGTTGGTTTTCTCTGACAATTTAGTACAAGTTTATTAGTACCTATCTCTAGCCTCAGGATTCTGGAATGAGAATTGCAGGGAAATTAAAAAGTGGCTACTTCAGAGGGGCTTAAATGCAGATAGACGTGGACTATAAGACAACTAGGAGACAACTCAAAACTTCCCATTTAAAATGTGATGAGAGTATATTGTTTATGTCACAGAATTGCCCCAAATTTAAAACTACTTGAAAGTAGGATTGGGAGAGAGGGAGAACCATAAATATTCAGCATAATTTGTCAAACACTATGCGGTTTAGCCATGATCACGACTGTAGCAGGAATGAATAGGTAAAGCTGAACTTTCAATGATTACAGGTAAGAGAAAGGTTAGACTAGTGAATAAAAGTTGCAGTCAGTAACAGCAAAGTTTGCTAAATAAACTACAGAAAATACTTCTTGATGCCCCAAGCCTAAGTTTATATGGTCTCACAGAATATAAAGTTAAAAAGAAATTGTTTGTAAAAGAACAGTGTGATTTAGGGAAAAGATTCCTTAAAATAAAGATTTAAAAATATGTAAAATGTAATAGTAAATCAAAATTGTAAAAAGTGTGCAAAAGAAAAAATACCCATACAGGCTAACACAAACCTCCTGCCTTCCCATAATAGTCATTAATTCCCTTTCTCCAGAAACAAGTCTAGGTGTCTCTTGAACTCTTCTGTGCTCTCCTCCATTGCCTTTCCCGCTAATTCATTCCATATGTGTATTATCCCTTTCATGACATTCTCTATCCAGCATGGAAAGCAGGAAAAGGCTACCCTTCAGGCTGACATCTGGCTGTCTCTCTCACAGAGCTGAGACCCTTTCAATGCTTCTCTTAGGTTTCCCCTTCACACACCCTGAACTGATTGAGCTACTGCTGAAATGTTCTTCCTGGTCCCCCGAGAAAACTCACAACCAAGAAGAGTTCAGTGAGCTTCTTTCTATAAATAAATTACCCATTATCCAGGCTATTATCTTTGTAAAAAGCTTAAAGAGTAACATGAAATGCACTGCACTTATATTTTTGTAATATTGTGTTCCCATTGGGAATTAAATTCCTTATGAAGAGCACTTCCCATCATATCAAGCCACAGCATGCTTATCCTATTTACCCTATAGAAATCAAGCAGTTACATTCAACTATTTTAATTCCATTCATTTAAATAAACTCAAACATATATGAAACTTTCAACTGTAAGTGCATGTATATATGTATTATTTGTAAAATGTGATATATAAAGTTATAAATGTGTAATCATTTACACAGGTAGATAAACGTGTATTTAATTACTCTGTGATTTTTGCCTCAACCGTTGCTTGACTTAGTAGTGTGTTGTCTAATTTTAAGATATCGTCTCTTAAATTTATTTCTTATTTAATTCCATTATGGTCAAAGACTATATTCTGTATGGTTTCAATCCTCTTAAATTTATCGAACCTTATTTAATGTCTCAGGATATAAACTAGCTGATGTACACTGGAGAATGTTCTGCAGTTGGATGGAATGCTCTCCAGTGGTTCTCAAACTTCTGGTCCTTTAAATACTGTTCCTCATATTGTGACCCAACCATAAAATTATTTTCGTTGCTACTTCATAACTGTAATGTTTCTACTGTTATGAATAGTAATGTAAATATCTGATATGCAGGATGGTCTTAGGCGACCCCTGTGAAAGGGTCGTTTGACCGCCAAAGGGGTCGCGACCCACAGGTTGAGAACCGCTGCTCTAGACATATCAATAAAAACAAATTGGTTGATATATTTTTCAGGTTTTCTATTTCCTTCCTTATTCTATCAATTTCTGAGAAAGGAGTACTGAATTCTTTAAATTGTAGAATTTTTCTATTTACTCTTTGTAATTCTATCAATTTTTGCTTCATATATTTAGAAGTTCTGTTACTAGTTGCATATACTTTTAGGATCATTATGTCCTTTTGATGAATTGACCCCTTTATCATTTTGAAATATCCCTGTGTATCCTTAGTAACCTTACTTATTTAAAAATCTACTTTACCTGATATCACTATAGCCACTCCAGCTTTCTTTATATTTATAGTGAATTTCTGAACATATATATGGTTGAATCTTGCTGTTTATCTAATATGACCACATCTGCCTTTTAAATGAGGGTGCTTAGACTATTTACATTTGCTATAACTATCATTATGTTTGGGTTTAAACCTACTATTTTTGCTATATATTTAAGTAAATTCTTACAAGTCATGTAAATACTGAACTCATCTCATTGGTTTGGTAACAGCACTACCATTCAAGATTCCTTAACACAGAAATTTAATTAGGAGCCATATACTAGTAAGTATACTGCTATTCTGAAACACCCACCTTGTCCCCAGAGGGTGCTACAAAGAGATCTAATTCCATGAACTTCAACTGGATTCATACTTTACTATGCAAAACAAATAAGAGCCCAGGATCTAAATATTTGTTTTCATATAAAGTTCATTCTTTTTCTTAGCACCCAATTATACTTTTTAAATTATGGTTTCACAATCAAATCTGCATACTAAAATGATAACCTAAACAAATTCAGTGGGACTTTGAAATCTATGTTCCTTTTGGCAGCATTACCAAATACTTTTGTTTTCTGTCTCACCGTATAGTAGCACTCAATGTCTATGCTAGTCAATTGTTCCATCATTAAAATAAAAATTAATTTCCCACTTATCTTTCAGGATGACACACAAAGTTGTGTGATTGGGCCTATAGAGTACTAATATTTTATCTGCATACAGAACTACATATCTACTTTCTCTTAAATTAGAAAACAAATTTCCAAGTAACTATTCTTCAAGAAACCAGAACTGTGGTATTGGAATACCATTTTGCACTGAAAGAGACCAGAATTACTTGGAGAAATGTGTAGATTCATAGCTGAGGTAGGAAATGAAAAGAACTCAGGCATTTTGTCATACTGGGTAGCAAGGATGCTATCAGGACTACCAGAATTCTGACAAAGGGCTCAGGAGCCAACCTGGATAAAAGATGGGCCATTTAAGTTCTAATAAGGAAAATATTACAAAGTATTGACACAGTAAATAATATTAAAATATAGACATTATCTCTTATGGCAGATGCCAAGACACTTTTCTCCCCTGCCTACATGAAATTCCCAAGGAAAGATTCCTTTCTAGATTTCTAAATGTACCTCAGAAGGTCTTCAAGAGTTATTTTCCATAGAGTCTATATCTACAAATTCGTCCCCTATTTTATTCTCAAAGAAGACTGGATATTTTAAAATTTAGACCTCAAAATAACAATTCAGAAGTGAGTAACATGTATTATAGTTCCCTTGAGTTATTATAAATTTTTCATCTATTTCTAATGAGAAAGGAAAATTAGTCATTTGCCATTCAGTGAGATGATAAAACTTTTTCACCATTGACAATTGAAAAACGGAAATGTTGCCTGTGGGGAGAAGAAAAGATCAGAGGAAAACAGAAGTGCTGAGAGTCAGGTATCCCTCCCCTTTCATCACAGGACTTCACCTAACATAAACGGAGAAAACAGAGAGATACCAGCCCTTATTTAGGGAATAATGCTGACAACTCTACATTCAAACCAACAAATGCCAGAAACTGACAAATTTCACATGGAAGAGGGCCATCAACAAGACTACTAATGACTTTTCTGTAAAAAAGACATGCTTAAAAATAAGCCCAAGCCCTTTGTTCTTTTTCTGGCTGTGTGTTGTTTCATGGATACACAGCTTAATTGAGCAGAGGATGGAAACAATGTATAACATTTTTTTCTTAAATTCCATTAAACTTTCAATCCCATGTGATTAACTATTCCCATTCTTTTGTTTTTAAAATAAAATCTGAAATGTATCAGCATAAGTTTTCTACAAAACCTATTTATGTCCTTGGCCAGTTTTCATAAAATCTTTATCTTACATTCTGTCTGTGGACAGAGAAATGAAATACCGTGTTTAGGACATAGTTAATTCTATGCACATTCTAATCCTCAAAACACACATATGCATAAATGTTATAGAAACACTTAAGTATGTACATATAAGTATTAAATATTTCAAATAATTATTTCTGATATAGACATACCTTGAATGACATGAGAAGATACAGAGAGACTGAGTATGTGCTATAGATTCAGAGGACAAATAATTGCTGGGAAGAGCTTTTCTTTTAAAGTTTTACATGGATTTATGATCATTCAGGGTGGAAGACAGTAGCAGCTATTGATCACCAGAAGAGCATTATATCCATGTCTTCTGTATTTCTTGTCCTTCCAGCCACACTACATGGCCTCCTTTGAGGTACACATTAGAGGAAACCCCTTACTCTACCATTTAGTGATGAGCGTGTGCTACTGAGCATGCTCAATACCCACCCCTGCCTCATCACAAAGGATAGGGCACTGCAAGCCCTGCTTCAGGAGCACACAAACTGGTAGTCACAAAACCATCACAGGGATGTAAAGTGCAGTACAGGGAATATAGTCAATAACACTGTGATAACTATGTGCAGTGCCAGTGGGTACTTAAAATATAGGCATGTCCTAACTGGTTTGGCTCAGTGGAGAGAGCGTCAGCCTGCGGACTCGAGGGTCTCAGGTTCGATTCCGGTCAAGGGCACGTACCTTGGTTGCGGGCACATCCCCAGTCGGGAGTGTGCAGGAGGCAGCTGATCAATGTTTCTCTCTCGTTGATGTTTCTAACTCTCCATCCCTCTCCCTTCCTCTCTGTAAAAAATCAATAAAATATATATTTTTAAAAAATATATATATATAGGCAATAACACTTTGTAAATTAAATGATTATCTAATCACTATGCTATACACCTGAAACTAATACAAAATAATACTGAGTGTAAACTGTAATTGAAACATTTTTAAATAATAATAATAATAAAGTTGAGAGAGAGAGAGAGAGAGAGATATTGGAGTTTTCCCCCTTCTCTATTCTTGCCAACCTATGGTGCCATTTGCTACTTATTTTCTGTGGACCAAAAACCATTAGCACCATTCAACGTTGGACCTTTCTGTTATATTACTCCGTCCTACTATCCTTCGTTAAGATCGTTTTTAAGATAATTTTTTATCTTATTGTTTCCTTTTATAATAACTAGTGCCCATGCCTTCTAGCATTCTTGAATCACAAGACTAGAGGTAACAGGATACTCCAAAAAAGATACCAAATCAGCGAGTATCAACCTGAGATTGATATTCAGCCAGTACCCATCAGCAAACCTCACTTACTCTCTGAAGTGCTTATGTTCTGCAGTCTCAGTGAAACACCTCCCAAATCCACAGCTTTAATTCACATTCCATTCATGATGTCCAAGTCAATGTTCCTAATTTCACATGGGAAAATTCTCCAAAACTCAAATGTAAGTTGTACAAAACTGAGTTTTTCAGATTCCTTCACTCCTCTCCCTAACTTGTCCCAAACCCATACTCCCCCAGTTTATCCTGTTCCTTTTCATCCTCTAATTTCAATCAAGAGTAGTAATACCACTGCCTACCAAGAACTTGGAGATTTATCCTGGACCCTTACTTCTGTGTCACCTCATACACCTATGGAGTCTAGACAATACGTAGTTCTCTTCCCCCTTTCCGTCTTAGCCTAGTCTTTCACCTGCCCTTACTCATACTGTATCAGTAGCATCCTGCCTTAGTCTCTGATTCCAATCCCCTCTCCCTGAATTTACCTCTAAACCAGTTCCAGAGCGAGCTTTCTAAAATTCAAAGCTGATAACATTTATCCTCCAAGGATTCCTCATCTATAGAGTCAGTTAAAAATCCCATGTGGCCTACTCGACCCTACAAAATCTTTCCCTGGCCACTATTCCATTTTTTTCTAACCTGTCCTTGTACACCTACATGTGGAGTCTGTATTCAGTCATGCATTGTGTTTCCTCAATGTACTATGCTATGTTTTTGCAACTACTGTTCACTCCGTGTGGAATGTCATCCCTTCCACTTCTCTGCATCCAGTAGGAATTGGCAGCTTTGTGACAAGTGTGAAGATCAGAAAATGTTTCCTGGACTGACTCTATCCAGCAATCACTCTTCAGTTGTCCTTAGTTGCTCTGAATTTGAAGTGCCCATATATCTTTCTGGCTTCCCTTTTATATTTAGTCCTCTATTTATGGTTGGTTGATTCTTTGCTTTACAAATTCTTCATCCCACACCCACCATTTCACCTCCTGCGTCACAGCTTGTTTACAGTATTTCTTGGCCCAGTGGAAATAAACCAGTAACGTGACCTCTTCCTCTGGAACTTCTCTCATGGACACCATGGGACAGCCCAGGGCTTCCAGTCTAGATTTGGCCTCAGCCAGTTGGGTACTGGCTACAACTGCTGGAAAAATTATTCTTAAGCTTTAAGTCTCAACTCAAACATTACACTCCTTTGTGAAGCCTTCCCTGACCAGTGTCATTAATTCTTAGGTTTCAAATAAATTCCATTATACAGCTTTTGTGTTGTTGAAATTACATGTTTATTTCTCCCTCATTAGGCAATAAGCTCTTTAAAGAAAAAATGTATTATTTATATCAACAAAACCAATAATGAATAATGTCAGGAATACAGTAGATGCTTAATGCTTAATCACATAATAATTGTTTAAAAAATCTTGTTCAGTGTCATTTTTCTACAGTGGATATTCCCTTAGACTAAAGAAATTCACCCTCACTGGTTTGGCTCAGTGGATAAGAGTGTCGGCCTGCAGACTGCAAGGTCGGTCCCAGGTTCCATTCCAGTCAAGGGCACATGCCCAGGTTGCAGGCTTGATCCCCAATAGGGGGTGTGCAGGAGGCAGCCGATCAATGATTCTCTCATCATTGATGTTTCTATCTCTCTCTTTCTCTCCTTTCCTCTCTGGAATCAATAAAAATATATTTTAAAAAAGACTAAAGAAGCTCATGTTGCAATACTTTGGAAGAATCTCCTATCTAATCTTTGAGACTAAGGCTATGATTCCTCCAGGCTTCTGGTTTCTGTTCACCTGTTTTCCTCTTCGTTTCTGATTTCTTTTCACCTGTTTTTTTCCTAGTTCCTTTTGCTTTATATTTTTTGCTTTTAATGGTACTAAATAAATATTTATTGACTTAATTTAAAAAATAGTAAATGAATGACTAAATTGACTTAGTAGTACAAATTAAATTACCTCACTATATATTCCCATTCTCTTATGAATAAACATAGACAATAAACTTGGTGTTATGGAAGATCTCAGGATATTTACATGAGTCCTGAGGCCCCACTCCATCCGCCCACCCCATCCCTTTTTGTAGTGATTTACTCCTTCTCAAGAGAAGTAAACGGGATTAAAGATGATGACTATAGCCTATTTTTCTTAACATACATCAAGGCACACATGTCCTTTCCAAGCTAAAGCTTATCTGTCTATAATAAATATGATGAATTATGAAGCGAAAATTTTCTTTACCACAAATTCCTCTTCATTTGAAAACTATGCTTGCATGTGATTTTACAAAAGATTAGAGAAGACTGTGTTAGAACTTAACATCAAACTTTTCATAGCAAGGTGGCTAAGCGCACAGGCTAAGAAGATTTCCCTGGGCTTGAATTTCAGGCCACAGCTCATTAGCTGTATGTGGCAGACATTATTGGTCATCTCCCCAGCGGTCATAATCTCCTGCCCCATTTTATTTGTTTAAAAAATCCTATTTTGGTCACTTTCCTCTGAAGGTCTACTTCTAGGAGAGCCTATGCCTTTCTCTTTCTCCTGGGAGTGAATTTAAATTGGATTAAGCCAACATGGTGGTGGGTTTTCTTCTTTGGGTTGATTAGGTAAGCCTGAACATATGATGCAGTGCTGGTCAATGAGACATCAGTAGAAGGCAGCCCAGGGAGTATTTGGAAGGGGTTCCTCTTTTTTAGAAAGAGGTCTGAGAAAAGAGCTCCCCCACCTTTTTTCTGTCTAGTGACAAAGTTTTCTGCCTATGATGCCTGAAACTGTGGAAAGTCTCTAGGGTAGCTGGCCTGGGAGGACAAGACAATATGCTAAGAACAGCAAAGTAAAAAGACAGAAAAAAAGTGGGTCTTTGATGATATGATGATATGAAATTATTCAATCCTAGAGTAGCTTTACCGCTAGACTTCTAGTTAGGTAAAACAGCAAAGATCCTTGGTTTATTTCATTTTATTTTACTTGTTATCAAAAGCATGCTAACCGAAATGCTATGTGATCTTAGGAAAGTTTCTCAACCTCCTTGTGCTTTGTTTTCCTCTTTTGTAAAAGGTAAATAATTAATTAATCCTCATAAGATTCTTGTGAATATTAAATAAACTGATATATGTAAAACAATGAGGACAGTTCCTATTTATAAATCTCTCTATATATATAGGCCGAAACCGGTTTGGCTCAGTGGATAGAGCGTCGGCCTGCGGACTGAAAGGTCCCAGGTTCGATTCCGGTCAAGGGCATGTACCTGGGTTGTGGGCACTTCCCCAGTGGGGGATGTGCAGGAGGCAGCTGATCGATGTTTCTCTCTCATCGATGTTTCTAACTCTCTATCTCTCTCTCTTCCTCTCTGTAAAAAATCAATAAAATATATTTTTTAAAAAATCTCTATATATAAAAGTCTAATATGCAAAGTGTCCCCACAGGAGTTTGACCAGGAGACCGGGAGTTCTATTGCTCACTATGACATGCACTGACCACCAGGGGGTGGCGTGGAACAAGGAAGGCCCGAACAGGCAGCCGGCAGCAGGGGAAGGAAGGCCCTGGCCAGAAGCCGGAAGGCCTCAATCAGTCCCGCTCACCAGCCAGGCCTAGGGACCCTTACCCATGCACAAATTTTGTGCACCAGGCCGCTAGTATTAAATAAATGCTCAATAAACATTATTTTTGTCAGTTATTATTAATGAATTTAATCATGAAACTTTAAGAATTCTTTTCTCCCCTGATGCCTTCAAAGGTTACCTAATTAATGAATAAATTATAAAAACCATTATTTCCATTTTTCTATGCTATCTATAAAAAGTGATTTTTTAAAATATATTTTATTGATTTTTTTTACAGAGAGGAAGGGAGAGGGATAGAGAGCTATAAACATCAATGAGAGAGAAACATTGATCAGCTGCCTCCTGCACACCCTCTACTGGGGATGTGCCCACAACCAAGGTACATGCCCTTGACCGGAATCAAACCTGGGACCCTCCAGTCCTTAGGCCAACACTCTAGCCCAGCCGTGGGCAAACTACGGCCCGCGGGCCGGATCCAGCCTGTTTGAAATGAATAAAACTATTGAAAAAAAAAGACCGTACCCTTTTATGTAGTGATGTTTACTTTGAATTTATATTAGTTCACACAAACACTCCATCCATGCTTTTGTTCCGGCCCTCCGGTCCAGTTTAAGAACCCATTGTGGCCCTTGAGTCAAAAAGTTTGCCCACCCCTGCTCTAGCCACTGAGCCAAACCAGTTAGGGCAGATTTTTATTTTTTATTCCTTGAATGTCTCCTCACAGTGTATGTTAATGTTGAAAGTAAACTAATACACAAGTATTTCCACATTTAAAAAATGTATCCTCAAAATAGGAAAGTAAATGAGCCATTCTAAGAAAAATCAATTTTATGTTTAATATAACTTGAAAAATTCATATCATTACAAAGCAGAAAAAAAACGAGTAGATATATGATACAAACTAGTCCATCACATTTACACAAAGGTTTTTCTATTCTCCATGTAGTGTTCTTTCTATTCTTATCCCACATCTTTTAGAGCTGGAATTTTGCCAAGAATGTAAAAAGTCTTTTGAACTCTGTAGCAGTTTTACAAAATTGGCAAATATCCACAAAGACGTGAAGAAGGACCAGCAAATCCATCTGAGCTTTGAATTAAAGACCCCCATACCATCAAGTTAAAATCTGATTGATACGGGCTTGGCAAGGTAGCTCAGTTGGTTAGAGCATCATCCCATTAGGCAAAGGTTGTGGATTCAATCTCTGGTTAGGGCACATACAAGAAGCAGCCGATGGGTGTATGAATGAAAAGGAACAACAAATCAATGTCTCTCTCTGTATATCTCTCTCAAATCCATCTATAAAAATATTTTTAAATCTAATCGATTTGGGAAAACCAAAGAACTGATTCAGCAGTGTGGCAGGACCTAGCAGTTCTTCCATTTCTTTGGTAAGTGGAGAATCTAAGACTGCTACACTAGAGAGAGAGAAAACAAACAACTGTTTTAGAAGTACTAGGGCAAATGTGAATAATCTCCTCTTCTGATGTATTTCCCTGATCTCTTAGGGGGGAAAAAACTGCTCTCAACAGCACAGGAAGAAAACTGCTTCTTTAACCCCCTGATGACAGAAACAAATTGTTTTGCAGCCCTGGGAAGAGATTTGTCACAAATGTGCAAACCAGACCCTGTATCCTGGACACTGTGCAGAGCTTCAATATCACATTTTGAGGGAATTCCAAAATGATCCTTTAACAACACAGGTTATTTTCTTTAATACAAAGCTGTGCCTTGATGGTTTAGATGTATGGATTCTGTGTGTGTGTGAAATCAAATATAATTCTGTTTTTAGTTTAAGTGTTATTATAAATTTGCTGTAATTCTCAAAGCATCCAAGAAACTTTATTTTTATAGCATATGGTCTTTGAAAAAGCTCACTCTGTTGGTGTTTCATGTACATGTTTAAAGCCAAAAATATTTAAAATTAAATAGTTACGCATGGTAAATTGAGCAATAAAGAAGAGTTGTTAACTGAGCTTTAATACTATTTCAATTTTAAAAAGTTCCTACAATAACCTTAAAAAATTGCTTATTATGCATCTAAATAAACATATGTAGTACAAAAAGTATAAGCTGTAAATAATAGATAGACCTAGAATTCAACTCCTGGCTCTGCCACTTAGCAAAAATGAAGTTGAGCAAATTACTGAACATCCCTCAGTGTCTAGTTCCTCAATTACATAATGAAGATAAAAACCAATCTTAAAGGATCATCATAAGCAGTAAATGAAAAGACATACTAAGCACCTACTAGAAGATTTGGCATACAATAGGTGACCAATAATTGCAATGTCACAAACACACAAAAATACTAATACACAATGATAATAGTTCTAAAATAAGGTCAAATGTATTAAGAAGTGAAATAGTCCTTCCTATAAGATTTGCAAGTAACTTAATATAACAGTAAACCCTGCATACATCATCAAAGTACAATAAAAAAAAAAACCAGGATGAATATTCAAATAAGAAACCACAAGCAATGCTGCCATTAATTTATTAAACATTAATGGCCATCTACTATGCACTGGCAATATAGAGATAAATTATACAGTTCCAGAGATCAATAGGCTTACAATTTAGGACAAAGATTTGCAAAACTATATAACTACAAAGACAACAATTATATATATATATATTAGAGGCCCCGTGCACAAAAATTTGTGCACTCAGGGGGTCCCTCAGCCTGGCCTGTGCCCTCTCATAGTCTGGGGCCCCTTAGGGGATGTCCACCTGCTGGCTTAGGCCCACTCCCTGGGGGGATTGGGCCTAAGCTGGCAGTCAGACATCCCTCTGGCAGCCTGGGAGCCCACAGGGGATGTCCACATGATATCAGGGAGCAGGCCTAAGCTGTAGTTGGGCATTCTTAGCACTGCTAAGGAGGCAGGAGAGGCTCTCACTACCACTGCTGTACTGGCAGCCGTCAGCCTGGCTTGTGGCTAAATAGAGCTCCCCCTGTGGGAGCGCACTGACCACCAGGGGGCATCTCCTGAATTGAGCATCTGCCGCCTGGTGGTCAGTGTGTGTCATAGTGACCAGTCATTCCCAGTCATTTTGCTGTTAGGGTCAATTTGCATATTACCCTTTTATTATATAGGATAGAGGCCTGGTGCACGGGTGGGGGCTGGCTGGTTTGCCCTGAAGGGTGTCCTGGATCAGGGTAGGGGTCCCGCTGGGGTGCCTGGCCAGCCTGGGTGAGAGGCTGAGGGCTGTTTTCAGGCTAGCCACAACCCCTTCAGGGTGGAGGTCCCCGCTGGGGTGCCTGGCCAGCCTAGGTGAGGGGCTGATGGCTGTTTACAGGCTGGTCAAGCTCCCCAGTGGAGACCCTAACCCCATGGGGGTGTGGCCAGCCTGGGTGAGGGGCTGAGGGCCGTTTTCAGGCTGGCCACACCCCCTTCAGGATGGGGGTCCCCACTGGGGTTCCTGACCAGCCTGGGTGAAAGGCTGTTGGCTGTTTACAGGCTGCTCACACCCCCTTCAGGGTGGGGGTCCCCACTGGGGTGCCTGGCCAGCCTGGGTGAGGGACCGAGGGCTGTTTTCAGGCTGGCCATGGCTACAGGCTGGAAGCAGGTATCTGGGATTTATTTATCTTCTATAATTGAAACTTTGTAGCCTTGAGCAGAGCTTGGGGCCAGGCAGGGCAGGTGGGAAGCTTGGCTTCCTCCATCACTGGGGCAACCCAAGCCTCCTGCTCGCTCCAGCTCCATGGCCGCCGCCATCTTAATAGGGTAAATATGCATATTCACTCCTGATTGGCTTGTGGGCATGACTTGTGGGTGTAGCGGAGGTATGGTCAATTTGCATGTTTCTCTTTTATTGGATTAGATAAGTATGAATGCAGGATGAACAGTCAATCCAGACTTGAAGGAGAAGGTAGAGTCAAAAAAGGCTTTCCTAAGCAGCGTCACCTACTGGTGGTCCACAGACCACTGGTGGTCCATGAGGTCCGAAAGGTTGGCGACCGCTATACCACAGGATATGGCATCTAAGCTGAGTTTTAAAAGGCAAGGAGTTCTGCAGGTGTAGAAGGGGATGCCAAGTGGAGTAGAGATGTGCAATGTGACATCTAGGCTAAGGGAGCAGTGTGTGAAAGCCATGAAGACATAAAAAAGCAGTCTGTGTCCTGGGACTCCAAAATACTTCAGTAAAGCATAGGACTTAAACACATTTACCAAGAATATCAATATGACACAGGGAATTTCATTTTTGGCAGGCACCAGAGTGTGAGGTTGCCAATGCTAGAGAATGGGGTCTTTTCTTTATGCAAGCCATGTGCAGTACTGGTAAAAACATAGAAGTGGCAATCTGGATGCTAAAATTACTCTTGAATTTAAATTATGGTAGTACTACATCATTAGGACCACCCAACTGTTTGGTCTTCTGGAAGAGTGGCTATATATTCTAAGGCATAAGAAAATTGCCAGTATAGTAAAGAATAGTTTCAATAAAGTATTTGTTCAGGAAAAATCAAACTGAAGTCAAATTAGACAGCTATACCATTAATTGCTAGAACAGTAGGAAGCAGGATATTATTAAATTTTATGAATATAGGCATCCAATAAAATATTTGTAAAATAGAAATAAAGTGCATTGAAATGATTTTAGTACAAAATCAAATTCACATGTTTAAATAAGAGTCTAAATAAGCTATAACAATTCTTGTAATTACTTAGGATCATAACATTATATACATTAGAAAGGTTTCTTATAAATCATCTTTTCCAGCAGATTTAAAACAGCAAATCCACTTCTAAGGGATTTGCTTGAATAGAAAGAAAACAGATCTTATTTTTCTTCTTTCCTTTTCCAGAGATTATTGTAGGTGATGCCTTAACTCAGAATGTGAGATGGCTAAGCTACAGAAAAGTATAATTTCAATAACATGCCATCAATTGGCAGTTAATCCATAAGCTGATTATTTTGAATAGATCATGCTAACGAACCCATTCTCGTGCAATATTGACCTCTGAGTACAAAATGGTCATAGAGGGGTTATGGGCATAGAAGTCTACAGAATCGGTTTATTTAGAGGAAGACGCTTATTTAGTATGGATTTCTATTGCTCTTCAATAAAAATCATCTTTATATTTGGGGAGGGTGTGTGTGTGAATGTGTGTGTTTGATTCAATAGTTGTCCACCTGACTATCATGAAGAACAAAGGAACAGAGCAATACTTCGCACTAGCAGGGAGGCCTAAAAGAGATCCAGAGTTGAAGTAGAAAAGCCCACCTAGACCCTTCTGCTGGAGGTTCACCACTTCACATCATATTCATTCTTCCATGCTAACTGAATTACTTCAGGCTGTGGAAACTGCTATAATTCATGCATTTCAAAGACTTTCTTACCCATTTCAAAGATTTTCTTCTGTGAAAGGAAGATTAATTCTAAGGAAACGTTTCAAACCCTAATGGGTGGGATTGGGTAAGGTAGGTAGAGAGTCAAAGTGTAGGTTGTGTAGGTTTTTGAAGAGTTCTTTGAAGAATCAAAGAGTAGCCATCAAATCACAGAGCAAAGCTAGAAAATGAAGTAGGTAGGGATTAAACTTCTCAGCTCCTTTCATTTGAGCTAGAAGGACAGTCACACATCAATTTTATATATTTTTTCTTTTATGTTCTAAATTCCATCAATCATCCCGATTCCTTGGATAAAGTTGATTAAAACTATAAAAGTTGTGTGGAGATGGGGGTTGGGGGAGGTAATCCAGCAATTTTTAAAAATTGTGGCTTTTGTTACATAATCCCTCACCTGAAGCCAGGGTAAGGATAATTTTGTCAAGGAGTCAATAGTTTGAGAATTCTAGCTTTTTATATATCAAACCAGCTCTCTGACATCTCCCGAGGGGTCCCAGATTGCAAGAGGGCGCAGGCTAGGCTGAGGGACCCCACGGGTGCGTGATCGGGGCCAGGGAAGGACCATGGGAGGGCTCCAGGGTATGTCTGGCCCAATCCCAAATGGCCGCACCCCACCAGCAAGCTAACCTACCAGTTGGAGCATCTGCCCCCTGGTGGTCAGTGAACATCACAGTAACTGGTCAAATGGTCAAATGACTGGTCGGACACTTAGCATATTAGGCTTTTATTGTATAGGATGTGAGAAGTAGCCTTATCAGCACTGAGATCTGCAAAAGGAGCATGAGATATGTAGAAGCAACATCTCAACGGTGCAGATGAACTACTCTGTCTACCAGGTATTTTGGAGAAGGTGACCTTTAGGTTACACATAACACAGATAAGGCATAGTTGCCCTGATTAAAGTTGAGACAAATTCCAGTTACATAATTCAAATGTCGATTCAGTGTCCATGCCTGCAACAATGGAGATATCACAGTTTAAGACAAATAAAGGAGGAGGGGGGATTTCAACAGTAAAAAGGGACCACAGAAAAATTTATGAAAGTGTAGATACGCATATAATCACTCATTTGAAAGCATTCATTGAGAATCAACTATGTGGGAGGCATTGTGATAGTTATATAAAGGGATTAAAAAGATGAATTTGATATAATCTGTGCTTTCAAGAAACATAAGTAACTTCTAGTTTCCAGTCCAGCATATAAGAAGTTTAGAAGTCACCACTCGGTCTTAACAACAGGTAAGAAGTTGAACAAATCGAAAAATCAACAATGCTTTTAAATATTCCAGAGAAGTGAGGGCACAGGGCAAACTGCTGCCCTCCATATTGGAGAAATAGACAGGCAGATACAAAGAATCACAACTTTCACAATTTATTGGAGCAGAAATCACTACCAGAATTAGTTCAGGGGTAGGGAAGTCTAAACTATAATTGACGAATTGCTGAAGGCTTAATGTGGGCAAGTCTTAGGGTTAAAAACTACAGGGGATCTTAGTCACAGGAGGGCCCCCACACTTCTGTGAATTTTACCTCGAGGATATCACAGTGAATACTGGAGAAAAATGCCCACATACTGACAGCAGGGGAAGAGGAAAAGGAACCATATTTAAATATACCAGAACATTCTGTTCTTTTTAACAAGGCCCGCCATCAGGAGAAACCATGTTACCATAGCAAAACCTGCTGGAATTATATCAGCCTACATGACCTAGGGGAAGTACAGGTACTCAACTCCAGCCCCTCTAACTATCAGTGCTTCTAAAATCTGAGAAACACTGGTCCAGGGGCATTTGCTCACCTGAAGACTGGGAACTAATCAGAGAACTATTGAATGCTCCCCCTCCCCAACACATTACCACTACATTATTCAAGGCCTATTTTTATCAAACTTCCTTTTTCCCAGTACATCATGTCCCTGTTTCAACAAAAAATTACAAGGCATAGTAAAAGGCAAAATACACAGATTGAAGAGAATGAACAAGCATCAGGGCCAGAATCAGAAATGGCAGAAATGTTAGAATTATCGGACCAGGAATTTTTTTTAAAAAACTATGCTTTATATGCTAACGACTTTAATAGAAAAGATATCCAACAATGCAAGAACAGATGGATAATGTAACCAGAGAGATAGAAATTCTAAGAATGAATAAAAAGAAATGCTAGAGATAAAAAAACACACAAACAAAAAAAATACTCAACCAGAAATAAAGTATGCCTTTATGGGCTCATTACTAGACTGGATATGGATCAGGAAAAAAAAATTATGTGACCAGATATTATGACAATAGAAATTTCCAAACCTGAAAAGCAAAGCAAAGCAAAAATAAATAAATAAATAAATAAATAAATAAATAAATAACAACAGAATATCCAAGACCACCAAACAGAAAAATTGACAAAAATAAACCACCATCAACATCAAAACTATACTGAGGCATATCATATTCAAACTTAAAAAATCAAATATAAAGACCTTGAAAATGACAAGGGGTGAGAGTGAGGTAAGCACCTTACCTACAGAGGAGTAAAGATAAGAGTTACATGCAGTTCTGGCTGGTTTTGCTTGGTGGTTAGAGCGTCAGCCCACAGACTGAAGGGTCTTAGTTTGATTCTCAGTCAAGGGCATGTACCTTGGTTGCAGGTTTGATCCCTGCCCCAGTCAAAGCCAGTGCGGAACAAAACCAATTGATGTGTCTCTCTCACATTGATGTTCCTTTCTCTCTCTCTCTCTCTCTCTTTCTCTCTCTCTCTCTCTCATCCTCTCCTCAGAAACCATTCAAGTAAGGAGAAAGTGGAGTGAAATATTTAAAGTGTTGAGAATTCTGATATACAGATCTTGTAACATAGAAACCCACAACTAAAACCACATGATCATATTAACCAATGTCACCCCAATAAATTTAAAAAGGAAAAAAGAACTGAACTCACCAACAAAAAATTTTATATCCTGTGGTGATAGAGAAATAAAGACTATCTCAGACAAGCAAAATGAGGAAATTTGTTGCCAGTAGACCTGCTTTGCAAAAAAAAAGGTAAAATAAGTTCTACAGAGAGGATGAAAATTAAATAGTTCAGAAACTTGGCTCTTCATAAAGAAAGGAAGAACATCAGAAAAGGAATAAGTGAAAGTGAAGTGAAAACTTTTATTTTTCTTATTCTTTATTGATCTAACAGATAGCAACTTCCTCAAAATAATAACAATGTAATCAATTATGTATGATTATATATAAACTAGTGGCCCGGTGCACAAAATTTGTTCATGGGGGAGGGGTTGTTCCTCAGCCTCTCCAATCTGGGACCCCTCGAAGGATGTCCTACTGCTGGTTTACAGGGATCGGGCCTAAACCGGCAGTCGGACATCCCTCTCGCAATCCGGGACTGCTGGCTCCTAACTGCTCACCTGCCTGCCTGCCTGCCTGCCTGCCTGATTGGCCCTAACCACTCTACCTGCCGACCTGCTCGCCTTCACCTTCCCTCCCCACTGGCCTGCTCACAACCAACAGCTCCCTTGCTGGCCTGCTCACTCCAAACTGCCACCCCCTGCCACCTCCAACTGACCTCCATTGATGGCCTACTTGCCCCCAACAGGCACCCCTGCTGGTCTGCTTACCCCCAACAGCCCCGACCCCCATCAGCCTGATCACACACACTGCCCTCCCCTCTTGGCCTCAAACTGCCTCTACCTCAGCCCCACCACGATGGCTTTGTCCAGAAGAACGTCCGGAAGGTCTTCTGGAAGGTCTCCCAGTCTAATTAGCATATTACCTCTTTATTAGTATACTAGAGGCCCGGTGCACAAAAATTTGTGCACTCAAAGGAGTCCCTCAGTCCGGCCTATGCCCTCTTGCAGTCTGGGACCCCTCGGAGGATGTCCACCTGCTGGCTTAGGCCTGCTCCCTGAGGGATCAGGCCTAAGCTGGCAGTCAGACATCCCTCTGGCAGCCCGGGAACCATCGGGGGATGTCCACTTGCCAGCGGGGAGCAGGCCTAAGCTGCAGTCGGACATCCTTAGAGCTGCTGAGGAGGCGGGAGAGGCTCCCACCACCACCGCTGTACTGGCACCCATCAGCCTGGCTTGAGGCTGAGCAGAGCTCCCCCTGTGGGAGCACACTGACCACCGGGGGCAGCTCCTGCATTGAGCGTCTGGCCCCTGGTGGTCAGTGTGTGTCATAGTGACCAGTCATTCCCAGTCGTTCTGCTGTTAGGGTCAGTTTGCATATTACCCTTTTATTATATAAGATAGAGGCCTGGTGCATGGGTGGGGGCTGCCTGGTTTGCCCTGAAGGGTGTCCTGGATCAGGGTGGGGGTCCCGCAGGGGTGCCTGGCCAGCCTGAGTGAGGGGCTGATGGGTGTTTGCAGGCTTGTCACACCCCCTTCAGGGTGGAGGTCCCCACTGGGGTGCCTGGCCAGCCTGGGTGAGGGGCTGATGGCTGTTTGCAGGCTGGTCAAGCCCACCCCCCCCAGTAGGGACCCTCACCCCATGGAGCTTTGGCCAGCCTGGGTGAGGGGCTGATGGCTGTTTTCAGGCTGGCCACACACCCTTTAAGGTGGGGGGTCCCCACTGGGATGCCTGGCCAGTCTGAGTGAGGGTCTGAGGGCCGTTTTTAGGCTGGCCAAGCCCCCTGGTGACGGAAGCTCCCAGACTCTCCTTGTTTTCTTCCTTTTTTATTCTGGGATTTATTTACCTTCTATAATTAAAACTTTGTAGTCTTGAGAGGAGCTCAGAGCCGGCCAGGGCAGGCAGGAGGGAAGCCTCCTGCTTGCTCCAGCTCAGTGGCCACAGCCAGCTGAAAGCAGGTATCTGGGGTTTATTTATCTTCTATAATTGAAACTTTGTTGCTTTGAGTGGAGCTCAGAGTCTGCCGCGGCAAGTGGGAAGCTTGGCTTCCTCCATCATTGGGGCAACCAAGCCTCCTGCTTGCTCCAGCTCCGTGGCTGCCAGCCGCCATCTTGGTTGGGTTAATTTGCATATAGTAGCTCTGATTGGTTGGTGGACATGGCTTAAGGCGTAGCAAAGGTGCAATTTACATGTTTGTCTTTTATTAGTGTAGATATAGAGGCATGGTGCATGGGTGGGGGCCAGCTGGTTTGCCCTGAAGGGTGTCCTGGATCAGGGTGGGGGTTCCCTTGGGGCGTGGGGTGGTCTGGGCAAGGGGCCTGTGGGGGTTTGCAGGCTGGCCAGGCCCCCATGGGGTGAGAGTCCCCGCTGGGGGGGGGGGCGTGGCCAGCCCCCCAGAGTGAGGGGCTGAGGGCTGTGTTCAGGCTGGCCACACCCTCTTCAGGTGGGGGTCCCCACTGGGGTGCCTGGCCAGCCTGGGTGAGGGGCTGAGGGCTGTGTTCAGGCTGGCCACACCCCTTTCAGGGTGGGGGTCCCCATTGGGGTGCCTGGGAAGCCTGGGTGAGGGGATGATGGCTGTTTGCAGGCTGGCCAAGCCATCCAGCGGAGACCCTCACCCCTTGGGGTTGTGGCCAGCCTGAGTGAGGGGCTGAGGGCCATTTTCAGGCTAGCCACACCCTCTTCAGGGTGGGGATCCCCGCTGTGGGGCATACCAACCTGGGTGAGGGGCTAAGGGCTGTTCGCAGGCTGGCCACAGCCCCTTCAGGGTGGGGGTCCCCACTGGTGTGCCTGGCCAGCCTGGGTGAGGGGCTGAGGGCTGTTTGTCAGCTGGCCACAGCCCCGGGAAACCCAGGCTCCCAGACCCTCCTTGAGTGGAGGCCACAGCAGCTTAAAGCAGGTATCTGGGATTTATTTATCTTCTATAATTGAAACTTTGTAGCCTTGAATGGAGCCCACAGCCAGCCAGGTCAGGCGGGAAACTTGGCTTCCTCCATCACCAGGGGCAACCCAAGCTTCCTGTTCACTCTAGCTCCGTAGCTGCCGCCATCTTGGTTGGGTTTATTTGCATACTCGCTCCTGATTGGCTGGTGGGCGTGTCTGGTGGGAGTAGCAGAGGTATGGTCAATTTGCATGTTTCTCTTTTATTAGATAAGATGAAGTGAATGACAAAGATACAAGGGATGGGATAAATTAGGACTATTTTAATATTATATGATATTTGCAGTACCCATATAGTGCGATAATGTTACTTGAAAGTGGATTTATATTAGTTGTAAATATATATTGTGGACTCTAGGACAACCACTAAAAAAAAAGCATAATGCATAATTGATATGCTAAGAAAGAGAAAATGGAATGATATAAAATGCTCAATTAAAGCAAAAAAAGTATGACAGTCAAAAATAAGAACAAAAAGTAGGACAACAAATATGGATATTAATCCAACTATAGCAATAGCCACTTTAAGTTCAATGGTACAGACACACTAATTAAAAGACAGAGACAGAATTGAAAACAGTGGATTATAAAACAAATATCAATTATATGTTGTCTATAAGAAACTACCTTGCCAATATTAATCAAAAGAGTAGTTATATTAATTTCAGCGTGTAGACTTCAGAGCAAGAAACAAAGAGGGGCACTGCACAGGGAAAAAGGGAGAAATACTCTAAAAAGACATAATAATCCTTAATGTGTATGCACCTAACAAAAGAGTATCAAATCACATGAGTCAAAAAAGATGAAACTGAAAGGAGAAATAGAAGAATTTACTATTCTATTTGGAGACTTCAACACCCCTCTCTCAGAACTGGATATATCTAGCTGAAGTCAGGTGCATAGGAAAAGGATGTCCATGTACTGCTTGTTCAACTTCTCAGCAGAGGCATCTTCTTCAGCATCAAGGAAAAAACTAAGAGCCTACTTGGTGTGGCTCAGTGGTTGATCATTGACCTGTGAACCAGAAGGTCATAGTTCAATTCCAGGTCAGGGCACAAGTCCGGTTGCAGACTCAATCGCCAGTAGGGGGGTATGCAGGAGGCAGCCAAGCAATGATTCTCTCTCATCATTGGTGTTTCTATCTTTCTCTCCCTCTCCCTTCCTCTCTGAAATCAATAAAAACATATTTAAAAAATAAATAAGTTCCTAGCTCATATTAGCAATATTTGTTGAATGGATAAATAAATTATTTAATGACTATGATTAAATTAAGGCAAAAATAGGGTTTAGGTAAATCAATAAGTATATGGAAACACAAACAATAAAGTATATGGAACTTCTCCCTTACAAAATATTATGTAGTAATATATTTATATTTCGGATTAAGAAATAAGACATTTCACAATAACAAAAAAATATTCTATTGATGATATTGGTGTTGAAAAATGAAATTATTTCCTCATTTGTATAAAGAACCATGATATATGTATCCTATATAATAAAAGCCTAATATGCAAATTGTCCCCTCAGGTGGTCATTCAACTAGGAGTTCAATTGCTCGTTATGACATGCGCTGACCACCAGGGGGTAGCACAGAACATGGCAGGCATAGGTGACACAGCGTCCTGGGGAGCTGTGAACTCTTGTCAACTACCTGGGGCGGGGGTGACAGGGACAGAGGTGCTGTGAGAATGTGGGGTGTCCGATGCAGGGTGTCCACAGAGCTTGCTCTCACTCCCCCTGCTACTCTTCCACGGGACACCAGGGCTTGAGCACCAGGGAAGCTCCCTCCCCCTTCGCTCCTAGGCACCCACGAGAAGCCTGCCCTGCACCCCCGTGGCCTCTTCTGGTGATCTGGGCCACAGCAGCTGGGACCACAGGGTCCAGTAGGGTTCCCTATGGATTTGCACAGGAGCTGGTCTGCAAGGCCAGGTGGGAGAGAGCGCGCTGCCCGCCCAGCTTCCGTGCAACTCCATTGGGCAGCCCAAAGACCCATGCTGCACCCCGGCCCACAGCGTCCAGCGGCGCTCACCGCATCTCCATGTGGGGACTCGGACGACATGACCAGGTGGAAGGGGGCGCACTGGAGTCTGGGGACCCAGAGGTCAGCTGGGACCTGCCCTTCCACACCAGACACTTGCACTTTGATCACTGGCCAGGCCTAGAGACTGAACCTGTGTACAAATTTCATGCACCAGGCCTCTAGTATATTTATAATTATTATAAGTTATTTGATGAGGCCAGTTGTTCTTGGACATGCGCCTGAGCCCTAAAGCCACCATGAATTACTTCTATCTCCCTATGACTTTTCCTTCATCTTGAAACTCCTGCATCTCCTTACCTTTGCTCACTGCCTCTGACACACAAATACAAACAGCAAGGTGAACTTGCACAAGCTGAGGGACAGATGTAAAATATCTGCATGCCACTTAACCCTTCTCCGCAGGCCCAGGTTGTACACTGACAGCTTTACATTGAAAGTTCAGAGTAGGATCAATTCACAAAGAAAAAGAAATTCACAATATGCAAAACTAGAAATACAAGAGGGAAAATTCTGCTTTCTATGGTTATTTTTATCAAGCTTTACCAGGCACTGACAAGGACTTTAAAATATATCAAATCAGCATTTTTGTGCAAGATGGTGTGGTTTTTTTTCCAATCTCTGTCTTCTATTTAATCAGTGTTTTATTTTATACAGCAAGAAAGTTATTCAGCTTCTCCTCCCCATCCCATATATTTCTCAGCATTTTATCCTGATTTAAATTGAAGGTTTTAATTAATGTCCTAAACTGTAAAATTAAATTACACCATGCAATTATGTGGGCAAAGCACTCAGTGGAAGCAAGACATTATTAGCTATATAATTATCCTCTAAAATAAAAATCTAAAATATATGATTTTGTGAAATTTTCCATTCTGGTTACAATCTCTCCTTAATGATACACAAACTTTTTATTTTATTTTTCTGTTCTAAATATTGTTTTTAAAGAGAATATCACTAGAGAACATGCAATCACAAAGAAAGATGAAAAAAATTGACATGTGATTTGTTTATTCTTTTTACTTTCCTTCCAGAGTCTAATCCTTTATTGCCAGTGGAGGATGAATAATTACCATACCTTATTTTTTAAGGTGGGTTAACAGTTGAAAAGTAATGAAGTTTCCCTTCTCCAGCAGATGCTGAACAATAAATGCAAACTGGTCCATCTCAATTTGAATTGTCCTATTCCTGCTGAGATTTCTACCCTAAATTTAAGAAGCAAAACACAAACTTATAAAGCCAAATAATTCAGTTCTAACAATTTGTTATCTTCTTTGGATGGAAAAATATAGCAAAAGATAAAAATTATTATTTTTATTCCCCTTTCACTATATAACTGGGAATTTCTCAATGAATACATTTAGCTGCGCTTGACACTTGGGTAAGTACCCTGACAGCTTGAAGTAGCCTCTTTATCATGTTTGCTTAATACTTAGAGAATTGTTAAAGACAAAGAATACCTCAGTTTTCCCCCTAGCATAACAACCACCACAAATTAAGCAGAAGAAGCCTGAGACGTAATTCCACCTAACAAGATCCTACTTTCCAGGAGAACCTACGTCCACAGTTGGGAAACTGCTTTCCTAAGTGCTATCAAAGGGATGTGTAAACCTAAACTTTATTCCTACAATGCATGTGTGGAGGGAAGGCAGATAGAAGATCGCTGTCCTTTAGGGAACAAACCATGATGGTATCCCATCCTAATGATTACAAAGATGGTTTTAATCCAGGTAGTCCATACAATACACAGATTTATCCACAGCGAAAGGGAAAATAGCTTTCTCGGGAAGTAATACCTCTGAATTTATAGAAACTTTGTGCTAAGTACAGCTGGCAGGGTGCTGAGCACCTGATTTCTTTTAGTGGGTGTTTTCATGCCCAGTCTAAAGCTACCTGAAACGAATCTTCAAAAATTGAGACTAAAATAGGCAATTTCAATACATCCTCTTAAACACAGTACTTTTGGGGTATAAAACTCAATACACTCTATGAAATACACTTCATTTCTCTATGAAATGATTAACCTTAAGGTTTTTGTGCCCAGGATCATTGGCTAAGAAGGCTAGCAGTTGTTAGGGAAGGTAGTGTAACATCATTATTACTGTAATCATCACCCATCTGCAGCACTTGGAATCAGTCATCTATGTCCATTAAAGAGTAAACTGAAGCTAGGAGAACTCTGGTAGGAAATATGTGACAGTAGTCCCACTTCTGAAGCCCCAGAGGGCTGATAAGGTGACAACTGCAATTGATAGCAGATATAAACATAGGAAGGAGGAGGAACTGAACATGTTTTCAACATCAAATTGAAAACAGCGTTGCTATTTTTCTGGTAAGATTAAGTATGCAATATTTGCGTCTTTAAAATTCTACCAATTAACAGGTCTTGCTTTGAAGGAAACAAAAAGGATACACTGAATAACTCCAATTCATATTCCAACACAAAGTTTTGTTCTCATTCACCAAGCTCTTTAATTATTTCCTGTGTGCTTTGTTGTGCTGAAGCATCTTTTTTAGGAAGAAAATATGCATGTGGGAAAATTTCATTATTTGGCTAATTGAAATGAAAAGGGGTTTTAAAAATCCATTTTTTTTCATAAATCTGTGGTAAACAGGAAAAGCACACAAATGAAAAACATACTTTCTTGGTAAATCTTGACATTCTTTCTAAAACAAGAAAAACTGAGTCATGAGAGGCCAATTTACTCATTTTTTATACACTTCTTGTAAATCAAGAATTTCAAGGAATCAGAATATATTTGGAAACGATGAGATCCACATTTTAAATTCACCTCTGGAAACAAGAAGGTAGAACAAAGCTTCCTAACCCGGTCTGCTCTGATTTGAGAAAAGAATTCCAAAATATTTTATTACCATATCACCATGTCCTGTACTGACAGTTAAAAACAAAACCTCCAAAACCTATAGGGCACTTACTCCACTTAACAAAAGGAAGATAAACAATCCAAGTAAAAAAGGGCAAAGGACCTCAATAGACATTTCTACAAAATGGACATACAGAAGGCCAAAAGGCATTTGAAAAAGTGATGAAAGTCACTGATCATCTGAGAGATGCAAATCAAAACGACAATGAGATAGCAACTCACACCTGTCAGATGGCTATCATCAACAAACGACAGTTAGCAAGGATGTGGAGAAAGGGGAACTCTGGTGCACTGCTGGTGGGAATGCAGACTGGTGCAGCCTCTGTGGAAAACAGTATGGAGTTTCCTCAAAAAATTAAAAATGGAACTCCCATTTGACCGAGTGATCCCACTTCTAGGAATATATCCTAAGAAATCAGAAACACCAATCAGAAAGAATATATGCACCCCTATGTTCATAGCAGCACAATTTACAATAGCTAAGATTTGGAAACAGCTTAAGTGCCCATCAGCAGATAAGTGGATTAAAAAACTATGGTACATCTATACAATGGAATACTACACAGCTATAAAAAATAAAGAACTCTTGCCAGCATGGATAGACCTAGAGAGCATTATGCTAAGCAAAATAAGCCAGTCAGAGAAAGATAAGTATCACATGATCTCACTCACATGTAGAAACTAATGACCAACATAAACTGATGAACAAAAATAGACCCAGAGACATAGAAACATCAAACAGACTGTCAAACCTCAGAGGGAAGGCCGGGGAGGGTGGGGGGGGGGGGGAAGAGATCAACTAATGAACTCATATGCGTATATGCATAACCCAAGGACATAGACTGTGGGTGGTGAAGCCTGGGGGAGGAAGAAGGGGTAGAGAGCAATGGGGGGGAAGGGACATATGCAGTATTTTCAACAATAAAGGTTCATTAAAAAATAAAAACAAAACAGAATAATGATGTTAAAATAATAGAAACTCAAACCAGTGCACAATTTTAAAACATTCCAAAGTACGGCATATCTTCCTGTTTTTAGGACAAAAGAAATTCTCATACCAGATACTGACTACAGTCTAAGAAAATGTCTACTGCATTTATTCAAAATATCAAGATGACCTGTTAACTTTTATTTTAAAAGCTATGGGATATTGCCTCATGGCATCCTTCTCTCTTTGTTTCCTTTTACATTCTTACTTTCAACTCATTTTTTTTTCATTAATTTAAAGAATTAGATAAGAGCAATAACAGAAGTGAAGAAAGTGATAAGTGCTTCAAAATACTGAATAAGAATTACTCATGATCAGGCAGAATACTGCACTGGTACTGCATGTTATTTCCTAGCCATAAATATTCGAAGTGCTTTGGTACATTTGAGTATTAGAACCATGTCTTCAATCCTTAGTATGTGCTGTTCAAATTAAACATTTGTAAGGCATAATGAAACTTCAACGTTTCTTGGTCGTAATTTGGCCCGTTATTCTTTCCAATATTCAAAGAAGGCATCAATGATTGATGCATCAGTAAATTCTAGTTGAAACAGTATGCTAAACCAGAAAACTCATTGATTTTGGATTCAGTGTGGCATATAAACACGGCTCCATCATTTATTAGTTGGGTAACCTCAGGTAAGTTACTCTCTGAGCTTAGATGCCTCATAGGTAAAAGAAAAAAAATAGGGCATAAAAAACAAAACCTTAGGGGGACTAGCAGGCAGACTAAATGGACTAAAAGTCACTTAGTACTCAGTGAACAGTGAACAGTTCCTTATATTTGCAATATTGTGCCTTTATGGTCTATGTGGTTATGCACAATGTGGATCTAACTAGTAAAGAAATATTATTGACCCTGACTGGGTTGGCTCAGTGGATAGAGTGTCAGCCTATGGACTGAAGGGTCCCAGGTTCGATTCTGGTCAAGGGCATGCACCTTGGGTGTGGGCACATCCCCAGTGGGGGGTGTGCAGGAGGCAGCTAATCGATGTCTCTCTCTCTCTCTCATCGGTGTTTCTAACTCTCTATCCCTCTCCCTTCCTCTCTGTAAAAAAATCAATAAAATATATTTTTTAAAAAAGAAATATTATTGAATGTGATGGTGGTGTGATAGCCATAAACAGAATTGGAGTGGGGAACAGTGTATAATATTGATATTGTACACATCACAAACTTAAACACAACTTCCAGACACTGTGTAAATAAAAGGGTAGCTATGGCAACACTCATACTTCATGTGTATTCACTTTAAATAATTTTAAATCTTTTGAGCAGGCCCGGCAGCGGAGTTGCGCGGCGGCACCATGCAGGTCACCCTGAAGACTCTCCAGCAGCAGACCTTTAAGATCGACATCGACCCCGAGGAGACGGTGAAAGCACTGAAAGAGAAGATTGAATCTGAAAAGGGGAAAGATGCCTTTCCTGTAGCTGGTCAGAAGTTAATTTATGCAGGTAAAATCCTCAATGATGATACTGCTCTAAAAGAATATAAAATTGATGAGAAAAACTTTGTGGTGGTTATGGTAACAAAACCCAAAGCAGTGACAACACCAGCACCAACAACGACGCAGCAATCAAATCTTACCACCACTACCACAGTTAGTTCCTCCACAGCACCAGCTGTGGCTCAGGTCCCAACCCCCACCCCTGCTTTGGCTCCCACTCCTACTCCCACTCCCACTCTTACTCCTACTCCTACTCCTACTCCTACTCCCACTCCCACTCCCACTCCCACTCCTACTCCTACTCCCACACCTACATCTATCACTCCAGCATCAGCAACAGCATCTTCTGAACCTGCACCTGTTAGTGCCACAAAACAGGAGAACCCTGTAGAACAGCCAGCAGAAACACCAGTGGCTACTAGCCCGACATCAACTGACAGTACATCAGGAGATTCTTCTCGGTCAAATCTTTTTGAAGATGCAACAAGTGCACTTGTGACAGGTCAGTCTTACGAGAATATGGTAACTGAGATCATGTCAATGGGCTATGAACGAGAGCAAGTAATTGCAGCCCTGAGAGCCAGTTTCAACAACCCTGACCGAGCAGTGGAGTATCTTTTAATGGGAATTCCTGGAGACAGAGAAAGTCAGGCTGTGGTTGATCCCCCTCCGGTAGCTACTACTGGACTTCCTCAGTCTTCAGTGGCTGCAGCTGCAGCAACTACGACAGCAACAACTACAACAACAAGTTCTGGAGGACATCCCCTTGAATTTTTACGGAATCAACCTCAGTTTCAACAGATGAGACAAATTATTCAACAGAATCCTTCCCTGCTTCCAGCATTGCTACAACAGATAGGTCGAGAAAATCCTCAATTACTGCAGCAAATTAGCCAACACCAGGAGCATTTTATTCAGATGTTAAATGAACCAGTTCAAGAAGCTGGTGGTCAAGGAGGAGGAGGAGGGGGTGGAGGAGGCAGTGGAGGAATTGCAGAAGCTGGAAGTGGTCACATGAACTACATTCAAGTAACGCCTCAGGAAAAAGAAGCTATAGAAAGGTTAAAGGCATTAGGATTTCCTGAAGGACTTGTGATACAAGCATACTTTGCTTGTGAGAAGAATGAGAACTTGGCTGCCAATTTTCTTCTACAGCAAAACTTTGATGAAGATTGAAAGGGACTTTTTTTTTTTAATTTCACACTTCACACCAGTGCATTACACTAACTTTGTTCACTGGATTGTCTGGGATGACTTGGGCTCATATCCACAATACCTGTATAAGGTAGTAGATTGTTGGGGGTGGGAGGGAGGGATCTAGGATAAATACAATGCATGTCTGCTTCAATTAGCAGATGCTGCAGATCCACACAGTGTGTAAAATAGACAACCAAAAAGCAGCTTTTGCAGGTCTCTATCTCTTGTATAAAACAGTAGGTAACTTCCTAGGTTTCACTCTTTTTAGTGTACTAGATCCAGAAATTTAGTGTAATGCCCTGCTTTATATTTCTTTGACTTAACATTGGTTTCAGAAAGAATCTTTGCTACCTAGAATCTACAGTCTCTACTTCATGGCAACACTGGATAATGGCTTTATGAAATTGAAACAAATTTGGAACAACTGCGAAGAGATGCCAAATAATTGATGGTTATTGTTGCTGCTCCAAATAAGTATAAAATTAATGTCAAGAAAGCCCATTCTTTCATGTTAAATACTTGGGTTGGGGTGAAGAAGAAGGGGAACCTTTTCTTAAAGTGAAAATACTGCTATTTTAAAATCTCTTGATCAATGAATGTGAGGCCCTTCTGACATGATTTGAGAAGCTGTACAAGTATAGGCAGACTTATTTCCTGTTTACATTTTTTTTGGTTTGTTTGGGGGGAAATTGGTAGGTGTCTAATTACTGTTTACTTCCTTGTTATATTGCAGTAAAAGTTTTAAAACCAAAAAAAAAAAATCTTTTATAAAAGAAACAAATAAAATTTAAATAGTCAAAAATGATGAGAAATGACAAAAGTATTCCCTGATATGCCTCCTCTGGTTATCTAAAGATATGCTACAGGGGCTATTTAAATTTTATTTGTTCCTCTCCAAGGAACATCTCTGCTCCAAGTCATGGCAGGGACTTTGCCTTGCAGTTAGCTCTATCCTAAATGGTGTTTGGCTTCTCTGTGCCCAAAAAATACTTGAACAGTGTGCTTAAGTGCTTACCCTTGGTCAAGGAACCTTCTAGCCCAGGGGTGGGCAAACTTTTTGACTCAAGGGCCACAATGGGTTCTTAAACTGGACCGGAGGGCCGGAACAAAAGCATGGATGGAGTGTTTGTGTGAACTAATATAAATTCAAAGTAAACATCATTACATAAAAGGGTACGATCTTTTTTTTTTTAGTTTTATTCATTTCAAACGGGCCGGATCCGGCCCGCGGGCCCTAGTTTGCCCACGGCTGTTAGCCCGGGTTATGCTAGTCCTGGGAGCTGATCATGACATGGCTGTGCATCCTGGAGTAGGTGAATGCAAAACTAAAACCAGGGCCCATGGTAAATTGGAAAAAAAACTTTCTTAAATGGTGATTTCGGGGGATTGTCTGCTATCTAATTGCCAGAATTTCCTTTGGAGAAGAGAGAATCAGAGAAGCTACTATCCAAGGTCCCTTCTGGCTTGCCTGCCCTGCCCCAGAACAGTATTACCTTTAGAACATGTAAGCCTTGGTAAGAAGCATGTTGTGCTCTAACAGTGTATGAACCTGGGAGCAGGGGGAGAAGGGGGTTTCCCAACTGGACAGACTATAAAACATGATTCCAAGCCTGGAGAGTCTAATTCAATAGTCTAAGGGAGACTGGAATGTGCATTTTATAAAAGCTCTTCAAGCCGAAACCGGTTTGGCTCAGTGGATAGAGCGTCAGCCTGCGGACTGAGAGGTCCCGGGTTCGATTCCGGTCAAGGGCATGTGCCTGGGTTGCGGGCACATTCCCGGTGGGGGATGTGCAGGAGGCAGCTGATCGATGTTTCTCTCTCATCGATGTTTCTAACTCTCTCTATCTCTCTCCCTTCCTCTCTGTGAAAAATCAATAAAATATATTTAAAAAAAAAAAAAAAAAAAAAGCTCTTCAAGTGATTCTATGTAAAACCAAGTTTGGGAATAAGTGAAGGAAAGCATGTTTTTTATTTAGTTGCATTTTATTTTGTTAAATAATTTCTATAATTTTTCTGCAGTTTTTCACTCAAATAGTAATTGTCGTGCTCAAAACTAACATATAAAATAATTTCTCATTTTCCTCAAAACTAAGTCATAATTAAATATTATAGAAAGATAACACAAAAATGTTCAGAGAGGACAATTTATGATTAACATAAGCAAGATATGAGTTAAATGGCGATTACATGATGAGATTACCCTGAAGCCTGGGCCAAGCTAACTTGGATTTGTGAAATTTGCCCCAGTCCCTTGACAGATGTCAAATATTATCTTTTTACCTACATAATACAACAGCATTTCTGCTAATAAACCATACCATATTTCATATTAAAATAACAAATTATGCGAGATTATATAGAGTTGGACAAGTTTATGAAACCCTTCAAGGAATGTCTCTAAGTTGTTCCCTCTCTTGCATAGATAAAGCTGTTTAAGAATACAAGAATTGTGGAGTTCTGAGATGAGATAACAGAAAGTTCCTTGGCAATTTATTATTATTAAACCCATCTTTCTACAGAGCATACACACATTAATCAATAAAAACCCTCTGACCACAGAGACTAAGATAGGGCATACTGATGAGAATGACAAATGTATTTTTTTAAAGAAGTATTTAAGTCTTAATTCTGTTTCAACTAGTGCTTATTTACATATTCTGCAGCTCTATACACTGTAATAGGTACTAAAAGGTAACATAAAAACATGCAAAGTCCATGCTTTCAAAATACTTAAAATATAGTTGAGAAAAGAGAGTGTAGACTTTAAAAAAGGGACAAATAATAAAAGGTGGTCGATAAACAGATATCAAAATAAATGACATGGCCCTAACTGGTTTGGCTCAGTGGATACAGTGTCAGCCTGCAGACTTAAGGGTCCCAGGTTCGATTCCGGTCAGGGGCGCGTACCTTGGTTGCAGGCACATCCCCAGTAGGGAGTATGCAGGAGGCAGCTGAATTGATGTTTCTCTCTCATCAATGTTTGTAACTCTCTATTCCTCTCCCTTCCTCTCTGTAAAAAATCAATAAAATATATTTTAAAAAAAATAAATGACATAGAAAAAATAATATAAGAATTCAGGCTAGAAAGATAAAAATGTAGGATGGAGTGATCATTCAGGGATGATTTCCAGGAGTTGGAAATTATGCTGAATCCTCAACGATAATATTTTTATAGCTGAAAGATGAAGGAGAGAATCAAACAAAAAATAAGCTTGAGCAAAAACACAGATATGAGAAGTGAGTATGCTGGGTTCAAACAAACAAGTTAAGAAAGAGAATTTGGCCTTTGTTGGTGGCCTTCATTTAGAGCAGTGGTTCTCAACCTTCTGGCCCTTTAAATACAGTTCCTCATGTTGTGACCCAACCATAAAATTATTTTTGTTGCTACTTCATAACTGTAATGTTGCTACTGTTATGAATCATAATGTAAATATCTGATATGCAGGATGGTCTCAGGCGACCCCTGTGAAAGGGTCGTTTGACCGCCAAAGGGGTCGCGACCCACAGGTTGAGAACCACTGATTTAGAGGAACCATGGGGCAAAGCATTGACAGCTACAGTGGATTAAGATAGGCAGGGAAGAAGGACCTTAAAAACTAACTAAAATATTTGGACTTTATCCTGGTAGCCAGTGGTCATCAAACATTTTTGATCATGTACCACTTTCAATTTCAAACCTATATTTATAATATGTTTATCTATAAATTATATATTACTGAACTATTAGTTTTTAATTCATAAACAAAACTGGAAATTTTAAAAGAATGATATAAAAAAGAAATAAAAATAATTGTAAATATCATACTAATCATAATAATTTTATACCATAATTCATATCTCAAGGTATAATATCTACAAGGGATGAGTTTCAGCATAATGGTGGTGAACAAAAGTGTATATTTCTAACACTATTTTGGCTGATTTCAGATTATCTGTCAATTAGATCCAAGTATACAATAGTGTGTAACTTCATTTGACAAAGAGCTCTTAAGAGAAGATAGTGAAGTAGCTCTTTCACTTTTGAATACTTAGCATGAAACAAAGGATAAAAAAATATCTTATTAGTAAGTAATGTTTTGTTGAATATTGAAAAGAATATGTTGGATACAATTGATTAAAATATATTATTAAAACTGATTTCATCTGTTATTTTTTTTAAGTGTAGCTATTAGAGAATTTCAAATTGTATATGGGGTATGCATTGTATTTCTATTGGACAGCACTGTTCTAGACACTGAAGAGATATAAATGTAAAAGGTGCCTGAGCACAAGACTATCCTATATAATAAAAGCCTAATATGCTAAGTGTCTGGTTGTCCGTTCAACCAATCAACGCATAATATGCTAATGATATGCTAAAGCTGCTCAATTGCTCGCTGCGATGTGCACTGACCACCAGGGGGCAGACGCTCTCACCAATAGGAGTCCAGCCGATCAGGGCTGAGTGAGACAGGCCGAATATGCCCTGGAGCCCACACACAGTTCCTCCCCAGTTGGCCAACCTCCTGTATCCTTCCCTGGCCCTGATCATGGTTGGGTGGGTGGAAGGTAATCAACCAAAGACCATCTATAATAATAAAAGCATAATATGCTAATTAGACTGGATATCCTTCCGGATGAAGCTAGGGCTGCAGCTGTGGCAGCTGCGAGGGAGGGATTGAGGCAGCTGCTGCAGCTGCGAAAGCCTACTCTTGCACAAATTTCATGCATGAGGCTTCTAGTCCTATATAATAAAAGGCTAATATGCAAATCGACTGAACGGCAGGACAACTGGTCACTATGATGCGCACTGACCACCAGGGGGCAGGGCAGATGTTCAACGCAGGAGCTGTCCCCTGGTGGTCAGTGCGCTCCCACAGGGGGAGTGCCGCTCAGCCAGAAGCCCAGCTCATGGCTGGCGAGTGCAGCGGCGGTGGCGGGAGCCTCTCCCACCTCTGCGACAGCACCAAGGATGTCAAACTAAGCCGTCAGCTGGATATCCCCCGAGGGGTTCCAGACTGCAAGAGGGTGCAGGCTGGGCTGAGGGACCCCCTGATTGCATGAATTTTATGCACTGAGCCTCTAGTTCTGAATAAAGGTTTAAACATACTGCTCTATTACTGCCTGGCTTAATCAGATTATCTTTGGCAGAGTATAAATTTTGGTTTTTAAGACCACATATTTTACAGATATCCAACGGGAATATACAAGAAAAATGATGAGGGTAGTCCATGAGTGTAAGACAGGGTGATAAAGGTATGTATATGATCAAGATATTGTCAACCAGGGCAGTCAAATCCTTTCTCTTATACATCTTTATCCAGGGCAAATAGGAAAGGTACCACCCTTTGATAGAGATACAAGTTGCTACCTGAAGTTCATCATAACTAGATTTGGAGACTTGTGGTGCTGAAAAGTGCCATAAGGTTTGAATTTTAAAAATATTAGATTTGAAAAAGAAAAAAGAATGAAGGTAAAGGGATGGCTAGTCACAAATTCATCACTATATAGTGTCACAGCGAGAAAGAGGGGTTGGTGCGCTCATTCAACGACCATATCTCAGGGAGGGAAAGCCATTCGACTTTAAATAGTCTAATATATATGTAAAATTGCAATTTTGCTTTCAGATTCTCAAGGAAGTTTTCAGAGAGGCTACTTCCAACACCCTTTGAAGAGTTTACTTTTCTTGGAACCCTATCCTGCCTAATCAACTATGATTGGTAGATATAAAATAAGGGTCTTATACCAGATTTGCTTTTTACAACTTTTATTCTTGACAACATATAAAAGAATTTTAATTTAAATAAAATCTCAAAAAAATTGTCTAGTAATCTAATCCAATAACCACATTTAAAATAAATCATATCACATTAATTTAATAATAGAATCTTTTAAAGTATAAGGAGGCCTAGCTGGTTTGGTTCAGTGGATAGAGTGTTGGCCTATGGACCAAAGGGTCCCAGGTTTGATTCCAGTCAAGGGCACATGCCAGGATTGCAGGCTTGATCCCCAGTAGGAGGTGTGCAGGAGACAGCCGATCAATGATTCTCTCTCATCACTGATGTTTCTATCTCTCCCTCTCCCTTCCTTTTTGAAAACAATAGAAATATATATTTCTTAAAAAGTAAAAGGAGTATTAGTAAGATTTCTATTAGCTATTGGTAAAATCTATTGAACTAAGAGAGAGGTTTTGATATATTGGAATGCATTTCATGATGTTATGCATTATTTTCTGAAGATAAGAAATTAAAAGTACAGATTTATTTTTTCATTTTTAGGAAATACAGAAATGAAAAGGATAACTTTAATAACCACTTCTAATAATATAATTCTTTAAACCTTCCAGGGTCATAACTTACTTTGTAGAAATAAGTTGTTTTGATTTTTCCACTAGCACATAATGAATAGTAGTAGTATTTTGACCTGTGAGGATTAATTCATGGTGATATACCATGGCACAAAAATGGGAGTATTAGTTTTACATATTAATGTACATTTTTCCTAGTGAAATACTTGATTTGTGGACCTGACTTTTTCCTCCTGAAAATGACTATATTCATTATTATTTAGAAACACAACTTTGAATATAGAGCCCATTTATAACATTAATTAGAACAGCATCTACTGACATCAGACTACAGCCATGGACCTATCAATGGGTCTATTCTACACTCCCACTTTCAAAACTAAGATTTAATTCCTCTCTTTCTTGACATAATATTTAGTATGAAATATCTGTAAGGAAACTAACTCTATAATTTTAATTTGTACAAGTGTTAAAGAAAGAATATATTTTTGTAATTATATATTAAAGGAAGTTTTGCTACTGAGACCCAAGTAATTGAAGTAAAACTTTGACTGAAACAGTAGATCCCATTTTAATATTACTATTTACTATTGTCCAGTACTGTCTAGTATTTAATATTGTGACTTATTTTTTTTCATAACTCTTGTCCATGAGAAAATGTTGAAGAAGAAATATCCATAGTATAATTTTTAAAAATAATAAGTAGAAATTCAATCATTCACCAAGAAAGGGCTCACTGGTTCATTGTTTATCAGAACAGTCTTTTCTCCTTATTAAAATGTTCATGTAAGTATCAACTATTATTATATAAACACTAGAGGCCTGTTGCATGAAATTCATCATGGGTAGGGTCCCTAGGCCTGGCCAGCAATCAGGGCCAATCTATGGGGCGACTGGTGGTGCCCCTGCTGGCATCCGCCTTGGCCTGCCTGACACTGCCTGCTCACCAGTCGCCTCCCTCTGTGGGGCAAATGGCAGGGCAATTGGGGGGACCCCCACTGGCACCCACCTTGGCTGGCCTGGGGCCTGCAGGCTGGGGGCAGCTCCTGCATTGAGCGCCTGCCCCCTGGTGGTCAGTGTATGTCATAGCAACTGGTTGTTCTGCCGTTTGGTCAATTTGCATATTAGGCTTTTATTATATAGGATGTATTAGCAAAATGATGTAAGACCTATGGAAGCAGGAATTCATTACCTTTTTAAAATAATTGCTATAGTGGTCCGTATGCAGAATGGCAGTTAGCATAAAGTAGGTACACAATAAATATTTTAAAGTGCAGAAATGGATAAACTGCTTAAATCTATTAATTTTTCCTTCAATAAACATTTATAAACATGTAGAGCTAGTATAGAGATAAAGATGAATAAGACATGATCCTCACCTCAAAAATCTCTTGGTCAATGAAAATAAAAAACAGGTAATAATGGTGACCCATGGCAAGTGCAATGATTTAGACATTGAACATATCTTGGGAGGACGGTGAAGAGAAAGATGTAGATCAGGAAATATTTCTTGAAAGAAATGAATATTAAATGATAAACAACTGTCAGCCAAACCAAAAAAAGAAAAAACTAGGTAAAGAATATAGGCTAGAGGAGATCAATGGGGAAACAAGGGGAACATATATAATACTTATAACAATAAAGATTTAATTTAAAATAAATAAATAAATAAATAAATAAATAAATATGTACATTACTGAAAAGAAATTTAAAAAAAAAGAATACTGCAGGCAGAAAAGTGCTAAGATGAGAAAAAGAAGGGGATGCTAAAAAATGACAAGTTCCACATGGCTGTGGATTCAATGAAAGGCTGGAAATGGAGACAGAGGCCAGGTCATAGAACTCATTTATGTTTTCTTATGCATAATGGGAAGTTTTTAAAATTCTTAAGTAGGAGATGATAGGCTTTTTATTAGATAATTACTCTGGCAACTATATGAAAGGTAGATTATACCACAGTCATCAAGTAGGGGATTAATAAAGGCTTGAACTAGCATGTGCAAGGAGGAGAGTATCTGACCCCCACAATGCTTCCAACAGCAATTCTCGAACTCTGAAGTCTATTAGAACCACATAGAGGCCTGTTTCAAACTACCCCTACTTCCTGTAAGGATTTTACCTAACTAAGGACTGTACCCCAGCCTCCGGTGAGACTCACTGACATTGTGGCCTAATATTAATGATGCCTGTAAGCATGTTATAGCTCTCAGGTGTTTGGAGGAGAAAAAGATTGAGAACCACATAGTTAGACGGTAAAATCACTTGGTCTTGGTAATTAGATAATCACATAGAGGAGGGAGTGATGAAAAAGAAGGACTCCAGAAATAATGTTTGAACTGGATGGATGGTAGAACCATCAGATGAGAGGGGGAAGAAGGTACAGAGAAGAAGTAAGTTTAGAGTTGGAGGTGCTCGCAGAACATCTGAGTGGAAAGGCCAACAGGAATCCTATATAATAAAAGCCTAATATACAAATCAACTGAACGGTGGAACGACTGGTGGAACAACTGGTCACTATGATGTGCACTGACCACAGGGCGCAGATGCTCAATGCAGAAGCTTCCCCCAGGCCGCAGGCCCAAGCCAGCCAAGGTGGGTGCCAGTGGGGGCCCCCTAGTCACCCCACTGGTCGCCCCACAGAGGGAGGCGACCAGTGGCAGCAGCGGGGGTTGGGGCCAGCAAGCAGGCGGCACGAGGCTGGCCAAGGTGGGTGCCAGAGGGGGCCCCCCAATCGCCCTGCCGGTTGCCCCATAGATCAGCCCTGATCACCGGCCAGGCCTAGGGACCCTACCCATGAACGAATTTCATGCACCGGGCCTCTAGTTGGAAATAAAAGTCTGAGATTTGGAGATGCTAAACTAGAGATTTGAAGTCATTGAACATAGATGACAGAGAATATGCAAGAAACAGAATCCCTTATAGACCATGAAAAAATAGAGGGTCAAAATAGAACCTGTAGACATCCTTAGGGAGCAGGCAAAGAGGAGCTTGAAAAGACAACTGAGAAGAAAATGCAAAAAAAAAAAAAAAGAAAGAAAGAAAAGGGGGGGATGAAAGAGGAGGAAGAGGATGGGAACCGCCACCAGCGAAGTAGTATCCTGAAACCCACTAGTGGAGTTTCAAAAAAGAGGTGGTCCTCAAGAGCGAAGTGCAATATAAAAGCTTGGTTGGCCAAGTACCTGGAGCCCCTGCTTTTGGCAGTAAGCTGGTAGAAGTGAGCTTTGCTGGAAGAAATTCCATGAAGACATGGAGACATTATACTAAACTGAGAAGTGAGTAGAAAATGACTAAGATGAAAAAGACTACTCTTTGAAGAAGTTAAAAATATATAAATTATTTCTTGCTGTACTGCTTCACTGAAAAGAATATGTTCTTCTCATTTCTTAAAATAAAATTAAAAATGCATAACCACATAAAGCCAGTACATACAATTATATCTACATTTTCAATGCAAAAGTTTTAAAACTACCTAAGATTTCATCTAGATTGAAGGCAAATATACCATCCTCAAACTAAATTCTTTTTTTTTTTTTTAATTCTTAATGTAAGCCACAACCAACTTTCAAAATCAAGTGAGGCCAGTTTAAGTCAAAACAAGAACTGGTTTCTACCAAACAAATGAGGCTTCCTTTAAATTACGTACTTTTTCTTAATCTTATTCTCTAAACTCCAAATTCGGTCTGCAGCACAGGTCTACATATTAAGTCATAAAAAATAAGAGGGGGAAATAGAATAAAGTAACAAAACAGAAACCTGGTTTTCTTTTCACAGCAACAGACTTGGTCCAATAAAATGTATTCAGAGGATGTTACATGTAGTGCTCTCTGATACATCCATCAAACACATGAGAACATGAACTTGATCACTCTGACATCTTATGCATGTTGGTACTCATTTAGTCATTCATTCAACAAACATTAATAGGTAATATTATGCCAAGCAGAAGCCCTCGTGTTAGGGATGCAGTTTACAGTTGGTGGAAAAGACAATATAAAAAACAATAATCTTAAAGTCTGATACATGATAAAACTGAAGAAGGTTCAAGAGTTCTTATTCTAATTGGGTAACCGAGAAAGAACAGTCAGGAAATGCTTCCCGAGTATATCATACTTACTAGCAAGCTGAAATCTACAAGGCACAGGTGAGTTAGCCAAGTGAAGAAGAGATGTTCTGGAGGCAAGAGAGTATGGAGCATTTCAGGAACTGGAATAAGTTTGATTTGTCTGGAATCTAGTGTGCATGGAAACCTAGCAAGGCATGAAACTGGAGAGCTGGGTAGCTGGGGTCCAGACGATGTAAGCCACGTGTGGTAGACAGCCTCTGAGAAAAACACAGACATCCCCAAGTTTTGTAGCCTCCAGCCTTTGAGTGTGGACTGGATTGCCTCACTTCTAATAGTAAACAGCAAAAGTAATGGGCTATAACTTCCAAGATTAGCTATAGAACAACTATGGCTTCTGTCTTGGGTGCTCCTGCTCCTTGTGGATCACTGATCGACCTCTCTCTGGGGGAAGCTGAGTGCCATGACATGACAATTAATTATAGGATTTTTAAGCAGGGAAGAACATTAAATATGTCCCTATTTGCAATTTTAGACATTCATTAAAACTGTCACAGTAAGTAATCTTAAAAGAATAATCTGGAACCACCAATGAAAATAAACATTTAAGCAAATAATTTCTGCTACACTATCCTGTATAAAACGTCCACCTTACTCCTCAAATTAATCAGTCAACAATCAACCTGATTAATTTCTTAAAAACTAAAGAATCTCCCCCTTCTTATTCACTCACTAGTTTACTGCCTTGATTTAGACCTTAATCATTTCCAACCTGGACCATTGGCAAGTCCTTTGGAGAGGCCCACATGTCTTTGAGGCTCACATGCATGAGCGTGGAAGCAGATTCTCCCCAAGTTGTATCTTGATATGTCAGCAGTCCTGGTTGACACCTTGATTGCCGCTCTTTGAGAGACTCACTAGTAGTATCACCCACTCCTGGACACCTGACCCACAGAATCTCTGCGATGATAAAGGTACATTGTTTCTGGCCACTAAATTTTGGGGCAATTTGCTAACACTGCAAGAAATAGCTAATATAGCATGTTAAGGAATTGGATTTAGCATTAACCCAAGCGAATGAGAATTAATTATAGGATTTTTAAGCAGGGAAGAACATTAAATATGTCCCTATTTGCAATTTTAGACATTCAGTAAAACTGTCACAGTAAGTAATCTTAAAAGAATAATCTGGAACCACCAGTGAAAATAAACATTTAAGCAAATAATTTCTGCTACACTATCCTGTATAAAACGTCCACCTTACTCCTCAAATTAATCAGTCAACAATCAACCTGATTAATTTCTTAAAAACAAAAGAATCTCCCCCTTCCTATTCACTCACTAGTTTACTGCCTTGATTTAGACCCTAATCATTTCCAACCTGGACCATTGGCAAGTCTCCTAATCATTTCCTCACCTAGAGTCTGGTGCCCTTCCAATCCATTTCCAAACTACCACCAATAAAAGGGGGAGGGGGCAGGCTAAACAGATCATAAAAGAGAAGGTTAAGCACATTATGCCTCATCAAATTATAGGAAATGATTCGCTGTTATGCAAGTCATACATACTCCTGCCTCTTCTCCATCATCTCCACATCCCAACTTGGTACAAACAGCCCAGATTTAGTAGGTTCTCAAAAAAATCAGGGAGTGCTTAGTACAATTTTTCAATAAATTCAAAGACTTGAACCTATGATTCAATGAGTACATGCGCTGTCCTACATACATCACAACGAAGGAGCCACAATGCTGAAGCACTTTTGATTGTTATCACTGCTTTCAAAAATACACTCCAATTTTGAAAAATTAAAATACTAAGGGGGAAAGAAGCAATTTCATTCTTTTGATCACTTAGGCTAAACACATTTTGGGGAAAAAATTGCAGACTTACATCTCATCAGAAAACTATTCCATTTACCAGCTTGACACCTCTGTGAAGCACTTCACAACACAGATTAAGTCCATGGCCCATTCGGGGAGTCACAATTTTTTAAGGATTTAGAAACAGGACAAGATTAGTATCTCAGGAGCCATTAGCATTTCCAAAAGCATTATATGAATTATTCCTATGTGAGACATTTAACTGTAAAAAAAACAACCCTGTAATTAATTCATAGTCATTGCAACTGCACAATTGTCTCAAGTAATATAGATGTTATAAAACCCTTTAGCCAAGTAACTGTTAAATGAGTATGTGACGTTCCAATAATTACAAAAGAAAAGATCTCTTCCCCTCTAAATCCAACATCCTATCTATGCAGAAGTTTTCAACTAAAATCTTAACTTATATTTATCTAAATGATGTAGCTATATTCTGTGAAGTTTAATTTAAAAATTACACATAATCACTTATCTTTTCCCTACCTTTCATTGAGAAAAATTCTAATTCTCTTTTTCATTGCTTTTATAACTTTGACATGGTCAGTGGTACTATCAAGATAGAAAGTAAAAAATACTCTCTTTTTAACCACTTTGATATCTCTCCAAATATTAAATAACTCTCCATACTGCAGTAATATTAACTAGTCTGTTAGGTAATTTCTGAAAATTGAAACCCATTTCCCTCCACATTAAATGTGTAAGTCAAAATTAATGTCAAAAACATCTTCTACAACATACTAAGTTTAAACAATCAAATAAATTCTTCATTAACATTCTGAAATTTCAGCATCAAATGGAAATGCTCATCTTGCTATAAATTCAGTTGAGAATGAGTTGAAAAAATATTTTGAGCGTTTTTTCTTCTCATCAGGATTAGAATAACCATGAAGAAGGTAAGACAACTGTTAAGTAAACATATATTTTCTAAAATTTTAAGAAACCATCATTAAATAATAATACCCCTATATATAACACTTACCAAGAAAAATCCATTTATGTCTTATTTACAATTTACACTTCACTTAGACAGTTCAGAATCATAAAAGCATCCACAGAGAGAGATTTAAAAATCATTATTTGACAATATTTGTATAATAGAAAGTGATGGCTTAAATGTTACAATATGTTTCTTGAATAGCTCCACATTAAATAGTAATTGAACAAAAAGCCCCCTGGTTCTGCTCAAGGGCAAGTCCCACAAAGCTCCTCATTATTGGAATTTCCAACTTGGAAGCCAAACTAAATAACAAGGAGTAATTTGCCAATTAGAACTTCCTGCTCTTTTCTCTTTATTCCTTAAACACCATTCAGAGGCTGAACCGGTCAAACACTTTTAGCTTCAAAACAGCAACTGAAAGGATTTAATTTGTGTCTCTCCAAGGTGAACCTGTCAAGAGGCAGCGGTGATGCAGTCCATGTCCCCGGCAGCAATTTCCCTTAAAGACAGAGAAGTGGATTTCCACTCTGGCAGACTCTGAGGTTTCCTTTTCTCATTTCCCTTTATTTCGCTTCAATTAATGACCTCCAAATTTTATACTTGCGTAACGCCTGGGCTTAAGAATGTTGAGTCAATGTGTCTCTGGAATCCAACAGTGCCTTCAGACCAAACCTGTGTACATAGTGGAAGGACATCAGTACCTCACAGGGGCCTGATACCAAGATGGAAACAAGAACCACAAAAACTGGGTAAAACCCCACACTGTGTGGGCCTAGAGCGGATCACAGTATTTTTATTAGCACCAGCCATGGCAAGAGATCAAATAACCCTTGACACTTGCATTTCTCACATGCATTTTCCTCATCGTAGTCCGACCTTGCATCTCCGTCTGGTTTTCAACTTAAAATGCCCAACGACGCATAGAATTTAGATGCAGACTTCTAAATTGCAAACATGTTCACAGATTAACACTAAATCAGTGAAATCCGGTCATCTTTTCCAACCTAAGGAGACCTGACAGGAAGTCCTGGGTTCCCCCTTGCTTTCCAAGTTCTGGGGGCTCCTTCTCTTTAGCATGATATTCAATGACTCTTCACACTCCAGCTTTAACCTCTAACTAGGTTCCTCTGCTGCATCTCCTCCACCCACATTTTTGGGGTATAGCTGCACCAGCCTTCTCACCATTTCGCGAATGTTCATTCCTCCACATGTTGGCTTATGTTTCTTACTCTTTTTGTAATTAACTGATTGCTCCTTCACAACAATTTATCACAGCACATTGTATTTGTATTGTCATATCTGCCTCTGGAATATCATCAATCTCAACTTTCACATAAACCCCCAAATTTTAAGCTACTTGTTTATTTTTGTAGCCCTACTTTATAGCAAAGAGCTCACTTACAGTAAGCATTCTATAAATATTTGTGGAATAGAATCACTTTGGCAATGAATCCATGAATTGCCAGAAGATAATGATCAGGAGCCATTTCAGAAATGATCTACTGGATCATTTGCCATCATTACAGAAAAGTTGAACAATATTAAATAAAACTTAATATACATTAAATTTCAGCAATTAAGTATTAAAATATGTGGAAAATTATACTATTCTTAAATGTTCATCAATGAATATTGATTGAGCCCACTAAAATGCATGATAGTGCTGTTCACTGAGGTGATTTTTACATAACATTACTAAAATATAATCTCTGCCCATGAGAATTTATCATCTAAAAATTATGACATTGGCAACACACAGAGTTGTGATTAAAAGTCATAAGGATAATATATGTTTCACTGAAATTAGGAGTTGAAAACATAAATGAATATTACAAAATACAAGAATCAGACAACAATATGGATACTGAATTGAGATCATTATGAAATATTTGATTCAGTGCTACCTGTATTTTATTTGCAGCTTCTTCCTTAAATAAGTAGAGTTTTCTAAATGAATATAAATAGAAATATATATGATGTAAAGTGTGTAATAACTGGCTGTTCTACAGGATTAGATGGACACATATAAATGATTAAGAGGCCATTTCTGATTTTCATAATGAAATTTTCTAGATTAATAGTTTGCTGGAAATAATTTTATATGAATGTGACTGAACATGTAATGTAATCACACATACAGCATCTTTAATTTATATAAGTTACTTCAAACAAATTGGTTGCCATTACTTTGCGATAAGGAAAGTAAAACCACACATAGGCCATTCCAATACTGTGAATGACAGCATTCTGATCTATTTTCCTACAATTTTTCTAAACGCAGTCTAGCCCCACTGTGATTCGTAAAAAGAGAATCTATTAGGCTTCTTAAGTTTCTAAGATCTTTTGGCAGTTCTCTCCTGCCTAGTTAATCAAATAATACCTCCTATAGTACAAGATGAGTAAAAACTGTGGTCATAATTTCTATACTGCCAAGAAATTGAATTTATACTTTGGATAAACCCCAGGGATGTTACATAGAAAGAAGTTCTATTTCAGTCTAGGGAGAAAAAGGAGAAATATAGAGATGTAGTGAAAAGTTTCTTACAGCTATCTAATTTATTTTAATAGCATGTTTCAAAAATAATTATTAATATAACCAACAGTTTTGTCAGAGGAAAATTGCATCTAGAATTAAAGTGGGAAAAACAATTATTTTTGTGAGAATTAAACTGGACACCGGGACTTAATGTCCAAGGACAAATTTGAATATTGGAATACATTATATTGCATATTATATTGCATTTATATTCTTTACCATTCTGCCATCTAAGTGATCAATATTAGATCTCAAGATATCTACGCACCAAATTGTCATTAAGTTAAATTTCTTGTGAAAGAAACTATTCTTGAGATTGTATTCCTTGATTGAAACTTTAAAAAAGTGAATTATGTTCTCTATCCATTTATTAATTTAATGTTTCTAATTACATTATCTCTGCAAATACAAAGGGAAATAATTATTAGATATCAAGCCCTCTTTTCCTGAATTCTATTTAGGTTGACTGAAAATTAATTAGATCTGACCTACAAAAAGAAAAATTTAAAATCTTTTTAAAAGATTTTTCAAAAAGTAGTTTATAAGAATGCTATAGATATTAATATTACTTAACACTTAGTAAAAAATAAGGTACAGTTTTTTGCAATATTATGAATATATAAAATGCCACTAAACTATATGCTTTAAGGTGGTTAATTTGATCTTATGTAAATCTCATCTCAATTTAAAAATTTATAGATGTTACTAGAGATCATTTCTATCCTGCTAAAATTTACCTACAAATTATCAAATGCTCTAATGAATAATGTCTTCCTAACTATAAAATCCTTCTAGAGTTGCTGAACATTTAGTGTCTCTTCTAAAACATACTAGACTTCGCTGGCATTCTCTTCATCAACTCTCCCATCCTATATATCCTATATAATAAAAGGCTAATATGCAAATCGACCAAATGGCAGAATGACTAGCCACTATGACGCTCAACGCAAGAGCTGCCCCCTGGTGGTCAGTGTGTTCCCACAGGGGGAGCACCGCTCAGCCAGAAGCCATGGCTGGTGAGCACAGCGGGGGTGGTGGGAGCCTCTTCTGCCTCTGCAGCAGTGCTAAGGATATCTGACTGACAGCTTAGGCCCACTCTCTGCTGGGAGTGGGCCTAAGCCGTCAGTCAGACATCCCCCAAAAGCTCCCAGACTGTGAGAGGGCACAGGCCGGGCTGAGGGAACCCCTGGCCCCTGAGTGCATAAATTTTCATGGACCGGGCCTCTAGTAAATAATATAATGTTCATTAACTACAGAATAATCATAGTACTTTATGTCCGTTAGAGTTTCAGCATTATGGTTTTGTTAAATTTCTTGGTGGAGAAATAATTTATGTGAGATTATTTATCTATCTATTTTTTTCTAATAATCTGATTTTTTCAAATTTTTTTTAATTTTCCTAAAAAATAAAATAAGGTCCAGTAACACCACCAAAATTTTTTTAGTTAATGTCAACTGGCCCCACAAAGCCTTCCAGATTATCCCTAGGAACCCTAGAAATATTGTAAATAAAATCTCACTATTGGGCTACATGAACTATCATTTTCTGACTTATCTTTTAATTACTCCAAAGCTAGGTAATCTCTCATTGATTCTTTAAAATAAGACCTTTTATGTTTCTAAAGATGCTTTCGATATATGACTAAGCTTTTATCTAATCTGATTACATCAGGCAATATAAGCCAAGACTAAAGAAATAGTTACCAGCCAGTGATAAAGCTATCTAAGCCTGCTTTATATAAGGTCATTCATTACAATAAATTGTCTGTGTTGAAAATCCTAAGAATTCTAGGCTACTTGCTAAACTTCCATTTAATTGCATGCTTGACTAGTTCTAGTCCATTTTCCCTAATGATGCTCCTAGATGATATATATGTGTTAGAAGAGTTGAAATTTCAAGTTTATCAATTCTCTACATAAACAGATAATTTTCAAAAGAAAGCATCACTTTTTTTTAACTAAAAGAAAGTGGAATTTGCCTTACACGAAAAAAGAGGAACAACTCTTAATTTCAGGTGTATTGATATAAAAGATCTCAACAATAAACCCAAGAGAAGATTAATAATCTTTAATATGTATTCTAACAAAACTCCAATGAAGAAAAATTTATCCTAGTAAAACTTAATTAGTAGAATTTTAAAACTATACCTGAATTCTGATGGTTTTACATTACACAAACCTATCGGTATATATTTAATTATGGCTGGTCAGAAAAAATTCAGCCATAGCAACTATGAAAAAATGAGGTACCCTGAACTTTGAAGTATTTAAATTACTCAGCATATTTTCCCTTAGAATTTTTCTCCCTTGATAATATTTAATGTAAAAGTATCAGTATTTTCATACTACTGGTTTTATACACTTAATTGTCATATCATATAAACGGTGCCTAATTATGCAAATAAAAAATAAACCAAATACCAGCATTATTTAAAATAGCCAAAAATAAAAGCAACCCAAGTGTCCAATGGATGAATGAATGAATTAGCAAAGTGTGGTATATCCATTCAATGGAATGTTATTCAGCCTTAAAAACGAAGGAAATTCTAACACATACTACAACACGGATGAACCTTGAAGACATGCTAGGTGTAATAAGCCCGTCGCAAAAGGACAAACCATGGATGATTCCACTTACATGAGACACCTACAGTAGTAAAATTCATAGAGACAGAAAGTAGAATGCTGGTTGTCAGGAGGAAAGTGGGTTATAGGGAGGTCTTGTTTAATGCATGCAGAGTATCAGTTGTGGAAGATGAAAAAATTCTGGAGATGGATGGTAGGATGATGATTACACAACTAGGTTAAAAAACTTAAATGCTACAAAACTATACACTTAAAAATGTTTAAATGGTAAATTTTGTGTTATGCATATTTCACCACAATAAAAATACTTATATATGTTTTTTTTTTAAGACAAAAAAGAAAAATAAGAGTAACAGCACTTGCGAACCTAGATATGCCAAAGGGAAACATTTCACACAAGATAGCTAGCTATAATGCTTTTTACTATAGAATACTTATGCCTACAAAGAATAAGCACATATTTTACCACTGATCTTAACAAAACTTAGTAGTCACAAGCAACATACTCCTTGGGTGATTTTTATGAAGACACATAATATTTGAAAATATTAGAAAAAGGAGTTCAATATTAGTTCAGTATAATTTATGCATATGTAATTATGTTTATCACCAGTAATTATTCAATTAATATATTTCCACTGACTGTCTTTTATATGCTCATCAAGGTTGTAGTCTCCATGTAACATATAAAAATGTTATGACCAAGCAATAGTTAACTTTTTATTAAATGCCCTATTGTATAGCAAATACCATACATTAATGTTTACTACCACCCTGGAGGACCAATGTATGCCTCTTTTTAGATGATGAAATTGAAACACAGGGAGTCAGCATCTTGCTGAGAAGACACACACACAGTGTTTGAGAGGCCGGCCTGAATCAATACTACCAACCCATGGCCCTGTCCAAAAGTAAGTAGAAACCAATAGACCTGAACAAGTGAAAATGTAGAGCAGTAGCAAGAAAATGTTTTAAGTAATCTATTTGCAACTAGGAATAATGCAGGGATTTTGGCAATCATCATGACAGCTAATCAAAGTAGGTTAAATATATTTTATGTGTGGGTGGCAATGAAAGGCTACCCAGAGAGATGATGGAATTTCTACCTATAGGAATCTTTAAGAATACAGCAGAAACAGAAACAACCATCTGTCTTACACAGTTTATGCACAGTATTACCTAAAGTCATTTCTTGAAGTCGTTCACCACTCAAGAGCTCTCTCTCTAGATTTCTGTTAATCATGTATATACTTTCAGTGCCTTAATTACAGCCCTACCCCAGCAAAGCTGGGGTTTATCCAGTTTGTTTCTCAAGATCTCAACCAATATCTATCTCTTTCTCTTTTTCTCTCTCTCTCTCTCTCTCTCTCTCTCTCTCTCTCTCTCTCTCTCTCACACACACACACACACACACACACACACACACACACTTTAGTTCTTTCCAAAGCCCAGGAAGAGAAGGGCCTGAGGACAGTGGGTCTGAACAAGATAAAGGACTATGTGGTATGCCTGTGGGGCCATGCTCATGGGGCATACGTGGACTTAATGGAGTCGTTGGCAGGACAGTTGTTCATCTCCATACCTGAGGTGGTTCCCTCATCAGCAATAACACAAGCAGCCATGGGAAAGAAAACATTCAGGATCATCATCAATGAGTAGATGTAAATAAGTAATGGGAAACTGAAATCACTAGCAGACAATAAAAACCTTCCTTGAGGCATTAAAAACCCGAGGTGTCTCTACTGAAGCAAAGGATATAGAAAGTCTCTTCTTTTAATTTAACTGCCCTGCTCTTGAGATTTCAATCAGGAAAAACACTTACTAGCAATTACATAGTCTGTCTTCTTTCTTTAATGGACAAGGGGGAAGGGCCTGGCAAATGTATCTTTAGCTAGAAGGAGAAAAGGATAATCCTGTTATACCCTCTTTTAGCCTCTATTTCCCCCATATACTTAGATCTTTCTGGCCACAAAGTGAGCTCTAATATCACTGAAAGTATTTCAAAGCAAGCCAGGGAAGATGTTTATAGTGTTAAGTATATTCATAATGTTACGTTTTTCCTTTTTAAGCAACTCTGGTCAAGGGAGCATAATGCTAATCAAACTTAACGATACTTAAAGATAAGAGTCACTTGGCACTTTAGCTTCCACTGTTCAGAAACAATCCTGCTCCTTCTTCTACAAGAACACTACAGAGCCCATGAAAGAGAAACAGACTTAAGTTGTCTGACCTCCCCTGCTATCCCTCAGGCTGTTGGGAAAAAGAAACACATACTTTGGTTTCCAATTTATCACTCTTATTTTCACAGACATAAATTACTTTTCAGGCTTTAAAACAACTGGACCTAAAAGGACACTGTAGGGTACTTAAATTCCAGTAACTGATCTCAGATGTATGAGGCAATCTAAAATCTTTATAAAGTCTTTCTCTTTCAAAGTTATCCAGAAGGGAATCTTAGAAAATATGTGTACCAAAATGCTACAGAAATAAGGTTAAAATTAATCCATTAAACATATCTTCAAAAGTCTTGGTACATGATAGATAATCAGTGAATTGATGAATCTTTTGAAGGAGTTTTCAATCACAGCCTGTCTTTGCCAATCAATTCATTTTGGTTGTGATAATACTAAATATAATGTATTATCTTTATCATCAGAACAATGCAAGTGTCCAAAGTTCAATTTTGTTCACTCAAGCAGAAGAAATTTTCCTAAGAGGTTAATAAAATTCAGAAAGTTGGTTAAGCCAGACACCATTATGGAAGTATGCTAGATATGAGGATACATAGACAAGAAAGTCAGAAAATGCTTTTGAACAAGCAGAATCATGGCAAACAAAAGGCAAAGCAAAGAGAACACAGCAGAAATAAGGGGGGAAACCATGGTTTTGGCACTGATCCAGAAGAGAAACAAAAAAATGTCTATTAGGTGCACAGTCAGAGTAGGACCATTTGTCAAAAGTCTGTAGGAACAAACTCTAAGTGGCTGTCTTACATGTCTCAAGAGGCAAAACTGAGCTGATGCTGTCAACTGCCAATGCTAGAGCTCCAGTCGCAGGAGCTCTAATTTGACCCTCCTGAGAAAGAATCCCAATTAGAAACACATAAAGGAAGCTGGTTAGACATGGCGCTTTGGGACAAGTCTGACCTAGTGTGTCAATGTCAACTGAAACAAAAAACTAAAGGAACTTTCTCAAGTACGTTGTCTGTTCTAGATAAAAGCTAAGGACCTTTGAGACCCAGTTTTTGAAGTAGGCCTCCCCGAACTAGAATGAGGACAACTATAATATTAAAAGCTGGCTTGCTTTTTTTTTTCCCATGCCTGCTGCTGTGCTTTGTGAAAAACTGAGGAGTGCCATAGAAAGCTATCTGCCATATTCTAGCAAAACTAGCTAGTTAAAAAATGTTTAATTCATAGTGGTCAAACAGCAAGCAATGAAGAGTATTCATCTGTAAGTGATTTTAAACCTGGCTTCCTATCTAAATTTGTCATCACTGACAATTCCTTTTGGAATTGCCCCAAATCTATACTATGTTGGTATTACATCAACTACAAAGCAGAGTGATCTGTTGAGATACAAAAACTAGAGCCTGGTTGGGGATTTAAGAGGGTAAGGGTATTGGGGGGGGCGGGGAGGATAATGTAGGATTTCAACTGTAAACCACAGAGAAACAAGAATAGAATGAAACAAAACAAATATTCACTCACTGCATCCAGTTTTGGTTGCCAGTGAACCACAGATCAAAGGGTCTTTCTTGCACTGCAGTGAGTCCTTTAAGCTCCTAAGATTCCATGCAAAAAGTTTTGCATATGTACATTTTTTCTGTGTGTAGATACCATAGTTTTCACTAGATTCTCAAGGAGCCTGTGACCCCCCAAAAGAGTCAAGAGCCACTCTTCTAATTTTATGTGAATTTGCATGTGGATTCTAGCTACCTGTGGTAAGACCTGGAGCACCTCTTTCATTTTCAACTTTAAGTTAAAAAAAAAATGTACAAGCATCGTAGCAAACAAGATCTTGTGTAAGACCATGCACCTAGTTTTTAGCTGCTAGTCATGTACCTTACACATAATTCCTGAATCTGAAGAACTTAAAAGACGTTCCGAGGAAGGACCGAGTGACCTGAACAGAGGAGCTGTGTATTGTGCATATGCTCCGTTGGTGAAGAAATGAAACAAAAGTACACAAAATGACTTTGACTCAACAAAAATGACTGGGATTTTTAAAAATCTCATATCTTCAAGATCAAGTCTCAATTTAAAAACATGAGTTAAGGACAACCAAAATCCAAAGAGCATACTCCAGTGAGACCATACCGATTTTCAATTAATGCAACTTAGGAAGCCATCCTTGGCAGATGACCTCCAGAGAACAGTGCAGAATCAAGCTCTTCTATAATTTAGTCAGCAAAGTAAGTTCTGGTGCTTCCTGTGGGGGTTCCCCAGCAGGTTCACCTGTACTATTTCATAACTCCTCAAGGGAACCTTGAAGACAATATGCACAATATGTTTGAACTTCCCTACAGAAAGATGGCCATAAATTCAAAAGCATTTTAATACTCTTGCCATTTTTGATATATATTCTTAGTGTTAATCAGCTGAAGCCAACCAAATTTAACCACTGCTGCAATTTTATTTTGTAATTATTTTACAATCACCAATCCTGTCTTGTGAGAATTTTGAAGGCTGCTGGTAACAAGACAACTATCTAGTATATTAAAAACTACATCTTTGCCGAAACCGGTTTGGCTCAGTGGATAGAGCGTCGGCCTGCGGACTGAAAGGTCCCAGGTTCGATTCCGGTCAAGGGCATGTACCTGGGTTGCGCACATATCCCCAGTAGGAGATGTGCAGGAGGCAGCTGATCGATGTTTCTCTCTCATCGATGTTTCTAACTCTCTATCTCTCTCCCTTTCTCTCTGTAAAAAATCAATAAAATATATTTAAAAAAAAAAAAAAAAAAAAAAAACTACATCTTTTACAAGTACAGCTGCCTGTTCTCATCCAGGAGGAGCAGCCTGTTGGCACTGAGCACACGGCCCGCAACGCTGCTGCTGAGCACTGCGTGGAGAGCCATGCCCGACACCCAAGCACACATGGATCAAAGGCGTGCACATAACTGACATGCCTTCATCTGCAGCGCTAAAGCCTCTGAATACTTCTATATAAAATTACATGAATGTTGACAAACCACCTGTTGGACTCAAGAAAAAAATAAATTAAATGGTTTGCTCCTGTAAAATTAGTTCTTTCATTTTGTTCAATGCATATATTCTCTTTTAAATGTTTTGCAGTATCCAACCTGTGGACAGCCATACTCTTTTTAAAAAAATTTTTTTAAGAAAAATTAGTTTGATGCTTTAGCTTATCAAAATGCTTTAAAGTTGGTTTGGGGGAAGGGAAGGAGGGGCAAAGGGAACTATCCTTGCTATTCACCAATCTGTGTGCCTTCCTATGAATGGCAATATTTTAAAGTTAATTTTAAAAAAATAAAGCATTTTTTCATTGATGCCTCCAATTCTCCCCACTGAAAGTTTCTAGGAAATACTATTAAAAATTTGCACGCCGCCCTACCTAGTTTGGCTCTGTGGATAGGGCGTCAGCCTGCGAACTGAAGGATCCCGGCTTCGATTCCAGTCAAGGGCACATGCCCGGGTTGTGGGCTGGATGCTCGGTGTAGGAGGCAGCCAATCAATGATCCTCTCTCATCACTGATGTTTTTATCTCTCTCTCCCTCTCCCTTCCTCTCTGAAATAAAAATATTTTTTAAAAAAATTTGCATGCTGCTATATTACATAGCCTTTTATTCAGAATATGTTGAATATTCAACACAATGGTAATAAGGCAAGGTAAGAATAAATATAAAAGACAATCAAACAAGATGTTTATTCACTCATTAAACAAATACTTAAGTACTTACAATAAATATACTAGGAGCAAATGTGGGCCCAAGGGGTGAAAAAGAGAATGAGTCAACACCCTACTCTCATAACTATCTATCAAGGAGACAGAAATATAGGTAATTACTGGAATTAGATGTAATGAGTGGATTAATAGATGTGTGTGCATGGTGTTGTGCTTCAATGATGCAGGGAAGGCTTTAAGGGGAGCAAGCTTAAGAATTCTAAAGAGAATACTCTACATTCTAATGTTCTAACACTATTTCTTAATAGGTAATATAGTCAACTGGTTCAAAATCAAAAGGAATAAATGGCTATATGGTGAGAACTTTTCTTGCCATACCTGTCCCTAATGACCTAGTCGCTTCCCTGTAAAGATCCAATGTTAACACAGGAGATTCTTATAATACACAAGTTTTGCTTCACTGATTAACAAAACTTTGCCTACCTATGCCACTTTCATGAGTCTACTGTGTTTTATTATGTACTGATGTTATTATTCACTTTATTATGTGATTAAAAGCAACTCTGTAGTTAGTTGCAATAACTAACTAGATGGGAGAAGTCCTTTCACAATGTATACATATATCAAATCATCATGGTGTACACTTTAAATGTCATAATTTTATCTGTCAATTATTCCTCAATAAGGCTTAAGTGGAACAATCCATAAAAACAGATTTCCATTGTTACTAAATATCAAGTAAAAATGTTCCCGCTAAAATTTACCTTTGTACTCTAAAATACAGAAGATCATGAATAGGAACAAAATAAAAGCACATATATGATACACTCTGGATGGAAAAAGAAAAAGGCAAGAATATCATTTTAAAAAGTATACTTTAGTACATAAGGCTTTAATTGAATCTGAAGTTACTGTTACGGGCTCAGGTGAATATATCACTCAAGTGGCTCTTACTACAATCTAATCAAATGTCTCCAATGCTAATAGTGGTGATTCTGGCGATAATTTTTTAAGGAAATAAAAAGGTAATTTATACAATGAGTCAACAGAGAACTGACAGAGGACAGGAGTCTGACAGACTCCTCTGCTCCCACTGGCACTCCCAGCAGCCTCCCACTGCCCTTTGCTAGCTAGGTCTGTGCCTCCACCGCACTGGCTCCTCCTCGCAGGCATTCTCCCAAATAACTACATTGGCAAACAGATACGTAATTGGATCGTATGAAGCATGACAAGTAGAACAGAAGAGATGATTAAAAGAGAAAGACCTATGGAAAGCATTAATTGTGAAGCAAACCATCATCAAATGGCCCCATCTAAGTATTCTAACATCACAGACAGGGTTCTGAATCTGGGGTGGGAATGACAGAGGGTTTGGTGTATCATCAACATTGTGGACAGTTCCTACTTCTTTGGAAGTAGAAGAGTAGAATCCTCAGGCACAGAAGAAATATTCATGAACTAAGAGGATCAAAACTGCAAGTATCCGAAGCAAAATAAGCCAGTCAGAGAAAGACAAATACAATATGATCTCACTCATATGTGGAATCTAATGAACAAAATAAACTGGCAAAAAAAATGGAACCAGAAGCATGAATACATGGGGCAGAGCCAGTGCCCCAGGGGAGAGGTGTGGGGCTGACTGCATAAAGAAGGTGAAGGGATTAGCTGAAGAACATATATGCATAACCCATGGACATGGACAATAGGAAGAGGCTAAGCAAGAGGGAGGCAGGTGTGGGTAGAGGTGGGCAACAGGGAGGTAAAGAGAGAACACCTGCAATAATGTCAGCATAAAAAAATTTTAATAAAAAAATAAAATAATAAAAATAAATAAATAAATAAGACCCAACGTGCTTGGCACATGGTGATACTCACTAAACATTACTTCCTTCCACTCCTCTTTGCAAATTATATATTCCTGATTCTGTATGGAATCAATCAGAAGGATTAAAATATTAGGGAAGAAAATGCAAGTAAGTAGGTTTATGAGCATCTGAAATGAACAGAATAAGCTCCACAAAATAACAAGGTAATTGGAACAAAAGGATTGAAAGTAAGGTAGGAAATAAAATTGGTTATCAAAATATGAACAGAAGAAATAAATATTTTAAATGATGCACTTTCAAAGAGGTCAAAGTGTAAAGTAACAAAAATTTAATTTAATTACAAATTTTGTTATTCTAAGAGAAATTGGTTATAAAAATGTAACCAACTTCTCTTAGAATGTGTAAATAGAAAAACCACAAAAGAAATAGTGCAAGAAAATTATGACTGCAGTCTATAAACATGAGTATCAAAATCCATGTTGCTTTTTTCTAACTTATGTTCTAATGTAAAAATTTATATTGCTTTGCTTAACTTACAGTCCAGATGCATCCATGAATAATAAAGGTTAAAAAAAATACCATCCCATTGCTCATATCAGAGCTCCCTAAAAACTGAGCCTATGTTAAAGTTGAAGAGAAGGAAAAAAATCTCTTTGGTTCATTTTTGTAATATTTGAATTAACAAAATGAAGTCAAACAAAAATTTTAAGATATGCTTAGATATTGTACAAACTGTTAAAAGAAAGTAAAGTTGTCTGGGAAATTTACTATAATTAACCAAAAATCCTATACAATGCCCTGACCAGTTTGGCTCAGCAGATAGAGCGTCGGCCTGTGGACTGAAGGGGGTCCCAGGTTTGATTCCGGTCAAGGGCATGTACCTTGGTTGCGGGCACATCCCCAGTGCAGGGTGTGCAGGAGGCAGCTGATCGATGTGTCTCTCTCATCAATGTTTCTAACTCTCTATCCCTCTCCCTTCCTCTCTGTAAAAAATCAATAAAATATATTTTTAAAAAATCCTATACAATAAAAGTATAATATGCATATCAACCTAAGAGCGGAACGACCAGTCGGCAGGGGGTGGGCCTGGTGAGTAGGTAGTGCCAGGCCAGCCAAGGCACATGCCAGCGGGCAGAGGGAGAGGATGGCAATGGAAGGGTGGCAGCAACCAGTGGTGACAGTGAGGCGATTGTGGCGGGGGAGAAAGCGGGAGTCAGCCGCTCACCGCCTGCACCATCCACTGATCGGCCCTCCAGTCAACATCCCCTAAGGGCTCTCAGACTGCAAAAGAGTACAGGCCAGGCTGAGGAATCCCTCCCCCCCCCCCCAGCAAGTGCACAATTTTCGTGCACCAGGCCTCCAGTAATAAATATTATGACAACTTTGTTACTCAATTTTAAGGAGAAAAAAGCCAAATTATCTTTAAATTGAAGGAGACTTTTACATAATATTTTTATATCTAAGTTTTCCCTGCTGCAGTTTATCATGGATAAACCACTACCACCTAAAGTTCTTGTGACCAACCTCTGTTCATCTGCACAATTTAGCACATTTGCTCTAATTACTACAATAGTGGTTTATTGTTGATCCAACAGAGAGTCAGTGAGCTGGAGGTCAGCAGGAAGAGTTGTGTGAACCAACCACTCACTGACCCTAAAAGACAATCAATGACTTGTTGGCTTGAGCTGTAACTGGGGAAATAACTAAACATTCTCATTAGGATTCATGTTTTTCAAACTCACAAAATAAAGTTTTTAAATAAGCATACCCAAATTCTTTTGCCACTTGCATAATCTATAATTAGCCTATTACTTTTCATTATAGGCCCGATGCACAAAATTCATGCAAGAGTAGGCCTTCACAGCCACAGCGGCTGCCTGGATCCCTCCCTCAAAGCCACAGTGGCTTCCTCAATCCTGCGGCTGCAACCCCAGCTTCGTCCAGGACATCTGATCTAATTAGCATATTATGCTTTTATTATTATAGATCATATTCTCTTATAAATTTGAATATTGTTAGACTCTGGAAATTTTATACAACAATACAATAAATATTTTTAATACCTTACAAATTTCAACTTTTTTATATAGTTCAATATTCTCATCCAGGGCAATCTTGTCTCCCAGGTACATTTGACAATCTCTGGAAATATTGATTCTCACAACTGGAGATTTCTACTGGCATCCTTGGTAAAGGCCAAGGACTCTACTAACCAGAATACTATGTGCAGGATAGGCCTCCAAAACAAAGAATTACCAATAGTGTCATCATTGTTCTAGCTGATAGGAAATCAAATTAGTTCTTGTTACTGCTATGCCTTATAATCCAGTAAATAAATTATTTTTTCTTCTATGTCTCTGGATCTATATTTTGTGGAACCTCAGAGAGAAGGCAGGGGAGGGTAGGTGGGTGTGAAGTGATCAACCAAAGAACTTGTATGCATATATGCATAATCCATGGACACAGACAATAGGGTGGTGAAGGCCTAGGGTGGGGGTTGGGGACAGACTAGAAGAGGTCAATGGGGGGGAAAGGGGGACATATGTAATACTTTCAACAAGAAAGATTTAATTTAAAAATAATACAATAAATTATTTTTATTTACCCCTACATACCTACATCAAATATATATTATATTATATTATATTATATTATATTATATTATATTATATTATACCTACTATAGAATTACCTGGATTGATTGTTTAAATATAAGCTTCCTGAACCCTTGACACTGAATCACAATTGTTGGAGAAATGATGAGGGCATTTACATCTCTATCTAGACCTACTGCTTTTCCTGGATTCAAAATTTTGAAAGTCAAAAATTTTCTTTCTTTTATATAACAACGTATTTCTTTTCCCACACTTAAATTCTAGAAGTTATGGTCTGTTTCCTTAAATAATTCAGAAAAATAAAAACAGATACAATATTCTAGTTACAACAATAACATTAATCATTGAAAGTTACACTGACGCTGGAAAAGATGTTGGAGTTCATTTATAAAAATCTCTAATTTTGTTTGATAGTTTATTTTGTTCATTAGATTTCACATACACGTGAAATCGCATGGTATCTGTGTTTCTCTGACTGGCTTATTTCACTTAGCATAATACTCTATAGGTCCATCCTTGCTGTCTTAAAAGATAAGATTTCCTCCTTTTTTATGGCTGAGAAATATTCTATTGTGTAAATACAGCACACCTTTTTTATCCACTCATCTACTGATGGACACTTGGGCTGCTTCCAAATCTTGGCTACTGTAAATAATGCTACAATGAACATAGGGATGCATGTCTTCTTCTGAATTAGTGTTTCAGGTTTCTTCAGACATATTCCCAGAGGCGGAATCACTAAGTCATAAGGCAGGTCCATTTTTAATTTTTGGAGGTAATTCTATACTGCTTTCCACAGTGGATACACTAATTTGCATTCCCACCAACAGTGCACCTGGGTTCTCTTTTCTTCACATCCTCACCCAACACTTGTTTGTCGCTTTATTGATGACTAGAGGCCCAATGCACAAAATTCGTGCAAGGGCCTCGGCTCCTGCTGATGCAGTAGGCAGGGGCCTCTGCTGCCTTTGCCTCGGCCCCCACCCACCACAGCTTTGTCTGAAAGGAAGGAAGTCCGGTCTAATTAGCATATTAGGCTTTTTTGTCATAGCCTAGATACCTGGTGCACAAAATTCTTGCACTCAGGGTGGGGGAGTCCTTCAGCCAGGCCTGTGCCCTCTCCCAGTCCAGGAGCCCTCAGGGGATATCCAACTGATGGCTTAAACCCGTTCCCCAAGGGGCTCCCACTGCTGCTGCTGCGCTCACCAGCTGTGAGCCCAGCTGTTGGCTGGGTGGCACTCCACCTGTCATAGCAACTGGTCAACCAGTCGACTGCCTGCACCCTGGTGGTCAGTGCACATCAAAGTGAGCAGTTGAATGGCCTTAGCATATCATTAGCATATTATGCTTTGATTGGTTGAACGGCCAACTGGACAACTAGACACTTAGCATATTAGGCTTTTATTATATAGGACTAGAGGCCTGAAGCACAAAGATTCCTGCAAGAATGGGCCTTCCTGCCCTAACCAGTTTGGCTCAGTGGATAGAGCATCAGCCTGCGAACTCAAGGGTCCCGGGTTCAATTCCGGTCAAGGGCATGTACCTTGGTTGCAGGCACATCCCCAGTGGGGAGTGTGCAAGAGGCAGCTGATCGATGTTTCTCTCTCATTGATGTTTCTAACTCTCTATCCCTCTCCCTCCCTCTCTGTAAAAAATCAATAAAATATACTTTAAAAAAAGAAAAAAAAGAATGGGCCTTCCTTCCCTGGCTGCCAACACCACCTTAGCACCGGCCAGAGCCACCTTTCTGCCTTCATTCTGGCCCAGAGCTGCCTTTCCGCCTTCCCATGCTGCCCAGAGGCCCATGGCGATGACACAAGCATCCCTCCCTGGCCCCAGCCTCTCAGCACCTGCAAATGGAAATTAACCCGCCATCTTTGCTGGGTTAATTTGCATAATCACTCCTGATTGGCTGGTGGGTGTTGCGAAGGTGTGTTCAATTTGCATCTTTCTCTCTTATTAGTGTAGATACCCATTCTGACAGACATGGCATAATATCATGTGGTTTTAATTTGCATTTCTCTGATGATTAGTGACACTGACCATCTTTTCATGTCCACTGGCCATCTACATGTCCTCTACTGAGAAGTGTCTATTCATGTCCTTTGCCCATTTTTTAATTAGTTGGGTGTTTGGAGGTTTGTGTGGGCAAGGGGTAAGTTTGGTGTTGAGTTGTGTAAGTTTTTTATATATTTTGGGAATTCACCCCTTATCAGATGTATTATTGGCAAATATGTTCTTCCATTCAGTGGTTGTCCTTTCATTTTGCTGACAGTTTACTTTGCTGTGCAAAAACTTCTTAGTTTGACATAGTCCCATTTGTTTATTTTTTCTTTTGTTCCTTTTGCCCCAGGAAATATGTCAGAAAAATACTGCTATGAGAAATGTCTGAGATTTTACTGCCTATCTTTTCTTCTAGGATTTTTATGGTTTTGAGTCCAACATTTAAATCTTCATTTCATTTTGAGTTTATTCTTGTGTATGGTATAAGAAGGTGATCTAGTCTCATTTTTTTGCATGTCCCAACACCAAATATTAAACAGACTACCTTTAGCCCATTTATGTTCTTGCCTCCTTTGTCAAATATTAACTGATTATTAAGGCATGGTTTTATTTCTAGGCTCTCGATTCTGTTCCATTAATGCATACCATTCATTTTCAACTCTTTTCATCTCATGGGACACATAAACTAATTACTAAAATTCTGTGGGACACAGAAAAATATATTTTTTGCCAATCTGACAAAAAAATAGGTATACTATGAATTCATTCACACTGGATAGTATTGTTGTATTGGCCATTGTCATTTATCTATTTCACAATCTCATAATCACTAACTAAATATGTTTTTAAAATTTTTCTAGCACACTGGTTGAAAATTGCTGATCTGTTTCTATGTCAGTACCATGCTGTTTTTATTAATATGGCATTGTAGCATAGTTTGATATTAGGTAATGTGATTCTCTAACTTTGTTTTTTCTCAAGATTGCTGTGGTGGAAAAACCAAGATGGCGACATAGGTAAACACCAGAAATTGCTGCCTCCCACTACCACTTCAAAAATACAACTAAAAGACAAAACGGACATCATCCAGAACCACAGGAAGGCTGGATGAGTGGAAATTCTATAACTAGAAGGAAAGAGAAAAGCACACTGAGACTCAGAGGAGGTGCGGAAGTAAAGTGCAGAGATACGGAGGCGCACGTGGAAAGGGCAGGCAACTGAGGACACAGTTGTCTTTTTCAATCAGGAGGGAGTCTCAAGCTCCCGACTGCTCTGAACTTCAGTTCCAGGTGAGTCTCTGGGGACCCAGACTCATACGGGGAGAAACTGGACTGTCTGGAAGAACTCGAAACTTGAGGGCGGCTTTCTCTCAGAGGTGCTTGCAGCGATTACCGGGACACTGAGACTCGGGGCCTCTTAGGATAGGACTGAGGAGCAGCCATAGCTGCTTTCCCTGCCCTGTTGATCCCCTGAAACCCTGCCCCACCTAAGCTGTGCGTAGAGGCTTTTGCATATGAAAGGCCTGGCCCTTTGCAATCTGAAAATTACCTAACAAACTGCAGCTGGGTCAGGAGACCCAGAACATCCAAAAGAAGGCCCAAGGCCCGACAGCAGCTTGCATTGCCTCACAGCTGAGCCTCATTTGGGCAACTCCAAACCCCAAACAAAGAAGTGGAATCTGCAGATCTCTCCATAGGCCTACTGGGTAACCTCAGGCAGAGGCTAAATTAGCACCTCCTTAGAGATCCTAGAGCCAGTGTACCCAATGGTTAGAGGGAGACCATCCAGATTACTACTCCTGAGATCCATAAGGGACACACTCAGGGGGCACCAAAGCCTCATTGAAGCAAGTCTTGCCCCAGAAGGGTGTCTCCAGCACAGAAGTTCTCCCACTGCAGACACAGCTGATTCTCACAGCCAATTGGCCTGGAGATCAATTCCTCCCAGTGATACCTACAACAATCAAGGCTTAACTACAACAAGACTGTGCACAAAGCCCACAAAAGGGTGCACCAAGAGTGTCCACCTCAGGTAATTGGGGAGGCTGAGCCACTGGATCCTATAGGACACCTAGCACAGAAAGCCACTCTATCAACACAGGGAAACATAAAAAATGCAGAGACAAAGAAACAGGTCACAAATGACAGAAATGGAGGAAAGAAAACTACTGGATATAGAGTTCAAAACCACACTTATAAGGTTTTTCAAGAATTTTCTAGAAACCACTGATAAACTTAGTGAGACCCTCAAGAAATCTAGTGAGACCCTCGAGGTTATGAAAAAGGACCAACTAGAAATTAAGCATACACTGACTGAAATAAAGAATATTATACAGAGTTCAAACAGCAGACTAGAGGATCGCAAGTATCAAGTCAAATATTTGAAATACAAAGAAGCAAAGCACACCGAACCAGAAAAACGAATCCAAAAATAGGAAGATAGTGTAAGGAGCCTCTGGGACAACTTCAAGCGTACCAACATCTGAACTATGAGGATGCCAGAAGAAGAGAGAGAGCAAGATATTGAAAACCTATTTGAAGAAATAATGACAGAAAACTTCCCCTACCTGGTGAAAGAAATAGACTTACAAGTCCAGGAAGCACAGAGAACCCCAAACAAAAGAAATCCAAAGAGGACCACACCAAGACACATCATCATTAAAATGCCAAGAGCAAAAAAACAAAGAGAGAATCTTAAATGCAGCAAGAGAAAAACAGTCAGTTACCTACAAGGGAGTACCCATACGACTGTCAGCTGATTTCTCAACAGAAACTATGCAGGCCAGAAGGGAGTGGCAAGAAATATTCAAAGTGATGAATAGCAAGAACCTACAACCAAGATTACTTTACCCAGCAAAGCTATCATTCAGAATTGAAGGTCAAATAAAGAGCTTCACAGATAAGAAAAAGCTAAAGGAGTTCATCACCACCAAACCAGTATTATATGAAATGCTGAAAGCTATCCTTTAAGAAGAGGAAGAAGAAGAAAAAAGTAAAGATACAAATTATGAACAACAAATACACATCTATCAACAAGTGAATCTAATAATCAAGTGAATAAATAATCTGATGAACAGAATAAACTGGTGAATATAATAGAATCAGGGGCATAGAAAGGGAGTGGACTGACTATTCTCAGGGGGGAAAGGGGTGTGGGGGGTGCAGGAAGAGACTGGACAAAAATCGTACACCTATGGATGAGGACAGTGGGGGGGGGGTAAGGGCAGAGGGTGAGGTGGGAACCAGGTGGAGGGGTGCTATGGGGGGGGTGGGGAAGAGGAACAACTGTAATAATCTGAACAATAAAGATTTAATTTAAAAAAAAAAAAGATTGCTGTGGCTATTCTGGGTCTTTCATGGTTCCATATAAATTTTTGGAGTATTTGTTTTAGTTTTGTGAAATTTGTATCTTGATAGGAATTGCGTTGAATCCATAAATTGCTGTGGGTAGTATGGACATTTTAAAAATGTTAATCCTTTCTACCCACAAACACAATATATACTTCCACGTATTTATATCTTCTTCAATTTCTTTACTCAGTGTCTTACAATTTTCTGAGTACATGGTCTTTTACAATTTTGGTTAAATGTATTCCTAGGTGTGTGTCTTTTGATGCAATTATAAATGGGATTGTTTTCTTAGTTTCCCTTTCTGATAGTTCAACATTGTGTATATAAATGCAACTGATTTCTGAATATTCATTTTGTATGCTGTTACTTTGCTAAATCATTTGTCAGTTCTAGGTAATTTTTTGTGGAATCTTTAGAATTCTCTGTATACAGTATCATGTCATCTGCAAATAATAAGTTTTACTTCTTCCTTTCCAATTTGGATTACTTTTCTTTTTGTCATCTTGTCTGATTGCTGTGGCTAGGACTTCCAGTACTATGTTGAATAAGAGTGGTGAAAGTGGACATTCCTGACTTGTTCCTGATCTTAAGAGAAATGCTTGTAATTTTTGCCCATTGAGTATGATATTGGCTGTGGATTTGACAAATATAGCCTTCATTGTGTTGAGGTATGTTCCCTCTATTTCCGCTTTGCTGAGAGTTTTTATCATAAATGGGTGCTGGATTTTATCAAATATCTTTTCTGCATCTATTGATATGATCATGTGATTTTTATCCTTTCTTTTGTTTATGTGGTGTATCACATTTATTGATTTGTGGATGTTGTACCAACCTTGCAACCCAGGAATCAATCCTACTTGATCACAGTGTATAATTTTTTAAATGTATCGCTGGATCCAAATTGCTAATGTTTTATTTTAAGATATTTTTATTGATTTCAGAGAAGGGAGAGAGAGAGAGAGATAGAAACATCAATGATGAGAGAGAATTATTGATCGGTTGCCTCCTCCACAACTCCACTGGGGACTGAGCCCTCAACCCAGGCATTTGCCCTCAACCGGAATCAAACCTGGGACCCTACAGTCCGCAGGCCAATGGCTCTATCCAAACCAGCTAGGGCCAAATAGCTACTGTTTTATTGAGGATGATAGCATTCATGTTCATCAGAGATATTGACCTATATTTTTTTTCTGTGTAGTGTCCTTATCAATGAGAGAGAAACACATTGACTGGCTTCCTCCTGCATGCCGCCCCCTCCCCACCCACCCACCCCCACCCCCCATCACTGAGACTGAGTCCACAACCTGGGCATGTGCCCTGACCTGGAGTAGAACTGGTAACTTCCTGGTTTATGGATCAATGCTCAACCACTGAGCAAAAATGGCTCGCCTATTTATTTTTTTCTTGTAAACCTGTGATGCTATGAATTTCCCTTTTAGAACTGCTTTCACTGTGCCCTATAGATTTGGAGTCATTTTCATTTGTTTCAAGGTATCTTTTGATTTCTTCCTTGCTCTCATTGTTAACGCATTCACTGTTTAGTAACATTTATTTAGCCTCCATGTCTGTGTGTTTTTCAGGGGGTTTTTCTTGTGATTGATTTCTAATTTCATAATATTATAATCAGAGAAGATGCCTGATATGATTTCAATCTTCTTAAATTTATTGAAACTTGTTTTGTGTCTAACATGTGGTCTGTTCTAAAAAAATGTTCCATGCACACTTGAAAATAATATATAGTTTACTGGGGTGAAATGCTGTGAAGATATCAATTAAATCCATCTGACCTAATTTGTCACTTAAGGCCACTGTTTCCTTGTTGAGATACTGTCTGGAAGACTTATCCATTGATGTCAATAGGAAGTTAAAATCCCCTACTATAATTGTATTACTATCAATCTCTCCCTTTATATCCATCAATATTTTATTTACATATTTAGGTGCTCCTATGTTGGTTTTATAAATGTTTACAAGGGTGATATCCTCTTTGGATAGATCCCTTTAGCATTATTTAATGTCCTTCTTTGTCTCTAATTATGGCCTTTGTTTTGAAGTTTAGTTTGTTTGATATAAATATTGCTAACCCAGCTTTTTTTCCCTTTCCATTTGCATGAAATATCTCTTTCCATTCCTTTACTTTCAGTCTGTGCATGTCTTTGGTTGTACAGTGTGTCTCCTGTAGACAGCATATATATGGGTCTTGTTTCCTTATCCATTCTGCTACCCTATGTCTTTTTTTTTTAATCCTCACCCTATGCTTCTCAGGGAAATCCCCCCTTGACTCCAAACTGAGATATCCCTCTGGAGTCTCAGATGCCACTCATGGGAGTGGGGCCAGCGCTTTTCACATCACCATCCTTCCTACCAGTCTTGCTGTGGCTTCTTCTATAAATCCTTGGTTATAAGACTTCTCTTTGGCTAGTGTTCAGTTGTCTATTCAGGTTGTAATTCCAGTTTGGTTCTGGGAGGAGGTGAGTGTAACATTCACCTACTCCACCCCATCTTGGATCCATTATATTCCCATTCATCTTGAAAGTGAGGCAGGTTAGTAAGAAGCTAGGAAATTCCCTGGCAAGTGGAATAAGGAAACTGAGACAAATGGCTGAACCAAACTGCTGTAATAGCAAACGGTTGGAATAGCTGACCAATAACAGCCAGCTAATCCTCCCTAACCAAAGATACCTAAGAGCAGAAGAAGGAAACTGAGCAAAACTCTCTCATCTTATAGATGAGAAAATTAAGATGAGAAGTGTCTGAGTTCATAGAACCATTTAGTAACCTAGTCAGGGATCTTATGTTAACTAGTGTGAAGTATGAAGAAGTGATTTCCTCCAAATCTCAGACAGCAGGTAACATTTAGTGAATCTTTTCTCTGTGGGGCCCTGAAATTTCCTGAATGGTCTCTGTCAGTTATTCCAACACTTTCATTCAAGACTCTGCATTCTGCATTATAAGGCCAGGTAAACAATGTTGAATAAAGAACTTTGAGAGAGACCTGAGAACATTTTTAAGTTAATACAGAATGTAGCTCAAATTAGTGTAATATAGTGCGGTTGACATAAATACAGAAACCTGAAGATATAACAGGGGGAAAGTATAACAGAAAAGGTTTCCTGTAGAAGGTGAGTTTTTAATCAGAATTTAAAGGAGGAAAACTTAATTAGGAAGAGGTAGAGAGAGCATTGTTATTGAAGAACATGCAGGCAAAAGCCCAAAATAGAAATTAGCCTATCAAATTCAGAGGACTGCAGATAATTCAAAGCTTCTGAAGCACAGAGACCATACTGGGGAGTAATCAGAAATTTGTTGAGATTAGCGAGGCAATGCAGAGAAAGGGAAAGAATTAGTAAAAGTCTCTAAGTGCCAAGTATGGATTCTCAGAACACCTGCAATTACTAAACATCCCTCTGTTTTGTTTTCTACATGGCACTATTGCCCCCTGAAATTATCTATTTATTTGTTTACCTGACTCTCAGCGCACTGGGAGTTTGGATTGCAGTGAGAAATGTCTAGAGTCAAGGCAACCACTTTAAAATGAGCTGGATTAGTACACAGCTATAGAAATCAGAATGGGAATGGCTAAAAAGAATTAGATGGAAAGAATAAATATTTACTGGGCTCAGTTTACGTGGCCTGCCCCCACCCCCATTTGGACATTGATTTCTAGCCAGAGCAGTCTCAGCAGCAGCAATTCCCGAGGAGTTAGAGCCAGAGCATTACTACAGTAGCTGATGACCCACTCAGATGCAGGAGACGCTGTCTGAGACACTGACTGGACTAGACTTGTGGGGAACTGGAGTTTTGGCAGCTGCTTGAAGATGCAAGTGACACAACCTGAAAGGTCAGAGGAGTTAATAACCTCCTCTCTGGGATGGGGGAGAGGTGAACTTTGACTCATAGGAATTTTGACTAATTTTAACAGGAGAGAGCGAGTACATAAATTCCTCTCTTTTCCTTTCCCTCAGAGACTATTCTGACATGCAGTAGTTCATATGTCGTCTCTAGTGATGTCCTATGAGACTGAGCAACACTTGGGGAGCTTGTTATAAAGCTGTAGCCTGGCTGGAAGTGGACTGCCTGTATTTATTCACACCTATCTTCCATTCTCCCCGCCTTGCTCCTCTTCCTCCTCGCTTCTGCTTCCCTGGCTTTGCACTCCCCAATAAAGTGCTGGCATGTAAGTTTCTCACTCAGGCTCTGTTTCCTGGGCATCCCATGCTAAGGTAAAAGCTACCCTACCTAGTAAATGAAATGCAACCCAAGCACTTGGCTGTATCTGTATTTGTGAGCAAATCCAGCAAGACTTAGAGATGTGTACGATGTTATTAAGTTGGTGGCATGGACTTTAAGTTGCCAGTTCATCAGCCCAAAAATTTTTCCACCAAAAATTTTTCTGGCCTCTGCTGCACCCATGTAGTAATCAATCCTCTAGAGCAGTGGTTCTCAACCTTCTGGCCCTTTAAATACAGTTCCTCAAGTTGTGACCCAACCATAAAATTATCTTCGTTGCTACTTCATAACTGTAATGTTGCTACTGCTATGAATCGTAATGTAAATATCTGATACGCAGGATGGTCTTAGGCAACCCCTGTGAAAGGGTCGTTCGACCGCCAAAGAGGTCGCGACCCACAGGTTCAGAACTGCTGCCCTAGAGTTTTATTTCGTATGACTAGAGAATAGGCAAGATTGGGTATGAAGGAAACGAGGGTGAAAGAGAGGTGGGCTAGCAACATACAGAAGAGAAGCAATGGGGAAATTGAAGCAGACTAATTGCAGAAGATCAACCATTTCCCCTCAGCAGGAAATTCTGCTACAAGAGTTGCACAGGAGCCTTTGAAAGCTTAAATGCATAAATGGCTAAAGGTGTTTTCTGATGAATGAGGCTTTACTTCTTTGGCAGGTAACAAAGTCTGACTTCGGGAACAAGAACACCTGGAAGCCAGCTCAGCTCTTGAACTGCTCCAAATTCCTCATATCGGGTTCATTATGGGAAGCCACCTGTGTCTCTGCTCATCAAATCCTGCCAGTTTCTGGTTCTGATCTATTGCAATACACCAGAGTCATTTCTAATTATAGAAGTAAAATAAATAATTCATGGGGATTTCCTGACCCTTCAGCTTAGAGCCCATGTGAAACTGGTCTATGTTGATGATCACAGAATTGCAAATTGCTTCAACACTTCTGCTAAGTAATTACCTAATCCAAGTATAAAACCTAAGTAATAGAGATTAACAAGTGGCATGGCTCAATTTTAATTGTGAAAATTATGAAGTACAAAATGTTTTCTCAGGACATGTTTGTAGGAGAGAATGCTCTGTATTCAGCAAACTGTTTCCTTTTTCTTGGGCACCCAAAGGAATGTGGGCAGAAGTAAGGCGGACAACTTGGAGCCCTCTATGCAAATCCCCTGTGATTTTTCTCTTTTCTTATCCATTGTTGATAAGAAAGGAAGACAAGGCCCTGAAATGATGTTAGCTCAGAAACACAATGAAAGGATCCTTCATCCTGGAATGACGGCTTAAGCGGAGACAACCCCTTCACCCACACCTCCATCCTCACACTGGATGTGACCGCAACAGGAAATACACATTTTTTATATTAGGAGACTGGATTTGGAGGGATTGCTGGTTAAAACAGTGAGCCTACCCAGACTAGTGCAATACAATTTTAGATTCATAATTCAAACTAGGTTAACAACATTCATTTCATCATTTATTTAACAGGATTATTCACCTCATTTGTTTACTGTTCAACAGGTCTTTAGGGATCGTCTTTTAGTGAATGGATCAGACTAAATAAAGTTATGCAAATCAGTTTCTCTGAATGGTTCTAAGTTATATGAATCATTTGTGTTCCATTAAATATTTTAACATTCCACAACAATTTTACTTATGACAATAATTAGCAATATGAAATGGTCATCCCAGTCTCTATCTGAATAATCACAATTACATCTAGTCTAATATGCCAGCATCTTCCTGCTTGTTAATAATTTGCTTATTAATAAGCCTGGCTGGATAGCTCAGAGAAATACAATCCCTGAACCATCTAGCTTCCCTTCATTCTATGGTTTAGATTCCATACCTGAACACAGAAAGCCATTTTGCACATGTTTGCAACAAGCCATTACCTCCAAACAGAAAAACAACATGTGTTGGTATGTTGATATGATGACAGTCATGTAACACCATAGAACGAGGATGTATATTCCCTGAGTTAACAACAAAAAAAGAATTCAAGTATATACATCAACCTAAGTTTAGGCTTTAACTTCAATAGTTAATAAACAAGACCAGGCAATTTTAAATTTTTTGAAATAAAGTTTTATAACTTTCAAGCAGAATATGTGAAGTGGTCACAAAGTCCCTATGCATTAGGTTGAGGAAGAAAACACTTCTCAACTCTAACAATAGTCAAGACCCAAAATCAGTTATTGAGGTCGTCTCAATTAATTTCCAAACATCAACATGAAAAAAAGGAAACCAAGAAAATGTGAAGAAAATTTACAACTAGTGTATACATTATACTACTAGTGTAAACTTTAAGGATCTTTAAAGGGAATTGTGGACCCTCTACATTGTTAAAAAACAAAACAAACAAACAAAAAAACACTAAGATTAGTAGTCATAATGGTGTAAACTAGTGGGAAAAATTATAATTCACATTAAGTTTATGCTATTTCTATGACATTAGGAACTTTTCAAATAAGTTAAATATAATGTAAATGCTGTGCTAACATAGGGTTTGTTTCCAGAAGAGGGCTTGTATATACATACATAAACAGGTGTTCAATGTAATGTTTCCTGAGCTAAGGCATCTTCAGCATCAGAAAGCACCTGGAATTTCCACATTAAAATTTCTGATTTATGGAGCCCTTGCTTTACAAAGTGAACATTTTTTTAGGTTGGATTCCATTTTTACTTTTTTTAAAATTTGCACAAAGAATAACATTAGTTCAAATTTTCTATGTAATAAGAGCCATACGTGTAGTACCTGAATTTCAAATCAGTGCAGTCCATAGCAATGCCAGTTATCTTTGAGTATGTGAGTGTGTATTTTTAGTTACAATTCATAAGATGAGCTTAAGGTATTCGGTGGCATATTCCAGATTCCCCACTGAACAACAAATGTATTTCACTTGACATGTCTGTTACATCAATTATTCCAATCTCCTTCTTTCTATCACTGCTTATGCTTAAAAAAACCTTAAAGCTTTCTTTTGAATACAGCTGGAACTCATTAGCTCCTCTCTGCCAATCTAACTATTATTCTGTCACTTTTCCTCTTTCCCTTTATGCCCTCAACCTAATAAGTGACATTTTCCTGCTTTTCATTATTATTATTATTATTTTTTTTTGGTTGGGAATTCCACTGAATCAGTTTTCCAGCAAACCTGGTGTGTAGAATTTAAAGCTCCCCTATTACTTTTGGCTAATAAATAAAAACAATTAAGCAATCTTCTGCACCAGTAGAAGATGACCACTGTTTATCTGGGTTCTGCATTCAGAGTTGGAACAGGTGCTATTTCATCCCAGAGCCTAAATATCAAAATATTTGTGAATTGAGCTTTGCACTCTGCTGAGCTATGTCAATTCATGTTTCACAGTGAACATATTTACAACAAAAAGATTTTCTGGCACTGTGAGAACACGAGCCTTAGTAAGATTCTAAATGTTGCCCTTTGCCATTGCTTTGTCTCTGGAAAGTAATGCCAAATAATGCACTCCCTTGGATGTGAGTCAAATATGCAAATTATAGCTTGTGACTAATGGCTTTGTTTAGAAGTCTGGATTCCTTTCTTTTTATTGCTGGGTGATATGAGAAATTTCTACTGGATCTGTTATATCTGACAATTTTCTTTTATTCTATTTAGTGGCTGGAAAACCTGCAAAAATAAAGTTATTTGTAAGTGGTAAAAAAAAATCTCATGTAAATAATGGACCTATCAAATTAGAAAATTAATTAAATTTCTAGAAAATGGATATGCTCAATGAGGTATTTGTTAATAACACATATGCTCTTCCTAAATTTTATAAAATGGAAGGAAAATGAGAACTTTGCCCAGTTAGGCATAAGTTTGTAAGGGGGAGAAAAAACCCATAGGAATTTGTATAACATCTTAAGTAGGTTTAAATAATCCTTGAAATTGAACCAGAAGTACATTTTATAAAACTCATCTTTCCCTCTCAAGAGTCCCATTCAGGATAACATGTGTGCAAATCCTAGGCAATATACGGCTGCAAAGTGAGGCAAGGGACACATCAAGAATTGAGCCAAGTTCTTTCTGAATTATGCCCCATAAGTCCTCTATATCTTCAATCACTAATTTTACCTATAAAATAAAGTCTTTCTGTCTGTGGCTTACTGAAAGGATGAAGAAAAATTTGAGAACATGTAAGAAAAATAAATATCTGGGGGGTGGGAAGAGGTTAACCAAAGAACTTATATGCCCATGGCCACAGACAATAGTGTGGTAAATAGATGAGGCAGGGTGGGAACAGGTAGAGGGGGACAATGGGGGGACCAACAGAGGGGTGGGGGGACATATGTAATATTCTCAACAATAAAGATAATAAATAAATAAATAAATAAATAAATAAATATTGTGCCAGCCACTATTCTTAAAATGTATCATTATAATGTTGTTTACCTTTTAAGAATAGTGTCCGTATTACATTTGCAACTGTAATTGAAGTGATGAGATTTTACCCTGTTCTGTGTTATCTAAGGCCAGCTTTCCTTCTTTTCTCTCTCCCTCCCAAACTTCCCTTCCTTTTCTAAATATATTTTTAGACATATTTATTGTGCCTTAGTTTGGGGTTGGGCACTGTGTCAAACTCTGAATATACCGATCACCAAGATGGACATAGTTTCTGACAGTTTAGTAAAAGAGACCATCGTTGATTAGGTAAAAATAAATGGAAAAAAAGTTACAGGTATCATGAAACAAGTAACAGAAGAAGATCATCTGTAGTGACACAACAACTTATCAAGGTAGATGAGGGTAGGAGGTTGACTGAGTAATGATTTCTGGAACTAGAGAAACAATTTAGACAAAGTTGTTCATCCTGGCCTCCATTCATACATATCTTTAATTCATTAAAGCAGTAAGTTTGGGCAGGGAGAGACTGCATAACAGTAACTAGCTGAGCTTTTAGGGTGCCATTGCTGAGGACCCTAAGAAAGGATGACGCACTTAGAAATGAGAATTCAACTCTCCCATAACGGCTCACTGTTCCTTCTGAAGGAGGTTCCGCGTCTTGATGGAACATTAAATGAATTACAACGGTCCCTTGGCTAGATTGTTTCCAAGACACGAAAGTTCAGTGGTGTCCCTGTGAACCCTTCCTCTACATTCTTGCTTTCTGTACTGACTTTAAAACGCTGAAGATTTTAAGTCAATTTACTACAGCAGCCTCACTATCACGGACTGAAGAAATACTACCAAATAAATATAAGAGATCAAAAGCAAGTACCAGCCAGAGAGTGGGAGTTTTTGCTAGTTCACTTTGGAAATGCACCATATTTTTTTGCCTTACAGCTTCTCCATAAGTTATGGTTCTTTCTTTTACTTACAATGAGGAAAAGGGAATTATATCATGCCAATGCATTTTACACACAAACATATACATAAGCAATGCTCAGTCATAAAAGATTCACAAGTTTATATTATTATTTATAGTATATCCTTTTTACTAAACTCAAAATATACCTATGAAGTTCCAGTTCCTGTTGACATATATGACTTTCAGGGCCTGTTATATATCATGGTAAAGTCTCCTTGCAGGGGATGCTTTTAGTGCTGTGCCAAAAGTTTAATCTGGAACCAGACAAAACTAAACCAAGCTGAGATTCAAACCACTACAAAATTTGACTTAGAAAGTATCACAAGCTTATAAAACAAAGAGAGAATCAAATATTCTTAACTAAATTTCTGAAAATCTCCTTATAATCTCTTGATGAACATTCACTGGAATGCCGAAATGTGCCTTCCTCAACCCCACATCTACTACTGCTTGGCCTCTCTCTTGGTATCTCTCACCGGCACTATGGCATGTGTCTCGAGTCTACTCTCCCCATCTTCTCCCTCTTCCACACTGTTCTGAAAATCACCTTGCTAAAAATCTGATAATGCCATGTCCCTGTTTAAAAGCCTCCACATACTCCCCACTCTCTATATTTTAATTCTTTAACTTGGCATAAATGTCCCTATACAAATTTGCTCCCGAGCTACCTCTCCAGGCTCAGCAGCCCTTCCACTCCATTCACTCAGTGTGTCCAGCCACAGGCAATACCTCACTTTTGCCCCTATGTGCTCCTTAGTGACTCCTGTCCTGTACATACTGTCTACTTTGCTTACAATTTTCTTTCCTTCCATTTATGCTTGGGAACCTTTCTAACCCAGCCTTCTCTAAATTTAGCCAGGAATGCTTGGCAACATTGTCACAGTAATTTGTTCACCTCTGTTTAGACACTGACTTACATTGGTCTATGCTCCCTTCTTCACTTACTGTAGTCTTCATACTCTTTGGGGGCAAAGACTATGTCTTGATTATCTTCAAGGGTGTACATATATACCTAGATCTCTATCTATAGCTATCTATCACCTATCTGATGCTTATTACAAATGCTCAATGACAGCTGAATAAATGAATTTTCAAAATGCATATTTAGACTGAGTTGAACCATTTTGTTTAAGTTGATCAGACTCCATCCATTATAGCTCTAGATTTTTTAATTAAGACTATTTGGTCCAAATTAATCTATATAACAATTTATTTCTATCATAATATAATGAAGTATACTTTTCCTGCAAGTAATTTATTTAAATTTATATATAAAAATTTACCTAAAGTCATAAAAATATTTGTTTTATTTCCAAAAGGACAAGGAATAAAAGAGACAAATCTATATTTTATATTTTCTTATTACATAGCATGTCTCTTTGCAACATCTATAATAATAAAAGAGTAATATGCTAATTAGACTGGACATCCTTCCTGACAAAGCTAGGGCTGGAGGAAAGCCAGCCTGGGTCCCGGGTGCCTGCCAGCAGCTGGAGGAGGGAAGCCTGGGTCCCAGGTGCCAGAGGGAAGCCGGTGCTGGCAGCCGAGGAAAGGAAGGCCTACTCTTGCATGAATTTTCGTGCATCGGGCCTCTAATATCGTTATATTAATATTGTCTAATCAACCATAAGAGTTACATAATTCAAAATTTAAAGTTCTATGACTTATTTGAAAAATATGTTATTTCATATATTGATGTATATATAATTAATTAAAACAATAGATGAATTAACCTCCACATTAATTGTACAAATCAATAAACGTTAAAACCAATGACATGGAATTTCTAACTATAATATTAGTTCAAAGGGAAAAAAATATGTCAGAACTAATCTGAACTGAGGGTTTACTCCATAAATTTTATTAATTAATATTTTACTTTCCATAAGAAAATAATTCAAGTAAGAAAAAAATTAAACAGTATCCAAATATCTTTCCTGATATGTTATTTATTAGGGACAAGAGACAATTCCCTAATAGGAAAGATGAAAATTACAGATAAAATTTTGTTCATACACTAAAGAGAGTAGTTCTTGAAATAGAAAATCCATACCAGGTCCTGCTAAAGACATTCTAGGATAAACAGCTTTCACAAGTTCTTAAGTTTCATTCAAGTACAGAGCTGAATGAACTACAGTCCAACGTAGGCTATGCAATTCACTCACATCCAGGGAGAACTCTTGCTGTTTCCAGGGGCTGAGGAAAGGGGAAACGGGTGATGGTGGTCAAAGTGTACAAAGTTTCAGTTATGCAAGATGAGTAATTTCTGGAGGTCTAATGTACAGCATGGTGACGAGAGTTAACAATACTGTTATATACTTGTAATTTCCTAAGAGGATACATAACAAAATGATAATTTGTATTTTCATTTTGAGAAAATACAAATAGTTTCCCGTCAAGGGATTAGAATCTGGCATAACAGCTCCAGAAATTTAAGGCCTGATAAGGCCTTCACCTAACCACCAACCAGCTCTGGAAGCCTGAGACTATGTAGAAGCAATTTGCTTACTGACCTCACTGAGAACATTCTCTGGGGCTTAAAACCTCCCTTTGCTTTCTCCCTCGACCCACTGTTCAGCAAATATTTGTGTGCGAGGCACTGTGCTAAGGAATGAGTATAAAACAGTAAACTATACTACAATTATGACCTTGGCCCTCATAAAGTTCATAGTCTAACAGGGGAAACCTATTTAAGCAAGCAAATAGAATAAAATGTGGTAGAAAAAGGAAGAATAAGGCACTTGGCAATGTCACAACCCAAAGGGGTAGGAGTAGAGGCAGGACAGGCATCCCTGAGGCAGTGATGACTATGTTGGACCTGCAGATAAATTTAATTGATTTAAACCTTTCTGTAAATCCACGTCCTGACCACAATCTGATCCTTCTTGCCTCCTGCCTGTAGGACCATAATCCATCTTGATTATAATCCATCTTGATTATACCATTTTGCCACAAAATACTCAACTAATGACTGGACTCTTTTTTATTCTACTAGGACACTAAAATCCAGACTCCCTCTCTGAGGCCAAAATTCAAAAATTTCTTTAATGCAATTCAGTTGAGTAAACAGCATCCTAGGATCTTGCGAGGCTGAGAGTAGTAATACAATGTTTGTGGGCTTTTACACCAGCCATACCTCCTCCTGTCAAGCCCTCACTGTATCTAAGTTGAATAGAAAAATAAATCAAATCTGCATCATGGGAAGATCACTAACAGGTGGGTAAACAGAAAACATGATTGACTGGCCAACAATCTACAAATAGAATATATTACGCAAATACGTAAGATGTTACACTTAAGCATTTAAGACATCTTAGGGTAGATGAACATTCTATCTAATAGCTTTCAATGTGGAAAAGCTTGATCTTTAAGAAGGTACTGCTAGAAGTGGCTGGGGCTCTTAAAATTGAACGTGGTAAAAACCATGCAGCGAGATAGAAGTATTTTTTAACATGTTAAATGTCCTTCAGTTAGCGTTCTACCTAACTAATATATTATGGGAAGTATTATTTTGAGTGTATTAATAAATTGCATTAAATAAGTATATAATTGTACTGCATGTGACAGCATGTAGTCACATTCTTTCTTAGTAAGAAATTTAAAGGGATAGCTTCTCCATGAGCTTCTCTATGAGCATGTCTTCCCTCTGAGCCACCGAATGGCAAGCCTGAGCTGGCAAAAATACCAACATAAAACCAGTTCCGTTACAGAAACTCTCACAGAGCAAGAACTCCGTTTTGTTACAAAATATGTCAAAATTGCAGTAAAATATATCATCCATAAACTCAAAAATATAATTATTGACAGATATAATTCTTCTATCTTCAGTACTGCTGTATTTTCTAATTTTTTAAGTATTAAAAGCTAAATGCTGAGAGAAGTAGTAGAACATGCAAAATATAACCTTTAAATTCTAAATTCTGCCTATAGACTAAAAGTAAAAATTTACCCCCTTCCGAGTTTCTGGTGTTTATGCATAATGAATACATCTCTACACCTAAAAACATTAAAAGCTGTGAATCACACTGGGCTGGTGTTGCTCAGTGGTTGAGTGCCAACCTATGTACCAGGAGGTCATGATTCAATTCTGGGTCAGGGCACATGCCCAGGTTGCAGGCTTGATCCCCACTAGGGGGCATGTAGGAGGAGCCTATCAATGATTCCCTCTCAACATTTGATGTTTCTATCTCTCTCTCCCTCTCTCTTACTCTCTGAAATCAATAAAAAATATATTTTAAAAAAGATGTGAATCACAAGTAACAAGTGTGGTACAGGGCAAAAATTAAGGCCCAATTGTATGTGTTGCCTTGACATCTGGTGAAACCAGCAGGGCTAGGAATAGCCTAATTACAGGTGCCCCTCTCCACTCTACTCCCACAGATAAAGTCCCTTTCCAAACCAACCTTTTTATCAAGGGGATTAGGTGCAGTTCCTGCTTATCCCTGAGCAGTGGGTTTCAGTTCCCTGTCAATCCACAGAATTTCATCCTCCATGGAAAGCAAGGGCACTCCATCCTCTTGATATAGTGAAGCCTGCTGCTCACAGCCTGTAGTTACACAGCCTCTCTGTGGCCCTGCATAGCACGTGGTGTCCTCCTCCTCCAGCTCTGAGAACATGTGACTAGTAAACTGCTGTTGATCTCGTCTGTCCAGTGTCAGGTGTTATGTGTTCAGCCACCCCCATCACTCTAGGATAGGAACCTTTCCTTCGCCAGTGAGGTAAAAAGGAGGCAATTAAAACATCAACCTTATTGTTCTAATGAAAAAAAAAAAAAGGGCTTATCTTTCATTCATACACACCAACATTTTAGTGTTAAGCTCTATTGCCAGAAAAGAATATGGAAACTCCAGGGGCTTCTACTCATGGTCGAAGACATGAAAAATGACAGCAAGTGTCTAGTGTTACAAAGCAAATAGTTTGTACCAAATCCAAATCTGGCTTTTCATGCAGCTAATTTTAATTTGAAATTTACCACTCAATAACTAGTCTTTAAGTAATCATTATTAACCAACTTTAACTAGTTTATATTAGTTTAAGTTCAGGAGAATCCTGTCTAGCCACACAAAATGTCATGGTAGAGCTGAAAATACAGGTCAAATCCTGTCTAATATAAACCTACTGGGCTCATGGTGTTAGTATTTTATAACTCATTTTAAATTATGTTTAGCTTATTTTTCATGACCTGCCAAATGTCTTTCCCAGTAAGAGTTAATACTTATATTGAAGATGATGCTTGATGTAGCATCAACAGAGAATAGTATAAGATCACAAATGTTTGAAAGGTTCTATTTATTGTCATACAGTCATTCGTCTGTTCAACAAACATTTATTGGAGCCTTCCACAGAAGCTACAAAGATAAAATGTGTAGTCCCTATCTTCAAGGAATTCACATAGAATCTAGACAGGGGACTTGAACTTATCAGAATAGAGGCTCCAGGGAAAGTGCTGATAATTAATGTTTCTCCCAGAGACTAGAAAGGGACAATAAGAACACATCGAAATGGGGGGGATGGGGAGGTAGGAGTGAAAATGAGACAGCTCCCATAAAAAGAGTAAAGTTTTGTATGACTTAAGATAGCCTAAGAATGGTACAGTGGGTAAAACTGAAACCCCCCAAAAGGTATGTCCAAGTCCCAAAGCCAGTACCTGTGACTAAGACTGTTTAGAAAAAGGGTCCTTGCAGATGTAATTAACAAAGAGTCTTAAGATGAGATCATCTTGGATTAACAAAATGGTCCCTAAATCCAATGTCAAATGTCCTTATAATAAGAGGAGAAGATACAGACAGAAGAGGAGAAACTCAGGGGAGAAGGTCATATAAAGGTGAAGGAACAGATAGGTGTTGTGCTCTCACAAGCCAAAAACACCTGGAGCTACAAAGAGCTGGAAGAGGCAAGGAAGGATTTTCCACTAGAGTTCAGAGGGAACGTGGCCTTGATGGCACCTTGATTTTGGGTTGCTGGCCTCCAGACTATGAGAGAATGAATATTTGTTTTGTTACCAAGTTTGTGGTAATTTGTGACAACAGCCCTAGAAAATATTACAGGTAGGGTATCTATACATGGATTTCCTGGTCTGAGGGCAGATGGCAGAAACAAATATGGAGACAAACAAAATCAAGTCTCTAAACTGAAAAACAACATTCTCATCGGTGATGGCAAGAGATGGAAGGCAGAAAAGTCTATATTGGCCTAGATCAGAAGTACCACCTGTCGCCGCCTAGCTGTGTCCCTTGACACATTCCTCTCAGAGCCTCAATTTCATCGTCTGTAAAGTGAGTGAGACTGAGGAAGAAAGCCTTAAGGGTAAAAAATGTAGTGTAAACAAAATCTGAACAATGCCCTACCGAACCACCCACCCATCACTGCACTTGGGGATTGTTGGTAAAAATCTACACTCAAAAGCATTACATGGGGGATCTTGTCTTATCCCAGGACCAAACAGGGAACACTTTTATTCCCCTAGAACTTACCCCCATTCCCAGCCCCTATTCCTCCATGTTGATGCTGAACCTTTAGGCCAAATGGAATGGGCACCATCTGCTCCATACAACACTCTTCCCAGCCAAGAGGGGTTCCAGGCCAAGTTAATCTTGTGAGTTAACAGGAGGTGACAAGCCTGGCAGAACTCATTCTCCCTGCATGATTGATTCAGCCCAGCCGACCAGCTCCATGCTAATGAGGATGTACCAGAGCTCACGACAAAAACATTGTTGAATAATTTAGAACTTTAGACCAGGATATGCCATATAATGTGATTCACTGTGCAATTATGGCCCCAGTTAAATCTGCTTCCTTGGGTGGCTCTATAGCATGCACCAGCAACTACAAACTGCCTGTTCTCAAAATTAACTATCTAAATAACATGGAAGAACAGAAACAGGGTCATCCTGTAAGGGGAAAGACAGTGAAGGTAAGGCTGGCCTAAACTCTCAGGGGCTGCTGCTTTATAAGAATTGAGTACTATTTCAAATGTAGTACTTTAATATGTATAGAGGAAGTAAATATAGTAAAATATTCTCATCCATTCTAGTGCGCTTCGGTACAGATTGATACTTATAATTTCTGGGGAATTGACTTTAATTTCTTCTCCTATTTCAGATATCCATTTAAATAAGTGTCTTTGTACCATCTGACCATTTAGGTTCCCTCCTGTATACATCCCCATGCCAATGATTTAAATAAAGCTCAACAATTCAAATATCTGAAACATTCCTTAAAAGAGGCATTTGTCAAGCATCTGCCTTCTAAGGGATGGAAGCTCAAAAACTTTCTCAACAGTGTTAGCCAAGGGTTTATTAACTGTGAGACCAGAAGTTATTTTTTATAACATGGTCCTTTCACCTGAATATTAAGGAATTAAGGGAAAAATAACAATAACCAGAGCTTATCATCTCAACAGAGCCTCGTTGTAGCAAGAGCACTGAACTAAATGTGGAGCCAAATGATCAGATTTACATTTGACCTTGTGTGTGTTTGTTAGGATGAGGCCAAGGACAAACAAATCTCTCCAAACCTGTTTCTTCATCTGAAAAATAGATTTCATAACATCTAACTGACCTTTGAGCTTCAAATCAAATGGAATAATATAGAATTTTTGTGTGACAACGGGCCTTAGCAAATCAGTAGGATATTAAGCATTCAAGCAGGTAACATTAAGAAATATATTCATTTAAGCAATATTGGACCTTCATTTAAAACAGGGGGAGGGGATAAGTTGTCCTAAAATGTTTTTCCAAGTTTCGTCTGCCACCAACTACAAGAATTCAGGAGACCATAGGTTCACTTCCTAGTCGGAAGGCATGGCAAGTCATTAGCCACTAATGACAGGAGGACCTTCAAGGTGACAGCTGCCAGTATTACATCAACACCTCTGAGATTCCTCCAAACTGGCAAAGGCAGCACATCCTCTACTGAGTCATAGACAGCCTTCCATCAACCTGCCTTCGCTGTCCTTACCTCCCCCCAGTGACACCTGACACAACAACTGTTTGGGCACCTTCCACAAGAGCTGATTTCAAAGCCCTGCACTGTTCCACTATGTGTGTCCATCCCACCCTGTGACACCACAGTCATCTGAGACTTCTAATATGCATCCATGATCCTAAACATTTGCTTCTCATTTCGATTTCTTTGAATTTCAAAAGCCAAACTCCATTAGAAACCTTGCATAAGAGGGTAAAGAAAGGTAGTCTCTATATGAATGTATAATAATTTATCTCAATTTGTCTTACGAATCTCATTATTTAAAATCACCAGTCACAAAAGCACTTAAACAACCGTTTGTCGATGATTACTTTCTGTGTTATAAACCTAAATATTTGTTTCAGATCTTCTGCAAAACCAAATTTGAGGTTTCTAAAGTTGTATTTTCATTAATGCAGTCTTCTGTAGAGTTTGGACATGGAAACTTACTAGAAGAGCTTATCAGAATGTTGCTTTATTTTTAACTAGAGGTTTAGAAAGGTCTGTGTATGGTTCTTGTTATTTAATCAACAAGTAAAACCTAATGACAAAATGCTTCACATCTGAAATCAATAGGGATTTTTCCATGAGCAATGACTATAAAATCAGCCCATTATGCCATTATGAAGAGATTTGCATATTTTAATTATTGTGTTCGAAGGCTTTTGTCAGATAGATGCTGCAATGCATTTAGTACCAGGCAGTTTTGGTATGCTGTTAACTCTCAGTATATATAAATGTTAGATGCGTAAATATGTTAAAATAGAAATATGCCTTGTTAGAGTAAGGCCTTCATTTATTTTAGGAAGCGTGTTTAGTATCTTGTTCTCAGAAGTTGTTTAAAGAATAGGAAATTTAGAAAGATTAAAATGTAGATAAATTGCTTGTAGAGCGCAAGTTAAACACACCAATGACCATAACATAAGACCTTTGGCAACATTGCCAAAATAGTCTCAAAATATAAAGCTGGTTTCTAAAATAATCTTGACTTAGAAGCCAGATAAGGAGTCAAATGCGTAAGCATTCAAGCTTTTAATACTCCAGCTCTGATGACTAGATATAAAGAAAAACCAAGATAATGAAATTTAACCATTCATTTATTCACTCATTTAAATATTTTTAAATTTTTCTTTTTATTGAATTTTTTGGAGTGACATTGGTTAATAAAATTATATAAGTTTTAGGAATACAATTCTATAAAACATTACCTGTATATTGCATTGTGTGTTCACCACCCGAAGTCAGAGAATACCGGTAAGTTATTTAACCTCTTTTTGCTTCCATTTTCTGGTCTGTAAAATGGGCTAATAGTATTATCTAGTGCATATGATTCATATAATAATTAGATTAGAAATAATTACATGAAAAGTACTTAGAACCATGCCCTCCACAAATGGCAATTGTGGTGATTCTATACAGGTATAGAGCTTTCCAGGTTCAAAGATGAAAAACACACACACATAAAATAATCTTATATTAAGAAAGTTTCCACTAAGAAGTTTATAACACAAACTTCAACTCTGTATTTCTGAAGTATAAAGATTCAGTTGAAATAATGTCATAAGGGATTGCAATTTTAGAAAATAAAAGTTTTTGCAAGTTTCTTAAAATTTCAAAATAATATAAAATACTGATAGTCTAATTTTTAAATATTTGTCAAACTTGTAGTAAAATAATACTCTGATACACCTGTTTGTAACATTTCTAGAAATATCTTTTTCAGAGGGGAGTTGAGCATATAATGTCATAAATCCTAGCACTAATGTCACCTATGCAATGCAAGTTCCTGTGAAGGCTTTTTGGAAGGTCTGACACCAGGAAGCACTTCCTCACTGAGCTCCAAGTCATGCCATCACAGCAATCTTAGACATAAATCCTCAAATCATTTCACCACTTCACCGGGCTTTTGCCAGTCTCTTCTACTTTAACTGAATTCTCTGATTCTTAAATTCTGTATGATGGGGAACAGAACCTCTTTAGAATCAGACAAAAGTTATGGACCTTCTCCCCAGAAAATTCACATACACATATCATTGTATATCCAATTTCAGGAGCTTCACAGACCAGAGGTCCATCCGTAGAACTTCCTCCTCCAAATGCTGACTATTTGATTTTTCCCTGACATTTAATTTAATAATTCAGTAAAATATAATTTACCCATATGAAATATGGATGAAATTAACATAGATTTCATTTCTATGCCAAGATATTGGATTATATTATCTATATTAAAGATACTGCTATCTATTTTGTGAAAGTAGAGGCCAATTGCTAAGTGTCCAAACAGAAAATGTACTACTTTCAAGGCTGTTATTATTTAAATTATTTGTATAAGTACAGAGCAGGAAGTATGGGCAAGATTTGTTCAACACTAAATAAAAGGAACTTGAAAGGGTAAACTGTAGAGTGATTATATTGATCCCAACAACTACATATAATAGTGTTTGAATAATATAGTCTTCATTTTAAAAATCAGTCTGTAAAATATCTGATAAACATGGTAAAGGTTTGGGCAAGTTTTGTAGTGAGCAGACTCTTGGCATTTCCCAACAGTTCTAAGGAATACTAAAACACTAAAATGCTCAAGTAATAGCTGAAAACACAAGCCGTTTAGGTAGCACTACATAAAATTTATTTTAAAACTAGAGGCCCGATGCACAAAGTTTGTGAAGAGTAGGCCTTCCTGACCCCGGCTGCCAGCACCAGTTTCCCTCTGGCACCAGGGACCCAGGCTTTTCTCACAGTCCAGGCTTCGTCCAGAAGGTCGTCCGGAGGGATGTCCGGTCTAATTAGCATATTACGCTTTTATTATAATAGCTATCCTATTAAACAAAACTGGAATTAGAAACATTTAGAGTCTGCTCACTGTAAGAGCAAGTGAATAGATCACACACACCACAGGCCATTAAAATGAGGCTGACTCAGAGTCCAGGTGTTAAGATAAATGGCAAGCCTGCAGCTGAGAATTTTTTTATTATAATACAGAAAAGGATTCCTATTAGCCCTTCAAGCTTCAGGCTGCTTTTCTGAGAACAGTAGAGGTCAAAGCACAAAAAAAATCCAGCCTAGCTTTAACAAAATCTTTTTTGTCCCCACTCCACTGCTTAATATACTGCAACTTTTTTTACCTGGTGTCAGGAATATTAAAAACAAGATTGACCTACTTATTTTCAACGCATGCAATTATTAAATTCATAGTGTTAATCTTGTAGGACCATTAATAATATGGTGAAAAAGAGAGAGAAGCCCCTCACCACTCCAGGCCTACAAACACATTGAAGGAGGTTGTAAAAGAAATTAAGATAACCAGGTTGTTCCAGGTCTCTACCAAATTCCTGATCATACAATATCAATGATTCTGACCGTTTGCTTCCACATCTGCCTGCCAGTCTTAAAAGAACAAAAAGAAAAGAGAATGGAAAGCAAGAATGAGGGAGAGAAATGATGATGAAATGTTTGTACCCATACCAAATGGTGAACAAAAAAATCAAGTTCATAGGTTTCCATTCATCAACCACGTCTCAAGCCCCAGAAGCAAAGAACAAGCATTTATTTTGTAATTAGACAGAGATGCAAGAATTTTTATTGCATTTTACAAGCCTCACTTTTCTGTGCTTTTCTTTTTCATTTTCCCCAACTCCAAGTGATTTCAAATAAAAAAGGTCATTTTAAAGATGATTTGGAGACAAAGTAAGCAGTTTTTTATCTTTATTTGATCAAAAACTATAATGAGGTATTTCAGATCCTCTCGAGCATCTTGAAAACATTTGAAACTCTAATGCAAAAAAAAGCCTATGTACGTTAAAGCACTTTTTTTAGAAATAAATGCAAAACCTAAAAGCAAAATTTTCAAGGCGGGCACAACACATAGTCCTGTATGTACACTTCCCTTACTGGATTTTAATTAGGCACCCAGAATATTCAGCCTAACATTGTGATTTAGTGCCCAAGTTGAAATGGTAAAGAATACATTGATTTTTATACTTAAAGTATTTATGAAGCCCTTGCTACTAAAACCTTTAAAACACACAGCAGCTTTAAAAAATGAGTGAGCTCCGGAAACTCTTTCAAAGGTTCTTTCACGAGTCTCCTTTGAAGCCTGCTTCATGAAGAAAATGCCGCTGTCTAAAATTCTTCAGCTTGGAGAATACAATGTTATTATTGTCTTGCCCTTCAGAGCTAGGAAAAGCATATATTAGTTTTCTTGGCTCTAAGTTTCCATGACTGAGCAAGCATATGGCCTTGTTCCAGATAGAAGTTTTCCAGGAATTTTGCTTACAAGGAAGTGCTAACCCAGGTATTTTACTCAATATTCATATTTACTTTGTTCTTAATGAAGCTAAGGATTCTATTAGCATGAATTAACTCTCCCTTCCATAAATCCAAAAAGTCTCTAGAGGACTCTGCTACAGGAAGAGAGTGAGATGCATTAACACTCCATTAATATCTTCCTTGGAAAACATTCTTTTTAACATTTATCTCTTCATCATTTCCTGAATCCGTAATGAAATGCTTGTGCTGGCATCTAACAAAAGGATCATGTCCAGAGCCTAATGAAGTGTTAGACACTAAGGTAAGAAGCAAGTCTGCTGCACTGGCTCCTACAGTCAGATACACAATGGTACTCTCTAGACTATCTTTAGCTCCCAAGTCATGGTGAGTAGCCTTAAGACTTAAGGCACAATCTGAATGAACTTCAAGTTCCAGGGCTGCCTGCACAGGCCAATCACAGTTCTATTTTCTAAGTTATAAGCCAGACACTGAGGTAATTTCCATTTGTATATCCTTTTCTAAAACGAGAGACTTCCTGAAAGTGACATTCTGTAATCACAGAATTTCAAGGTGGAAGAGATCTCTGAGATCACAAATAGCTGCTTCCTGTTTATTTCTTGAAACCCTACAACAATATACCTGCCAAGTGGACCTGGAGCAGCGATGAGGAACTCACCACCTCATGAGAAAACTCATTTCTTATTCAGACAACTCAAACTGTTCCACCATTCTTTCTTTAGTTGAGATTAAACCTATTTCCTGGGAAATCCCATCTCTTGGTCCTGATTCTGCCCTCTAGGGCTCCCAGAACTAGATGAGTCAGTGGAAAATCTTCACTGGTATAAACTAGTTTGATGTTTTGAAATCAGAGATTTGTAGAGAAGTGGTGTTAGTAGTCAAGAATCTTGTTAAGGTTAAAGAAAGTCATTTTTAAAGCCTTAAAAAAAAGGGTATACATAGTTTTGCTTCTTCCTAATTATACACTTCATAATAATAGCTTTGCTTCTAAGATTATTCATATCATAAAACAGCCAAAAACTAGGAAATATTTGCTTATGACAGCTTTACTTAGACAAGGCAAATGGAGTCCTTGGGCTATCCTGAATCTATGGACTACTACTACTAATAACTACTTTCATATATTGAGCACTTAGCCACAGGAAAGACATTGAGCTAGTACAGTCCTAAAGCATTATCATCCTTATTTTACCAATGAGAGAACTAAGGCTGAGAAAGATTAAATAACTTATCAATAGTCACATAGGTACTAAGTACTGGTTCAAGTTCAAATGTCTGATTCCAAACCTATGTTTATTCTGTTTATGTAAACCCCTCTTGCCCACTTTTTCCAGATAAAACGCTTCTAAAGTGTTCCCTATTCTTTTTATAATTAGAAGATACTACAAGGTTATGAAATATTTTAATTTTTTGGAGGACATTGAATGTTTGTGTCCTCCAAAAAATTCATATATTGAACTCCTAACCCCTGGTGTGGCTGTATTTGGAGATGAGGTCCCTAAGGAAATAATTAAGGTTAAATGAGATCATGAGGGTGAGGCCCTAATCTGACAAGATTAGTGTCCTTAAAGAAGAGACAGTAGAGAGCTTACTATCTCTCTTCATCATCTGAGAACACAAGAAGATGGTCATCTGTAAGCAAGGAAGAGAGTGCTCACCAGAAAACAACCCTGCTGTATAAGTCACCCAGTCTATGGTATTTTTTTATGGCAACCCAAGCAGATTAATGCAAAGTTATCCTGGCATTTGCCACAATCTACCTAATATATGAGAGAAGAAGAATAAGACATCTCTCTCACCAGCACCTTGTGTTATTCTCTCTATCTTCAAGTAACTGTGATCTGGCGGAACAGAAGAGAACCACACTGGAGTAACCTCTCCTAGCCCACCTGCTGACTGAGTCACCTTAGACAAATCACTTCAATTCTTTGTGAATGCCTTCTCAGCATGAAAACAAAACTTCTAATCTATGTTCATTTCCTGATGATTTCTGCATCTTTTTCCATTTTTCTCAAATATCTGTTACTTCTCTGGACTTTCAAAGTAAAAAATATCTGAAGAAACACTTGATATAAATGGTAGAAATTTTGAGAAAAAAGGATCTTTAATTTTAAAGTTAATTTTGTTTGTGACTGCATCCTAGACCACATCTTTTATTTTACTGTATGATGCCTATAAAAACATCCCAACACATTTTTTTCAAAAGAGCATCCCTAGAATGTTCTAGCAGATTCAGGGATTCTTGAAAATGCAAACGGGCTCACCAAAGACACTGGAGGCCCTTCAGTGACAGTCCATTCAAGTTGTCCCCTCCAGAAGGGTAGCCCATTCCATTGTCTGACAAGTGAGACAAGTTACTACACCCAGGAGATAACAGTATGTAGGCCTACCTACCTGAGGATAATTCTGAGTCCCTACAGAGAAATGTGGGAAGAAGAAACATTTACATAATGTTTGCTTTCCAGATGTAAACAATCAGCTCCCAGAGCTGATTTGATTAGAGAATGTTTCTCAGGAGATCCAGAGCCAGGAATTCAACATCAGTGTAAGATTTGCTCTTCTGTGGCCAAAAACTAGACTCAAAACTGTGTTCATCTCATAAATTCAAACTATCAATGGCCTTTAGAAAGTGGTATGAAGAAATAATGAGTCAATGAAATGTTATCATTGCTATAGGGAAAAACTCTTACTGGTATGATATTGGAAAATCATTGGTGTCATTTCTCTTTACCAAAGTAATTATTATAATTACCTTCAAAATACTTGAAGAAAAAGAGAAACTTTATAAATAATTATAGTAGGATACTACCATTTTTAATACTAATGTATAGAGTTGTGTGTTTCTGTGTGTCTATATTCTCTGTGGTCATTTTGCTAAAATCTCTCTAAAGATTGAAATAGACATTTAACAATCTATTCCGTCTTTTCTTCTCAATGAAAGATTTTTCCAGGTCTTTACTTGTATTTAAATTAATGACATTAAAAAATACCTGAATTGGGGATTTTAGGATAACTATTTCAGTTATTTGGTTTCTGGTTATCTAACAATGATAATTAAAGGTATAGATTATGGAGCCACACTGCCTAATTACAAATTCTACCTCTGACACTTACCAGCTATAAAGCTTAGAGCAAGTTACTTGACTTCTCTGTGCCTTAGTTTCCTCATCTGTAAGACTATGAAAAGAATACTTATCTCACAGAACTGATGGAGAATTCAATGAGTTAATATATATAAAATGTTTAAGACAGTACCTGCCACACTATAAGAGTGACATTAGCCAGTCAGCACTATTAATTCATACTAATAAATCATGGCATAGCTGCAAAATTAAGCTACTGTGTAATTCTGTATAACCATGTTTTCTCCACCCTCTGCGATTGACAGCTTCATTTGACTGTAGTGATATAATGTGGCAAAGCCAACTGCAATGGAGAAATGTGGTCATTTTGCTAAAATTAGCCATATCCCTTGTGATATCTTCTCTTTCATACTATAGCAAGTAAAGTATATCAACTGAAGAAAAATTGCTTAAGGATTAATAAATCTTTTTTCCTTCTTCCTACTTAAAGTTGTATTTTGTTAAGAAGCCCCTGAAGCAACCTTTTCTAACTTCATAAAGCACCTATGGAAACACCTTCCCCAAAGGAGAAAAGTCACATAGTAAGAGATGAGAGTAATAAGAGACCTATGGCAAGAATCTGGATAATTACAAAGCCAATGAAACTAACCAGGAATCACAATCCATATAGATCATAGCTGCAGTCTCATGTATAACATCAGACGATAGAGCCCACGTTCCTCCCATCCCTTCTCTGGTTTACAAACACAAGGGCTATAACAATCATAAAAGTGGCCAGCTACCCTTTCTCCTGGCTGCTTCTCAAACTAGCTAGAATACTGCCCTATTCTGTTCTCTCCTCAATAACCCGCCTTTCATAGAGACTGAACTGGAAATAATTGGGCAACAACATTGGGAACAAGTGGTGCTACACCGCATTCTGTAAGTGAGACGGGCACAGGAAGCTCTCTGAAAGCTAGGTGCTCAATATTGTCATCTCCCATGATTCCATCTGCTTACAGAGTCGGATAAATATAGGGTGGGGAAAACACAGAGAAGAGAAGAAAACGTCAGCCCAGCTGAGCTACACCAGGTGAAAGCCAATTAGATATGAACAATGGGCAAGAAGATAGATCGAATTTCCAGGGAGACGTAGATTTGAGAATGAAATCACACCCAAGTGGTGCAAAAATGGGGCCAAAGGCAACTCACTGGCCATCACCAACCACAGGCCGAGTTCAAGGCCACTGAGGAAAAATCAAATGTGCAACCTAAGGATGAAAGTACCGCAAAACAAAGTTAGGAAATCATCAATCTGAAGACTAAGAAAACATCTAAACACTATTTACCAAAAGAAATCTTCCATAGGATGCAAGACAGCATGCCTTCCACAAACGAAGAACAGGCTGTGAATAAAACAGCATGGCATGAACTAACTAATAATAATGATAAATGATAAATAATGAAAAATATGAAATTTATGTGTATAGAGAGAGATTATTTAGTTAATGAAGATTATACATAATTTTTATTCATTTTTTCAGTTACCATTAAAATGAACATTTTTCCCACATCATTAAATTCTCTTTGAAAACAAGGTTTTTAAAAAAATGCATAATATTACATCATGTATGTGTTCTATCATGTATAATGTTCCTGATATTTAAGTTTTTATATTTTCCAGTCTTAAAGTACAATAAGCAACCTTGTACTAACATTTTTTATAATATCTTTGATTATTTCTTTAGGATAAATTCTCACAAGATTGCTGAGTCAATAATTTTTCTCTGTTTTTTAAAATCCTCATCCAAGGATATGTTTAGAGAGGAAGGGAAAGAGAGAAACATCGATCAGCTCCCTCCCTTACGTGCCCTGACCCAGGAGCAAACCTGAAAGCTACGGGATGACACTCCAGCAACTGAGTCACCGGCCAGGGCTGAATTTTCACCTTTTTAAGATTCTTTTTTTTTAATCTTTATTGTTGAAAGTATTGCATATATCCCCCTCATTGGCCCCCTCCCGTCTGTCACAACCCCACCTCCCACCCCAGGCTATCACCATTCTTTGTCTGTATTGTCATGGGTTACGCATATATGCTTACAAGTTCTTTGGTTGATCTCTTCCCATCCACCCCTGCCTTCTTGACACATCTCAACAGATTAGTTTCAAGAAGTTCATTCAAGTTTTCTCTGCTGTCAGCAAGATCTGCGATTATCCATTTCACCAAATCTACTTCAGTATTGTATCTGATACTTTTACCAGTAAGCCTTGAAACTTCAGATTTAAAAGTATTATGTTGGTTAAAAATTTTTACTAATTAGGTTGAGCACTTGTCTGTATTTGTCAGTCATCCTCCATGAATAGCTCGTAATTGCTTTGCTAGTTTTTCTCTTATGATATTATGAAATAACAGAAACAATATACATTAGTCTCTGCCCCCAATTCATAATGCAGACTCCTGAAATCTTTGTAATTTCCTAAGTGATAAGAGCGCTATGAGCATCTCTTATTCTACTATTTGGCTTTTGACCCCAGTTCCTGACACAGAGCTACTAAAACTCTTGTAAATTCTTGGGTGATAGAAGTGTCACTTGTTCTAGTGAGGCAACTCTGGCTGGGCCCTAGGATGGGGGCTGATCACCACAAAGAACAAACCATGATAAAAATCTTGGAATCCTCACATCCGCCAGAGAGGGAAGAGGGAATGGAAAGAGAGTTAACGATTGATCAGATCTACGTGAGGAAGCCTCCATAAAAATCCCAACAGTAGGAGGTTCAGAGAGCTTCCAGGCTGGTGAACACATCATGCCAGGAGGGTAACCCACCCCAGCTCCACAGAGATAGATGCTCCTGCACTCAGGGCCCTACCAGACCTCACCCATATGTCTCTTCATCTGGCTGTTCATCAGTGCCCCTTAACTAACTGGTGAATTTGTTTCCCTGAGTTCTGTGAGCACCTCTAACATATTAATTGGACCTAAGGAGAAGATCCTGGGTACCCAGATTTATAGCTGATGGATCAGAAGCACAGGAGACAACCTGGACTTGTGACTGGCATCTGATGGGGGCCGGGGGGGGGAGGGGGGGTCAGTCCTGTGAGCTGAAGATTTTACCTGTAAGATTTGACTCTATCTTCAAGTAGATAATGTCACAATTGAGTTAAACTGTAGGACACCCAGCTAATGTTGCAGAGAAAACCCTCACATATTTGGGGACCAGAAGTGTCAGAAGTGAAGTGCTCTAGACAAGTAGTAAAGGAGATTCACAGGAGGAAGGCCTGGGTTTTTCCCTAAAAAGGTGTTGATATTCTTTTTCAGTTGAAAGAGCTTTTTAAAACACTAAGTTTATAAACCTTCAATATTGGTGGGATTCTTCCCCCATCAAACATTTGGTTTTTGCCTATCATTTTATTTGTAATATTTTTAAAAAATAAAATACTATTTTAAATTTTCAGGTTAATAAAAAACTAGCAAAGCAGGGATAAAATAAATTGAACAAAAAGGCAATAAAGAGCACAATTTATGCTTTGTAAAATATAGTGAATGATATGAAAGAAAAACATGAGATGTTTTCTAATAATGCAGAAGAAAACAAGTCGATAAAAAATGAGAGAGATGACCATGTTTGTAGACAAAGAATTGAGAGACAGCCAACTATTGTGGTATTTCAGCAAAGCAATTGGAATGAAAACAATAATAAAAGATTTAACCAAAGAAAAACTGTCTTAGACTGAAATAAATCACAGATATTCAAATGAAATGTACTCATAATACTTAAGCAAAATCTATGGAAAGAGACCAATACCAAGAAACATATTGACAAGCATTTTTAATTATAAGAAATATTCACTAAGCATTCAAATAGAGAAGAAAGGGGAGAAGGGAGGGAGGGAGACAAGCAGGTAGAAAGAGAGGGAAGAGAAGAAAAGAAAAAAAAAAAATATATATATATATATATATATATATATATATATATATGTATAAACACAAATACAGGGTGTCCCAAAAAGTGTATATTCACATTTGAAATTATTATAAAGACAGTGTTTGTTAAAATACATTTCATTTTCAAAACTGAGCTATCAGCTGTTAAAGTGTATATACAATTTTGGGGGCACCCTGTACATATCTACACCCTTATTATCTAAACAATTCCACTGCAAGGGAGAAAATACTTACCAATGATACATCTGATAAGGGGCTAATATCCAAAATTTACAAAGAACGTATAAAACTCATCAACACCAAAACAAAAACAAACAATCCAATTTAAAAATGAGCAATGGAGCCCCTGGCCAGCTTGGCTCAGTGGCTGGAGCGCTGGCCTGTGGACTGAAGAGTTGCTATTAGATTCCTGGTCAAGGACACATACCTGGGTTGCAGGTTGGAGCACATGTGGGAGGCACCAATCGATCTCAATCTCTCTCTCTCTCTCTCTCTCTCTCTCTCTCTCTCTCTCCCGCTCTCTCTCCCCCTCTCTCTCTTTCTCTCTCTCGCCTTCTTTCCCTCCCACCCTCCCTTTCACTCTCTCTAAAAAGAAAAAAAAATCAATGGAAAAATATCCTCAGGTGAGGATTAAAAAAAATAAAAATAAAATAAAATAAAATAAAAAGGAAAAGGACCTGAATAGACACTTCTCCAAAGAGGATATACAGATGGCTAGTAGACATAAGAAAAGATGCTCAACATCACTAATCAACAGAGAAATACAAATTAAAACCACAATGAGATATCACCTCCCACCTGTCAGAATGGCTATCATCAATAAATCACCAAACAAGTGTTGGCGGGGATGTGGAGAAAGGGAAACGCTTGTTCACTGTTGATGGGAATGCAGATTGATATAGCCACTGTGGAAAACAGTATGGAATTACCTCAAAAAATTAAAAATGGAAATGCCTTATAACCCAGCAATTCCACTTCTGGGAATATGTCCCAAGAAACCTGAAACGTTAATTTGAAAGAATATATGCACCCCTTTGTTCATTGCAGCATTATTTATAATAGCTAAGATTTGGAAGCAGCCCACATGTCCATCAGTAGGTGAGTGGATAAAAAAACTGTGGCACATATATAAATGAAATACTACTTGGCTTTATAAAAGAAGGAAATCTGCCCTGGCCAGTGTCCTCAGTGGTTAGAGCATCGACCCTCTCACCAAAAGGTAACGGGTTTGATTCCCAGTCAAGGGCGCGTACCTGAGTTGCGGGTTTGCTCCCCAGTCAGGGTCCAAGAAGGAGGCAACCAGTCAATGTGTCTCTCACATCGATATTTCTCTATCTATCTATCTATCTATCTATCTATCTATCTATCTTTCTCCCTCCCTCCCTCCCTCCTTTCCACTCTCTCTGAAAAAAAATCCATGGGGAAAAAAAACATGCTCAGATGAGGATAAAAAGAATTTTTAATAATAAATAAATAAATAAGAAGGAAATCTTTCTTTTGCAACAGCATGGATGGGCCTGAAGAGTATTATGCTGAGTGAAGTAAGCCAGTCAGTGAAACACAAGTACCATATGATTTCACTTACATGTGGAATCCAATTAATAAAATAAACTAACAAACAAAATAGAAAGACTCATAGACACAGACAACAATATGGAGATTACCAGAGGGAAAGGGGGGTGGGGGTAGGTAGAAGAAGGTATATGGGGAATAAATGGTGATGGAAGACTTGACTTGGAGTGGTAAACACACAATATAGTACATATACAGATAATATATTATGGAATGGTACACCTGAAACCTACATAACTTTATTAACATATATTGCCCCAATAAGTTCAATAAAAATAAATTTTTAAAAATAAATTAAAAACAAGTAATTCCAATGTGGGGATCAACTGATTTTCTCTGGAACATAAACAATGCAACTTTTGCAGGAGCAAGAGAGAGACTGCAGTTGTGAGTAGGGCCGTAGGTTGGTCACTGTCTACAAGAAAGTCATGTCTGATATCAAACTTCATGATATAAGCTGGTATGACAAAAATTTTTGTTGTTGTTCGTCCTCACCTGAGGATATTTTCTCCATTGATTTTTAGAGAGAGTGGAAGGAACGGGGAGAGACACAGAGAGAGAGAGACATCGGTGTGAAAGAGACACATCAATTGATTGCCTCTCACAGTGCCAGCAACTGATTCTGCAACCAAAGTATGTGCCCTTGATCAGAATCGAACCCTGGACCCCTTAGTCCCCTGCCAATGTTCTAACCACTGAGAAAACTGGCTAGGGCGACAAAAATTTTTAAGTAAGTTTTAATGCTTTGAGAATAGCCTTAATTTATGAGTCCTGAAATATTTTATTCCTGCTGTATGAAGCATGTCATCCTCCTGGGCTATGGTAGTGTTACTCTTAAGGGAAGATAGCAAATTGCTTCAGCATTTTCTTGCGGGGATGCTAATACACAGACCACTATCCCACATCATGCAGCTCGCTGGAACAGCACATAGAAAACCATGTTTTAAGTAAACCAAAAACCATGCTTCTTGGTTTTGTTTACATTGGTTCCACACATTAGGAAAACAATTGGTTTCACAGTGAATTCAGTGATGAAATAAATTATGCATTTTCCCATCAGGTTGGGGGAAAACACTCTTGCGGAAAGTCAGGACAATGCAAAACGGAGGAGAGAATTTGTGCTATCTGACCAGGGTGACAAATTCAAACAGCTGAGGCCATGAACCCCAAACTCTCATTTTCACTCCCTTGCATGCCTCAGAGGTTTGTTACTAGTCACCCATAAGAAAGGGACACGCAAAACACAGAGAGCTCAGCAGCTGCTCAAAAAGATTGAGGGCTTAGTGGCCCACTTCATTCAGCCACGTTCCTGAAAGCCTCTCAGTAGGTCCAACCACCTTCGGCTTTGAGGACGCCTCTGTTTACCGTAAGCAATGCTGGTAGCCCGAACAGTCTCTGCACATTCAGAGTTAGTAGATCCAATATTTAGTGTTCAAACATGAATATTATAGTTTATATCGTTTATTATTTATTGAGAGCAATAAGAACTGTGAGAAGCTCTTACACGTACAAAAATACTCTGCCTTTTAAAAATTGTACCACAAATTATTGAATCTCTAAATGAGACATTACAGGAAAAACATCTGAGTTTATATTCTACCAACTATATAAAAGCACGGTGGGAAACACAAGATTTAACCTCTTTGCTAAAGGACATTATACACTGGTACCACAGGTAAGAATCACATAAACTACTATAATCAGAGACGGTAGGAAGTCTCTAAGAGAAATAAGGTTAAGTATAACAGGAGTAGTGGTCAGAGAGAAATTCATCCCAACCAAGAGTGTCAAGGAGAGCTCCGTAAGTTAAGCAGCCATTTCAGCTGAGTCTTGAAGGGTAGACAGGATTAGAAATAGAGAGGGAGAGCCAAGGGAAATGCAGAATTTGCTTGGGACACAGCAGTAATTTAGTTAGTTAGACTAGAACAGGGGTATGTTGAGGAGCAGTGACAGCCAAGCCTGGAAAGGCAGATGTGGCCCCAAGGTGGATGCCCGAAGATGTCAAGCTAAGAGTGACCAAGGTGTTGCTGATTTAAAAAAAAAAAAAAATCCTTAGATTAATCATGTGCAGTAAAGTGGTGAAAAAATTAAGGCAGGAAATCTGGGGGTGGGATAGGGTGGAATAGTAAGATAGACTGCAGAAAGCAAGGCAAGAAGTAATAGGTTGACTAAAGGTAACCAAGGAAAAGGCAGTGTTAAGGGCTGAGTTACATGTGCCCAAAATTCATTCATATGATGAAGTCCTAAGCCCCAATACCTCAGAATGTTACTATATTTGAAAACAGAGTCTTTAAAGAGGTAATTAAGTTAAAATGAAGTCATTAGGTTGAGCCCTAACCCAATAGGACTGGCATCCTTATAAAAGGAAAAAATCTAGAAACAGACACACACAGAGGGAAGCCATGTGAGGACACAGGGAGGAGACAGCCATCCACAAGCCAAAGAGAGAGGCCTCAAGAGAAACCATCCTCACGATATCTGATCTTGGACTTCCAGCCTTCACAATTGTGAAAAAAATTAATTTCTATTGCTTAAGCCACCAAATCTGTGGTACTTGATTATGCAGTCTTAGTAATCTAATATAAGAAGGAATAGACAGATATAAAAAATTGGGGGGAGAACTAATTTAGAAAAATAGGAAACAACTAGGAGGAAAGGGTGAAGAGTGAAAGGTGACAAGATGTGAGTTCAGGCAGCCAGGAAATAAAAAATAGTAAAAATTTAGGAAACTGGAAGAAGCTGGCTTAAGTAAAAATGATAACTCAGTTTGAAAAATGTTCAGTTAGAATTCTCACACGATATCCTTACAGAGGCATAAATTAAGTAATGCATCCCTGGCTGGTGTGGCTCAATTAAATGGAGCATTTTCTCATGAACCAAAGAGTCCTGCATTGACTTTACAGTCAGGGCACATGCCCAGGTTGCAGGTTTGATCCCAATAGGGGGCATGGTCCTGGTCAGGAAGTGTGTGGGAGGCAGCCAATCGATGTTTCTCTCTTCCTCTTCCTCTCCTCTCCTCTCCTCTCCTCTCCTCTCCTCTCCTCTCCTCTCCTCTCCTCTCCTCTCCTCTCCTTCCCTCCCCTCCCCTCCCCTCTCTTCTCCTCTTCCCTCCCCTCCCCTCCCTTCCCCTCCCTTCCCTTCCCTTCCCTTCCCCTTCTCTCTCTCTCTCTCTCTCTCTCTCTCTCTCTCTCTCTCTCTCTCTCTCCAATAAAAACATATCCTCAGATGAGAATTAAAAAAAAAATGAGTAATGCAAATGTAGCAAAGGAGCTCAGGAAAGAGCTAAATGTTGGAGTGATCCTGATGAAAGTAAGCATTGAGGCTATAAGAACAGAAGGCTTGTTCGGGAAGATTATGAAGAATACAGAAAACTGAAGACACAAACTTGGGAGAGAACCTAAGTCTTACAGAAAAAATGAAGAGATAGTCTGAGAGAAAGGAGTGGTCACAGACTAGTCTGGTTTTATGACAGCAAAATATAAAAGTGCCTAAATCACCAGTTCTACTTCACACTTTGTGTTCCTGAGGTAAACTTCTGTTAGAGACCTGTAACATTTCCATGCCTCTGTTTGTTACTGAAGAATGAAATACTAAGTGGGAATCTCTGTGGCTCCTGATCAGACTCATTGTTAAGGCCCAAGAGGCACCAAGCATGCCACAACTGAAGCTAGATGTCTCCCCTTGGGTCTTACTGAGAAGTTATAGAGCCAGCCCTGCTATACTCCTCTAACACATACACCTCCTATTTATAGAAACTGAAATTGAAGGGGAGAGGGGGTTTGAAAGATCTGAGTCACCTACCTTGGTAGGGAGTACAGAGTTTGTGTTGAAAGAAAAGAGGGTATCTCCCTACCCACCTCCATTCAGTGTGTCATAGGATGAGGTTGGGGTTGCCATAAAGACAAGGAGACTGGTGTTGTGTCCTCCAGTTAGATATCCACTTAGGCAGCTGACTTGACCATCTTCCTCACCTGTGCCCATCCAAACAGGATTGAAGAGACCTAAAGTGAGATGATTGGGCAGAAAGGAGCAGCTAGTGAGGGAGGTAACTGGACCTCTCACTACCTGGCATGGAAAGAAAGTGAGTTTCCTATAGTCTAGTGGACACTGAAAAAGGTGGCTGGGCTTGAGCCGCCTTGCTGTTCCCACCCCAGAGGACTACTGGAGGGAGGGACTCATTCCTTGTACCTTTTCTTTATTCTGCATATCAATTTATTAACCACTTATTATATCCTTGACACCATGCAAGTTTTCTGGAACACAGATAACAGGTTATAGAACACAGTGCTTGCTATACAAGGATTTGCATTAAAAAACAGATTACTTGGGAGTCACAACCTTGTGGGAGCACTGACATAAACATAGGGATCTAACATCAAGGAGCTGTGATGGTGAGAACTGCACAGAATGCCAGAGGCTGACTTATTGGGATCCCTCATCTCAAGGTGGGGTGGTGAGAAAAACTCATACCTGTCCCCAGAAGATAACCAACATCTGAACCCTCGCCACATGGGCAGCATCAAATATCAGTCAGTCCTGGTCATAAAAGCAGTGACACCAATGAAGTGAAGATGAGAGCTGTGCATGCCCCTGCGAAGAGGGAGGAGGGGAGCTGGTGAGGTCCAGGCCATGGCCTCCCACTACCACCCCAAGGTGAAGGAGTGGGATGAGGAGTAAAATGCAGATGGCAGCCCCCCTTCCCTAGGAGTGACCAGTCAAGTCAGCCACAGGCAGGGGAGAGAGGATGAGATTGAAATCAACTTTGACATTTAAGTTCTAAACTGGATTGGGTTTTCAATAAATGGATGTAACCAGAAAATTATATCTTTTCAAGTTATCATTTAAAAATAGAAAAGGGGATTCAACAGAAGACTGAAGGTAGCTAATGGAAAATGTTTGAAGTTTCATGTTGGTACTCTCACAAAGTTGTGATGCCCCATTAAACTAATTGTATGTGCAATTCCCTGTATGCCAAACACTGTGTTCTATGCATCTGTTTATTCCAGGAAGTTTGCATAGTGTTGAGGACATAGTAGATAATAAATTTATATGCAGAATGAAAAAAATACCATCAAGAGAGAGTAATATTTGGCCACCACTACAAAGAGGTAGGGGATGACACACTTTAAAAAAGGGTTTTGGATTAGGAACTTGATCCTCAGTGAGCAGTGACAGAAGTGGGGTCAGAATCTGTAAGAGAAAGGTAAAAGAGGAAGTGGAAGCTAAGGAATTGGAGACAGCCTATAAATATAAATCATGCCTTCAAGAAGTCTGGCAATGGAAAGTGAGTTAGGATGGCCTTAGGAAGTCAAAGATCAAAGGCTTAGGATATAATCAACTTGAGCCTTGTTAAATCTAAAGGAAGAAGGGGAAATATTTGAAGAAAGATATTAATTGATGAGATCACTTTGGTAGCACTTTCTTTAAAACTGGACCATGTGTGTCAAACAAGAAAGTTGTTTGAAGTACTAACTTTTTAAAGTATTTTAGCTATATCTAGTTAGTAAAATTATCAGACTCCTTAATGATAAGATCTCAAAACTGGGGGCAAGAGGGGATGATTTTGCTATAACTCCTAATCCTGCTGGACATTTCCATAAATTGTAAAGAGGATTGTGATGGCAAAAATTAAATGTAAAAAGTGAATATTTGAATATGTGTCTTATCTCCTCTCTTTGAGGCCAGAAGTTATGCCTTTTACAAAGTCAGTGCTTACCACAGTATATTACGTATTATAAGTGCTGAATAAAAGTAAGCACTCAATAAAAGTTACAAATCAATTAATCCATAAAACAATCCCATTTAAAATTGTATCAAGATGAATTAAATATCTAACAATAAATTTAACCCAGGAGGTGGAAAACCTGTACAGTGAAACTATAAAACATTGATGAAAGAAATTGAAAAGAAACAAATAAATATATAGATATTATGTGCCCATGAATTGGAAGAATTAATATTGTTAAAATAGCCATACTATCCAAACCAATCTACAGATCCAAATGCAATCCCTATCAAAATTCCAATGGCATTTTCCACAAAATTAAAAAAAAAAAACAATCCTAAATTTGCGTGCAACCACAAATGCCCCTGAATAGCCAAGCAATCTTGAGAAAGAAAAACAAAGCTGACAGCATCACACTTCATGCTTTCAGACTATATTACAAAGCACTAATAATCAAAACATGATTACTGAAAATGATATTTGCTTAAAAAGAAACACAATGATCAATGGAACAGAATAGAGAGTCCAGAAATAAACCTATATAGTCAATTAATTTACAACAAAAAAGCCAAGGATATACAATGAGGAAAGAAACGCCTCTTAAATAAATGGTATTAAAAAAAACTGGACAGCCACATACAAAAGATAGAAAGTGGATCCCTGTCTTACACTATACACAAAAAACAACCCAATCCAAATTGAAATCATAAACTCCTGAGAGAAAACATTATTGCCTGACACTGGTCTTGGTAATAATGTTTTGGACTTGACACCAAAAGCAAGGCAACCAAAAGCAAAAATAATCAAGTGGGACTACAACAAATTAAAAAGCTATGAACAACAAAGGACACCATCAACAAATGAAAAGGCAACCCACGAAATGGAAGAAAATACCTGCAAATCATATATGTGATAAGGGGTAAATACCCAAGATATAGAAAGAACTGATATAACTCAATAGCAAAAACCAATCAAGAAAAAAAAACAAAAACACAAAATACAAAAAAATATATACAATTAAAAAGCGGGCATAAGATCTGAATAAACATTTTCCCAGAGAAGACATACAGATGGCCAACAGACATATAAAAAAATGTTCAACATCACTAATCAGGGGAATGTAATCAAAACCACAATGAGCTATCACCTCATATATATTAAACTAGAGGCCTGGTACACAAAAATTTGTGCACTTGGGGGGTGTTCCTCAGCCCGGCCTGTGCCTTCTCGCAATCTGGGACCCCTCGGGGGATGTCCACCTGCTGGCTTAGGCCCACTCCCTGGGGGATTGGGCCTCAGCTGGCAGTCATATATCCCTCTGGCAGCCCGGGAACCCTCGGGAGATGTCCACTTGCCAGCAGGGAGCAGGTCTAAGCTGCAGTCGGACATCCTTAGCGCTGCTGAGAAGGCGGGAGAGGCTCCCGCCACCACCGCTGTACTGGCAGTTGTCAGCCTGGCTTGTGGCTGAGCAGAGCTCCCCCTGTGGGAGCTCACTGACCACCAGGGGCAGCTCCTGAATTGAGCATCTGCCCCCTGGTGGTCAGTGTGTGTCATAGTGACGAGTCATCCCCAGTCGTTCTGCTGTTAGGGTCAATTTGCATATTACCCTTTTATTATATAGGATAGAGGCCTGGTGCATGGGTGGTGGCTGGCTGGTTTGCCCTGAAGGGTGTCCCGGGTTAGGGTGGGTATCCCACTAGGGTGCCTGGCCAGCCTGGGTGAGGGTCTGAGGGCTGTTTTCAGGCTGGCCACACCCCCTTCAGGGTAGGGGTTCCCACTGGGATGCCTGGCCAGCCTGGGTGAGGGGCTGATGGCTGTTTGCAGGCTGGTCAAGCCCCACAGTGGGGACCCTCACTCCATGGGGGTGTGGCCAGCCTGGGTGAGGAGCTGAGGGCTGTTTTTCAGACTGGCCACACCCCCTTCCGGGTGGGGGTCCCGCTGGGGTGCCTGGCCTGCCTGGGTGAGGGGCTGATGGCCGTTTTCAGGCTGGCCACAGCCATGGGCTGGAAGCAAGTATCTGGGATTTATTTAACTTCTATAATTGAAACTTTGTAGCCTTGAGTGGAGCTCAGGGCCTTCCAGGGCAGGCGGGAAGCTTGAGTTCCTCCATCGCTGGGGGCAACCTAAGCCTCTTGCTCACTCCAGCTCCGTGGCCGCTGCCATCTTTGTGACAGAGTGACAGAGTGAGGGAGTGATGGTTAATTTGCATATTATTCTTTTCTTAGATAGAATTGGTTATTATACGAAAGACAAGAAATAACAAGGTTTGGTGAGAATGTGAAGTAAAGGGAACCTTTGTGCACTGTTGATGGGAATGTAAAGAGTGCATCCCATAGTGAAAACAGTATGGAGGTTCCTCAAAAAAAAATAGAACTACCATTTGACCCAGCCATTCTACTTGTGGATATTTACCCAAAGGAAACAAAATCACTATCTCAAAAAGATATCTGCAACCCCATGTTCACTACGGCATTACTTGCAATAGCCAAGACATGGAAACAAGCAACCAATGGATGAATAGATCAAGAAAATGTGGCATACATGTTCAGTTAACATTATTTAGCCATAAAAAAAGGATATCCTGCCATTTGAGACAACATGGTTGGACTTGAGGGCATTACGCTAAGTGAGATAAGTCAGACAGAGAAAGATAAATATTGCGTGATTTCGTTTTTATGTTGAATCTGAAAAAACAAAACAAAAAAAGGAACTCAGAGAATAGATTGGTAGTTGCCAGAATCAGAGTGGGTGAAATGGGTGAAGGTCATCAAAAAGGGCAAACTTCCAATTATAAAGTAAATAAGTCCTGGGGGTGTAAGGTATAGCATGCTGGCATAGTTATAATAAACATGTGGTAATCATTTTGCAATATATACATATATCAAATCATAATGGTGTGCACCTAAAACTATCTCAGCACAAAATTAATCTGTTGCCTCAATTGATTTTGGTAAAAGCCTAGCTTTAGATAAAGTTCACTAATTCATTATAATAATATATACTGAGCTTTTATTAACAAGAACTATTCTGGGAATAAAATGATGAATAAAGAAAATGTCACCCTTATTCCAATAAGGGAAGCAAGAGGAGGAGAAAGATATAAAATCAGAAATTATATATATATATATATATATATATATATATATATATATACACACACACACATATACATATATATGTGTATATATATACACACATATACATACATACACACACACACACACACACACACACACAATCGAGCAACCGATTGAAATGAACTGCTTCCTTTGGTTCCATCAATCCATTCTATCTACATGGTCTGTTATCACCAAGAGAATGAAAATAAGTAATAACCCTTATGGTAGATTATGTTAATAGCCTAATTCCTGCACTTTGCAATTCCTCCAGTAAAGAGAAGGAGAATACTTCTCTTCTCCTTGACTTTGAATTTATCATGTGACATGCTTTGATCAATAGAAGACTAGTGGGTGTGATGTAACCCCACCCATTTATTTATTTTTTAATAACTCTTTATTGTTGAAAGTATTGCATATGTCCCCTTTTTTTCTCCCACTGACCCCCTCCAGCCCGCCCTCAACCCCCATGCCCCAGACCTTCATTGCCCTATTGTCTGTGTCCATGGGTTATGAGTTGACACCCCCCCCTTTAAAACATTGATGTGCATATTGGTGATTGAGCTTGCTCTCTTACACTTCCACCACTGATAATAGGAATATGCGAGGCCTAACCTAGTGTCCTAGGAGGAGAAAGAGGGACATGTGAAGCAGAGTAGCCCCAGGCAGTTTCCCTAGATGAGCCCAGTCTAGATCTGCTGACCTCCATTTGACCCACAAACATATGAGCTTAATAAATGCTTTTTGTGTTATGTCACAGAGATAGTGTGGCTGCTTGTTACACAACATTACTGTAGCGATAACTGACTGATACATGGAGTGAAATAAATGTAGTAGAATGTGCCTAGACATATAATTTAGGTGTTCCAATCTCAACAGTAAAAACTAAAACCCAATAATATAAATTGCATAAATGGAAGAACTAAGTGGAACATCAGTCCAGTTCTCATTACCAGACTTCTTATCCTGACCAAAGGGAAGTTCATGACTCAGCCCTAAGACCCTGCTAAAATTTACTGTTTCCCAGACTGTCATACTGAACAGATCATGACAAACAGAAGCCAAGGAAAATAAATGAAATTCGTGTTTTACGGGGTCCCACATGCTGTGGTGTTTTCAAACCCACATGCATCCACCAAGAAGCACTTAGAATGTTTTATTCTGAAAACAAATCATAGCAAGAATAGAGTACAGAACAAAAATCAACTCAACAAGTCACCCCATATGTTTTTCATTTTCTTGTATTCTATAAAGGAAGTGAATGTGGCATAGTATACTTGGCTCCTAGCATAGAGACTTCCAGCTATTCTTTTTAATTTCATATTTACAGAGAGCTTGTGTTACCCTCTGTACTGCCTCTGAAATAGCAACAGAAGTAGAGGAAATAATCCACTGAGAAATAAATGCTGTATCTTTCCTAGTGTAATGGGTTTGGATCATGCTCCATTCCTAATACAAAGATGTTCTCTGTGTACACAGGTTAATGGGATCTGCCAGAGAGAAGATAATGTACCTCCATTACAGGGGGATGAGGCCTCTGACAAACCACTATTGCAATGCTAAAAGGAAACTCATTCAGACAGCCTTCTGTATTCTTTAAGTTAAAAGTAACATTTAAAGGCATGTACACAGTATGGATGCCTACTTAACGTTAGCTATCTACCTCATACCCACCCCACACCCCTGGGAGGGTCAATGGGGGGAAAAAGAGGGACATCTATAATACTTTCAATAATAAAGATAAATTTCTAAAAATAAAGTTATCTATCTAAAAACAAAAAAGATAAATCTCTCTCAGTTTAGAATATATAAAAATATAAAAACATCACATGTATTATAATATATGCATATATGTGTATGTGTAAGAGTGTGTGCGTATATATATGTATATATGTATGTGTATATATACTACAGGCCCTGTGCACAAAAATTTGTGCACTCAGGGGAAGGGGGGGTCCCTCAGCCCGGCCTGTGCCCTCTCGCAGTCTGGGACCCCTCGGGAGCTGGCTTAGGCCTGCTCCCGGGTGGCAGAGGGCAGGCCCAATCCCTAGGTGCAGCCCCTGGTCGGGCTCAGAGCAGGGCCGATTGGGGAGTTGGGGCGCCGCCCCCTGTCATGCACAGAGCAGGGCAGATTGGGAGGTTGCGATGCCACCCTCAGTCACACTCAGGGTAGGGCCGATTGGGGGGTTGGGGCACCACCCCCTGTCACTCTCAAGGCAGGGTCCATGGGGAGGTTGCGGAGCCACCCCCATCACGCACAGAGCAGGGCCCATCAGGGGGGTTGAGGCTCCACTCCCTGTCATGCACAGAGCAGGGTCAATCAGGGGGTTGGGGAGCTCCCCCCTGTCATGCACAGAGCAGGGCCGATCAGGGGGTTGAGGAGCTCCCCCCTGTCACTCACAGAGTAGGGCCGATAGGGGAGTTGGGGCACCGCCCCGTCACACTCAGGGCAGGGCGGATCAGGGGGTTGGGGCACCGCCCACTATCACCCACAGAGCAGGGCCGATCAGGGGGTTGGGGCGCCGCAACTCTCATACTCAGGGCAGGGCCAATGGGGAGGTTATGGCTCTACCCTGTCACACACAGAGCAGGGCCCGTGGGGGGCAGGGGGATTGGGGCCCCGCCCCTTGTCACACACAGAGCTGCAGGGCGATCAGGGGGTTTGGGCGCTGCCCCGTCACGCTGATCCTGGTGCCGGGAGGCCTCGCGGCTCCGCTGATCCCGGTGCTGGGAGGCATATTACCCTTTTACTATATAGGATAGAGGCCTGGTGCATGGGTGGGGCTGGCTGGTTTGCCCTGAAGGGTGTCCTGGATCAGGGTGGGGGTCCCCACTAGGGTGCCTGGCCAGCCTGGATGAGGGGATGATGGCTGTTTGCAGCTGGTCACATACCCTTCAGGGTGGGGGTCCCCACTGGGGTGCCTGGCCAGTCTGGTAGAGGCTGAGGGCTGTTTTCAGGCTGGGACTGAAGCTTCCAACCGCTCCTTTTTTTCTTTTTTTTCTTTTTTATTCTGGGCCAGCTTTAGCTCTGAGGCCTCGGCTGCTGAAAACAGGTTTCTGGCCTTTGTTTACCGTCTGTATTTGATACAATGTTGCGGTCCAGCTGACTGAAGCCCCCTGAGTAAAGCAGGTTTCTGGGGGTTTTTTAGCTTCTATATTCACAATATAGTTGCTTAGAGTTGCAGCTGAGAGGCCGGCAAGTCAGGCGGGGAACGTTGGAGTTCTCCGTCACTGAAGCAAGCAAGCCTCCCTGTTCGCATCAGCTGCCTGGCTGCCAGCCACCATCTTGGCTGCCAGTTAATTTGCATATCTCGGCCCTACTCTGTGAGTGACAGGGGGATTAGCCAATGGGAAGGGTAGCGGTCGTACGCCAATTACCATGTTTCTCTTTTATTAGTGTAGATATATATATATATATATATATATATATTCCATATATTTTATATGTGTTAAATGTGTTTATCCTAGCCGAGGCCGGTTTGGCTCAGTGGATAGAGCGTCGGCCTGCAGACTCAAGGGTCCCAGGTTCGATTCCGGTCAAGGGCATGTACGTGGGTTGTGAGCACATCCCCAGTGGGGGATGTGCAGGAGGCAGCTGGTCGATGTTTCTCTCTCATCGATGTTTCTAGCTCTCTATCTCTCTCCCTTCCTCTCTGTAAAAAATCAATAAAATATATTAAAAAAAAATGTGTTTACCCTAATATGACTATACAGACAAACACAAGTCATGTATCCTCAATTGCATCTCTACCAGGATTCTATACAATGAATGTGACCGTACTCTCCACTTCAAATCTTTTGGAAGAAGGTTGTCTTTTCTTTTTTTCTTTTTTTTTTCATTGTCCTCAGAAATACAGCGTCTATCATTTATAAAAATTTAGTGCTGCTCATGGGTACAGTGAAGCCATTTGATAGCACCTTCTGTGCATGTAAAAGAACAGACAAATGTACTCCGTCTCACGTATCTTACACATCAAATCTACTACCTCTGTAATAAATTGAACAAGAAAGCTATGGTTCTCCTGACAAACACAGAAAATCAGTCCATTATTGAGACATTTTGATTATCGATGTGTAAATATCAATAGGTGGCAGAGTAATTTTAGAGAGGTTAGTCTTTGACATAATTATCTTGTAATGTTAAATTTCAAAGACTTTTAAATAAATAGTATTGCTATTTCTTGTTATTCATGGTCCATTTAAAATTTATCAAATATATATATATATATATATATATATATATATATATATAATCCCACAAACACATATAGATAAACTATGTGCTTGAATATTAAATACTGAAAGCCACATGGCAATATTTTTAAATTTTATATTAAAATCTGAAAGCACTAATTGGAAAACATCTAAATTAAAAACCTATATCCTATTTTAATATTACTAATAATATACAGGCTGTTTCTAAACTTTTATTCCATTTAAAATCCAGGCCAACACCTTAATCCAGAATATTTGAAATCAATGAATTTCTAAGATTTAATACCTAACCATATGCTGAGTACTAGTACAGATTCAAGGTGACTGACTCAACAGATAAATAAGCTATTCATCTGTCAAAATATTTTATATTCCATGAAATGAAATAATTATCACGTACCAGTGGAATGCCACTCTAATATAAGCTAAGATTATTCATAATACACATGAAACTTTAATACGTTCCCAGTGGTATATCCAGCCCATATATTTTCTCATTAATAAAAAACTGTTCTAAACAAGCTCTGATCCTTGATAACAACAAGACTTTTTATTTTTCTTGGATTGTATATATTTTAAAATTAATTATTTCTTGTAATTTTGTATCAGCTGTTTGCCTTTGAAGCTTTTCTAGTTTATCTTACCCCAGCTGTTTCAGAGATGGGCTCTGGCCAATGCTTACTTCATTTGTAGACTCTTTGACCCAATACAACATGACCAGGAAGGCCCTCTTTAGAAATAACTCATCTCTTCTCAGCTTCCTGAACAGTAAACTCAACCTTATCAACCACATCAAACTCTCCTTATTCACACAGACACAAAACTGATGTGTAGCTATTAATACTATGCACTTAATTAGGAGAAAACCAATGTTTAAGACTCATTACATTTTATCATTCTGGCAGGCTTGTTGACATCTGACTTCACTCTTTTTAAATGTTCCAAAGGAACTTTATTATTACTGCAGAGAGAGACTCCTTTGGCCTCTTAAGTTCACTGATAACTGGCTAAAACTCACTAAATAGCCAAGTTCTCTAGAGAAACTCGTGAAAGATTATGGAGCACATCAAGGAAACGGATGTCACCCAGCACTAACCTGCTTACAGTCCATGCTAGCACTAGAGCCTCGCTTTTTAACAGACACGGCAAAGTGTTATGGATGAATCTGTTTCAGCTGTGATGAAAAAAATGTTTCAAAATCCATAAAATCACTATGCTTGCCATGCCCACACTTAAAATGCTTTGTAATGTAAATCTTTAATATTGCCACAAATGTCTAGGATGCTTCCCTGAAGACTTCTAATGTGTACATTTGTGAAGAATCTGTCAGATTCTTGAGATTATGCTGGTATTTGAAACCAGGATAATAAAGCAGAGCTCTTGCTTTGAACACTAAACACTTCTCTGTACAGCATTTATAAATTGCAGTTGGGGACTGAATCCATGCTAAACCAAATCTACATGGTCACCTGAACAGAGAAAGAAAATGTATCCTGTTGGGAACACAGGGAACGTTGTAAACTGTGACTGTTGAGAGAGCTGAACTGCTAGCCTGAGAAGCTGATCAGTGTGGCCAAGTTCATATCCTTGTTTGATCTTCCATTTTCTTGCATTATTACACCTGACAGTGTATAAAAGAATTATACAGAATTTTTAAAGAATGTAAGGGCCTTTAGTCAACTAGTTCTTTAAAAAAGGGTCTGTTAACTTCATTTAACAAATTTCATTATTTCTGACTTAATTTTAAAGTGATAATTGGTAAAAATCCATATTCCTTTCATGTTTCTACTACCATGGTACATACTTGAAATTACATTTCCAAAAAATGGCACTATAAATATAAATGAGCTATATATAATTCAATCATATTTTCCCCTTTGAAGCAAAGTCCTAATATAAAATTACTTTCCTGAAGAAAAACCTAATGCCCAACTTTTTATAGAAAATGAACATAAATGTTAAATTTGTTATTAACTATAGTTCAATATAGTAATACAAATAAGTATACTCTTTATAGCGGCCATTTGGGATGTTTCCAAATATTCTCTGGTTAATTCTCCTTGACTGTATTAAGATTGTACTTCCCTACCCCTGGGAAGGCAGTGACTTGATTTGGCCAATGAAATGTGAGTAAAAGTGACCAAAAGTCACTTGCAGTTGGGAGCTTTAAAAGCCAGTGTATAGACAGCCCGCGGGCCGGATCCAGCCCGTTTGAAATGGATAAAACTAAAAAACAAAAAGACCGTACCCTTTTATGTAATGATGTTTACTTTGAATTTATATTAGTTCACACAAACACTCCATCCATGCTTTTGTTCCGGCCCTCCGGTCCAGTTTAAGAACCCATTGTGGCCCTCGAGTCAAAAAGTTTGCCCACCCCTGGTATAGACAGTAGTGTGTAAAGACTTGGGGGGTTTGGGGGCTGGGTATGTGTGGGATTTGGAAATGACAAATTAATGAAAAAACAAAATAGAAACAGATTTATAGAACTGGTGGTTGACGGAGGGGAGAGGGCGTTGGGGGATGGGTGAGAGTGGTAAAAGGACTAAGAAACATAATAGGGGAAAATAAGGACAGTCATCTTAGATCATAAAATGAAAGGCTTGTATTGAATATAGAAGACAGAGGGTTCTGGGTTCCTGATACTGTCAAGCTGCCAGACCACCCTGACCACTTGCCCAGGCTTACGAGAGAAGATAAATACTTCTATTTTAATGCTCAGTGCATTTTTATCTTCTCTGTTGCCTTAGAAAAACCTGTAACCTATCTAATAAAGTTCCATCTAACACTTTCCTCAAATAAAATTCAGGGGCTCTTGACAACATATTTAATTTACCCAACACCCTTTTTCTGAAGAGTTCAATTCACTCTCCACTATTTTTCATCATCATCTCTGATGTAATATAGTAACAATGCTTTACATTTGGCTCAGACCCCAGGTCCCATGACCAAGCTGCTCACATCAGGCTGCTTTCTGCCCTGGAAAATAACATCTGGTTCTGTTTCACTACTGCGAGGCAAGCTAAATTTCCAGTTTTCAAAAACCAAGAACGAGATGATTTTAACCCATTTTTCAGACAAATTTGTTTTCATTCATAAGTCCTTTCAAAAAAAAATAGACTTAATATGTAGGAAAAGTGATTTAATAGATAGCAACTTGGGCTTTTCCCTAAAGTTATCTTATGATACAAAATGGTTAACATCCTTCTGTTGTACACAACTCACCCATAATAAATGCTTCCTCATGTAATAAAAATAGGTGCAGATATCTATGGAGTACTTTCACCTCTTTGGAAAGAAAAGCACTACAGAACATAAACATTCTGTGGCTCTCTAGTTTCCCTTGGCTCTCCATTTCTCCATATAAAAGGGGGTAATTATACCTGCCACAAACTATTTCATGCTTATGGTATGAAGATAAATGAGATAACCTATATAAGAAAGCATTTTGTGCTCTTAGGAAAGAATAAATGCTCCTAAACCCAAGATGGTATAATTCTTTATAATGTTTTCCAGGGACGCTCTGAACAGCTCCAGAGAGGTCGTTACCCACAACAAACTTTTGGCACTAAAGGAACCACCTTTCTAAAAAAAATTCATCCCTTGCACCTGACAACACTTTTCCATTAATTGGGGGTAAGTCCAGATGCTGTTCTGTTTGGTCATCTCCAGTGCTCTAAAAGGATCCAGATTTCTCACTTCAATTTCTTGCACCAATGAAATGAACAAAAAGCCCTCTAAATCACAGGGGTTTCAGTTGACAGGTTAACAGTGAGACGCATTTCAATCAACTTCAAATGCAAAGCAGATTTGGCAAGAACCAGGGAAGGGATAAGTGGGAAAAGGAAAGGCCCAGTGGCAGTCTGACAACTCCCTCATGTCTACTGTCTGCTGCAATACATCAGAGACCCCCAAGGACCCAGCCAATCAGCTGAACTTGGCCTCAAACTCAACCAAATGGGGTTCTTTTCGTTGCTGTCCCTTCGTTGTGTGCAGAAGTCTCTTTAGATACCTAATTTATGCAGAGGATTTAGAAGTAAAATGGATTGCAAACAAAAAAGCCGGAATTTTATCAATCCAACCCATAATTTACATCCCTTAACTTGATAGCCAACACATGAGTGACCCTAGTTAACCTCCAGTTTACCCTCCTGCTGGGGTTAACACATTTGTGTGTGCCCCATGCTGTTTTAGGAAGTTGCCAAACAAAGAAATCAGCAATGAGTATGCCAGCTGCCTTTGGACCTCACTGTGTGTATATGTGATACAGCTGAGTCGAGGCATCTCCTGTCAGATCATCAATTAGGTCTGGGGGTAGAGGGAGAAACTCTGGCGTCTTGGCAGTCTTCCTGAAGCAGTTACAGTGATGTAAGGTAATATCAGAGTCTGAGGAATTGGGAGGGCATCTTTTGCGGCCCTCATCACAATTCTATTTGTACTCCTGAAGGGTTGTCCCTAGGCTTCTATCACTGACAACACACTTAGGGCAAAGCTCAGGGTTTGAATGTCACTTTTCACTGAAATTTCTCAAAATGCTAATTTCCTATTGCATTGTTTTTCCTTAAACAAATGTTAGTGAGAAAACAGCAACTTATCTGTTTAGATAATGTGGTCTTCAATTTAATAGGCTAACTATTGTTTTGAAATAAGCACTAAACATTGTCCCATAATTCGACATTTGTCCTAATTTTATTCACAGTGAGTTAGTGATTGCTAGCAATAGCTGCTGTCGCTCACTAAAGAATATTCAGGATATTTAAAAAGTTAGAAACAACAGAAGTGAATATTTAATTTACAATTTACCCAAATAGACATGTACAGATTTTTCAGATCAGTCGTAACTACACAGTGCTACCAATAACAACAGCAGAGCATGCTCTATTAACAAGTTGCTTCTCTGTTTTTTCTTTTCTTTTAAATTTATCTTTATTGTTGCAAGTATTATACATGTCCCCCTTTCTTCCTCATTGACCTCCTCCATACTGCACCCATTCTCCCCCCTACCAGGCCTTTACAACACTATTGTCTATGTCCATGGGTTATGCATATATGCATATAACTTCTTTGGTTAATCTCTCCCAATCCACCCACCCAACCACCTCCTAAAGAATTGCTTTTCAGTGCGACACCAGTTGCTAAGACATTCTTAAACTCCTTTCAAAACCATTAAAAGTCCTTGCTAGTTCTAAAGCAGGCCCACTATAATCACCACTTTTCCCAGTGATCATAAACTGGATGTCTTGCAGCTTAAAAGAACCCTATACAAAGAGTTACACATGTACGTCCCTTCTGTGTGCCCTCAGCAAATCACAGTATAACATGCAATCATATGAAAATCATACCATTGGAAGAGCTAAAATACAACAACTCTGAAGTGAACTTTTCATTTTATCTACAATGTATCGGTCCAGACAAAACTGCTTTGACTGGAGAAATGAGTTCTACCCGCTCTTATTAGCTAGCTCCTATGCTTCTGAACTCGGGCAACCCACTATGCCAAAAATAATGAAATAATTTAGCACACAGTGTTCTTTTGGTCTACGTGCATTCATTCAACAAACATATACTAAGGCATTTCTTTTAAGCAGGCACTGTCCCACACCTTGAGTTGCAGACTTCATCTCTACCCAGCAGAACTTGCAGACAAAAATTTTTTTTCCAAGAAAGAAAATATTAGTCAATAAAAAATTACATTTTTAGATCTCATTCATGAAGTTTAAAAACATGATTTTTCTCAAAAGGTAATTAGTATAGTGACCTGGCGAACTAAAAGAAATTTCAATACTTTGTTTTATAAAAAGACGAGTAATTTTACTGAAGATAAATATAAAGAATCATATCAGGAAGGAAAGTAATAACTCAAATGTTTTTGTTTGCATTTTGAAGAGAAGGAGGCACACGTACACATGAGTCTGCATAGCTTTCCTTCATCATACTGCACTGGATTTCCTTAACACAAAGCTACAGGCGTGACAGGACCATCTCACATGGAATACAAGGTGCCCTACGCACCTCTCCATCTTCTATTCTCATTTGTGCACATAAATACAAGCCAGACTATTTCTTACACTTATCTACCTCCTTTCCTAGCAGTGTCCTGAGAAAACAGGTGGTATAAAGTAAACAGTAGTTAACTGAGTGAAATATTTTATGATTGCACTGTTGCTTATATTCAGTCAATATACCTTGCATTTTTTATGCTAAAGTACATTAAATAGAGGCATCATTTTCTGAAATACTCTTCCACTGGATATCTATTGTGAAAGCCAAATGAGTTTTTATTAATATTTTCAAGTAAATTCAACAGCCTCAGAGAGTTCTATGCAACAAAAAATTGGCCAGAAAACAATGGGTGTGTACTGCTCCATGCATATTCAGAATAAACTAGTATCTATTTCTGTTTCCAAAAGCAGGTGAAGCTAATCACTTAACAATAGTGAATGGCAAAGACTTTATTTTTATTATACCAAACAGCTGATAGGAGATTATGCCAGAAAAAAAAGAAAGGTCCTGATATGTTCATATTTGACTGGATAACCCAGTGAACTCATGCAGGGATAAGAAGCTCATCCAAATCGATAAGAGTAATCTACTCAATAAAAATAAAGGCAAATTAAAATGTAAAATAAAACAGAAACGGTTAACTGATAAGCTTTACTTCTTTCCAGGTATGTGGCAGTAAATTTCAAGTATTTGGGAAAAATACTTCATTTACAAATCCATAAAATAGAATAGAAATATTGTCAGTAATAATGTTAGTACATTTCCTTTGCTTTCTTTCAACAATCTTTGGTAAATAAAACACAATTATTATCTTTGCAATACAAACTAAGAGCATTTCAATTTAATGTACCTATATCTCTGGAAAGATTACATGATGTTCCCACTCTTTATGAAAACATCACTTTAAGAGCTAAAAGGCTCTTAATAGTATAATCATAAAAAAACGAAAGTCACATAATGTGCTTGTTAGAAAACTCAATTTCTTATTGAATAGTTATGTTTTACATTGAAATTTTCACAATTTTAATAAAAAGGTATGCAGTCTGAGTATCTCTATACTTTCCACTAAGGTGTTTTCATTTGCTTACAATTGTTTAATTCACTCTATTCCAAAAGAGATCACAGTCTAACCATGTTCAAAATAGTAGCTCTCTCTTTTAGGTTTCTGCTCAGCCTACAAAACACTGCATCATGTACTCTAGCCACAAGATACTTTGGAGGACAAGCAAGTTGAAACAGCATAATTCAACAGGGAAAACCGCAATATGACTTCATTTTGTCTTCCACTATCCCTTTAGAATTCATACAATGGGAAAAGTTCTTCCTCTGCCCTGCATGGAAACACAGACAATCATGACCTCTTTGATGACTCAAGTAATAAAATGCCTATATTTTCTTTAAGTTGAAAAATATCTCCACCTGATACCTAGAGAGTCAGTCCCACGTTATAAGCAGGGCTGCCAACATCACTCCATATCCCAGCTATTTCACCTATCCGAGACCAAGCCTACCACCTGAGAAGGGGACAAATGGAACTTTTCTCTTTCCAGATCACCTCCTATTCTACTTTCTAGCTGCTCATTCTGACCCCTTGAGGATAGTGGTTTGAGATGGAGATGGGTGACGAAAACTGTGGAGAAAAAAGAGATATGGGTAGCAGAATATTATTTAATTAGCACTGTCATAAGGTGGCTTTATGGCTCATCTATAAACCTGGAAGATGTTTTAAAGCTCTTTTGCAGGTTGCTTATGGGTGCTTTTGGAGACACTCCCTTTGCTGGGGGGAGTGGGGGTCCTAATCCTGCCAAATATATTTCTAATCTGACTGTTTTACCTCTTGCCAAGCCCTGAGAAACCCAAGAATCCAACTGAAGCATCTACCTGCTATGGTCTGTTTAACATCCCAGGCAACCATATTGAATAATACCAAATGTTATTTCACAATGGCACGCAATCTGACCTGAGGAATGCTATAGTAAAAAGAATATGGGATTTCATAGCCCAACAACCTTCATTTGAATTCCAGTCCCTTTACATCCTGATTGTCCTTAAAGAGATTAACCTGTCCGAGGCTGTTTTGTTGTCTATAAAGTAATACATAAATTTTAATGTTTTTAATAAGAATTCTCTAGATATGACTCACAGGAAGGCATTAATAATCGGAAGACCTATTTAGAGAATAAGAATGGCTTTCTGGTTATCAGTTGCTGCATAACAAACCACCTATAAACTTAGTAACTTAAAATAATAACATGAGCCCTAACCAGTCTGGCTCAGTGGATAGTGCATCAGCCTGTGGACTCAAGCGTCCCAGGTTCGATTCTGGTCAAGGGCATGTACCTTAGTTGCAGGCACATCCCCACTGGGGAGTGTGCAAGAGGCAGCTGATCCTTGTTTCTCTCTCATCGATGTTTCTAACTCTCTATCTCTCTCCCTTCCTCTCTGTAAAAAATCAATAAAATATATTTAAATAATAATAATAATAACATGATATTCTATCATGGTCTGGAGGCTCAGCTGGGTGATTCTCTTATGCAGTAACAAATGATGGCTTGGACTACAGTCATTTGAAGGCTTGACTGGACTAGATATCAAAGGTGGCTCACTCACTGTCTGGCAGCTAATGCTGTCTATCAGCTGAGTGTTCAGGTGGGCTGGAACTGGAGCACCAACACACAGACTCTCTACATGGATTGGCTTTCCCACAGCATGGAGGCTGAGTTTCAGAAGGGAGTATTCCAAGAACCAATATTCTAAACGGCCTAACGATGGCTGCAGCCTTCATAGAATCTCACCTCAGAAGTCCCACAACATCACTCTGCCACATTCTGTTGATCAAGGCTAGCCCGGATTAAAGGTGGGAGAGAGTGATTAGACTCCACTTTCTGAAATGAAGATCAGAATGCTCACAATGGGGAGAAGGAACTGTTTGTAGACTATCTGCCCAATGAATAGAGAGGGGGGGGGGGGGAGTAAGAAACTTAAAAAGGAGGAAAAACCAGTACTCTAGACCTCCCTACAATGAGGTGCACAGACCCAGGCACATGAGGATAAAAAAAAAAAAAAACTCCTTAAAGTAAAAGGCCTGTACTCAGAAAACTACAAAACATTGAAAAAAGAGTAAAGGAAGACATAAATAAATGAAAGAATATACTGTGTACATGGATTGGTAGAAACAACATCATTAAAATGTCCATAACTACCCAAAGCAATCAATAGATTCAATGCAATCCCCATTAAAATACCAAGGGCATACTTCAAAGACCTAGAACGAACTCTCCGAAAATTCATATGGAATAAAAAAAGACCCCAAATAGCCGCAGCAATCCTCAGAAAGAAGAACAAAGTTGAAGGGATACAATACCAGATATCAAGATGTATTACAAAGCCACTGTTCTCAAAACTGCCTGGTACTGGCACAAGAACAGACATATAGACCAATGGAAGAGAACAGAGAACCCGGAAATTGACCCAAGCTATTATGCTCAATTAGTATTTGACAAAGGAGGCAAGAGCATACAATGGAGTCAAGACAGTCTCTTCAATAAATGGTTTTGGGAAAATTGGACAGATATATGTAAAGAAAAATGAAACTAGACCACCAATTTACACCATACACAAAAATAAACTCAAAATGGATAAAGGACTTAAATGTAAGATGGGAAACCATAAAAATCTTAGAAGAATCCATAGGCAGCAACATATCAGACATATGTTGTAGCATTATCTTCACCAATACAGCTGCTAGGACAATGGAAACTAAGGAAAAAATAAATAAATGAGACTACATCAAAATAAAAAGTTTCTGCACAGCAAAAGAAACCATCAACAAACAACAAGAAAACCCACTGCATGGGAGACATATTTGCCAATGTTATATGATAATGGTTTAATCTCCAAAATTTATAGGGAACTCATACAACTCAACAAAGGCAAGATAAACAATCCAATCAAAAAATGGACAAAGAGCCCTGACCAGTTTGGCTCAGTGGATAGAGCGTTGGCCTGCGGACTGAAGGGTCCCAGGTTCGATTCCAGTCAAGGGCATGTACATTGGTTGCAGGCACAACCCCAGTAGGGGGTGTGCAGGAGGCAGCTGTTCAATGTTTCTCTCTCATTGATGTTTCTAACTCTCTATCCCTCTCCCTTCCTCTCTGTAAAAAATCAATAATTAATATATATATATATTTTAAAAAAAAAAAAAGGACAAAGAATCTAAATAGACACTTTTAGAAAGAAGACATACAGAAGGACAAGAGACATAGGAAAACATGCTCAAAGTCACTAATCATCTGAGACATGCAAATCAAATGATAATGAAGTACCATCTCACACCTGTCAGAATGGCTATCATCAACACATCAACAAATGACAAGTACTGGCAAGGATGTGGAGAAAAGGGAACCCTCGTGCACTGCTGGTGGGAATGCAGACTGGTATAGCCACTGTGGAAAACAGTATGGAGTTTCCTCAAAAAATTAAAAATGCACTCCCATTTGACCCAGTAATCCCAATTCTAGGAATATATCACAAGAAATCAGAAACACCAATCAGAAAGAACATATGCACCCCTATGTCCATAGCAGCACAATTTACAATAGCTAAGATTTGTAAACAGCCTAAGTGCCCATCAGCAGATGAGTGGATTAGAAAACTGTGGTACATCTACACAACAGAATACTATGCTGCTATAAAAAAGAAGGAATTCTTACCATTTGCAACAGCATGGATGGAACTAGAGAGCATTATGCTAAGCAAAATAAGCCAGTCAGAGAAAGATAAATATCACATGATCTCACTCATTTGTGGAATGTAATGAACAACATAAACTGATGATCAAAAATAGATCTGGAGACATAGAAGCATCAAACAGACTGTCCAGCCTCAGAGGGAATGCAGGGGAGAGGGAGTGGTAAAAGATCAACCAAAGGACTTGTATGCATGCATATTAGCATAACCCATGGACACAGACAGTAGAGGGGTGAGGGCATGTGCTGGGGGGTGGGAATGGCCTGGGAGAGGTCAATGGGGGAGGGGGGGAAGGAGACATATGTAATACTTTAAACAATAAAGAATTTAAATTAATATTCATATATATATATATGATAATATGCAAATTGGTCAGGATGCTGTCACGTAACGACCAATCAGCAGGCTGCGTCCCCACCCCCTGCACCGGCCTGGAGACATGAGGCTCGTGACCCCAACCCTGGCAATGGGCCCTGAGACATGAGGCTGGCGTCCTGCCCCCCTGCACCGGCCTGGTGGTCCGCAGGCGCACGGAGAGGGCCCTCCACCACGGGCCCAACTGGGGGTGCGGGGTCATGCCGGGGTCTCTGTGTGCCTGCGCCAGGGGTCCACAGGCCTCCACCATGGCCCAGCTCAGGGGTCTGCAGGCCTCCCCCAGCTCTGGCCTACCTCTTTGGAGTAATCCATCGAGGAGCCCTGAATGGGTGGGCAGGGCCTACCTCTTTGGGGTGATGGATCTTGGGGCTTCCACACTGTGACATGGCACAGGCCATGCTGGGGGCCCCCCATTCCAAGTGCACAAATTTCGTGCCACAGGCCACTAGTATATATATAAAGCTCCTTAATTTTTTATCTTTTACTTTTTTAATTTCTATTTTTTATAAAGTAAATAAAATATCTGTCCTCTGCATAGATGGTGCATGCTCAAAAAATTTCTTTAACAGACATACAGGCAAGGAATAATCTGTCCCCTGCTGCAGGAATGATACAGTATGAGAATTATTGATATGTCTCTACTTAACATTCTTCCCCATGTAAATGAAAGGAATAATTTTTTTTTACAAATAACAATATAAATGCATAATCAAAAACCTTTTGAGACCACTGACAAAAGGTGGCATGCTTCTGCCCAAAAGTGGTGATGACTTCAAGCTTACTACAGGGAATATGTGCTGGTATGTACCTGGAAACGGAAAAAATACTACAAAAAAATACTGGATTTCTAGCCTGCTATCTATCACATCATGGTATCTGTTCACTTCATTCTATTGTTTTGGGGTGTGACTGACAGATTCTAATCTAAGCTTACTTAAGCACCCAAGGGCCTGTATTTTCACTGAGACAATGATAGTCTTCTCTACTCACTCTACTCACTACAAGAAATGTTTATGGTAGATTACTGACCACTGCAAACTATTTGACCTATCTCCCATTAGGAGGTGAGGCCTATGTTCCCTCCCTTTATATCTGAGCGGGCTCTGTGACTAACTGACCAATACAATATGGCACAAGAGATATTGAGCCAATTTCCAGACCCATGCCTGGAGTTGCAATTTCTTATCTTCTGGAATACTCAGTCTTGGCATCTGGCTACCATGCTGCTGAGTAAGTCCAAACAGCCCAAGGAGAGGCCCTTGTGGAAAGGAATTGAGAACCGTGATCAACAGCGCAGTTTAATTCCCAGCCAACCAACAGTCAGCACCAACTGGCCAACCATGTGAGCGAGTCACCTTAGAAATAGATCATGAAGCCCTAGCTGAGCTATCCCAGCTGACTCCACATGGAACAAAAACAAGCTCGGTCCAAATTGCAGATTTGTGAGCAAATTAAATTATTGTTACTATTTTGGGGGTGGCTTATTATACAAAACTGTATCACCAGAATGTCCTAACCTTAACTGTCCAAATTGTAAACTTGCTTTACTACTGCCTTTGTTCCCCCAATAAATTAAAGATAATAAGTTTCATCTAACATGAAAGCCCACCATCTTACTTTATGACAAGAAATGCAACAGAATTCTGCTATGACATTTTATCACACAAGTAAGAAAAATAATATCCTCTATACAATAACTTCCATCCCTATAAGTGGCCCTACTGACACACATCAGAAGCTGGTTCCTGCCTGGCAGGCATGGCTCAGTGGTTGAGCATTGACCTATGAACCAGGAGGTCATGGTTCAATTCCCAGTCAGGGCACATGCCCAGGTTGCAGGATCAATCTCCAATGTAGGGCATGCAGGAGGCAGCCAATCAATGATTCTCTCTCATCACTGATGTTTCTATCTTTCTCTTCCTTTCTCTCTGAAATCAACAATATATATATGTATATGTATGTGTATAAATATATATATGTATATGTGTGTGTGTGTGTGTATATCTACACTAATAAAAGAGAAACATGCAAATTGGTGTCACTCCGCTACCTTTCCCATTGGCTAATCAGGGTGATATGCAAATTAACTGCCAGCCAAGATGGTGACCGGCAGCCAGGCAGCTTGAAGCGAACATGAGGCTTGCTTGCTTCAGTGACGGAGGACTCCAACGTTCCCCACCTGCTGCTGCCGGCCTCTGAGCTTGCAGTTTGAAACATTGTTACAAATATAGAAGCTAAACAAAACCCCAGAAACCTGCTTTCAGCCAGCTGGGATCTCAGAGCTGGAGTTGAAACAGTGTTTCGATTATAGAACCCAAACAAACCAGATACCTGCTTTCAGCAGCCGAGGCCTCAGAGCTGGAGCCAAGCCTCAGAGCTAAAGCAGGCCCAGAATAAAAAAAAAGAAAAGAAAAAGAGGAGCGGTTGGGAGCTTCAGTCACACGCCAGCCTGAAAACAGCCCTCAGCCCCTCACCCAGTCTGGCCAGGCACCCCAGTGGGGACCCCCACCCTGAAAGGAGTGTGACCAACTACAAACAGCCATCAGCCCCTCACCCAGGCTGGCCAGGCACCCAAGCGGGACCCCCACCCTGATCCTGGACACCCTTCAGGGCAAACCAGCCAGCCCCCACCCGTGCACCAGGCCTCTATCCTATATAGTAAAAGGGTAATATGCCTCCCAGCACTGGGATCAGCGGAGCCGCGAGGCCTCCCAGCACCGGGATCAGCGTGACAGGGGGCAGCACCCAAACCCCCTGATCGCCCTGCGGCTCTGTGTGTGACAGGGGGTGGGGCCACAACCTCCCTATCCGCCCTGCTCTGTTCATGACAGGGGAAGGCACCCCAACCCCCTGATGAACCCTGCTCTGTGCCGGATAGGGGGGAGCTCCCCAACCCCCTGATCACCCTGCGGCTCTGTGTGTGACAGGGTGCAGCGCCCCAACCCCCTGATCGGCCCTGCTCTGTGTGTGACAGGGTACAGCGCCCCAACCCCCCCGCCCACGGGCCCTGCTCTGTGTGTGATGGGGTAGAGCCATAACCTCCCCATCGGCCCTGCTCTGTGTGTGACAGGGGGCGGTGCCCCAACTCCCCTATCGGCCCTACTCTGTGAGTGACAGGGGGGAGCTCCTCAACCCCTGATCAGCCCTGCTCTGTGCGTGACAGGGGGGAGCTCCCCAACCCCCCTGATGGGCCCTGCTCTGTGAGTGACAGGGCGCAGCGCCCCAACCCCCTGATTGTCCTGCTCTGTGCGTGACAGGGGGTGGTGCCCCAACCCCCCAGTCGACCCTACCCTGAGCGTGACTAGGGGTGGCATCGCAACCTCCCAATCCACCCTGCTCTGTGCATGACAGGGGCGGCGCCCCAACTCCCCAATCAGCCCTGCTCTGAGCCCGACCAGGGGCTGCACCTAGGGATTGGTCCTGCCCTCTGCCACCCGGAAGCAGGCCTAAGCCAGCAGGTCGTTATCTCCCGAGGGGTCCCAGACTGCGAGAGGGCACAGGCTGGGCTGAGGGGGGACTCCCCCCCCCCACCCCCCACCCCCCGTGCACAAATTTTTGTGTACCTCTAGTATATATTATTAAAAGTTGGTTCCAATAGTAATGATAGATTAGACTCAATGAATGGCTAATGATAGATTAGCCATCCTCACCTTTTTGCCTGGATTTTTTCTTTGTAATCAATGACATATTGGTGAGATTACTGGTCTATGATTAAAGGGACAGTGTGTTGTTATGAAAGAGAATAAAACTTCAGACTCACAGGGACCAAATCTGTTTCTGTGGGACTCATGACTGGTCCATTTTAATCAAACTAATCCCAAGCCAAAAACAGTAAAGTACAGTAACAGCAAAATATATTGAAATTTTCATCATATCAATTGGGCTGTTTCATACAATAGCATTAAAATTAGACTCTATTGTCGTGAATAAAAAACCTCTAGAAGGAATATAGATACTACTAGAGGCCCAGTGCACGAAAATTCATGAACTTCAGGGTGGGGTGTCCCTCAGCCCAGCCTGCACCCTCCCCAGGGGATTGGGCCTAAGCTGGCAGTTAGACATCCCTCTGGCAGCACAAGAGCCCTCAAGGGATGTCCGACTGCAACTTAGGCCCGCTCCCTGGGGGAATCAGGCCTAAGCTGCAGTCAGACATCCTTAGCGCTGCTGAGGAGGCAAGAGAGGCTCCCGCCACTGCTGCTGCACTCTCAGCCATCAGCCTGGCTTGTGGCTTAGCAGAGCTACCCTGTGGCACTCACTGACCACCAGGGGACAGCTCCTGCATTGAGCGTCTGCCCCCTGATGGTCAGTGCACATCATAATAGCAAACGGTTGTTCCTGCTTGTTCCACCATTAGGGTCAATATGCATATTACCCTTTTATTATATAGGATTATTCTCTGACTTTATAAGTAATATTTCATATACATAGTCCATAGTAAACACAGAGTGTCCATGAAATCAATCCACACTCTTTGTGTATAAGTCCAGTAAGACTAAGAAAAAGTTGTAGATTATCAACTTTACTAGAAAAACTAACAAACAGTAGTTTTATAATTATTAAAATGTATATATTTTATTTCCTAACAACAAGATTTTGACAGTCTCAGCTTGAATATAAAAAAGTCTGTAAAACAGGTTACACGTTGGAAAAGGGCCAAGTAGAGGGGAAAAAGTATCAACATGAGATAAAACACACCACAAAAGGGAAGCAAGGATGCATCTGTCCTTGGTGTTAGTAAACCTGGACAGCATCAGAACTGGTCATAGTTTGTCTATCAAAATTGCCAAATAGAAACCTTACTAAGTGCTTAGCGAATGCCAAGGCTACCCTCACTCCTAACATGGCTGCCATAGCACTGGTGAAAAAGATCTTGTTTAATCTGGTTTTCAGACTAGTAACAGATGCATTCCATAATTTTTGTTTTAACATGATATACAAGAAAACCTAAATGTACAATCTGCCTGTGTGTCTGGAGATATTTTTTCCTTAGCTTGATGCATTGCCTTTTGATGAACATTTTAGCTCAGCAAATTTTATTTCTGTACACTAAGGAATTTTATAGTTCTAAAAGAGCTTTTAAATCCTTTGGCAGAGATTCATTCATCTTAGTAAAACAATAGCTGGCAGATATACACAGTCTACAGGAAGTCAGGGTAACAACTTCGGTCATTTTTTAGGTGAGCTATTCAGCAAACTTTGATTTGTTCTCCACAAATTGAAGATTTGTTTTCTTAAATGAAAGTACATGATTTCTTCTTATTCTATATTCTAAAAGTCAATAAACAAATCATCAAATAAAATATGGTTTATACCAACTTTCATAATTCACATCTGGACTGTATAGCTCACAATAATATTTCCCACCATAATATTTCTGTAAAAATAATCCTAAAACATATTAAACCAATGAAAACAATATCATTTCATCAACACTCATACTAAAAAATTTTCTTAGCTCCCTATAATTCTGGTACATGATCTTTAGTCAATTAGCTATGAGTATTTAGAAAATGTCTTTTAAACAACTAAAGAAATAATGTTTAATTCATTTGCTTAGAGATCAGCAGGAAAGTAAAGTCATATTCAAATGGACTCTTCCCCATATGCCAATCAGCTACTGGTTATGCAAGAATGGTTTCTGCATTATATTAAAATTTTGAGAGAAGTCCTGTTATATATAGGTCCATGAAGACAGAAAAGCTGCCTTTTTCTTGCTTACTATTTACATCCCCTACATCTAGCAAAGTTCTTGACACATGGAATACACTTAGCATGTATTAGTTAAATGACTACATCAGGAGATCCTCCTCAAAACCATCTTTTCTACCTTCTAAAATCAAATCTATATTTGTACCACTTCTCTGACTTAAGGAATTATTTCTAGAAAGATATCTTTAATATATTACATGAATGAGTCAGCACATTGGATCACTGATAAGCAACAGGTGTAGAGGTATTTATTTGGCAGCACTGAGAGCTAGCACTGACCATCCTGGCTAAAATGTAGCTCCCACACACATGTCATTCCTACCTACCCCCATCTCTTTATCCTCTTTCTATGCTTTATCTTTGTAACAGCCCTTATCAAAGATATTTTATGTAGTTAATGTCTTGATTGCCTATCAACTCCTAATGGGATATAAGTGCATGAGGGAAGATGTTTTATTTCATTCTACCCTGTACTCCCAAGGTCTACAACAGTACTTGGCAAACAGTGGTTTTTGATGAATGGATGGGTGGGTGCATGGATGCATGGATGGATAAATGAATGGACAGAACAACAAGATCCAAAGATCGCAGAAAATAAGAAACTAATTGGGCCACCATAGAAGAGCTTAGGAAATTAAAGATAATGCATGGGCGTTATGGGTTGAATTGTTTCCCCAAAACACAAATGTTCAAGTCCTACTCACTGGTACCTGTGAATGTGTCCTTATTTGGAAATGGGGTACTTGAAATATAATCAAGTTAAGATGGGGTTATACTGTAGTACAGTGAGCCCGAATCCAGTATGGCTGTTGTCTTTATAAAAAGAAGAGACACAGACATACAGATAGGGAAAACAGCCATGTAAAGACAAAGGCAGAGATTGGACTTCTACTGCCACAAGCAAGAACACCTGGGGCTAAAAGCTGGAAGAGGAAAGGAAGGACCCTACCCTTGGGACTTCAAAGGTTGAATGGTACTGCCAACATCTTGATTTCCTACTTCTAGACTCAAGATCAGTGAGAGAATAAATTTCTGCTGTTTTCAAGCAGTTTGTGGTATTTTGTTAAAACAGCCCTAAAAAACTAATACAACTGGACATATTAAGGGAAGAAATGGGTCTCAAAAAAAAAAAAAAAAGTAGAAAATACTAAAGACAAACTTTGCATACCAAAAAAATTCACCTTTGTATTTAACCAAAGATGGTTGTAAACGAACTAATAAAATATTTACTAGGAGTTTTAAAAAGGAAATTCTAAGAGTAAAAGGGTAGATTGTTCTTTTTTAAAATTATTTTTCTTGGTTTATTAAATTAATCTCTCTTAGAAAAAAATCTTTCACTACAAATGTTTGCTTAACAAAAGCTTTATTTTGGATTCCTAAGATCTTTAAAAAAAAATAGAGATTTATATCAATAGCCTAATATTTTACCTCAGATGACAAAAGGTAACTTTTCAGATTTCATAATCTAATTTTTATTACTTTCATTATTATTCTATTCATTTCACTATTTTGCTGTTATAACTTTTCAAAGAATAGATCTCTAACTCAGAGATATTTTATAATTCATTAAAATTATTTTCAAATAATTTAAAAGTTTTCCCAGCATAATATATTCCAATGTTTTTCAAACTACTTAGTCTGAAAAAAATAGTTGGTCCCTTCTTTCAATTTAAAAAATAAAAAGCTATTGAATATCAACTGTAACTGAAAACAAATTTTTTAATTAAAAATTTTGAAAAGGTAAAATGTACCCTCCTTAAACAGAAAAATCGGGAGGTAATTAACTTTATTAAAGATTATTCACTTTATAAGGATCATCTCTGAGTGGTAAACTCCACTAATGTATTTAAAATTATTCTATTTACATCCTTTGCCCATTTTTTGATTGGATTGTTTATCTTCCTTTTGTTAAGTTGTATGAGTTCCCTATAAATTTTGGAGATTAGGCCCTTATCAGATATGACATTGGCAAATATGTTTTCCCACACAGTGGGTTTTCTCGTTGTTTTGTTGATGGTTAACTTTAATTTTCAATTCCCAGGACTATTACTATTTTATGTAGTGAAGTTGAAACATGAACTGGACACATGTTCAAGCCAGTCCTTTAGCTATTATCAGACCCATTATGCAGATGGAAGAGATCATTGACATGAGCTCATGAAGAGAAAATCAACTGCAATGAGATACTATAAACCAGGTTTCTGGGCCAGTTTAGTTCTAGCTAATGAGGTTCTTGAGTATACTTTTATCATCAGCTTCTTTAAATCCATTGAGAGCATTTGTTGAAATGAATTTTAATCAGTTAAATAAACTTCAATAAAATCTAATAGCTCCAAGATATTGCTAAGGAAGCAGGCAGGGGAGTATAAAATCTCATTTTATGTAGATTTTTCACTGATGTCTCAATAAGAAGAAAATTAAGTTTCTTTCACATTTCATTTTTATTTTCTTTAAGTCCACCCTTAATCTGAATACCCGGTGGAAACTTTGCCAATAGCATTAGCATGCCATAATGTGAAAGTGTTAAATTAGAGGTTGTAATTGATATTTTGATTTTCATAAACCTAACACACAGAGTGAGGGAGAGCTGGGAGACTGCAGCGGTGACATTAACATTTTGGCAAGTGAGTCAATCAAACAGATGTGGCTTGTTTTATAGCCTGTGCAGAACTTAGATAAGACAATGTCTCATAAAAATAAAATTCTGGGAATAACTGTAAATCTGTAATTCAAGTGTATTGGGGTTTACAGAAAGGGCAATGGAGGAATTTATGTGAGTTTTACTTCTCTTTTGGAAATACAGTTGATTTTTAAGTGAATTGTCCTATGAAACCTATGAAAGTTGTCCTGATTGCTCTCAAATTTTTTTAAATATTAGAATTCTTCTATATGTATCTTTAGTTATACAATATTTGCCTTTGTGTCTACTAAAAACACCTGTTGGTTTTTATCTTAATGGTAGTATAGCTTAGGCATTTATTGTTAGTTGGAGGGGATTGTTTATTCTTTTTTGTTTGTTTTTTACAAAATCAACATCTCAATTATCTAACCCTGTACAAGCAAATATTTTACCCTTGTATGTTAATTCTTCAATTATAAAGCTTGGGACTTTTAGAGTGAGGATAGGATACAATCTATGTAAGTGAGATATTAGTCAAAAAAAACAAGAGTACACTAGATGGAAAGGTTACAGGTAAAGAAAAAAGAATTGAGGTATTCAAGCTAATAAAAACTACACTGTCTCATATGAATATGATAGTTTTTGGAAATTTTAAGTTAGTTAACCACATATGAATTAAAGAGACTGGATATATAATAAATTTTTAATTCAAATTCTTCTTTTTTGTAGCCACAAACTACTTTCATTCAAATTAATATTTTTCCTCTGAATGTACTATAATAAGTTATTAATATCTTAATAGAAGGTTAATTGAACAATATAATGCAAGGAGGACAAAGGTTATGTGACTTAAGGAAGTAAAAAAATTGGTTTCAGCTAAGACATAAACTTGGTATAGTAATAACAAAGAATCTGCCAAGTATAATGATTTATCAACTGAATGAAAAGACACTTTATTATAAAATGTCTTTTTTTTAAATCACACTCATTTTTCCATTCAACTGGAACAAATTTATTGAAGTCTAGATTTTTCAAAGAAAATGGTACTTATATATTTATAGTCAACTGATTTTTGACAAGGGAGCCAAGACCATTCAGTGGAGGAAAGACAGTCATTTTAATAAATGGTACTAGGATGACGCGATATCCACATACAGAAAAAAATGAAATTAAGCCCTTACCTCACACCATATATATATATAAATGTTAATTCAAAATGGCTTATAGAACTAAATGTAAGAGTCAAACTTATAAAATTATTAGAAGAAAAAAACAGAAATCTTCATGACCTTGAACTAGGTAATGTTTTTTAAAATATGACACAAAAGCACACAAGACAAAAGGAAAATAAACTGGACATCATCAAAATATGCAAATCATGCATCTGATAAGAGACTTGTATCCAAAATAAAGAAATTTCAAAATTCAACAATAAAAAGACAATCCAATTAAAAAGGGGCAAAGGATTTGAATAGATATTTCTCCAAAGACCAGTAAGTACAAAGGCCAGTAAGTACAAGAAAAGATGCCATTACCAAAAGAATTCTGTTTTCTTTGAAATAATGTAACTACAATTGATGTGGGATTTTTCTCATGTTCAGAAGCAGCATTCCTTGTCATATTTTGCCACCATGATAAAAAAAAATGAGTAATATTTAATATGGCCTGTAAATAAAACTATTGTAACAACTAGTCTTCTTTACATTTCTTTCAAATGAGAGTTAGATTTTCTTTAACAATATTTTAAGGCCAACTCTGTTTGTTCCTTTGGCTATCTACCATTAATATAATATTTATTCAAAATATACAATAGATTTAATAATATAACAGCTAATAATTTTAAGCAATTAATATGTTACACACATTTGTAAGCCCTTTTTTGTAGTTTAGTCTTTTAAGCCTCGAAACAACCCTAAAAGAAAGATATTTTTACTATCCTAATTTAACAGATAGAAACACTAAAGATTTGAAATGTGTAATGCAGTGGGTCTCAAGCATGTAAACTTGGTTATAGGTAGGTTCTGATAAGCCAGAAATTTCGTCATGTAAAAGTCACCTGTAATCTGTCTATATTCCCATAGCTAGTAAATGGTGGAGCCAGCTTTGTACTCAGGTGACCGGGCTCCAGGGCATATGACCTTATGCACTATTCTATATTCATGTCTACTTTAGCAGGTATGTTTTTTTCTCCAAATTGGCTGTTTCTCACTTCTCAGAAGACTGTACAGTTGGCCCTTGAACAACACAGGTTTAATCTGCATGGGTCCACATACATAAACGCAGATTTTTTCAATAAATACTGTAAATGTATTTTATCTCCCTTATGATTTTCTTAATATTTTCTTTTCTCTAGCTTAGTTATCTTTTTTAAAATATATTTTTATTGATTCTAGAAAAGGAGGGAGAGGGAGAGAGAGAAACATCACTGATGAGAGAGAATCATCGATTGGCCACCTCATGCATGCCTCCCACTGGGGTAGTGCCCACACCCGGGAATGTGCCCTGACGGGGAATCAAACCATGACCTCCTGGTTCATAAGTCGACACTTAACCATTGAGCCATGCAGGTCAGGCTCTAGCTTACTTTACTGTAAGAATACAGTATATAATACATATAACATACAAAATATATGTGAATGGACTATTGTTATCGGAAAGGCTTCCAGTCAAAGAACTGAGATACAATGAATTGAGAACAAATCACTTATGCTTTTTAATTCCTAATTTTTAACCTCTATTCCATGTTACCTGCCTCTGCCTTTGTTCTCCCTCCCTACCAAACCCCCCAGCCTCCTATACCACCACTCTCTATGTCATTCCCCTCAAAACAAACATAAACCCTGGTATGAGTTTTAGTTACTTTTTACCTATGCCATGCCTTTACTTTCATTAATACCTGTCTTTCACTCTCAATAAGCTTAAAAGAAAAGTATATATCCTAGTAAAAGCAGCCTCTTATGACTTTGCATAGTTTATTTTTAGCCTTTATGTTCAAAACTATAGCTATAATTTTAGTATCTTCTTGAGATTATCTTCTCTCTATAATAATAAAAGCATAATATGCAAATTGACCAAATGGCTGAAGAGCGGAACTACCATCTGGACGACCATACCACAACACCCACTGGCGCCAGGCCAGCCAAGGCAGGTGCAATGCGATTGGTCGGGAGCCCAGCCATCGCCCCATGATTGCCCTGCAGAAGGAGGCCCAGGCCACTGGCTGGCGGGGCAATCAATCAGGGGGCTCCACCATCACCCCAGCGAGGGAGACCCAGGCTACTCCACAGTGGCACTGTGGGGGTGGGCGGGGCCTCCCTCTGTGAGGGCGATCCATTGTAGAGCCCTGGCCCGGTGGGCAGGGCCTACCTCTTTGGGGCAATTAATCGCAGGGCTTCCGGACTGTGAGAGGGCACAGGCTGGGCTGAGGGACACCCCCCCAGTCCACGAATTTCGTGTACTAGGCCTCTAGTATTACATAAAATTACAAAATGTCAATTCAGCATCCAATAAATCAACTTCTTTTGGTACCCTTATACTAAACAAAAAGTCATGTTAGAAGTGTTTATAAATTTATTGTTTCTATACTATATAATCTCCTGAAAAACAAATCATTTTTATTTGTATCTATGTTCAAAAAAGCAATGGGAAACCTATATGTATTATTTGTTTTCTAATTTGAAAATAGGCTAGATGGCACCATGTGTAATTTATAGCCTTACTTCTAATCTAATAAAAGCAAGACCCATATCATAGTCATCAATTGTTTGAAGTTCTCAATCAATTGAGTCTTTGTATATTCTATAAGAGAAAATTTCATCAAAATCATACTATGAGAAAATCTCTGTTTTCTGGAAGACATTTAGTATGATGTCAGCCACTTGAACTATAGTACTTTTATTGGTTCGTTACATTTTATTTTAAAGATTAACTGATTTTGCTCTCCAGCGAACCCATATTTCTGAACCTGAACATTTCTTGAGATTAAGCAGACATCCAGTTCACTTTAGGTACTTGAGGTTTATCTCAGCTGATGAGATATTCAGAAATAACTCTCCACAGCAGACTTTTATGAACAAAGGCAACTCATACTAGACACACATACTATCTAAAAGGTTTTACATCAGGCAACCTATGGTTCCCCCAATGGAATGCAGGATTTCTACTGTTATTTTTTAATGAAGATTTGAAGACTAAATACATTGCACTATATACCAGGTATGGTAATAATATTTTTAATATTGTATACATAGTATTATCTATATTGAGTAAAATCTTTTCATAAGTATACACAAATGTGTTTTGAAATTAAGAACAAATCAAACCTCACTAAAGTAATGTCACTTAGATTACAATAATAGAAAAAGTTCAAAAGCACTTTATTGAAATCTAAATTCTGGAAACTAAATTCAAATTCCTTTAAGGCACATGGAAACAATTTTCTTTCTTTTAAGTAACCAAACATAGTATGATTTATTTCCTGTAATATTGTTATTTCACTGTTTTCAGTATTAAGTTGTTCATGAGGTTTCTACACTTATAATTCTTCTGAAAAAAATAGAAAATATGTTACGGGTATGTGTGAGTATTTTTCTAGAAAATTTTATGGGTGAAATATAGAATCAACACTCAATAATGTGCAAACTGAAAGTGAGATAGAAAGAGCCAAAAAGTTTTAGGAAGCAAAAGTTTTCCAACCTAGCACAATGTTTTATGCATATCAAGTACTAAATAATTTGGGGTGAATAACTGATAAAACTCTAAGGGAAAAATACCTATATCACCCTTTCTGTCAATTAATTTTCACTGAAAACTAAGGCAGTCTCAAATTTTTCATGTTTGTCTAATCTCCATTAAATTAGAATGAAAATTCATGCAAATTTCTCTGACAAGTTCTGAAAGGGTCAACCCAGCTTTTAAAATCTATACCTGTAGAGATTATATCAAATCGTTAAATTTGTTTGATATAGTAATGGATGAAATCACAGGTAATGTTTGTAAGAGTATGAAGAAATTATCAGATCCCAGCAGGTTTCTGTTGTCCTTAAGACACATTATATAAGTGCTTCATTTTTAATACTTAAAAACAGATTCATACCTATTATAACAAGAAAGTAGGGTTAGAAGGAAAATATAAAATAACTCAACACTTTTATTATTTTAAGCAATATTGTTTTTAGATATCAGATTGAGGGGACTGCAGTGCCCTTAACAATTAGGAGACCCAATTCAAACCTTCAAACCTTACTTAACACCGAGCTGCCTTAGCCTTCCTTTCACTGGTCAACCTACTAAATGTAAGAACTCATGATCATATCTGAAATGTAAATACTTTATAATTTAACAATTATATCTTAATACTTATGTCAGTCTTCAGTGTATAAATTTTAAGGATTTTGTATGCCAATTTTTTTTAATATCCTCATAAGGACACAGTCAACAGCTAATGTTGCTGTTATTATAACCCCTTAAAAGGAGGGAAGATAAAGTAGAATCTCAGCAAATCTCAACATAATAGACATAAGTGCTTCAAGAAAAAATAATAAAATTTTTAAATAAAACCATTAAATAATGATTTTGTGATTATACTTATTATCATGCTTTATAATTCAAGAAGTGTTCTTTTAACTCAAGTCTAATACTTCTCAACATTTAAAACAAATATATTTTTGTTTTATTTATTTTTATTTTTTAATAATTTTTTATCTTTAAATTATAGTTGACATATTATATTATATTCATTTCAGATGTACAACATAATGATTAGAAATTTATATAATTTATGAAATGATCCCCCAACAAATCTGTACCTGTTTGACACCATACGTAGTTATCACAATACTAGTGGCCTGGTGCACGAAATTCGTGCATGGGGCAGGGGTGGGGATGTCGTCCCTCAGCCTGGCCTGCACCCTCTCCAATCTGGGGTCCCTTGGGGGATGTCTGACTGCTGGCCTGCTCTCCCCCTACTGCCCTCCCTGCCGGCATGCTTGCCCCAAACTGCCTCCCTACTGGCCTGCTTGCCCCTAACTGCCCCCCCTGCTGACATGCTTGCCCCAAACTGCCCCTCTTGCTGACAGGATCACACCCAACTGCCCCCTATTGCTGGCCTGCTCAGCCCCAACTGCCTCCCTGCCAGCCTGATCACCCCCAACTTCCCTCCCCTCCTGGCTTGATCACCCCTAGCCCCATTCCTTGGTCACTGGGGCAACCCAGGACACCAAGCCCTCCCGCTCTCTGGCCAGCTTACCAGGAAGCCAAGTCTTCCTGCCAGCTCTCCAGCCAGCTCCGTGGTTCCAGCCAGTGCCGCCATCTTTGTCATGTCAATTTGCATATTTCCTCCTTATTGGCTGTGGGCGCTGCCATCTTTATCATGAAGTGATGGTTAATTTGCATATTACTCTTTTATTAGATAGGATTATTCACTATATTCCCTGTACTACACTTTACATGCCCCATGACTATTTTGTAACTACCAACCAGTACTTCTTAATCCCTTTCCCTTTTTCGCCCATAACCCCAAACCCCCTCCCATCTGATAGCCATCAAAATATTCTCTATCTATGCAATTGTTTCTGTTCTGCTTGTTTGTTTATTTTGTTTTGTAGATCCCACATATAAGTGAAAACATCTGGCATTTGTCTTTCTTTGTCTGACTTATTTCACTTAGCATCATATCCTCTAGGTCTATCCATGTTATTGGCAGGTGGCGAGATTTCATTCTTTTTTATGGCTAGGTCATATTCCATCATATATATGTACTACTTCTTTATCCATTTATCTGTTGATAAACACTTAGGTTGCTCCCATATCTTGACTATTGTAAATAATGCTACAACGAATTTGTAGGTGCATATGTCTTTTTAAATTAGTGTTTGGAGTTTCTTTGGATAAATACCTAGAAGTGGAGTTGCTGAATCCTTTTTTGTCTCTTGTTATAGCCTTTGCTTTAAAGTCTGTTTTGTCTGGTATAAGGATCATTATACTAGCTTTTTGACCGTTTGGTTCCATTTTCATGTAATATATTTTTCCATCCCTTTAGAGTCAGTCTATTTGTGTCTTTCAATCTGAAATAAGTCTCTTCTCCACAGTATATGTAAGGGTCTTGTTTTCTTTGTTCATTCAGCCACCCTATGCCTTTTGATTGAAGCATATAATCCATTTACATTTGAAGTAATTGTTAATATATATATATATGGTTATTGCCATTTTATTAATCATACTTTTGATCTTCCTTTTTCTTCTTCTTAAAGAAGTACCTTTAACATTTTTTGTAATATCGTTTTGGTGGTGATGAATGCCTATAATTTTTTCTTCTCTGGGAAACTGTTTCAGTCCTTTGATTCTAAATGATAGCTTTGCTGGTAGTCTTCATTATAAATCAAGCATGTCAAACTTGGGGCTGGCGGGCTGCATGCCTCATTTAAATAAACAAGGCATGAGGCCCACCGGCCGTGAGTTTGACATGCTTGTTGTAAATCCTTGCATTTCATCCCTTTAAATATTTTATGGCAAGCCCTTCTGGCCTGCAAAGTTTCTGTTGAGAAATCAGCTGACAGTCTTATGGGAGCTCCCCCATGCAGGAAACTACCTTTTTCTTGCTGCTTTTAAGATTCTCTCTTTATCTTCAACCTTTAGCATTTTAATTATATGTCTTGGTATGGGCCTCTTGGGTTCATCTTGTTTGGAACTCTCTGTGCTTCCTGGGCATTATGTCTATTTCCTTTGCCAGGCTGGGGAAGTTTTCTGTCATTATTTCTTCAAATAGGTTTTCAATTCCTTGCACTATCTCTTCTCCTTCTGGAACCCCCATGATGCAAATGTTGGTACACTTGATGTTGTCCCAGAAGCTCCTTAAACTATTCTCATTTCTTTGGATTTTTTCTTTTTGCTGTTCTGATTGGGTATTTTTTGGCTTCTTTACCTTCCAAATCTACTCCACTGCTAATTCCCTGTAATGTATTCTTCATTTCAGTTGTATTCTTCATTTCTTACTGGTTCTTTTTTATGTTTTCTTTCTGTTTTTATGTTTCCTATCTCTTCGTTGAAGTTCTCACTGAGATCATTGAGCATCTTTATTACCAGTTTTTTGAACTCTGCATATGGTAGATTATTGATCTCCATTTAGCTTAGTACTTTTTCTGGAATTTTGTTCTGTTCTTTCATTTGGAACATTTTTCTCCTAATTTTGGATGCCTCCTTGTGTTTGTTTCTATGTATTAGCTAAAGCTGCTATGTCTTCCAGTCTTGGTAGAGTAGCCTTATGTAATAGGTATTCTGTGGGGCCCAGTGAGGCAGTCTTCCTAATCACCTGAGTTTGTGCTCCAGGTGTGTCCCTTGTATGGGTTGTCTGTGCCCTCCAGTCACATTTGAGCCTTGATTACTGTTGATATGTCAATAGGAGGAATTGATCTTCAGGCTGATTGGTTATGAGGACTGGCTATAACTATAGTGGAGGAGCTGTTGCACTGGGGCTGCCTCTATGGAGAGTGGATTCACTTTAGTGAGGCTCTGGTGCCTGTTGAGTCTGACCTTTTGATGTGTCATTTGTTGAGGAGATTGGGTGGTGCTCTGGTGTGGTCTGAAGCTGACCACCCAGTGTATTGGTTCTGGGACCTCTTGGGATGGATTCTGGTGCAGGCCAAGATCCACTGCTGCCTGGGCACTTGGTATAAGCTACAAAGTGATCTGCAGGTAGTTGCTACTTATGCTGGACTTGGAGGTGACTGGAAGAGGGTAAGTTGCAAACTGAGGCCAGTTGCTGCTTGTGTCAAACATGGGGCTGCTTAGCAAGAGGTTTGGGGCATGCCGAGACTAGATGCTGATTGTCTGGAGTTTGTGAATATCTGAGAGATTTTAGGAAAGTCTACAGCAAGCATGTTAAACTAGTGGCCCGTGGGCCACATGCCTCATTTATTTGGTCCATGTTAGCCTTTGAGTCTGACATGCTTGGTCTACAGCCTAAGCCAAGACAGGTGGTTTGTATGGATAAGCCACTAGAAGTGGCTTGGGTGGGCCAGAGTCTCAGGAGACCACCAGGGTGGGATGAGCCGTAATAGCTAGGTTGATGGAGACTCAGATATGGTGCTCATCTATACCTGCAGGGGGAGGGCTCAGCAAAGGAATAATGGCTTCTGCCAGCACTTTAGGCTGGGAGAAAGCTACCTCTCCAGCCCTCACCTTAAAACTAAACAATTCAGTTCCTCCCCATATGTCTCTGGCACCTTTCAATCTGCTGCCCCAGCACTGGAGTTTAGAGCAAGTGAGTCTGTCAATGAGTAAGTCTGTGTGGGCTCTTTAAAATGAATGTCTGGAACACTCCAGCTCACTCAGCCACAATCTCCACTGGCTTTCACAGACCTCTCTTCCCAGCACTGGGACCCTGTGGGACTGGGCTCCTCAACAGGAACCTCCACAGCCGAGATATCCCTCCACATTTTTAGCTACCACACTTAACTACTAACCTCCACATGGTTTCTTCTATATATTACTGGGTATAAGACTTCTGTTCAGCTAGACTTCAGGTGGTTCTGAGTGGTGGTTATTCTGTAGTTAATTATAATTTTGATGTGGCCATGGCAGGAAGTGAGCACAGCATTTACCTACCCTGCCATCTTGGCCTAACAATAATATTTTTAAACTCTGGTTTTCAAGGAAACTTTATAAACTAAAATCTCATCTTTATAAGCTTTTGTCCTCTACTAAGTATTTATAAGAATTTATATTTTCAATAATTAATATTAAGCTATTTAATAATAATTTAATAGTTACTACATAAACATTTTAATGTTCTTATAAATCCCATCTCTCTTTACATTAATGTTAAATATAGAATTTAGAATCCTTACTTCACACAGATAGTCAATTATTTCCTCAGTGACCCAAAAGAGTTTTAAAAGGTCATTTTGTCTTTGCCGCTATAAACCAGACACATTCCCCAAGGAGGCTGTCAGTCCTGGGCTCGAGATGAAGTGAATCCATATTGCTGAATGGAAAAGCTGCATTGTTGTTTTGGGTTTTTCTTTTGCATTGTTTGAAATAACCCCCTGTCTAAACAGAGTCCCTATAAACCCACTTTAGTGTTTCAACGACTTTTATAATAATCATTAATTAAATAAAAATTATTGGAACTAATAAATTTAAAAATAAGTTCTTGTCAGTATATGTGTATTGTATTCAGAGGGCTAAATGGGACCATAGAAGCTGATCCTCTTGTCTTTAGTTGATACTGCACATACACCAATTCAAACAGACCTAGAATTAATTCTGAGGAGTGATAAAGAATCTTAATATCACTCTCTTTTCTTAAGATTCTTTAAGTCCATACACTATCAGGAAATGCTTCTTTAGTCCCAGCCCAAATTTCCTCATGCTGTTATTTTTAATTTTCTGTCACCTTTAGAAATAAAAATTTAAATGTTACATTATTAAAGTTATTTACATCTTTCCAATCCATACTAGCCTATTAATCAGGCCAACATTGTGAACCTTATCAAAAAATAAATACTGCTATTCTAATATATCAATTGTAACCAGGTAGGCCTTAATTTTATTCTTAAATTTTCCCTTGAAAATGTGGGGTACATTTTTACATAAGAATATTAGACATTATTATTAATCCAAGTTCACTAAGAAAACTACATTAATAATGATTCTGTGTCTTAAATACTGACTTTAGAACCCTAAATCACCAAAGTTTAGGAGCATGGGGAATAGGTTTGTGGGAACTTCTAGCAGCTGATGGCACCCAAAACCAAGTTAGGAAAGACTTCTGAGAGAAAGGGAGTAGGGAACATCTTTCCCACCCGCCTTTGATCTCAATAGGAAAATTAAATGGTATCTTTATCAGGGTTAAGATGTTGAGTCCCTTCCTATAACACTGTTAGTTCCTTAGTGAACTCAAAACTCTATGGAACACAGAAACTGTGTCATAGCTACTATATTTACTTGTGAAGACTTATTAATCAGTCAGTACCTAACAAAATGTCTTATATCTCATGTCAGTAAAGATATTAATGATGAAGTATTCTATGTTTATTCCAATAAAGATGTATAAATTGCATATCTAGGAAATACCTATATCTCCTTATTTTATAATATACATCTCAGAATTTGTATCACTTCCTCTAAGTCAGTGGTTCTCAACCTGTGGGTCGCGACCCCTTTGGGTGTCGAAGGACCCTTTCACAGGGATCGCCTAAAACCATCGGAAAACACATATATAATTACATATTTTTTGAGATTAATCACTATGCTTTAATTATGTTCAATTTGTAACAGTGAAATTGGGGGTCACCACAACATGAGGAACTGTATTAAAGGGTCGTGGCATTAGGAAGGTTGAGAACCACTGCACTAAGTAAACACCTTACAGTTCTATATTGGTATTTATTCCATGGTTCTAAACATATTCTTAACTCCTATTTTGGATTTTAAATATTTAATATCCTCAGTGGTGTTTTTTCTTTAAGAGTGCATATGACTTTTAGAAATAGTCACAGTTATTCTGCGCCAGGACTTGTAATACTAGTGATGAACCTGATAGATATTATCTGTGTTTAAAAAAAAGAAGAGGAAGGAGCAGGAGGGAAAAAAGTAATTAGACTCATTTGAGGGTGCTATCAATCAGGTTCTGAAAAAGTCTGAAAGGAAAGAAATAACAAAAGAAATTATTGGAATTGTCCACTAAAGTATATGTGGAACCTCTTAAAGACATGTGGTAAAACCACACATAAAGGTCCCTTGAGTGGTTGCATTAAGAGATATAAGACTATATTTCTAAGTTTGGCATATATGTTTAAGTGTCAGTAACCTTAATTTAAAATACACTCTGAACATATACATAATGTAATATTACTTGGCCACAAAAAAGAATGAAATCTCACCATTTGTAACAACATGGATGGGCCTAGGAGGTATTATACTAAGTGAAATAAGTCAGACAAAAAAAGACAAATAACAAATGATTTTACTTATATGTGACATCTAAAACAAAACAAAACAGAAACTCATAGACACAGAGAATAAACTGATGGTTGCCAGATGGAAGGGGTGTTGGGGGACTGGGTGAGAAAGGTAAAGGGATTAAGAAGTATAAACTTGCAATTACAAAATAGTCAAGGGGATATGAAGTACAGCATAGGAAATATAGTCAATAATACTGTAATAACTATGCATGGTGCCAGGTGAGTTCTAGACTAATTGGGGGAAATCACTTCGTAAATTAATAAGTATGCTGTACCCATAAAACTAATATAATATTGAATATCAACTGTAATTGAAAATTTTAAATTTTAAAAATAAATAAAAACTCTACCCTAAAGTTGATTTGTATTTCCACATATTCAGTTTACTTAATTTGGGATGGATACACACACACACACACACACACACACAGAATATATATACATATGTGTGTGTGTGTGTATATACAATCCTTAGATATTTAAAAACTCAAACTTATTTCAGCCAAAGAATATAAATTACTCAACTAAAATATATAGAAATTCTTGTTTTCCACAAACTCAGTAGTAGAGTGATTTTCTTAAACTGTAGTATACCTGGGATGTCTGTTAAAACACACACACACACAAATACCTGGGTCATACTCCCAGAAAATCTGATTTAATCCATCTGGAGGGAGTCATTAGGAAATTTTCAAACTTCATAATCCCCTAGCTCTGTGGTCGGCAAACTGCGGCTCGTGAGCCACATGCAGCTCTTTGGCCCCTTGAGTGTGGCTCTTCCTAAGCCTTAGGAGTACCCTAATTAAGTTAATAACAATGCACCTACCTATATAGTTTAAGTTTAAAAAATTTGGCTCTCAAAAGAAATTTCAATCGTACCGTTGATATTTGGCTCTGTTGACTAATGAGTTTGCCGACCACTGGTCTAGCTGATTATGACACAGGTGGCTCTGAAACCACACACTGAAGAACACAGCAATCGTTTCTCATAAAGGTGAGACTCTCCAATTCTATGACCACATCTGTAAGTGTCTGACAACTGCTTCTTTTAGCCCACAAGAAATTTAAAAGATAAGCTGAGGCATATTAAAATTTTTAACAGTTTATTTGAGCAAAAAAAAAAATCAATTCTAATCAAGCCAAACTGGAAGTGGTTAGCAGCACTCCACCAACAGGAGCTCAGGGAGAGACTTTTATAGAGAAAAGGCAGACGCAAAGCAAGGAAGTTAGTGACTGGCTACAGATTGGCTCTTTGGGATGGGTTGTCCTTAGGTTTCAATTTCATAACTTTGAGGCATTTACAGACTTATATTTGGGTTTGCTTACAAAGCCTGCCACAGCATTAGTAACACCTTATTTAATTAATTTAATAGAACTGTCTTCAGCAAAATAAATATTTAACATTAACTTGTCCAGAAAAATATTTTTGAAAAGCACTATTCAATCCCAACATAACATATTAAGCTAATATGTTCAATATTAATCGTCTTATCTCCTATCAACCCCAAACAAATATCTGAGAATTTCCTTTCTTGCTCAGACTCTTGGTACAAGCAAATGTGAATTCTACCAGGGCTTTTACTATAATGTAAAAACTTGTTACCACACCCTAAAGATCTGTTTCATGACCAGAGACTAAATATTGTAGGACTCTCACCTCTTTACATACAGAGTCCACTAAAATTGTTGGTATTGGCATTCCTGATAGTTCAGTGGCTAAATAAGATGTAGGAGAGATTTTTTAAAATCTTTGTTATGAATAGCCTATCTTAGGGTTACTTGCATCATTTTTAAACAAAATCTATTTTTAAAGGCCCAACTACATAACTAACTAAAATATCACTTTTATAAAAATATAGAGTAATTTACAGTATAGTTCTAAAGAAGTAGTAAAATCTGAAAGTGAGAAGGAATAAATTGCGTAAGAATAATACTAATATCTTAAGAAAAATCCCAGGAGAGGCATCTAGCAAAAAGATAAAACAGCTTTAAGTTGTAAGGTTGCCCCCCATGTCCCTAAAAAATTTTTTATCTCTAAATAGCTACATTTGGAAAGTCTTCCTAATTATTTTGGAGGCATTTTGTTGTGACTCTTAACTATAGTCCATTCTTGTGATTTGTAGTAGTTAAGTTCTATAAAGTCACCACAAACACTAAATCAGTGTTAGTTAAGATTCCTGTGAGCCTTTGATCACATTATTTTTTATCTACTGTTCAATATATAACGTTGTATTATGTGTTTCTGTTTAAAGAAACCGTACTTAATAGATATTCTGATTCATTAACACTGAATGCATAGGCAATAGCACTATTACTCATGACTGAACAAAACTTGTCTAACACATAATTTCTCCATAAGGACATCATCGCCTTCTCCTGCTTAGGAAAACTAGACAGCCCTTCAGCACTATTTCTGGGGACATATTAAACAGTGAAGCAGCCAACAAAAAGAATAAAAATACAAAACAAAATAAATTAAAAGAAACATAAACCAAGAAGGCTGGTCATCACCTTGTTGGACCCGAGTTGAAAATGTGAGCATTGGGCAGCTCAAATTTGTCATCACTCTGTGCATGTCCACAAATAACTGAAAGTGCCACCGGTGTTAATTTGGACGTTACAAATAAATTTTGGCAAGCAGGTGGCTTGCAAATGTGGAATGTATGGATAATAAGGGTCTACTGTACTTTCGCTGTCAAGGTGAAAGTCCTTATCTTAGGTTTGATACAGCAGCATTTTCTAAGATCCCTTTTCAGTGACAAAATACTGCAATGAAATGTATTGTTTTACCATAAATAGTATTACTTTAACACCTTTAATGATTTATCTTTCCTGCATCAGGACAATCAACAGTTGTCGCATTTCATCAAAACTTTCTAATGTGGTCTAATTTCATGTGTGTTTAACATTGTAAGTGTTTAAATGCCCAAAATAATGCTATAAAATTTACCAATGATATAAAAATAGCCACACACAGGCTGTTAAAATTGTAAAAAGTGGGAGCATCCTTGCCAATGTCAATAAGCCAATCCAAAGGTTCCACTTCAAAAGCATTTAATCAATAAAATTTAAAAGATAGAAAAAGTGCATTCAAACAGACTACTTAAATCAGTCACACAGAGAAGAATGGAGATTAGGTGACATTAAAATATATTTCTATTACCAAAAAAACAAACTGAAAAACACTGATTAAAAATTAAAAGTTGTTAGTTCAGCAAATCAAAATGTTTCCTCAACAGAGTGTAGGTGTTATGATTTTTGTTGATAATATAACTGTTATTCATTTTCTATTAATATTTGGAAAATAAACCTAAGAAAGTCAAAACATTAAAAGTTAATGAGTAAAATTATGTATGGCCAGTAAGAGTTTTTAACGTAACTACTGCTACTACATACTGATTACATTTCAGTACAGTGGGGCCTTGACTTACGAGTTTAATTCGTTCTGAGACCGAGCTCATTAAGGAGCTCATTAAGGAGCTCGTTAACTCAAATTACTCTATCAACTCAATGCAAAAATTCAGCCAAGAGACAGCTGGTATCTCAAAAAACTCGTTAGTCGGGACACTTGTAAGTCAAGGCCCCACTGTATTCAAAAACCACTGAATACTTGTAGACAAGTCTCATGTCATGTGACAAAGTAACTGTGCACCTTGGAATTTTACTTAGAATTTCCAAGATTTAGCTATTATTTAGTTAAACTTCCTCTTTTTAAAATTTAGAATTAAACTTCCTCTAATTTAAAATTTATAATTCCCAAGATCTAGTTATTATTTAGTTCAACTTCCTCTTTTACATACAAAATATTAGTGATGACCAGTTCAGCTTAAGCCAATCTCAAGCTACACCACATTCTTGTTTGTGGTGTGTGATATTATATATTAAAGAGGGCAAAAATTCACAGGGAAATCCAGGAAAGACAACTGCAGGGAGACAGTGGCTCTTTTTATATAACATGAGGTGTGTGGTCAGATGCAATAAAAGTGTATTTAGATGTAGCTCTGCTAACTTTACTTTTTTTAAAATACATTGTTATTGATTTCAGAGAGGAAGGAAGAAGGAGAGAGAGATAGAAACATCAATGATGACAGAGAATCACCGATTGGCTGCCTCCTACACATCCCCCGCTGGGGATCGAGCCTGCAACCCAGGCATGTGCCTTTGATCAGAACTGAACCCAGGACTCTTCAGTCTGCAGGCCAATATTCTATCCACTGAGCCAAATCAGCTAGGGCTCTGCTAACTTTACTTTTTTAACCTACTAAGAAGTCTATCCTGAACACCAAATTAAATGAGATTTTCTAAAAATGTTTATTAGTGTTTAGTCAGAGAGATGTGTCTTTATTGCTGAGAGGCAACAGAACAGAAAAACATGGCTTGCCATGCAGAAAGACCTGGTTTAAACCTCAGCTCTCCCACTAAATGTGCAATCTTAGGCAAGCCAGAAACTTGCTGAGCATTTTTTCCTCATGTGCAAAATCAGGAAATGAAATCCTTGCACCAACTAGTTGTGTTGTGAAAGCTAAGGATAAAGTATGAACAGTGTCTAACATAGAATTTAATTATATGTAATTATATTGGTACAGGATAATGTCAAATAATTCTGAAGGTATCACTCTATTTCTTAGATTGGTTAAGATATTATCAAAATTCCAAATATGATTGCTGTTGATTTCAGAAGGCACCCAGTTCTATATATAATCAATTTGTAGAGTAAGTGGATAAAAAGAGAAATGTGCCTTTGACTCATAAGTACAAACATCAATACTTTGTCAATAAGCCACACCATATGCAAGAGAACATGTCATGATTCATGCTGTCAATTTTCCCTCTGAGTCTTTGGCACATATACTCAGAAGTCAGAATACCAATTGGTTTTCTAATTTGGCACCCAGAAAACGAAGGGAGCTAGTTAAGTATTACTATTTCAGTCAATTAAAATGACAAGTTGAATTTAGATAATGAATCAAAAGTATATATGCTATACAACACTCATAATTTTGGCTGAAATTCTGATTCACTATTTGAACGTACAGAATCAATAAAACTTTGTCTTCAACAGAAAAACTTTCAGACTGAATTCTCCTAAAAGTTGTGTCATCATTTCAATGCACTTGTATTAACTATCAAGAAAAACACCAAGACCTTAAGCCCATAGTAATTCCCTAACATAAGACTGCATTCTCCTTTACCACAAAAAAGTCCATTCAATTGTCTGTAGTTACATCTGTAAAATTGTTTTTCTGAGAGAAATTCATAGGTAACCTCTGTGACAAATCACATAATTTGGTCTAGACCAGAGGAACAATACATTATAAATCAGTGTCTCATTTTGCTCTAATTGCCTCCTTAAAATAGCTGCAATGGATCAATGTCTCAGATTCTGTTTTATTATACACGCATTCTTAAAAGCATCAATGACAAAATGCTAACTGACTGAAGCACAAGAGCAGCTGGTTCCATGGCTCCATGAAAAGAATGTTCTGAAAACAGTTCAAGAATGCTTGATGCACTTCACAAGGATTCTGTTCTAAAATTTCAAAGCCACATTGAAAAGTGATAATTGCTATCCGCAGTGGAAAGAGGAAGTCCAAAATGTTGGAATGAGACCAAATGTTAGCAACAACTATCTTTTGGGTACTTAATGAATTTTGCCTTCTTCCTTCATACCAAATATGGCTTTGACTAATATTATGAATTGGAGGACCTGGGATTGTTTTATTTCTTTAAAGGAAACACAACTTTTTAAGGCTAATCTACTATATAGTATTCCAATTTACTTAGCAAGACAGAGAAATGTGCTGCCTAATGAAAATATAATCACTCTCATAATTAAATGCTTAGTAAATGTATTAAGTATACCAACAATTTTATTTGAGACTGCTAAATCCATGTTCTGTTGCTCTTGTTCATTGTGCCTACATGTTAATTAGACGTAGGTTTCTTTCTATAGTACCCTCACTGCCATATTCATTCTGATCTCATCAGTCCATAACTATTTCACCTATAAACATCAGGAAACAGAGAATACGGAAAAACAGCATTTGGGGTTTTTTTCCTGTGCTGAAGGGAGCTCACTGAATGGGCCTTGAAGAAACAATGGAAGAACTGTTTCAAAACTTACTCATAATATAAGGTATGTGTCTGATATTTTGTAATGTGATTCATATTTTTGAGATTCAATTTATTCATCATGTAGGAGGCAGGTAATAATTATAAAAACAGTGATCTATTTCACAAAGATATTGTAAAGAATGACTCATAAATGAGACACCTGATATTACTAAAGAGACCAAAAAGCTCCATTATTGCAATGTTCTGCAGTGGGTAATTCTAAGCTTCTAGGGCAGTGGTTCTCAACCTTGGCTGCACATTAGAATCACCTGGGAATCTTTTTAAAATCCTGATTTCTGGGCCTCATCATCCGGAAATTTTGTTTCTTTGTTCTGGGGTGGGGCCACCACATTAGTAACAAAGAAACAGAATTTCCGGAGGGTGAGGCCCAGAAATCAGGATTTTAAAAAGATTCCCAGGTGATTCTAATGTGAAGCCAAAGTTGAGAACCACTGTTCTAGGGGGGGTCAAAGAACATAATGTGCCATACTTAATACCACTGATAGTTGCAACTTCATCACCCTTTTCAGCTACTAAATAATTTCATGCTCTACACATCATGCTACTCCTTCCAAACATAACAAGCACTCTTGACAAGGTCTCCAACTTGAGTAACAGAAATGCAATAGAATACAGTGAGACCTTGACTTACGAGTGTCCCGACTAACGAGTTTTTTGAGATACCAGCTGTCTCTCGGCCGATTTTTTGCATTGAGTTGATAAAGTAATTTGAGTTAACGAGCTCCTTAACGAGCTCAGTCTCGGAACGAATTAAACTCGTAAGTCAAGGCCCCACTGTACTTCTCAGCTTGAACTATATTCTCATTTCTTACCTTCTTACTCCTTATAACCCTTTTCTCAGTGGCCCACTGCCCCATACAATTTGTTGAAACCATCTCATTAAAATTTTACTGTATACCAGAACAGAAAAAGTTCTATATATACACAATTTTAAATTTCCCATAGTATGATCAAAGTAAATATTGTTCTCATATCAAAATATGTCTGCATAAATAAAGATAAAGGCAAGAGCTAAAGACAAGTTTGGAGCAAGAATTCCCAATCACTGTCTCCAGTCCTCCCTTTCTGAGATGTTTTTCTCCTTCAATACGGTGCCTTCCATTTAGTTATTCTCCAGAAGTAACGCTACTAGCAGTGTAGTTGACTCTCCAACATCCATTTCACATCCAAATGTTTAAATCAAGTCAACTATGATAATTTCCTCCCCCTTGCCAGCAATTAGCATTAGTTTTGGGGTCTAGGTCAATTTGGCTTGCTCCGAGAAGCTAGTGCTTCTCCCTCCCCCTTTTCCCCTGCCTATCACTCCCTCCCTCCCTCCACCCTCAATGAAAATTTGGAAATATGTTGTGCCATTTTCTCCTAGGAGCCATTTTAAATGACAAGAGGAACTTGACTCAAAATAAAGGGAGACTAATTGGCTCAAGGCTTTTAAGGAAATCTATGCTCAATCATTAGCTGACCGCTAACCTAAACAGAGATTTTGGTGACAACATATGACAAAGAGTACAGACACTACAGGATTCATTCAGTAATATCATGAAACAAACAATATGGTACAAGTGATACACAATCAGTAGCACAGATTATGCAATTAGTTCTCAATGTAACTTCTTACGTGGCAGAGATTTTGCACTTGGGTTTTGGTGTAATCCTCTACAGCAAACATATTTATTATTTATGTATGACAAAGGTATTTCTAAGTATAACCTCCTACTTGGTACAGATTTGGCATTAGCTCTAGGAGTAACCTCTGTGGAATAATCTGTGTATCCAACAGTGATCGAGTACAGAGCTAAATTCATCGTTTTTATTTATTATGTAACACTGATTTCTTATATATTGCCTATATTTTGCAGTTATTTCATTTGTATTCTTCTTAAAATTGCTTGAAGATAAAAAAAAAAAAAAGTTATAGCCTATAGTAAAATAACTTCAAAAAATCACCAAGGTACAAAATTTTGAAGTTTTTAATATATATATATATATATATATATATACACACACATATATATTTATGTATAAAACTTTAGATAAATGGTTCATTTTTTTATTTTTTAAAAATATATTTTATTGATTTTCCACAGAGAGGAAGGGAGAGGGATAGAGACCCAGAAACACTGATGAGAGAGAAACATCAATCAGCTGCGTCCTGCACACCCCCCACTGAGGATGCACCCACAACCAAGGTACATGCCCTTGACCGGAATCGAACCCAGAACCCTTGAGTCCGCAGGCCAATGCTCCATCCACTGAGCCAAACTGGTCAGGGCAATGGTTCATTTTTTAAAGATTTCTTCACTTTTGTAATATCTCTTAAATTAGAAGTTTCAATCCTATATAATCAAAGGCTAATATGCAAATCCACTAAACAGAGGAACGACTGGTCACTATGACATGTACTGACCACCATGGGACAGATGCTCAATGCAGGAGCTGCCCCCTGGTGGTCAGTGTGCTCCCACAGGGCGGACATCCTCCAAGGGGTGCTAGACTGTGAGAGAGCACAGGCCGGGCTGAGGGCCCCCCCCATCCTCCCCCCCCTCCCCCCAGTGCATGAATGCACTGGGCCTCTAGTATGTTATTTAAAATGTTTAATTTATAAAACTCGATTACACAAAATTTTTCAAGAATACATCTGTTGAATAAAGCATGATACACTTAATTTAAAAATAATATATATTTTCTCTAAATACAAACTATTTTGCATTATTTGGTTTTCCAGGCATCAGAAGCAATAGAACCTGGCAGAGAATATTATTCCTGAACTGGATGAAACCCAAAGCCATTCCCCAAACACCTGTAACTTCTCCAGTTCATTCTTAAAAGCACTCATAAAACTTGTGGGTACAACCATAAATGGCCACTTCCCCCACTAAATATTTCAGGAAATGAATAAATCATGTTTAGCTTACAAGCCTGTCAAAAAATATAGTTGATTACTAAACAGTGTTTATATTTAAAAAGCTATCCTAATCCAAAAAAAAGCATTTTAACACTGATTCTCCTCCAAATAACTAATTTCTAGAAATGCCTTGTTATCTATTACCCTACAATACTTTAAAATAAGTTTATGATTTTTGCAGTAAGCCATTACAGAAGCAGCATGCACCCCAAGTAGCAAGAGAGGTACTGCCTCTACTGTATTAAAGGAAACTGAGGCTTAGAGAATTTGTGATATGCTCAAACACAAAGAAATACCAGAGACAGAACATAAACATGGATCGATATGACTTTAAAGTTTGTAGATTTTTTTTAACACAATATGGCCTCTCCCACATGCCTGCGGGCCTAGCTTCCACCCATGGATAGCTTTGTATCTTCTACCAGGTGACCCTAGGGCCAGGCAAGGGAGCAGCTTACCTCAACCTGCACTAGAGCCCCTCCCAAGAGGCTCCAGTATCAATATACCTGGTGGCCGGCCTGAGACCACAACAGAGCCCCACCTGGTTAGCTCCACCAATGGCACACCCAATGGTGTTCTGGGTGACACCAGAACCCAACTGGGGCAAATCCTGCTACATGGAGTCAGCACCCCCTGTGGTTATGACCAGTCTTCACAGCAGTCAGCCTGAGGGTCAACCCTATCCATTGATGAGTAAATCATCCAACAAAAGTAGCCATGAAGTGGAGGAAGAGGGCACCGTCCTGCATTGTTGGTGGGCTTGCAAATTGGCACAGCCACTATGGAAAAACAGCACGAAGGTCCCTAAAAAAATTAAAAATAGGCCCTGGCCAGTGCTGCTAAGTGATTAGAGCATTATTAGCCTACACACCAAAGTGTCAAGGGTTCATTCCCAGCCAATGGCCCGTACCTGGGCTGCAGGGTTGGTCCTCAGCCCCTAGCCCCCAGCCCCCAGCCCCAATATCAAGATTTCAAGGTCTCTCTCTCTCTCTCTCTCTCTCTCTCTCTCTCTCTCTCTCTCTCTCTCTCTCTCCCTCACTTCCATTCTCTCAAAAAAAAAAAAAGTCAATGGAATAAATATCCTTGGATGAGGATTAACAAAAATGTTTGAAAAAATGAAAGATAAAATTACCTATGATCAAGCAATTCCACTTCGGTGTATTTATTCAAAGAAATCCAAAACACTAATTCAAACGGATATGTGCTGAGATGTAACTACTCAAATAAATGGAACTAGGGAAATAGAAAGCAAGGGCAATTCATCCATCAGTGGAGATGAATAAAACATCTCAAGCCTAAGGCATTATGGAAAATTCTTTCAGAACTCAACATATTTGGGGGGAAACTGCGTTTGCCCTGATGGAATCTTTCAAATGCAAAATTTATAAGTATAATCCTTCACTGGGGCAGTAAAAAGAGAAATAAACATTATACAAATAAACAAGAAAATTATCCTTGGGATTTTTTAAAGCCAAGATTGGCAAATTTTTATTCCTATTGATGCACAGGATGTATACTGGTAAAGGAATGGTTAGGGGCAGCCTTGAACCAACTATTCTGGAATCCATTCCACCACTAAAAGAAAAACATGGCATCTTTAAACTTTCAGGAACATATTTCTCATTAATACCTGTCTAAAATCCACCCTCTGTCAAAGGCAATTACCAAGGCCACCATCTCCAGCAGATCTACCCCCAACCTTGCCGCCCACCTTGGCCCAAGTGATTTTCTCCAATCTTTGAAATCCTCATATAAGCCCATATACCTCTTTCTTATAGTACCTTAGTATTTTGCCTTGTATAGTCAGAGGCACAGTGATAGCTCAGTTATAAACAAACTCTGAAGACAGACAGACCTGACTTCAAACCTTTACATTGTCACTTCAGCTAGTGATTTAATTTCTCTGTGCTTCAGTTTCCTAAACTATAAAATAGAGAAAAGAGCAATAATAGTACTTATAAGGTCACTGCAAGAATTAAATGAGGGAATACATTTGTCTGCCTGGTAGTTTGGCAGTCCTTTAAGTCCAACCACTGCTACTGTGTTGTGATCACTTATACATGTTTTTATCCCATATTAAATTATGAATCCTTTCTGAAACAGTACAGAGTACAAATAAATAATTTCTTGACAGTACTTATTTACTTTACCTAAAATCAATTTCTTATTTGTTCATTTGAATGAAGATTAATTCTTCCAGAACTCTACCCAATGCCTCCCATATTTATTTGCTGAATCACTGTTCACCATCTTAGTCTTCACCCCACCAGTGTTTCAGTAGATTACAAAGACAAAATAAAAAAGAAAAGAAAAGAAAGAAGGACCTTTCTGTAGCTCATGGGTTTGGGCTTTTTGTTTGTTTGTTTGTTGTTAATCTATAAATTTAAAAGATTGATCTGTACAATCTCTAAGATGTCTTTCAATTCTCACATGCTAGAAACCCGTAATATCCATGAGAGCCAAGTCATTCTTGCTCTTGAAGCTACTCCTTTTTAGCTTTGCCAACATTCCTTGTCTTCTCACTTAAATGCCCCCTTTCTTTCCCAAATGTCATCTATATGTTTTGTTTTTTCTGGAATGCCATGTTCCTTCACTTTCACCTTCTTCGTCCAATCCCTAAAATAACAGATACCTTGTTTTAATCAACAAGATCTATTGCTAAAAATGATATTAAGTTATATATACACCAGGGAGGGCGGCCTTGTTTTCTAGATGGTTTCTGAATACAACATCATTAAATCACCTGATAGCCAATTTAGAGGAAGCAGGTCATATGTTAACTCAAATCTATGAAATATCTGCCTCCCAAAAAAAATATTTGCCTGAGGAATAAATGACTCAGATAAACACCACTGGTTTTCACCTTGGCACTCCTTTAGTCCCCAAGTCATTGTGAGCTCACAGATGGTCTTAATTAAAACAAGTAGTTTCTAATTTACAACACAGGAAACATTCAGAATTTGTTGCTGAAGTAGAGTTAGTGGAACCTAGTAACCCCAATCTCACCCCTAGACAACTATGTCCATGACTTTAATTCATTTGTACAGATTCCTGATGTGTTCATAACTCTTTTTTATTATAAGTATAATATAGTTCTATTGCACTTAAACTAAAAAAAAAAAAAGTTGACAGAAAGCATATCAAATCTTGCTGTCTACCTTGCGTCAAGTCGTGTCAAGTTTGCAATGAGAGCAGAATATAAACACTAAGAGGCCTGGGTCTGGAATATTAATGACCGATGAGCTTCACCGTTCATATCAGCCACATTCTCTAACTTTGGCATCAGCACCCTGGGCCTTTATAAAGTAGAGTACTGTTTGCTTTGCACATGCTTGCATGCTTACCATCCAGTTTTTCCCACAAACTCTCCAATTGCTGCTGTGTCTCACAGTCACGTTTCCGCAGCTTTGCATCATTTGTGTAATAAGAAGTCAATTCCACCAACAATTTTTCTAATAGTCTATTCTACTTGAAAGTCTCTGGCCTCATTTTTTAAAGGCAAACCCTAACCTTGGAATAATGAATGTCTTTAACCCACATGCATTCCACTTCACTCCTTGCAATAATCACACACACTAACACACAATTTGTCAAAGTTTTTTCAAGAGGTGAGGCAGTGGGGTTGAAGGTCAAATTAAGAATGGTAGTTTTATGGTCTGAGAGACTAGCCAATATCGTTCATAAGATGGAGCTTGAACTGGACAAGACTTATGGTATAATCCCAGGAGACCAGAACTGAAACACTATGTTTGAATGATTCTTCCCTGTTTTGTAAAACTTGCATTCTATGTAAAAGTTACCTTGATACTGACATTATTTGCATTTAAAAATTCACACTTTTATGAAAACAGATGGAAGTGGTTGACTTTTTAATTTCATTAAAGCTTTCTTAATTCTTTTACTTCCAAAGTTTGAGAAGTTCTTTACACAAAATAATTCTTGATTTCTTCAATTTCTCAATATTAACTATCCTGCTTAAAATATTCCTTCAACTAATAGTTATATTCATAAACTAAGTAAAAATTTTCAATGTAGAAGGGGAGAAAATAGGAGCTTAGAAGGAGTATCAACTTAAATTTAAGCCTTCTTAAATTTGACCACATTAGTTGTGAGGCCATCAACACATGTGGAAGAAATTGCTCTGTGAACATGGAAGGAAAAGGTCTAGGAACTAAGTCTGCTTCTGGGATGAAAGGGGCCTCTGGGTGCAGCTGTACCTCTGCCAAGTCTCTGTAGGACCAGATCGTTGCTCTTTACTCAAAAAGGAGCAGTTTTTAAAAACCTGTACCCAATTTGTAGGGTTCAAATTTAACTCTACTAAAGTGGAGAAGAGCCACAAAGATGATTAAAGGGTTGGAAAGTAATATCTATGGGGAAAGATTAAAGGCACTGAGATTATTGTGCCTGGTGATGGGAAGACTGATGGATGATTTAATAACATTCTTAAGGTATTTGATCAGTTATTCCAGTGACCAGCTGTTCTTTAGCTACAATGAGGACAAAACCAAAGGAAATAGCCTTAAATTCCAATATGAAGAACTTAGGTTAGATATAAAATGAGATTTCTCTGAGAGTGGTGTTATTGGAATAAACTATCCTGACTAAAAGTTTTCAAATCTGACACAGATGACTATCTTCCTGGAGCTGGGAGTTATGGTACTTAACAGAAGGTAAAGGGATAAATCCTCTCATGTCCCAACAATAAAATCTATGATTTTCAGTCAGGTGATCTGACTTCCATTTTAATACACAATTACTTATGTAAAAAAGTACTGGTGCCGAAACCGGTTTGGCTCAGTGGATAGAGCGTCGGCCTGCGGACTGAAAGGTCCCAGGTTCGATTCCGGTCAAGGGCATGTACCTGGGTTGCAGGCATATCCCCAGTAGGAGATGTGCAGGAGGCAGCTGATCGATGTTTCTCTCTCATCGATGTTTCTAACTCTCTATCTCTCTCCCTTCCTCTCTGTAAAAAATCAATAAAAAATATATTTAAAAAAAAAAAAAAGTACTGGTGGCAGTGAAGTTAGAAGTCAGAGTCACACTTGGTCTGGGAAATAGAGGCCCTTCTTTATATAAAGGGTTCTCAGACCTTATAAGCAGCAGCCCTGGACTACAGTAAACCCACCTTTGTTGATCTTATACAAAAACATTCTCCTCTTTACCCTTCCTGGAATAGGCAGAAGGGTATAAAAAGAAAAGACACAGAAGGAGATTTTTTTATTCATCGTGAAAAATAGTCCAAACACAGACATTTAACTCCTTAAGTCAAGATAAGTGAGGCATGCCAACAGAAATGCATCGTGTCTTTACTGTGGGTTATCTTTTTCCTTTTCCAATTTCTTAGTACCCGTCAAAATATTAGGAAAAGCAAAATAATAATATCTATAAAGTTCACAGAACTTATCAGAAAAAGTGCTGTGTCACATTGTAGGCCTTAGTATGATTATGTTTCACTTAAATGTGCTCACGAGATCCCACTGTTCCCGTTCGATTGCAGTAATTTGCAGCAATTTTAGGGGACTTCACAAAGTGAATAAAAGCGTAGTTGAATCATCTGCAATTCAAGGCGTTCAAGTCTTAATTCACAGACAGCAGCTCTGAGAATAATTACCAGGGCCTAGTCATTTTCTGCTACACTGCACATGAAGAGCTTGCTATCTTTTTTTAATACTCCAAGATGCTATATTTTTAGAATTGTTATCATCCCTCATTTGAGTGATTCAATAACTATAGCACTTGCTATATGATCCCCGAAAGAGCTTACACAACTAAGCATATATAATGTAGGCACTCAAAGGTGTCTTAGGCATTGTGTTGCTTTAGAGAATATTTGATAAAGGGCATAAAATAAATCGTTTAAAATTGACTTCCCTGAAATTCTTAAGCCTATGGTTATATAATGCATAATAAAGGTGTGAGCCTTGAGAAAAATATTTTGTGTCATGACTTTTCCATTTGATACCTTTCTATTCTATTCAAATAGCTATAAACTCAAAATCACTTGAACTAGATAGATACCTTATGTGATCTGATTTACAAAAATAACCCTCAGAGTTTCTCAATATGGCACTAAAATTGACAAAGATAAGACAAAATTTAAAGGTCAGTTACTGTCATATCTTACAAAGAGGTTAGGTGACCATCCTATATAATAAAAGCCTAATATCCTAAGTGTCTGGTCGGCCGTTCAACCAATCAAAGTGTAATATGCTAATGATATGCTAAGGCCGCTCAACCACTCACTATGACATGCACTGACCACAGGGAACAGATGCTCAACACAGCTGCTGCCCCCTGGTGGTCAGTGCGCTCCCATAGGGGGAGCACTGCTCAAGCAGAGGCCAGGCTCACAAGCGCAGCCGCAGTGGTGGTAGCCTCTATCACCTCCATGGCAGCGCTAAGGATGTCCGACTGACATCCCCCAAGTGCTCCCGGACTGGGAGAGGGCGCAGGCCAGGCTGAGGGACCACCACCACCACCACTACCCCGAGTGCACGAATTTTGTGCATTGGGCCTCTAGTATTATATAATTCATTATCCCAACTGAGGTACTTTTGAAAGTAAAGGGGTTCTATTAATGAAAACAAACCAGACCAGCAGACAAAAATCAGAGCTGTCCTAGGCAAACCTGGAAATACGGACACCCTCTCACAGAGCAACAGGAGCCAGTCTGTAATTGCCAAACCCAGAAGCCTGCAAAGTCTCCAGGGACTTGGCCCTCTGGGTTGAGACTGGTATGCAAGAACTAATTTACTGGTATGAAGGCTTGGGGAGACCGTTTATTTTGAAGGTCAAAGCATCTATCCAAAGGCCACTCCAGCAGTGACGGAGGCCCTACCTGTAATAACAGAGGTGCCCTACTGTCTGTGTGGCACATAGTGATGGGCAAAGGCAGGGAAAAGTCAAACAAGCAGGGAACACAATCAGCAAGTAGCAGATTTGATCGGAATTCAAGAGCTGGATCCATTTATGCCATCACTGTACAAATATTAAATGAACACCGACTACGTTAACCCTGGTTACAGGGACGGAGGAACAAGAGCACAGTAGCAGTTACAGGGTATCTCGTAAAAAACACAGCAGATGATAATTTACCAAAACCATAGCACAAAGTAAGAATCAACTCTAAAAAGGATGAAAAAGCCTATGTTAAGAACTATTATTATGGGGAGGGGAAATATGTGAAGGCTATTCCCGACAGCTACTTTTTTTAAATCGATGACCCTCTAGTTGTGTTTTAGTCAATAACAAAAAAAAAAAAAAATATTTTGCTAAAAAAAGCATAAGTAAATACAAAATGGAAATACTAACAGCAATAAGGATATCCAAAATAGCAAGAAGTCATTTTTAAGCGGGAAGATAGACACTATCACAGGTCGGTATTTCAGATTCCCTAAGTCTGCTCAGAAGCAACATTTTAAAACAGTGATTACTACAATGATAGATATTCCTATTTTCCTTAAGATAGTGCATGAAACACCCATCTCTTATTATAAACTAGGGGCGTGTTGCACGAAGAGATTCGTGCAATAGGCTTTCCCTTCCCCTGGCTACCGGCACTGGCTTTCCTCCGGCACCCGGGACCCAGGCCTTCGCTCCGACCGGAGCCGCCTTCGGTCTTCGCTCCACCGCTTCCTGCCTACGTATGCAAATTAACCGCCATCTTTGTTGGGTTAATTTGCATACTCTCCTGATTGGCTGGTTAGCATAGTGAACATACAGTCAATTTACATGTTTGTCTATTATTAGGTAAGATAAAGCAAATAGTAAATGCAAATGATAAATCATACAGTAGAGCTTGAGAACTTCCGGTTCCAGCATCATTGTTAGGCTCTGCACTTTGTTTGCCTTCATGAACATAGCATTTCAGAATTGTCCCACACAGAAATTACGCACATCTCTCCATCTTCATAACTGCCTTGAAAATAAGCATCCATCATTCCCTATGCATGCAATGCAATAATGCCAAACCAGAGCACCAGTCACTTCCCAACTGCTGGCTATTCCTCCTCTAATGCACTGCAGATGATCATCTGTCAGATGTCAATCCAGCATGCTGGTGAACAGCTGATTAGTAAGGGGGTGTGAAATAGCCACCAAGCAGCTGCACCATTTTTCAGGGACAAAACATGACGGTTAATGTTCATGAGAAGATGAATGTAGGGAAACTAAGCAGTTAAATCCCTTGATAAATGCAGAGGCACTGCTCAAGGCAAAAATTTTCCAATTACTTTCTCACACCCTTCATATGAGGAAAACAGTTGGCTACTGGCATTCGATTAACTGTGACATTCATGCACTTGTTCAGCATACATTCACTGAACACCTACTGGGTACCAGACACTGTAGTAAGAACTAGGTCTTCTGCCAAAACCGGTTTGGCTCAGTGGATAGAGCGTCGGCCTGCGGACTGAAGGGTCCCAGGTTCGATTCCGGTCAAGGGCATGTACCTGGGTTGTGGGCACACCCCCAGTAGGAGATGTGCAGGAGGCAGCTGATCGATGTTTCTCTCTCATCGATGTTTCTAACTCTCTATCCCTCTACCTTCCTCTCTGTAAAAAATCAATAAAATATATTAAAAAAAAAAAAAAGAACTAGATCTTCTAACTACCCTCACTAATTCATGCATATGGTATAATATAAACTGTTCACAAGTATCTTCCTTTTGTTCAAGTCCAGCCTTGACTTTAAGAGCCCAGCTCAAATACCAGCTATTTTAGGAAGATTTCCTTGGGCATCCCAGGCAAAATTCTCTTTTCTCTAAATTCTCTCAGCACTCTATTTAGACCTCTTTTATGGAACATGGCATCCCCCACTGTAATCCTATATAATAAAAGGCTAATATGCAAATCAACCGAACAGTGGAACGACTGGTCGCTATGATGCGCACTGACCACCAGGGGGCAGATGCTCAATGCAGGAGCTGCCCCCTGGTGGTCAGCGCACTCCCACAGGGGGAGTGCCCTCAGCCAGAAGCCGGCTCACAGCTGGTGAGCACAGCAGCGGTGGCGGGAGCCTCTCCCACCTCCGTGGCAGTTGGACATCCCCAGAGGGCTCCTGGACGGTGAGAGGGTACAGGCTGGGCTGAAGGACACTACCCCCAGTGCACAAATTTCACACACTGAGTCTCTAGTTATTTATAGGTGCCATCTCGTAATAGCCTAGAAGTAACTTAAAGTCTAAAGTCATGTTATCTTAATATCTCCTTCATGTTAATATTCCTCAGGGCAAAATGAAGTTCCTTGCATAACGAATATGTTAATGAGCTACCTGCTGTCAACCTTGGCTCTCCACAGATTAGATGTTTAGGGAGAAAACATTGTCTTGCCCTAACTGGTTTGGCTCAGTGGATAGAGCGTCGGCCTGCGGACTGAAAGGGCCAGGTTTGATTCTGGTTAAGGGCATGTACCTTGGTTGCAGGCACATCCCAGGCAGGAGGTGTGCAGGAGGCAGCTGATCAACGTTTCTCTCTCATCAATGTTTCTAACTCTCTATCCCTCTCCCTTCCTCTCTATAAAAAAATCAATAAAATATATATTTTTTAAAAAGTGTCTTATTCTCTACAGCAAAAAGAAAAATCTTAAAATCTACAGGGAGAGACAAAATAAGAGTTATATATATGAGTGCAGTACAGTAATAATCATAATTCCATTGCCAATAATACTGAATCTATTACACTTTAATCAAGATCTTAACTTCACCTTTTCATCTATTAAAGAAAGGGTTTATTTAAAAGGAAAAGGATTATTAAAGTAAATGTGCATGACCTATTTATACTTTCTAGGTGAACTGTTTTTAAGTATTTTAGAACAATAATTATACTTGAGTCTTACATGTTCATTAAATCATAAGACTTCTAATTTCCTCTATCAACAACACATTTGTTAATAAAGAAATTGGGTTACTATATATACTTTAAATGCTTTTTTAAAAAGTTACTCAAAAATAATCCATATATAAATCATATAGTTTGCTAATTCATGCATGCTTCTTTTAAAAGTTCTAATTTAGTGAAAGAAAGCTAACATTTGGTACTAAAGCATGGGCAATCCTAAGTAAATGGAAGATGGAAATTAAAATCCACTTTCTTTTTCAAGGAGCTGGGCATCTGGTAGCAGAGGCATGTGGTATAGTGGGAAGAATAGCCCGGCCAGTGTGGTTCAGTGGTTGAGCATCAATCTATGAACTAGGAGGTCATGGTCAGAGCACATGCCCTGGTTGTGGACTCGATCCCCAGTGTGGGGTACACAGGAGGCAGACAATCAATGATTCTCGTCATTGATGTTTCTATCTCTCTCTCCTTCTCCCTTCCTCTTTAAAATCAATAAAAATATATTTTTTTAAAAGAATTATGGGTTAGAAGTTTGGAGACATGGATTCTGCAGGGTGCTATGTACATGTATGTATATGTTTCTATGTATACATGTGAATGTGTGTGTATACTTCATCAAATATATGCCCCTCCCCATATTCACCAACCTTGTTTTATAAACTCCTTGAACACAGAAACTACGTACTCATCTTTCTATCCTCTACAATGTCCAACAAATGCCTGTGTATAGTAGAGAATAAATGTGGTTAAGTTGAGCTCAGTTGAATGAAACTCGTTTAAAAAGCTTACCTGTTACTACATTTTTATCAATGTGCTTTAAAATGAGACACATTGCCCAGAAGAGAGATTTTTTTCAATTTCTGACCAGGTTTCCAAACCAATAAATACAGGATGTGGAAAAAGTAGGTTTACAGTTGTGAGTATGCAAAACACAGCTTATTCTTATATTACTATTTATTAAATGCTGTATTATTTTCTTCTTTAAATATGTTTTTATTGATTTCGGAAAGAGGAAGAGAGGGATAGAAACATCAATGATGAGAGAGAATCCTTGATCAGCTGCCTCCTGTATGCCCCCCATTGGAGATCAAGCCCGCCACGCAGGCATGTGCCCTGACCAGATTGGACCATGACCTCCTGGTTCATAGGTCGTCTCTCGACCACTGAGCCACACCAGCTGGGAAATGTTTTCACCAAGGATATGTTTTCATTGATTTTAGAGGGAGAGAAAGGGGTTGTGGGAGAGAGAGAGAAAAAAAAAAAAAAAACACTGATGTGAGAAACATTGATTCATTGCCTCATATATGTGCCCCAACCAGGGATTGAACCCACAACCTAGGCACGTGCCCTGACCAGGAATTAAACCTGCATCCTTTTGGTGGATGGGACAATGCTCCGACTGAGCCACTGGGCCAGGGAACCTCTTTCTTTTCAATGAAATGTTTACTTGCTGGGAGAGACCTGTCACTTGGAACAATGAGAATATGACTGCTATAATTTTTTAAGAATTCTGAGCTTAGCCATAATGAAAAATTATTTTGCTCATAAATAGTATCCTTGGAAGATTTAAACTCATATATTTCAAGAGTAATTTCATTTTATGCTACAATTTAATTTAAAAATAAAACTTAAATCATCAAACCAAAAATGTGCCACATTGCTAAAATAAACCCAGATGCCTCTGAAGTTGAGAATTTGGTACACACCTCATGGTTTGGGTGCTTTCCAAACATATTTTAACTCATTTTTCCAAAACCATGGTTCTCCCCCAGGATGGAGAATCTCCGAATGGGAAAGAGAGCGAACATCTGTGGTTAGGAAAGCTACTTAGATAATCTTATGTGCAGCCCCTTCCCTCCCTTCAACTATACCCCTTCCTAAAGGGCAATCACTGCTCACTTATTCATTCAAATAACCTTTATTGTTAAGTACTACACTGTTTTCAAAACATTTTTCCTTTTTTTGGTTTTCCGCTAAACCAAGAAAGTAGAAATGAGGAGCTGGTGAAAAATCAAAATGTAAACAGTAAATAAATTTCCCTCATTAAAACACTAACTTCCAAATATTGATACTTTTCATATATATTTGTCACACAACTACAGCATCTATTATACACTCTAACAAAATAGGCTCTGAATTTTGGATACATCAAAGTTTCTATTCCATTTTGCCTTTGTATCTTTAGTTAAGTAAAACGAGCACTTTACAGATTTCAAATGACAAAAGTCACAGCTGGGCTTTAGAACAGAGCACTCCTAGTTCCCACATTGTCTGTCCATCAATGCTAATCTCATCTTCTCTCACATGAACCTGAAACTTTTGGAAAGGAACCACATAGAGAAACTATAAGTGGATATGAGCATTTTAAGCGTTGGGGTGTGTGTGTGTGTGTGTGTGTGTGTGTGTGTGTGTGTTAGTATGGATTTAACCTAGGCAGGAAAGCAAAAGAGTTTACCATATTGTTTTAAAGTGGCTTTCTAGTGCTGTATTTCCAATAATTTTCCAAATAAAATAAATTTGATCAACACTTACATGGTCAGATTTTTTTCATTCAGAAAATGTACGGGTAGTTAACTTCCTTCAAATCAGTATCACCTTGGGTGAATCTGAACTAGCTTGGCCACAAGCAACCTTTCGAGGCATCTTCTCAAACTGGAGTTCACATCACCCAGTGGAATGTCAGTGGGTGGGGTACCAACATGACACATACTCCTGAAGCATCCATTTCATGTGGGTTTTTGAAAGACAACTGAATTTTTGTGATCTTAAAACTTTTTTAAATTTAATTTTAAAGAAATATGGAATAGGAAAAGCAATCAGAAATAATGATTAAAGACATTTTAGTCCCAAGTCTTAATATTTGTATTTTTACATAAATCTCATTTCTAGGCTAGGGTTTGGTTGAAATTATGTTTAAATGCTGATGGTGTTCTGTGACAAGAATACTGGTAGAGGAAATTAAGAGGCCTAAGTTTGATCTCTGACTTGCCACTATCATTATGGGGATCCTTGGGCAAGTCTCTTTTAATCTTTATGCCTCAGCTTCTTTCTCTCTAAAACAAAGTGGTTGTATTAGGTCACACCTAAAACCTCTTCTGTGTTCTGAAATGATTTTTTTTTTAAATATATTTTATTGACTTTTTACAGAGAGGAAGGGAGAGAGATAGAGAGTTAGAAACATCGATGAGAGAGAAACATCGATCAGCTGCCTCCTGCACATCTCCTACCAGGGATATGCCCGCAACCCAGGTACATGCCCTTGACCGGAATCGAACCTGGGACCTTTCAGTCCGCAGACCGACGCTCTATCCACTGAGCCAAACCGGTTTCGGCCTGAAATGATTTTTAATATTTTATCATTTTAATATGTTACCCTTGATACTTTTTTGTATTTTGTTAATCCTCACTTAAGGATATTTTTCCATTGATTTTTAGAGAGAGTGGAAGGCAGGGGGAGAAACAAAGAGAGAAACATCAATGTGAGAGAGACACATCAATTGGTTGCCTCCTGCATGAGCCCCAACCAGGGCAGAGATCAAACCTGCAACCTCGGTACGTGCCCTTGAATCGAACCCAGGACCCTTCAGTCCATGGGCCAATGCTCTATCCACTAAGCCAAACCGGCTAGGGCTGTTACCTTTCAGATTTTAAAATCCATGAAAGTTAACTGAATAAAAGAAAACTCTCCTGTGAGACATTTCCAAATCCCTAACAAGAAACGACCACTCTGACTAGTTACCCATAGCAAATATTATCTCAGCTCGTATATCTACAGAAAAAGGACCTTCCTATCATTCCATGTGAGTATTTTGCTGAGATACATTCTCTTCACAATAGCATCTGTTGAACCAAATGAAATTCCTATTCTAATTGCTACCTAAAAGATCAATCGTTATTTCATAACATCTGCACAAATAAAATTTTTAGATATGTATAGGTTTTAGAAATTTTTTAAAAAATATATTTCTTTATTGATTTCAGAGAGGAAGGAAGAGGGAGAGATAGATAGAAACATCAATGATGAGAGAGAATCATTGATCGGCTGCCTCCTGCACACCCCCCACTGGGGATCGAGCCCGCAACCCAGGTATGTGCCCTTGGCTGGAATCGAACCCGGGACCCTTCAGTCTGCAAGCCAACACTCTAACCACTGAACCAAACCGGCTAGGACGGTTTTAGAAATTTTTATATTTCATATATTGTGTTCCTCCAGCTTGTCTTCATACAGCACTTAAGAATCCAATTTGAAGATAAATTTTCACACCCTGTCTGAAATGTAAGTTCACATAAAAACGGTTATTATTACATCTCTTTGTAGTTCATCTGATGTTTTTAGAATATTAAGTCATTCCACGTTGAAAACTGAAAGACAATCACTATGGTATTTATCCATGAAAAATTACAATGTACAGTTTAACATCTGGCAAGCAACAGAAAATCATGACTGTTCCTCTTAATGTAGGAAGAGCCTCCATCAGGGGAGCAACTTGAACCAAGGGGAAATATTTGAATAGGAGAAAAAGTAACAAAAGTAGCAAATAAAACTTGATAAGGGACTACTGTGTTTTGAGCCTTTTCCCTAGACTCACTTAGTGCTCATAATAATTCCATAAGGTAGGTATCATTCCCATTTATAAACGAGCAAACTAAGATCAAAGACACGGTTACTCCACAGCTAATAATGTGTTGTTGGGATTCGGGCCAGGCTTTCTCCCTCCATGAGGTTACCTGCCTCCAGATTAAAGGTAAATGGACAGCATACACTCGCTACAATGCCAAGTGGGCATGTAAAAGAAAAACAAGTGAACTTCGGACTGCGACTTTTAAGGCTGTGCACTACAGGAAATAACTCTGAATGAGGAATTAGGTAAGAGGAAAACCAACATTTAAAAACAGTCACCAACAGAAAGAAGGAAAAAGAATTTCAAAAGAAGGTTGGTTGAAATGTTAAGTATTCCCTGGTTAAATATGAGGACAGACTGACTACCTATTAATATCACCAGTAACCTAAGTAAAACACCCGTAAATCATCATTGACGCCTTCTTCTCCCCCTCCCATTACTAACAGAGCCCAATTGAATCTTCCTTTCCAGCCCTTTCTTCCCACTCTTCCTGCCCCCACCCAACCTCAGACCCTTATAATTTCACAGTTGAAAACTGCAGATTGGTCTCACAGCTTACAGTCTGTGTCCTTCATAGTTTCTATCTTCATCTCCTTAAAACCTTCTCTGACCATATTACTCTTCTGTGCAGAAATCAAAATGGTTTTCCCCTAACCAAAAGATATTTCTCCTCATAGTATTCTCTTTCTTTTTTCTTTATTGATTAAGGTATTACATATGTGTCCTTAACCTCCCTTACCTCCCCAACCCCCACGCGTGCCCTCACCCCCCTAGTGTCTATGTCCATTGGTTATGCTTATATGCAAGCATACAAGTCCTTTGGTTGATCTCTTCCCCTTCCCCCACCCTCCCCTACCTTCCCTCTGAGGTTTGATGGTCTGATCGATGCTTCTCTGTCTCTGGATCTGTTTTTGTTCATCAGTTTATGTTGTTCATTATATTCCACAAATGAGTGAGATCATGTGATATTTATCTTTCTCTGACTGGCTTATTTCACTTAGCATAATGCTCTCCAGTTCCATCCATGCTGTTGCAAATGGTAAGAATTCCTTCTTTTTTACTGCAGTGTAGTATTCCATTGTGTAGATGTACCATCATTTTTTAATCCACTCATCTGCTGAGGGGCACTTAGGCTGTTTCCAAATCTTAGCAATTGTAAATTGTGCTGCTGTGAACATAGGGGTGCATATATCCTTTCTGATTGGTGTTTCTGGTTTCTTCTGATATATTCCTAGAAGTGGGACTACTGGGTCAAATGGGAGTTCCATTTTTAGTTTTTTGAGGAAGCTTCATACTGTTCTCCACAGTGGCTGCACCAATCTTCATTCCCACCAGCAGTGCATGAGGGTTCCTTTTTCTCCGCATCCTTGCCAGCACTTGACGTTTGTTGATTTGTTGATGATAGCCATTCTGACAGGTGTGAGATGGCACCTCATTGTCATTTTGATTTGCATCTCTCAGATGATTAGTGACTTTGAGCATGTTTTCATATGTCTCTTGGCTTTCTGTATGTCCTCTTTCGAAAAGTATCTATTTAGTTCCACTGCCCATTTTTTTTTAAAATTTTTTTTTAATATATTTTATTGATTTTTTACAGAGAGGAAGGGAGAGAGATAGAAAGTTAGAAACATTGATGAGAGAGAAACATCGATCAGCTGCCTCCCGCACATCTCCTACTGGGGATGTGCCCGCAACCCAGGTACATGCCCTTGACCGGAATCGAACCTGGGACCCTTCAGTCCGCAAGCCGACGCTCGAGCCACTGAGCCAAACCGGTTTCGGCCCATTGCCCATTTTTTGATTGGGTTATCTTCCTTTTGTTAAATTATATGAGTTCCCTATAAATGTTGGAGATTAAACCCTTGTCGGAGATAACATTGGCAAATATGTTCTCCCATGCAGTGGGCTTTCTTGTTGCAGCCATTTGATCCTGAAGGGATAGCCCCTCCTTGCAGTCTCTAGACAACCAATACAGCCACACCCAGACTACACCCTGAGTAGTACATAGGATACAAAAAAAAAAAAAAAATCTGAATAGGTCCTGAGAGCCCTCAGGGACTGCGCTGAAGGGAGGCCATTCAGTCCCAGAAAGCAATATAGCAACTTCCCCAGCTATAGCCCTGTCAGAAATAGCCACTTGAGAGATTAAGATTGAAAGCCGGCAGACAGGCTAAGTGGGCAGATTTGTCCCGCCTGCTGGCAGCTAAGGTGGTGGAGATAGACTCATAGTATTCTTAAAAATATTTTCATATGCTTTTACTGATTTTAGAGAGGGGAAGGAGAGGGAAAGAGAGATAGAAACATCAATAATGAGAGAGACTCATTCATCAGCTACTCCCTACTGGGGATGAAGCCCACAACCCAGGCATGTGCCCTGACCAGGAATCAAACCATGACCTTCTAACCACTGAGCAACACCTGACAGGCCACCTTTTTATAGTCTTTTCTATTATTGTATACATTCCTGTATTTAACTATTTCTCATTATGCTGTACATCTGAAATTTATGTCAATTATATCTCAATAAAACTGGAAAAATTTTAAGTTGAAAAATATAATAAATTAATAAACTGATCCCAGTATGGCCCTAGTTAAACTTATGAGCTCTATGACTATTGTACTAGTTGTTGGTTTAACCTTGGGCAAGTTAGACTATCTGTGCCTCAGTTTATCATGTGATAAATGGGAAAAAAATAATAGTACTTGCCTCACATCATTATTTTGAGAATAAAATGAATTAATACATGTAAAACACTTTGAAACAGTGGCTGCATTGCTCAATAAGTGCTCAATAAATACAATCATTATTATCATGTTCATTGTTATTAATAATAAACTTATAATAAAATTTTGGTTTTATTACCTTTTCAAACAAATATTATATAATAGCTTAACATAAATGTTACTAACAATAATAAAAATAATAGCAGTCCTGGCCGGCATTTCTCAGTGGTTAGAGAATCAGCCCATGCACCAAAGGGTCTCAGGTTCAATTTCCAGTCAAGGGCACATACCTGGGTTGCAGGTTTGATCCCCAGCCCTGGTGAGGGTATGCACAGGAAGCAACCAATCAATGTGTCTCTCTCACATCAATGTTTCTCTCTCTCTCCCTCCCTTCACTGTCCCTTCCACTCTCTCTGAAAAAAATAAATCAATGGAAAAATAATAATAATAATAACAGTAGTAACACCAACAGTTGAATGGATATAATATGGCTCTAGAGTTATGCTTTAGCGCAGCCGTGGGCAAAATACGGCCCGCAGGCCGGATCCGGCCCATTTGAAATGAGTAAAACTAAAAAAAAAAAGACCGTACCCTTTTATGTAATGATGTTTACTTTGAATTTATATTAGTTCACACAAACACTCCATCCATGCTTTTGTTCCGGCCCTCCGGTCCAGTTTAAGAACCCATTGTGGCCCTCGAGTCAAAAAGTTTGCCCACCCCTGCTTTAGCCACTATGCTATAATGCCAAGAAAAATTGATTGGATTACTGCCTCTAAACTATAACTTCAAGCATGTGTTCTTGCTCTTCCTTCTATCTGAAGGATCCTCCTATTCTCAAATTATCAACTTCTTAAATATAATAATTAAAAATCCAGTCTAGGTACATCTACACAATGGAATACTATGCTGCTGTGAAAAAGAAAGAGCTCCTACCATTCCCAACAGCATGAATGACCTGGAGAGCATTATGCTAAGTGAAATAAGCCAGTCAGAGAAAGACAAATATTACATGGTCTCACTCATTTGGTGGAATATAATGAACAACATAAACTGATGAACAAAAATAGATCCAGAGATTAGGAACACCAAACAGACCGTCAAACCTCAGAAGGAAGGCAAAAAAGGATGGGAAGGGTGGGGAGTAAGAGATCAACCAAAGGACCTGTATGCATGCATATAAACATAACCAATGGACACAGACAGTAGCAGGGTGAGGGAATGTGCTGGGGGATGGGAGCAGCTGGGGTGAGGTCAATGGGGGAAAAAGGAGACATATGTAATACTTTCAACAATAAAGAATTTAAATTTTAAAAAAATCCAGGCTAATTATACCCTTTCAAGAGATCTTCTCTGAGCTTTCCAGTCAAATTGGTTATGATATACCAATTTTGAATTCCATTTGCACTTTTATCTTTTTTTGTGACACATTAATTCATTGTTATTAAAATTTTAAGTTATAATTATAACTAATTATATTTTCATATTACTTCAAATACTTAAATCACTTCAAATACTTAAGTCACTTATGTTTTATTTCCATGGCTCGGGCCCTTGAGGGCAAAAATGGGGACTTATACTTCTGAGTAACTTCAGTATGTCCTAGCACAGTGCCTTACAAAAAGAAAATCCCAAAGATTCCTGTATGGAGTTCAGCGGTTATCCATGTGCAAGCAGTTTCAATAGAATGATTGAAAAAGAAGCCAAATTAATTTTCACAATGAAAAAAATTGATCAAGGTATTTAGATACTAAATTTTGTTTAAGAACTTCCCAATTTCAAAAAAAAAATTTTTGCCCAGCCAGTGTTGCTCAGTGGTTGAGAATCGAACTATGAACCAGGAGGTCACAGTTAAATTCCTGGTCAGGGCACATGCCTGGGTTGTGGGCTCAATCCCCAGTAGGGGGACCCACAGGAGGCAACCAATCAACCATTCTCTCTCATCATTGATATTTCTATCTCTCTCTCCCTCTCACTTCCTCTCTGAAATAAATAAACATAATAATTCCCATTTAAAATGTATCTTCACACAAGATCAGATGGATTTTTTTTAATCCTTACACAAGGATATGTGTATTTTTTAATGATTTTTTTTTTTTTTTTTTTTTTTTTTTGGAGAAAGAGGAAGGGAGAAAGAAGAGAGAAACATCAATGTGATTGAGAAACATCAATCCGTTGCCTCCCGTTAAAAATGAGATCGAAGAAGAAATCTAAAGATTCCTTGAAAAAAAATGAAAACAAGAACACAACAATCCAAAATCTATGAGACACAGCGAAAGCAGCCCCAAGAAGGAAATCCATAGCATTACAAGCCTACCTCAAGAAACAAGAAAAATCTCAAATTATCTAATTTAACACTTACATGTACTAGAAAAAGAACAAAGCCCAAAGTGAGTAAAAGGAAGGAAATGATAAAGATCAGAGCAGAAATAAACAAAATAGAGTCTGAAAAAACAATACAAAAGATCAATGAAACCAAGAACTGATTCTTTGAAAATATAAACAAGATTGACAAATCTTTAATCAGACTCATCAAGAAAAATAATAGGACCCAAATAAATAAACTCAGAAGTAAAAAAGAAGTAACAACTGACACCAAAGAAATGCAAAGGATTGTAAAAAAATATTACAAACAACTATATGCCAACAAATTGGACAATCTGGACGAAATGGAGAAATTCCTAGAAACATACAATCTTTCACAACTGAATCAGGACAAATGTGAATAGACCCATAACTAATGAAATTAAAGGAATAATCAAAAAACTCCCAACAAACAAAATCCTGGACCAGATGACTTCATAGGTGAATTTTGCCACACATTCAAAGAAGAACTATCACCTATCTTTCTCAAACTATTCTAAAACATTCAAGAGGAGGAAAGATTCCCAACCCCATTTTACAAGGCCAGCATTATCCTAATTCCAAAACCAAATGTAGAGACTACACAGAAAGAAAATTATAGGTCAATATCCCTGATAAAGATAGATGCCAAAATCCTCAGGAAAATATTAGCAAACTGGATTCAGCAATACATTAAAAAAGATCATACACCATGATCAACTGAGATTTATTCTAGGCATGTAAGGTTAATACAATATCTGCAAATCAATAAATGTGATATACCACATAAACAAAAGAAAGGGTAAATATCACATGATCATGCCCTATCTGGTTTTGCTCAGTGGATAGAGCGTCGGCCTGTGGACTTAAGGGTCCTGGTTTCCATTCTGGTCAAGGGCACATGCCTGGTTGTGGGCTTGATCCCCAGTAGGGGCATGCAGGAGGCAACCAATCAATGATTCTCTCTCATCATTGATGTTTCTATCTCTCCCTCCCTCTCTGTTCCTCTCGGAAATCAATGAAAATATATTTCTTTTAAAAATCACATGATCATATCAATAAATGCTCTGCCAGGGGGGTGGGCATGTTGAGGGGGCGAAGAGACTGAGCAAAAAAGAAAAAGGAGAGAGAGAACTCATGGATATGGACTAAAGTATAGTGACTGCAGGACGGTGAGGGGTGGGGGATGGAAGAGGGCATAGCCTGGATAAATGGTGATGGAAAAAATAAATTATTAAAAAAGTTACTGATTTCAATAAAAGAGTGGCATCCAATTTTCAAAGTACATATTCCATTCTTTAGAGTTACTGTTCCACTGTAAACTGGTCTGAGATTGATGGATAGATTGATAATGTGAACACTGTTTAAGACAAAGCCCTCTCTGCCTCTGGAATTGTACACTGCATTCCTGCCTCATTTTCCCCCACTGAGCCCCGTGCACTTTAGTATTATATTTTCTAAATCCTCTTCTTTCATGCTACATTAAGAATACATTTGCATAATATCATAAGAGACAATGTGGTCCACCAAAAAAACCATAAAATAAAAAGTACATCTCAATCATTTATTCATTAAATAAAAATTTGCTAAATATCCTCTATGGGTAAAGCACTAGGAGAAACTCCTGGCATTTTAAGTGCTGAGTTCTATGGAATCCAGACAGAAACACAAAAGCAGGAGCAGTTAAGCTTCAGGTTGGAAGAGAAGTCTAAGCTGGAAGTGAAGGCTGAGGAGGGTGAATAGCCTGCCATGACAACATGGGTGAAGATCCAGAGGCTGAAAAGAGCATACAACAGCAGAGAAGAGGAAATGGTACAATATGGCTACAGGGCAACAGGGAGGGAAGAAAGGAGGCTGGTAAGGCAGATAGAGGCCCTGTTATCTGTGCTCACAGGTTTACATTTGCTTCAGGATTTACCAGATTTTACTTTAGAAGGAGCACTCTGGCTACCGGGTGGAAAACAGACTTAGAGGAGAGCAATAACCAAGTAGGGGAAACCAGTCGATAGGCGGTTACCATCCCCAAGGAAAGATACTGGTGGGCAAGACCTGAGTTGTAGCAGGAGAATCAGAGAAAAGTAAATGGACCTGAGAAATTTAAGAGAACAGATGGGATTTGGTGAATGAAAAGGGATAGGGAGTACAGGGAGAGTCAAGGAATAGTTCTCAAGTGTCTGGTTTGGACAATGTCCACCATTGACTGAGAGAGGTGCAGAGGGAGGAGCAAATTAGGTAGAGAAAGGGGAATGATAAATTCATTTTGAGTCTGAGATGCCCTCCAAGAAATCAGGCCTGCTGATCAAATGCCTCTAAGGAGATTTCAGATGAAATCCAGCAACATGTGGTATTATTGGCAACACCAGGTTCACAAACATCTTCAGCAAGCACACTCGTTCACACTAATGAGTTCTGACTTCTGTTATTTTGGACCATGTAGCTTTTGCCTCTGATATTGGGTATATCTGGTAATTAATTTTATTATATTTTAGAGAGACCAACATCACCTTTGTTGAAAGAACTAAATATTTTCCAACTTAGAAACACAGTCGTGCTAAAAGATAGGTTAATACACCATAATTTCAATTTATTTATAATGTCTTTTTTTTTAATAAAGAAATTTGAAAGCAAGTTCAAGTTCAAGTCCATGAATCATGCTCTTGTTCAGACATTTCTGACATTTCCAATTTTAACCATGTCACTAAGATGGAAAAACTCATGATTTAGTAAGCTGAGCAAAGCTCACTGATCATCCAGTATTTAATTAGAAAATCCTCAAGTTTTCAGGGCAAACCATAAGCTATATTGGTTCAACTCTTCTACTCTAATCTATTAACCTATCTATTAAAGTTTGAGAACTGAGACATGGCAAAGTATTCAGCATGGGCTAAAACTTTGGACTAATGATCAGATCTGTAATAAATACTCTGAACTGAGTGCCAAGGGACAATTTAAACAGTACTGCTTTCTTTCTTTCTTTTTGGAAAGAAGTCACAACTTTAATTTATAGCTTAACTTCATGATTTTCATAAAGAAACTGGTTAGAATAGGAAGTTCTGGCTTCTGATCATCAAGTCAAGATGTAACAGTACTTGACATCCTGAACAGGATGGCACACTTAAGGGGGGAACTGGTTTCAAGCAACAGCGCTGCTTTCTATAAACAAGCCAACTATGCTTTCTCTTTAGAATTTCTTTTCAATTAATTGTATATTTTTCCTTATACTCTTTTCATTAAATGCACTTTAAATACCTATTCTTATATATATTTTCTTGATATAATAACAGTATATACTAAAGTGGAGCAAGACATGTTTGTGTTTATATGCTTCTCTCTCCCTCTCTGTCTAAATCAATTAAATAAATTAAAAAAACCACATATCCTCGGGTAAAGATTAAAAGAATGAAAGATACAACAATTTCAGAATACCAATGTCAGGACTCTTCCCCAGAATCGCCACTCTTGTGGCCCTATGCTACATACCACCAGACCTTCCCAAATTTTACTTTTAGAATATTTGATCTGATTATCTACCTGTTTAACAGCTATTAAACGCAAGCAATCTTAACAGGATAAGCAGTCAGAAAGTCAACCTAAAAAAAATAAATAATGCAACAAATTTGCTGTCATATTTATTTAACCCAACAGAAACTACAACCAAGCCATATCAGGGAATATAACCCTTTCTCTGGGTTTCTCTCATGCTTTTCCTCAGTCCTTCTCTTCTCCCAGGTAGTTTTCTACTCCCTACCCATCCTTCCTACTAATACTAAATCCAAATATTTCCTTGGCTAAAAAAAAAAAAAAAAAAAAATTAATAGGGTTTTCTCTTCAAAAGAATAGGTGTAATAATTAAGAGCTAATATCTTGAACTCTGGAATAAGACAGAGCTAACCTCTACTTTAAAAGTTGCATGATCTGTGAAAGTTAAACTGCTTTGGGGCTCATTTATGCCACCTATGATATTGGGTGAGTAGGGTATTATAAGGATTAGCTGAGATAACATGAAAAAGACTTAAAACAATGCTTGGTACTCAGCATAGTATCAGCTATTATTTTTATTATTTGCTTGGAATGCTATGTATGTGCAACTGAGGAAGTGAACAAGGTACAATTATTTCCGAAAATAATGAGGTGAAGATGAATGACCTTCAGAAATCCTCACATGGCAATGGAGTGCTTTGAAGAAAGAATGCCAAGATCGAGCTTACGCCTTAAGCAATGTAACTTCCGGTATCTTAAAAGGCCCCATTGACCCCAAAATATACTTTATAGATTGTTTATGTTGCTGGCACTAAACTCATCAAGATATAGAGGCCATGGGAAGTGCACTAATAATCTAGGACTGGCTTTCATAAATAAAAGGTTGCCCCTGAGCAGTCAGCATGACCTCCTTAGTTTATAATGTTCACACCCACTACTGCCATCTAAAAAAGTATTCATTGTAGGAAAAGAGGATAAAAATTATTCCCAACCTTGGATAAAAACGACATTAAAAATGTGGATACAAATCTTTTTTTCTATACAGTTGAATTACATGTTTCTTTCAAGCGAAAACCAAGTAGCAATTATAGTGATAAAGTCATCCCATGACTTTTGTACCATCAGCCTTTCGGGAGTCCCCTGAGAGCCTTCACTATAGTACTCCAAGCTTATTCTGCACTATGTCTTAATGAGATTAAACTGCATCACTTAAATGAGATCATCCTAAATCACAGGGTGGAGAAGCTAAGAACGCAAATGCTGAGCTACAGCTCAAACCAGATGGGAGAAGTCTACAGAGGTTTTTTGCATGTTTGTTAAAAACAGTCAATTTTATCACCTTTCCAAATACACTGTCAGAAACCCCTATTCATTTAGGACAACTGGTGACAAATTCTCATTCCTATAACTGGCAAAATAGAAGGCAGCCTAATAAACCAGAGGAAATTCCATATTTACTTATTATTTGAAAAAAAAGGTTTTCCAAACAGAGTGAACAAAAAATTTTTTTCACATTCAAAACATTCAATGTTCTTTCCTATTCAACTGTATGTATAAAGATCCAGGGATCTAAGAAAGAAAGAAAAAAAAGGAACTAGAAAATTACCCAATTGAAAGAAAACGTTTAATGTCTGATCAAAATAACAAAATTCCATTATAAGTTTTGAACAGAATGACCAAACAAGAAATTTTAATTCTTTTTTTTTCCTTTAGTCAATATAGCTTTGTATTTCTTATGGATAACAGTATAAATAGCCTAAAAGACCTTTAATCAAATCAGACTTCATCTGAAGTTTGGATTTAGTCCATATTGTATTTTCTTACTTATGACATCCATTCATTCATCAAGATTATTTCAATAGTATGAAAAAAACTGTGTATTGTGGGAGAGCTTAATGTGGGGGGAGAGGGGCAGGCCTAAAACTTTAAAATGTTGAACTTAATTTACCATAAAAATTGGGATGCAAGTAAATTATCAAATTGATTAAAACTTATTTCTGAATAATTTTTTAAAAAGAAAGGTGTGAAAATCTGCAATATATTATAAGGAGAACACTGTTTTAACAAAGCACAATTATACTCACTAGAGGTAACAGCATATGCATTAAGAGATTTAGGTGACCAAATGATGTCTGCAATTATTTGAGCATTTTCCTTTTTTCTTTGTCTTCTTTTGTTTTCAAGAGACTATTATAATTAGCGAAATTACTTATGCACATTTTAGGTTGTAAATTACTGCTGTTGTGAGATCAGAAAGTGGTGACCATTGTCCAAGTTTCTAAAGCATATGGAACATATATACTTGCATGCAGAGACCACCTCTGAAAAGATACACAAGAAATAACGTTATTGTGATTTCTTCTGAATAGATGAGCAGTTAAGCTTGGGGCTGGGGTGGAAAAAAGGCTTCTATTATCATCTTCATTCTTATACAATGAACCTGTGCAACCTATTCAAAAATAACAAAATATTCTAAAAACAGAAGGTTTAGATCCAAAGACGTGCACAAATTTAATATTGGTGATTATGAAACAAAAAGATTACAGGGCAATCATGATAAACTACTGTGTATGAACCATAAAGGTTAAATAAGACTAAATAAGACTACTTCCACTGCTCAGGAAGACAAATCCAGATGCCCGAGGCTCAACAAAAAGCTGGCCCCAGCCTAGCCAATTTGGTTCAGTAGATAGAGCATCAGCCATGGACTGAAGGGTCCTGGGTTCGATTCCAGCCAAGGGCACATACCTGGTCGGGCATGTGCGGGAGGCAACTAATCAATGTGTCTCTCTCACATCGATGTTTCTCTTTCTCTCTCCCCCTCCCTCCCACCCTCTTAACGAAGGAAATGCTGCTCAGCCTCTGAGATCCGAAGGCTCCCCTTTGTAAGGAGACCACCTCCTCAACCAGGAGGCTTCCCTGGGTCCCCTCCTTCCCCGTTATCTCACTGTTGCTGCCCCTCCCTGCAGCCTTTAAATAAGAAAAGCCTGAGGGCAGGTCCTCTCCTGGAGCCGCCCCTGGAAGAGGCAGGCCAGCACTGCTACATGAGAGCTCAGGGATCTTAGGCCACTTCTCCGCTCCTGAGTTTTCCCACAGTTATCCCCGTCTCAGATTTATGCTACATGACACTAATGACGTATGTAATCAAGTCCTTTTTGTACAAAATTACACTAGTTCATTTACTCGGTATATATTTATCAAGACTGCCATGTGTCAGGCCCTGTGTTCGGCACTAAAAATATCTATGGCGTGTAATTCTTTCAATAAAAACCATAATTAAAAACCATAATTATCTAAGCCCTGGCCAGGTGGCTCAGTTGGTTGGAGATTGTTCATATACCAAAAAAGTTGCGGGTTTGTTCCATGGTTGGGGTACATACAGGAGACAGCAAATCAATCAATCAATATCTCTCTCTTTCTCTCTCTCTCTCTCTCTCTCTCTCTCTCTCTCTCTCTCTCTCTCCCCTCACCTCTCCCCTTTCCTCTCTATCTAAAAATCAATAAAAACATATCCTCTGGTGAGAATCTTTTAAAAAGCCATAATTATCCAAGACTTAACCAGAAGAATCATTATATTCCATCCATTTATTGAATACCCTCCTATGTACCAGCATTATGTTAGGTGCCTATCATACGTTGTTTCTAATTCTTAATGGACATATTTCTGCTTTATAAATGAGGAAACTGAGGCTGGAAAGATTTAAGGAATTTTCCCAAGGCCGAACAGTTGGCCTCCTGCTGGCTGGACCACTGCTGCTTCAGTGAAGAATGACCAACATTATTTTTTTTAAAATATATTTTATTGATTTTTTACAGAGAGGAAGGGAGAGAGAGAGTTAGAAACATCGATGAGAGAGAAACATCGATCAGCTGCCTCCCGCACATCTCGTACTGGGGATGTGCCCGCAACCCAGGTACATGCCCTTGACCAGAATCGAACCTAGGACCTTTCAGTCCTCAGGCCGACGCTCTATCCACTGAGCCAAACTGGTTTCGGCCCAACATTATTTTTTGTATGGATTTAAAATAAATGCTCCTTTTCTTTTCTTAATATTTTTACTCAAAAACACTTAAATGTCTTATATTTAAGCGAGAAAAGCAAAGATAAAATGTAAATTTAGTGAAGGCAAATAAAATAATGTTGACTTAAAGTAAGTTGGTAGAGAAAATGCCAAAGTTTATAGTGTACTAAATCCTATTTTATCTAGCTGAAAATATTATTTCCTCTGGCCTTCTTTTCTCTTTGGCCTTAAATAAGTGGCATTAAAGAGAATAGTCTTTCCCTTGCTAAAATAAATTAGGTGAATATAGCTCTTTCATTTATGTGATGAAGCACCCCCAGGAGACCCACTATGTCAACTTCTACCTTGTCTTCACAGTAATGTGAAAATCCCATCTACCATCTTGGACTTGGTCTTCAGAGGCCTAAATTTTCAAAGCCCCTGTAATTCATTATATTAAACATTATTGAGTACCAGTTGCATGCTATGAACTATGCAGAAGAGAAATTTGACCAGCACCTTTCAAGGGAGTTCTTTATATAAAAAACTTCAACCCTGGACACCATAGTTATTTTTCATACTAATGAGTTACTTTTTACTTGAAATTTTAAGATGGAGTTAAGAATCTAGGGAGAAAGTATATACATTCTACAGCATTCATGCTAAACTTCTTTAAAGAATTAGTGGGGGGAGGTGGGGGAAGGAAACCCAAAATCCTCTCAAAATTCTATCAATGTTTTCATTGTAAATGCTTTTTTTTTTTTTTTTTGGAAACTCTCAACTTAGCATGCAGTGTATTTTTGCGAATTTTTAAAAAGTTAAGTATCAAAGAGTCCCTTTCCAGTTATATCACAATAAAATCAAGGAGGGGGATGAAGGTTGTCATTAACATGTACAACAGTGTGCAAATGAAATACCACTTTCTACATGACATTATTAAAATATACCAAATTGTTGCTGCCCTTACATGGCCAAATTTTAAAGCAAGAATACACTCTGGAAATTATTTAATCCAATTCCAGTATTTTAAAGAATGTAGAGCCCTCACCAGTTTGGCTCAGTGGATAGATCGTCAGCCCACGAGCTAAAGGGTATTGGGTTCGATTCCAGTCAAGGGCATGTGCCTTGGCTGCAGGTTCCCCGGCCCTGGTCCAGGTGCGTGCAGGAGGTAACCAATCGAGGTGTCTCTCTCACAGCAATGTTTTCCTCTGTCTCTCCCTCTCCCTTCTACTCTCTCTAAAAATCAATGGAAAAATATCTTTAGGTGAGGATTAACAAAACAAAACTAAACAAAAAAGAATGTAGAAACAGAAGTAATTGTGAGAGCATTACTTAGAATTAACAAATAAATCTTCTTTGTAAATGCAAATTCATTGATATTTATATTCGTTTCCTAAGTCTTCATAAAGTTCTTTGAAAGCAGAGGTTTTCCATCAAATGCCTATTGAGTATGTACGACAAGGGCGGCACTGTGTAGGATAGGCAGGTCCAGAAATAAATAATTGAGATGCAAAGAGGTATTACTATGAGAGTGACATATCAAGTCCTCATGGAACTTCTATTTGAGCGAGTCTAACTATTTGAATGAGTCTTGAAGGATGGATAAGCCTTCTCCGAGCAGTCCTGGCAGAGGGAGCAATGACACAAAGTAGAAACCAGCATGTCTAAGAAAATGAAGGCTTCTTGTGGCCGGATGCTAAGCACTGTGTCAAATGGGCTCGGTCCTCGAAGCAATGGGAATGATACAGGCATTTAAGCATGAAATAAGATCTGCATTTTATAAACAAACACACAAAACAGGAACAGACTCATAGATATAAACAACAAACTGATGGTTGCCAGATGGGAGGGGGTGGGGGGATAGACAAAAAGGTGAAAAGAAGTACAAATTGTCGGTTATAAACACAGTCACGGGTTTATAAAGTACAGCATAGGGAATAGGGAATAAAATTGTAATAACTGTTCGTGGTGTCAGATGGGCACTAGACTTATTGGGGTGATCACTTTGCAGTTATATAAATGTCTAACCACTACATTGTACATGTGAAACTAATATAATACTGTATGTCAACTGTAATTGAAAAATAATTTCCAAAAAAAACACAGGGGCAGAAATTGACCTCAGATGGGAATAGAGACATGTTGCCCACCATAACAGAAGGAAAGGAGACAAAGATAGATCTTACTGCTGGTACCTTTATAAGCTAAGAGAAAGAGCCTGTCTGATGGCTTCTATTTTCTCGGTGAAGCAGGAGGCAAGATTATCTGCTGACAAGGGAGGGAGACAGAATTGTGAAGATCATGCATTTGTCAAAACTCAGTACACATATTTAAGACTTGTGCATGTCATTGTATGTAAATTCTACAACAAAAGAAAGAAACTATAAATACTAACCTTAGTTTTAACACATGCGTGTGAAATGAGTTTTAGGGGCAAAATAGGCAGGTTTCGGGATAAGGAGGGTCCATGGGAGAGGAATGCATGGATGGTGACTTGAAGACGCCACAATGTTTATCCTACTTGTACAGAGGATAGAGAAGTGTCACAGGCAGATGGAAATATTTCTGGCCTAAGCAATTAAAACAGCCATAAACTAAGGACAAACAGGGGTATCTCTGGCCTGAGCAATTAAAGTGACCATAAGTTAGACCAAAAGTAGCCCTGATCTGAGTAGCTGGGAGAGCTATAAGATAAGGCTTTCTCTGCCAGCACAACTGAGAGAAAACCATAAGATAAATCAAAAGTGACTCCAACCAGCAAGATAAGGGGGAGAGAAAATGGGAGGCAGCATGCGGGCTTTGAGCTTTGAAACTAATTCTATGTAGCAGAATGACCAATGAGGGAAACATGGGGGATCCAAATTAAGGAAAGGGACCAATAAGAAAAGGTCAGATTCAAACAAAGAACTGCAGTATATATAAACCACAGACAAAGGGACATGAGGCAGGATTTTTTTATTTTCCCATTAGGGAGAGAGAACATGCTTTTCCCATTGGGGAGCCCCTACCTATGGGTCCCCTTTGGGGACACCCCTGCTCAAATGGAGTTTGTATCTGCTTTCAATAAACTTCTACTTTTCTTATTAAAGAAGCCATTTCGCAAGTTTATTCTTCAAACTTTGTGAGGACAAGAACCCAGGGAAAGAAAAGTCTGCACCCCAAACTCCACATGCACCAGGCCACTAGTTAAAAAAATAAAGGCTAACACCTCCATCTTGGGTAAGTAGCATTGCCTCGGGGTCTCAGTTTTTTTATATGCAAACTAGAGGTCTGCTGCACAAAATTTGTGCATGGGGAGGGTCCCTACGCCTGGCCGGCGACCAGGGCCTATCAAGGCCTTCCGGCTGCCAGCCAGGGCCTTCCTTCCCTGGCTGCCAGCTGCCTGCCAGGGTCTTCCTCCAGTCCGCACTGCCCCCTGGTGGTCAGCGCATGTCATAGCGAGCAATCGAACTCCCGGTCTCCTGGTCAAACTCATGAGGAGACACTTTGCATATTAGCCTTTTATATATATAGATTGTGATAGTAACGCCTGTCATATCCATTGTCTAGGTTGTTACAGAGATGAAATGACACAATTAATATGAGATCAGTTATAAACTGTAAAAATAAACTAAAAGATTTTTTAAAGGGCATTTCTTCTTTATGTGGCAAAAGCAAATTACCTAACACACAGACATGAATCCCCTTTCCTCTGAATTCACAGCATCTACGATCAATCCCACTCATTTTAAAAATCAATCATGTATTATCTTATGTTTCTTTGTATATACATTGCATGATCCCAAATTTCTCAAAGCATCTTTTATTTTCCTGTCAATCAAATGTTTTAATTATTTTTTTACAAAAATCTTGATAATCAAAACTCAATTCAAAATCTATTTTCCTGATTCATTATTAAATACACCCTAACTTGCTGCGTATGAATTACTTTCAACTCAAATTTCCAATTTTGGATATAACAAAAAGAGATAAAAAGAAATTTAATAGATTCTAATAAATTAACACCTGCTCTTTTTACTTTTAGACTGGTTTAAAGAGGGAAATATCATTTGCACAAATTAGTTGACAACGATGGAAAGCATGTCATTGTCTTTGGTATAATAAATATATAAAAAAATCCTCTCATCCAATATTTTATATTAATATTGTTGAATATGTGGGAAATATGCCATAGCCTAGGAGAAACAGGCAATCACTTAACTGTTAAAAAATATTTCACCACTTAATTTTTGTTAAAACAAATAGTAGTTCAATAATTCAGAGAGACAAAACTTTTTTAAAGTTATTTTTTTAATTAAAAAGCTTACGTACTTAAAACTTGAAAATATTAATGGAAAATCATATTCTATATATAACTGGAAAATAATTATTAAAGTCAGCAGGTAAAACTGGTATAATGGATACTTAAGTAGCTTGGTGCAGAACCTATGTTTATAATACAAATTGTCTAGCAACATTATACCATGTATCTTCTTATATAATACACAGAAGATGAATTTTCTCTATTAAAATTTTCAGTATGTTAGCACAGTAAAAATCATTGGTTATATGTGACCACAAATAATTGAGACCCAGAGTTATTAGTCATTGAACTTCTCTCTGATTGTGTTTAAAATCCAAAATTAGTTTTTACACAGAAGGTATGGGTATACACAATGGCCCTCTTTATGAAGTCAATGTTTACTAAATCCCCTTTGTGTCACTTTACAAAAGGGCAGTCATAGCTTACCACTTAAAGGAGTTTTTAGGGGTGAAATAGGCAGGTTTAGGAAATTTTAGGAATTACAGGGTCCATTGAAAAAGCACAGGGCTACAGAGCTGCAAAGGGTACATTTCCATAAGACAAGGGAGCTGGGAGTAGCAAAAGGTACATTTCCATAAGATAAGGGAGCTGGGAGTAGCAAAAGGTACATTTCCATAAGACAAGGGAGCTGGGAGTAGAAAAGGTACATTTCCATAAGACAAGGGAGCTGGGAGTAGCAAAAGATACATTTCCATAAGACAAGGGAGCTGGGAGTAGCAAAAGGTACATTTCCATAAGACAAGGGAGCTGGGAGTAGCAAAGGTACATTTCCATAAGACAAGGGAGCTGGGAGTAGCAAAGGTACATTTCCATAAGATAAGGGAGCTGGGAGTAGCAAAGGGTACATTTCCATAAGACAAGGGAGCTGGGAGTAGCAAAAGGTACATTTCCATAAGACAAGGGAGCTGGGAGTAGCAAAGGTACATTTCCATAAGACAAGGGAGCTGGGAGTAGCAAAAGGTACATTTCCATAAGACAAGGGAGCTGGGAGTAGCAAAGGGTACATTTCCATAAGACAAGGGAGCTGGGAGTAGCAAAGGTACATTTCCATAAGACAAGGGAGCTGGGAGTAGCAAAAGGTACATTTCCATAAGACAAGGGAGCTGGGAGTAGCAAAAGGTACATTTCCATAAGATAAGGGAGCTGAGAGCTGCAGAAAGGTATACATTTATAGAATAAAGGGAAGGAAGCCCCTCATTCAGAGAAGGAAGAAGAAAGCCCGGAAGGAAGAGGGAAACAATAAGGGAGAAGAAGGAGGGAACCTCACTTACCTCACATGAGATTTGAGCTCAGGAGTTGCTATGGTGACCAATCAAAGGGGACAGTTACCAATCAGAGGGATATCAGGCACAAAGAACTGCAGCCTTTATAAACCATGGAAAAAAGGGACTCAGTGGGACTCTTCCCCCTCCCCACGTGGGAGTCTGTGCTTGTTTCTCAATAAATTTCCATCTTTTACTATACCATCTTTTCGTCCATGGTTTCATTCTTCTCCTCCACCAAACAACAGCCTGGGAGCCATCCGGCTCGGAGGAACACTGTGTGTTCTAGTCCAATTTTCCCGTATCACCAAAAGACAGCTGAAAAGAACAGTAGCAAGGAGTAAATGTGCCCCCACTGCTCTATAAAAAGTGTATGTGCCCATATGAAGAAGGTGTATGTATAGCGTGGCTGAGAAGCAAGTCCTGAATCTGCTGTGTATTATGTATGATCTCAAGTGGGGAAAACATCTGTCCTTTGGCCTGAAAAAGGACCCCCTGTGAGCCTCTTCTCATGGCCCATTGTAGTTCTCTTCAACCCTGACGCTGCATAGGCTTTGAACTGATGGCTGTCTGACACAAAAAGTTCATCTCAGGCCACTTTCCCCCAGAGAATTCATAGGGGTTATTCTGAGGTGACCAACCATGGCCTAACAAAAAGGTTAGTGTGCCTGAAGCACAAAGCAAGACAGAAATGTGAGTGACCCTCTTTGTAGCATCTTGCCACACAGTGAGTGCAGTCAACTATAGACTGTGCAGCGGAGCCTGAGGGAGAGAGGACTGGAGAAGAAAACTGCCTTCACTTGGAAACAAGTACCCTTTAATGCCAAAGAGCATTTTCCTAGAGTTTGAATTATTCTGCCTCCTTGACTCTTTATTCAAGAAATATTAATAGAAATAACAATTTCTATGGCAAAATTAAGAATAGAGTACAATGTTAGGTTTCTCTCTGTAAAGTTTTTTCAGAAGGCAATCACTTTGGTGAAGTTGTAGAATTATAACAGGCCCCTCCCTCAGGGTTACACATCCACCACCCTAATGCCAAAGTGGAAAACGCCTTTCCACAAAGCCCTTGACAGGAAGTCATGCAAATGTTTTCCTTCCTCTCCACCTCCCTCCCCTGGGCAAACACCTATGCATTGTTCAATGTCAAAGACAATCTCTTTTATTAAGTCTTTCCTAGCTCAGTCTTCTCCATATATACTGCTCTCATAGACTGATAACATTTAATTATTCTTATTATATGTGTCTCTTCTCACTGGATGATAAACTGTCAAGGATAAAGATTTTACACTTAACACAGTGTTTGACATATAGTAGGCACTTAACTATTTGTCCTGTAATTCTTGAACTCTTCCAAAGATGGAGAGCCACCACATGAAATGGAAGACATTTTTAAATAATTTTGTTGGGGAAGTGGGGGTGAAAGAAACTTGCTCTCTTTTCATTTCCACATCTGGATCCAAGTTCTTCCTTGTAGTGCTGAGCAGAAATGGTCTACCACAAACCTGAAGCCAACCACCCACTTTTCCTTTAATATCACCACATTTCTAGCTCTTGTTTTTGTTTTTTTTTTAACCTAAATGTTCCCATTTTCTTCTGCTGTTATTCCTACAAGATAAATTTTAGATGCTCTTCATCCTCATTTCTGTCCTCTAGAATTTCTTTAGTTTGTTAATATCCCCTTTAAAACACTACATGCATGGTTCAAACTGTGCATCACACAGCAGCACTATATAACTTTGTCCCCTTAGCCTTTTTGGTGTCCCTCCATCCATGCTTCTGGAAAAGATGAACAAGGACTTCAATGAGCCCCACTGGTGTGGCTCCATGGTTGAGTGTCGGCCGATGAACCAGGAGGTCACGGTTCGATTCCTGGTCAGGGTACATGCCCAGGTTGTGGGCTTGATCCTCAGTGGGGGGGTGGGGGGGGGGGATGGATGCAGGAGGCAGCTGATCAATTATTCTCTCTCATCATTGATGTTTCCATCCCTCTCTCTCCCTTCCTCTCTGAAATCACTTAAAAAATATATTTAAATTTTTTTAAAAAAGAACTCCAGTGAGATTAGGACCTCTGTTCTCTCAATGACCAATATATTTTATCAAACAAACAGGAAACTCCTTTTGTCCATCATCATCCACACATTCATACAAATATGGAGCTTTTTCTGAAAAGCCCAAGACTATAAGCAGTTGCTTTAAGTAATTCACCTGACTGAAAGGCAGGAATGAGGCAAGGGGAGTGGGGACAATATTACTAATTTCTTCAGGTTTGAAATTGAATTTTTAAACAATTCTCCTCTCAAAGTATCTAACAACTAATTTAGACCTTTTCTGCATTTAAATATAAAAACAATATCCCAAGAAAATTTGTGTTTTCATTCACTTCAAACAACAAATAAGAGTCTTTGTTGAAAATATTAACACATAAATCACAGAGAAATTTTCATTCAATATTAAATACCTTGGGAGTCTTTCAGATAACTTAGATTATATATCATTTCTATGTAACTGGTTCTGTTCTACAGTCCAATATTTAGAGTTTTCTAGCCCAGTTAATGCATTTCAATATTATTATGTTACACCATGACTTGCATAGGAATATTCTTTCTCATTTCTAGAACTGCAATATGTACTATTATTTTAATGAACTTGAGTTGAATTAGCACATCAATTCAGGCTACCTCTCAGCAGCACAATAGTAGAACCTGATCTATATAATTTCAAAGCTTGTGTAATCTACTAGCCAGACACATGCAGCTATGTAGCTTTATAGATATACAATGATTATACCCTCTGTCCAGGATTCATTTTCTCATATGTTGAGATGGTATATTAAAATAAGAAATACTTGACAATTTCATCAAAGAAAAAGGCTGGATGCCTGAGCCTATTAATTTTTATTAAATTTCGTTCTATAATTCCTTGGGAAATATTTTATATGTTTTCCCTATGAAAATTATATCTGTAGAGCTAAATGACCATTTACCAGCTCTTAGAGTATTCTGAGAACTAAATATACTGCCAAATATATGAGAAATGCATTTCTTATAAAAATTTACAATATGCTACACTGAGGATTTAGGTTTGGCTAATTGTGAGAAATTGCCTTCTGTTAATGGTATAGTTAAAATGAGAACAGTGTCCCCATGGAACACCTTCCAGCTTCAGTTCTGTTCATGAAGAATCTGGTGACTTGGACATGATGTTCATTTCCTCTAAAGAATTCTCTCTTGACAAATGATTTTTTTAAGAAAGTAATCTAATCCTCCAATTTGTTACAACTGGTTTAATATTCAATTTCAAATTCTGCCTTAATTATAGCTATAAGATTTTCACAGTCAAGGATGAAGAAACACAACTGACTTAGTGTTTAGCTATTGAAAAGGTAAATTTATAATTTTTTTAAAAGTACCTCTCCCTTAATCAGAAGCAAACTATGACTTCTTAAAAAGTAAAATAAAGACTGGCCAGTGTGGCTCAGTGGTTGAGTGTCAACCTATGAACCAGGAGGTTACTGGTTTGATTCCCAGTCAGGGCACATGCCCAGGTTGCAGGCTCAGTCCCCAGTAGGGGGTGTGCAGGAGGCAGCCTATCAATGATTCTCTCTCATGATTAATGTTTCTATCTCTCTCTCCCTTTCCCTTCCTCTCTGAATATATATATATATATATATATATATATATATATATATATATATATTATAGATAAAAGCAAATAACCTAATATTTTATAAAGCATATTTTCTGCAGACCAAACTAATTCTGAAAGTCCTAAAAGTAAGAGTACAAATATGAATAGTCTGCTCTAAACAAATTCCAATCTCTATGGGTACTGAAAGATAGGGCAGGTCTAGGATCCAACAGAAAATTTACATCATCTTATGAGGAAACTACAGTTCCTAGCACTCTTCCTCAAGTCAATCTACACCCCTCCATTTCAGAATAAGCATCTATACTAATAAAAGAGTAGTATGCTAATTAGACCAGACGTCTTCTGGACAACCATCTGGACACCCTTCCTGACAAAGCCAGCCAGGCGAAGCTGCCCGCCAGCGCCTGCGGCTGGCTGCGGCCTGGGAGATGGAGAAGTCCAGGTGCCAGCACCTGAGACTGGCTGCGGCCCCCGGGGAGACAGAGAAGCCACCTGCCCCTTGGTCCCAGGTGCCAGTGCCTACTCTTGGCTGTGGCCTGGGAGACGGAGAAGCCACCCGCCCCACAGTCCCAGGGGAGATGGAGAAGCTACCCACCCCGAGGTCCCAGGCCACAGCCAGCTGGAGAAACCGACAGCCCTTTGTTCCAGGGCGCCAACACCTGTTGCCCGGGAGATAGGTTCCCTCTTCTCCCACTGCAGCCATTACTCCAATACTCCCCTTCCGAATTTCTCTCTGCTGCCCCAACCCAACTCCACTTTTCATCTGAAGAATAAGGAACAGAGAGAGCAATGCTAAAAGCTTATATTTTTAAGCAGGTAAGGTTGGTACTTAAACAGTATAAATGGAAAACTAGAATCCTTAAGGTAACAAAGTCTAGAAAGGGGTGGGACAGGGACAAGGACAGGGCAAGACATATTATATCCAGCAATCCATGTGGGGACTGAAAACTTTGCAATGATGACAATCAGTGAAGATATGAATCACTAAAATAGTTGACAGGGACAATTCTTCCATCTTTAAAAATATCTATATCAAGTCTGTTTAAATAGATTTTCATCTGCATAATATAACACATTCTGACAATACCACCACCACCAATGTGGTCAGTGTTGTGCCGATAAATGTTTAACAACTGGCTCTCAATCAAAGAAAACAAAACTCTGATTTATACTATCGGCCAATTTCTGTGGCATAAATTCTCCATCCATGGCTGATTTTGGCTGCTAATGTGATGCCACTAAACGCAGAGCTGAGGAGAAACGTGCAGTAATACACTATTATATTCCACCAGAAAGACCCAAAAGATATAAATAATGTCAAGAGTCAGAACAGTAAAGTGTAGTAAATAATTGAGGAGGAGTGATGAATTTAGAGTATGTATTACCTTTGGTTTTAATGTAATTTATTCACTTTTAAGATTATATAATTTAATTTTTAATAATGACCATGTTTAACAACCAGCTTGCAAAATTCCTGAAACTTTGTGAGCCGGTAAGAGCAGGCTCCAGCACAATACTGAGTGGAGTGTAATGGTTAAAGGGCATGGCTCACGGATTTGAAACGAGACTCAGCCACTTTTGGGTTTTACTGGTCAAGCTACCTGATCTCTCTATCCCTCGGGGTTCTCATCTGTGTCATCATAGTACCTACTGTGTGGAGTTGTTGCAAAGATAAAACGAAATCTGTGTATGACACAGCACAGTACTGAAACAATAATTCACTCAATTTGTTATAAACTGTTACTACCTCAATACGTTGTTGACAAAATTACTCTACTCATGCTGAAAGAATGAAAGTTTATTGATGAGAAAAATATCTTATTTTGCGATCTACAGGGAGACAGTCAATTTTGCTTCCTGGGCAGTAGGTGGTAATCTACTACTAGAAACTGAAAGGGGGAAAATGACCTCAATCAACATGATTGAGGCAATGTATTATTAGCTGGATCACAAAGCAGAGAGGATGCCATACATTCTGGGATACATCTGCAGTAAGAGGCTTCACCTAAGGTATTAAATCTGCTCAACTAAGCATCGGACTTAAGATGAATGGTGAGAAGGATTCTGAGGCTGCTTCTAGACTTAGCAGTAATAGAACTTTAATACATAAGCAACAGTTACTATGGTTAGTGACGGCGAGAAAAAACACACCATGACCTATACTAATAAAAGGATAATATGCTAATTAGATTGGACATCTTCCGCACAACCATCCGCACGTCCTTCCTGACAAAGCCAGGCTTGGGCAAAGCTTCCTGCCAGTGGTCCCAGGCACCAGTGCCTGTGGCTGGCTGCAGCCTGGAAGATGGAGAAGCCACCCACACAGGCACCAACGCCTGCAGCTGGCTGTGGCCCAGGAGACAGAGAAGCCGCCTGCCCTGTGGTCCCGGGTGCCAGCGCCTGCAGCTGACTGTGGCCTGGGAGACAGAGAAGCCACCTGCCCCACAGTCCCGGGCTGCAGCCAGCCAGAGAAGCTGCCCACCCCTCAGTCCCGGGCGCCAGCCCCTGCAGCCCGGGCGAAGCCACCTGCCCACCATCCCCTGCGGCTGCAGCCAGCCTGGGCGAAGCCGGCCTGGGTCCTGGTGCCTGTGGCTGGCCAGAGGGAGGATCCCAGGTGCCTGTGGCTGCCTGGAGGCGGGAATCTTGGGTCCTGGGTGCGGGGCCGAGGCAGAGGTGGATAGGGGCAATAAAGCCAGAAGGGGAGCAGGTAGGGGCAATCAGGCTGGCAGGCAGAAGCAGCTAGGGGCGATCAGGCAGGCAGGCAGGCGAGCGGTTAAGAGTCAGTGGTCCCGGATTGTGAGAGGGATGTCTGACTGCCGGCAGTCAGACATCCCCCAATGGGTCCCAGATTGAAGAGGATGCAAGCTGGGCTGGGGGACACCCCCCATCCCATGCACAAATTTCATGCACTGAGCCACTAGTCTCTCTCTCTCTCTCTCTCTCTCTCTCTCTCTCTCTCTCTCTCTATATATATATATATATATATATATATATATATATATCTCCTATCTAATAAAAGAGAAACATGGTAATTGGCCATACATCCGCTACCCTTCCCATTGGCTAATCAGGGTGATATGCAAATTAACTGCCAGCCAGGATGGCGGCCAGCAGCCAAGCAGCTTGAAGCGAACATGAGGCTTGCTTGCTTCAGTGATGGAGGACTCCAACGTTCCCCGCCTGCCGCTGCGGGCCTCTGAGCTTGCAGTTTGAAACGTTGTTAAAAATATAGAAGCTAAACAAAACCCCAGAAACCTGCTTTCAGCCAGCCAGGATCTCAGAGCTGGAGTTGAAACAGTGTTTCGATTACAGAACCCAAACAAACCAGATACCTGCTTTCAGCAGCCGAGGCCTCAGAGCTGGAGCCAAGCCTCAGAGCTAACGCTGGCCCAGAATAAAAAAGAAAAAAAAAGAAAAAAAGGAGCAGTTGGGAGCTTCAATCACCCGCCAGCCTGAAAACAGCCCTCAGCCACTCACCCAGACTGACCAGGCACCCCAGTGGGGACCCCCACCCTGAAGGGTGTGTGACCAGCTGCAAACAGCTATCATCCCCTCACCCAGGCTGGCCAGGCACCCCAGTGGGGACCCCCACCCTGATCCAGGACACCCTTCAGGGCAAACCAGCCGGGCCCACCCGTGCACCAGGCCTCTATCCTATATAGTAAAAGGGTAATATGCCTCCCAGCACCGGGATCAGCGGAGCCACGAGGCCTCCTGGCACCGGGATCAGCTTGACAGGGGGCAGCGCCCAAACCCCCTGATCACCCTGCAGCTCTGTGTGTGACAGGGGGCGGGGCCACAACCTCCCTATCCGCCCTGCTCTGTTCGTGACAGGGGAAGGCGCCCCAACCCCCTGATCAGCCCTGCTCTGTGCCTGATAGGGGGTAGCTCCCTAACCCCCTGATCGCCCTGCAGCTCTGTGTGTGACAGGCTGTGGTGCCCCAACCCCCTGATCGGCCCTGCTCTGTGTGTGACAGGGTACGGAGCCCCAACCCCTGATCGGCCCTGTTCTGTGGGTGATAGAGGGCAGCGCCCCAACCCCCCGGCCCCCGACGGGCCCTCCTCTGTGTGTGACAGGGTAGAGCCATAACCTCCCCATCGGCCCTGCCCTGAGTGTGACAGTGGCGGTGCCCCAACCCCCTGATCGGCCCTGCTCTGTGGGTGATAGAGGGCGGCGCCCCAACCACCCCCCACGGGCCCTGCTCTGTTTGTGACGGGGTGGAGCCATAACCTCCCCATCGGCCCTGCCCTGAGTGTGACAGGGTGCGGCGCCCCAACCGCCTGATCCGCCTTGCTCTGTATGTGACAGGGGGCGGTGCCCCAACTCCCCTACCGGCCCTACTCTGTGAGTGACAGGGGGGAGCTCTTCAACCCCCTGTCGGCCCTGCTCTGTGCGTTGCCGGAATCCGGTCCATCCTTGCTGCTTGACACAGTCGCTGCAGGAAAGAAACATCTGCACAGCATATGTTTCAAGGGACCTGGCATATATGGCATACTGTTCTTAATATGTTTGCTCCCCTTAGCGCTATGTGTTTTAACCAAGGTCACCTCTTTGAGAAAGGCTGTTTCCCCAGGTAGGGATTTTCCCCTGAAGTTAGGGAGGGAATAAAACCCCTTAACTAAGTGCCAGGCGGGTAGTTAATCACTTTAACTACAAACAATCACGCTTAAGCTACATAATCTTTACTCCCTGGAATGGAGATAAGAAACGCCCTAACCTTTGCAATAGAAATTGACAGGATTAAAATCAACTAGTATAAATACAGATGTAACAAGACAATAAACACCAGAACTTCGCTGGAGATCCAGACCAGAACTTGTCTGGAGATCCTGGCTAGAGATCCTGGCTAGGCTGCTGATCAACTGAACGCTGTCTCCGTGTCATTCCTTCTTCGCCGACTCCGTCCACACCTTTAGGGACCCCTGGACCTGCTGGGGTTGGACCCCAGCATCTGGCGCCCGAACAGGGACCCCTAGGTAAGCCTCACTCTCGGGATGGATAGGACTCCACCATAGGAAGAGGGTGGATAGTCTTCGCCGACTCCGTCCACACCTTTGGGAACCCCTAGAACAGGATTCCCCTAGGTAAGCCCCCCCCCCCCATTGAGAACCCCACACTCGGGACGGATAGGACTTCACCAGGGTACTGCAGACCCCCCTATAGAGGATAAGTAGGGTAAGAAGGTGGATAGTACAGAACTTAGATTGAGAAGATGTGCCATACTGAGTCCAAAGAAAGAAGACTCTGTATTGATCTTTAGATTAAGAAGATGTGCCATACTGAGTCTAAAGAAATAAGACTTTGTATTGATCTTTTAACACATATGCTTGCTAGCAGAGGAATTAAGGTTACTCCCAGTCAGACAGAACGTTTTATACAAGAAGTATGTCCATGCTTTTCTGAGGAAGGAAAGGTAAATGTAAAGGCATGGGAGGACGTAGGCCCAAGGAGCCTTATCCTTAACCCCACTGCAGCCTCTCCACCCTGGGAAAGTGCAGGATTGGCAAGCTCTCCCTGGGGTGATAGATCAGGACTCAGGTAATAGGGGAAAGCGCCAATCCTACTCTTAAAATGTATACAAGAGAACATTTGGGGTTTTTCTTTTTAATGCCTGCTTTTAAAAAATAAAAAAAGGGGAATTTGCCGGGAGCCTGTCCATCCTTGCTGTTTCAAGGGACCTGGCATATATGGCATACTGTTCTTAATATGTTTGCTCCCCTTAGCGCTATGTGTTTTAACCAAGGTCACCTCTTTGAGAAAGGTTATTTCCCCAGGTAGGGATTTTCCCCTGAAGTTAGGGAGGGAATAAAACCCCTTAACTAAGTGCCAGGCGGGTAATTAATCACTTTAACTACGAACAATCATGCTTAAGCTACATAACCTTTACTCCCTGGAATGGAGATAAGAAACGCCCTAACCTTTGAAATAGAGATTGATAGGATTGGAGTCAACTGGTATAAATACAGATGTAACAAGACAACAGGACACAGAACCTACACACAGAACCTAGACACAGAACCTACACAGAACCTACAGACAGAAGAACTTCGCTGGAGAGAACATGGCAAAAGATCCTGGACAGAAACTGGAGACAGAACCTAGAGACAGAACCTAGCGAGAGAACATGGCAAAAGATCCTGGACAGAAACTGGCCACAGAACCTAGAGACAGAACCTAGCGAGAGAACCTGGCTGAAGAACCTAGAGACAGAACCTGGCTACAGAACCTGGATAGAACATGGCAAGAGAACCTGACTAGAACCTGGTGACTGAACCTGGCTGGAGAACCTGGAGAACCTAGCTGGAGAACCCAGCAAGAGAACATGGACACAGAACTTGGCTGGAGATCCTAACCAGAACTTGGCTGGAGATCCTAACCAGAACTTCGCTGGAGATCCTAACCAGAACATGGCTACAGAACCTGGCTGGAGAGCCTAGAGAGGGGACATGGCTACAGAACCTGGCTGGAGAACCTGGAGAACCTGGCTGGAGAACCTAGCAAGAGAACATGGACACAGAACCTGGCTGGAGATCCTAACCAGAACTTGGCTGGAGATCCTGGCTAGAGATCCTGGCTAGGCTGCCGATCAACTGAATGCTGTCTCTGTGTCATTCCTTCTTCGCCACTCCGTCCACAACTTTGGGGACCCCTGGACCTGCTGGGGTTGGACCCCAGCAGTGCATGACAGGGGGGAGCTCCCCAACCCCCTGATCGACCCTGCTCTGTGCGTGACAGGGTACGGAGCCCCAACCCCTCTGATGGGCCCTGCTCTGTGAATGACAGGGGGTGGCGCCACAACCTCCCCATCAACCCTGCCTTGAATGTGACAGGGGGCGGCACCCCAACCCCCCAATAGACCCTACCCTGAGTGTGACTGAGGGTGGCATCGCAACCTTCCGATCCGCCCTGCTCTGTGCATGACGGGGCAGCGTCCCAACTCCCCAATCGGCCCTGCTCTGAGCCCGACCAGGGGCTGCACCTAGGGATTGGGACTGCCCTCTGCCACCCGGGAGCAGGCCTAAGCCAGCAGGTCGTTATCCCCTCCTAAGGGGTCCCAGACTGCAAGACGGCACAGGCCGGGCTGAGAAAACCCCCCTCCCCCGCGAGTGCACAAATTTTTGTGCACCTGGCCTCTAGTATATATATAAAAGCCCAGCAACTGGAACAGTGGAACAACCATAATGACCAGAATGACCGGTGGCTATAGTGCACACTGCAGCAGCCAACCAGCCTGATCTGGGCCCCAATCAATGGCCCCTGGCCCTCCCGGCCCCTGATAAGCCCCAACACCCCGATTGGGGGCCGGGCTGGCCGGCCAACCACCCGCGGCCCCTCCCCCACCCCACTGAGCCCCCATCAGGGCAGGCTGATGAGCCCAATGAGCCCCCATCAGGGCAGGCTGGCAGGACACCACCTGTGCACAAATTCAGGCACTGGGCCTCTAGTGTTCTCATAAAAGCCTTCAGGTTAGAGCCAATGCCAAAACACAACAATATGATGATGATCCTTTTAACACTGAAATGCAAGTATTTGCCTTAGTCTTAAACTGATGTCTTTCACAGAAGTGAATGCAAACTCTGTGTGTCTGCTGTAGGACAAAAGAAATCAAACATATTTAGCACTTCACCCTGGCCAATGTGACTCAGTGGTTGCAGTGTTGGCCTGTGCACTGAAGGGTCACGGGTTCAATTCCCTGTCAAGGGCTCCTACCTGGGTCATGGGTTAGATCCCCAGCCCTAGTGAAGGTAAGTGCAGGAGGCAATCAATTGGTATGTCTCTCTCATATCGATGTTTCTCTCTCTCTCTGCCTCTGCCCCTCCCACTCTCTCTAAAAATCAATAGAAAGAATGTCCTCAGGTGATGATTAAAAAAAAATTAGCACTTCAACAGGATTCAACAGGATTGAACAAGGAAGATGAAAACATAAGCAAATCCTGAGTATTTCCTTCTCTTCACCAAAGGACATACGTTTAAAAGAGGTTTTAAGACAAGAAACTACCCAAATGTCCATTCTTTGAGAGTATTTTTTAAATTATAAACCCATTCTATTAAAACAACAAAAGATGAGACAGTATCACTTTTAATATATTCTCTCCATGTAATCTGAATCTTACCAATTTACAGGAAACACACCTTTGGGCTCTGAGCAGCACCATGGTGATCAGAGAAAACAAGCATAAAGGCAGCACGATGGGAGCCAAGGTGAAAGGGGTTGATCCAGTCCCTAAGAAAGACTGGTATGGTGTGAAAGCACCAGCTATGTTCCTTGTGCAACAATATTCATCATGGTAATATTTATAAGGAAAAAATTGGAATTGATCTAAACATTCAACAATAAGAAAATACTTAAAAGAATTAATAGTACTTTCATAACATTACCTATTTGTTAATAATAATATTCACATGTAACTTTTAAAACCTAGAATAATGTAGTTTAGAATAAATAAATGACTTTATAATATAACTAGAGGCCTGGTGCACAAAAATTTGTGCACCTGGGCTGTGCCCTCTCGCAGTCTGGGACCCCTTGGGGGATGTCCACTTGCCAGTGGGGAGCAGGCCTAAGCTGCAGTCAGACATCCTTAGCGCTGCTGAGGAAGCGGGAGAGACTCCCGCCACTGCCGCTGTGCTGGCAGCCATCAACCTGGCTTGTGGCTGAACAGAGCTCCCCCTGTGGGAGCGCACTGACCACCAGGGGGCAGCTCCTGTGTTGAGCATCTGTCCCCTGGTGGTCAGTGTGTGTCATAGTGACCAGTCATTCCCAGTTGTTCTGCTGTTAGGGTCAATTTGCATATTACCCTTTTATTATATAGGATATTAATAGGAAAGGTTGGGTATAAATCTGTATATAAAATAAGGGCCTAATATACAATAAGAATTTATTCTGGATTATGTGTTTTTTCTTTATATTTTTCTCCATTTTTGAAGATTTTTGTTTAAGGGAAGTACACTATTTTTATAATTTTGTAAAAAAAAGTTAATGTTTTTTAAAATCAAGAAAGCTTGACCCCTAAAAAATATATATTTCTCAAGAAAATTTGAGAAATTCAAATATAATATACTGATATTAGATGATGTTAGAAAATTATTAATTTTTTTAGGTATGATAACAGTATATTTATTCTTAGAAATCTATGCTAAAATATTCAGTGATGAAGTATCATGTCTACATCTTGCATTCAAATGTTTCAACAAAACACAACTGTAGAGATATAGAAATGTAAATACATAAAGATAGCACATATAGAAAAATGTTAGAGTTGGATATTAAATAGAAAAAAAATTAATTAACCCTACCAGACTGCTGTACCGATTATTCGGTAATTTCCGAATCTGCCACTATACCATTGTACCTAATTTTTGGTACTTTGCCTAGTACGTGAAAAAAATGCGCAGACCTATTTTCCACAATGTCTCCAAGTTCCATCTTATTCTAACCACTTGTTTGCATGTAACTAACATTTTTCTATATCATGTTGGTTTTTTCTCTTTAATGCTCAGGAGCCCAGGTATAGGGGACAGTTAGGTTCAGGGCCTCAGGTCTGGTAGACTTAAGACAGTACAAAAGAAATTTTACAATATTTCTATGTAAGAAAATAAGCACCAGCCCTAGCTGGTTTGGCTCAGTGGATAGAGGGTTGGCCTGTGGACTAAAGGATCCTGGGTTTGATACAGGTCAAGGGCACATGCTCAGGTTGTGGGCTTGATCCCCTGCAGGGGGCACGCAGGAGCCAGCCGATCAATGATTTTCTTTCATCATTGATGTTTCTATCTTTCTCTCCCTCTCCCGTCCTCTCTGAAATCAATAAAAATCCTATATAATAAAAGGGTAATATGCAAATAGACTGAACAGCAGAAACGACCAGTCGCTATGACATGTACTGACCACCAGGGGGCAGACGCTCAACACAGGAGCTGCCCCCTGGTGGTCAGTGCGCTCCCACAGGGGGAATGCCACTCAGCCAGAAGCCAGGCTCACAGCTCACAGCTGGCAAGCACAGTGGCAGTGGCGAGAGCCTCTCCCGCCTGTGTGGCAGTGCTAAGGATGTCCAACTGGGCTTAGCGGGGAGCGGGCCTAAGCTGTCAGTCGGACATTCCCCGAGGGCTCCTGGATTGTGAGAGGGCGCAGGCCAGGGTGAAGGATGCCCTCCCCCTCACCCCGAGTGCTCAAATCTCATGTATCGGGCCTCTAGTATATTATAAAAAAGAAGAAAAGAAGCTCCACTTTTACCAAAAATGGTGTACAAAAGGACTCATCTAAATAAACATAGTTTGCCCTAACCAGTTTGACTCAGTGGATAGAGCGTTGGCTTGCGGACTGAAGGGTCCCAGGTTCGATTCCGGTCAAGGGCATGTACCTTGGTTGCGGGCACATCCCCCGTGGGGGGTGTGCAGGAGGCAGCTGATCGATGTTTCTCTCTCATCAATGTTTCTAACTCTCTATCCCTCTCCCTTCCTCTCTGTAAAAAATCAATAAAATATATATTTTAAAAAATAATAATAAAAAAAATAAACATAGTTAACTATAAACTATTACATAATAGTCAACATTCACAAGTTTTCAAAGAATGACATTACAATTCAAACTAACATTGCTAATTAACTTGATTGTGATCATTAGTTCGCAATATATATATTAAATCATATTGTTGTTCACCTTCAAAATCACTTTGTGCAATTTAAATATACACAATTTTTATCAATAAAGCTGAAAAAAATAAAACTGCAAAATATGGCTTATTTTTCTGTAGTTATTAAGAAAGCATTCAAACAACTAAAGAGTATGGGAGGTTGCTATGAATTGACTTTCTGTCTCTGTAAATTTCTATCTTGAACAAATCCCCGACATCAGCTTGCTATATTTTTTAAATTCCTCTCTTATCTAAAAAAAGTAAAGAAAACCTAGATTCCAAATAAATAAAGTATTTTAGAAAGTGTGTGTGGGGGGGGGGGGGGAGGTATAGGCAGAGCAGTTATTTTGACATTTTAAGTTCCTTTTTAATCAAACAGTAGAAATTCAAATTTTATAATGAAGGACTAGCACTCCACCTCTCAAACTAATATTAGAACATTTAGGCTCTAGGTGGCCAGATAGTCCTTCCAGAAAGCACCTGGATATGAACTGGGTGTGACCTAAAGGGACCACTTCATAATTGTTAACTACTAATAATTTACTCAAAACCATATTTACATGCAGGAAGTACAATAGCATTTAAGAATAAGAGAAGCCACTTTCAAGTTCTTAAATGGTCATGTCCCCAAAACACTGGTTTAAAATGTTATATCCAGTTAGTTTAATAAGGGCAACAATAAAGCAAAAGAACTATAGAGGGTGTTTTCTTTCAAAGACTATAGCTTCATTTTACAGCAATATAAGCACTTTTGCTAGTTACCCCACTATAACTTCCTGGATAACACTTCACTTCCTTGAAAACCTCTAGAACAGTGACTATTCTTTCCAAGTTACAGTCAAACACACTGGCATTAATATAATCATAAATTCTGATAGCTGAGCTTAGGAGGCATGCCAATGTGCCATCCTGTCGACAGCAGAAAACCACCCCAATGAGGAAACTGATGAGTAACACACAGTTAAATTACATTTTTGCTTTAAGTATGTTTTTAAAACCAGCTCATCTCTCAATGAAATCGTGTTTTTATATAAACACTAAAGTTCATACTAAGCGATTCTTCAACTACTCCAAAAAATACAGTAGAATGTTGATGGATTTCTGGCTGGGTTTTGAAACTAGCTCCCCAAGGAATAAAAGCAACAGAAACCAGTTTTTGCAAAGCCTTCAGAACAAAACTTCAAGAATAGCAAAAGTGCTTCAAGAATTATTATTATAATTAGAATACTCTTTTGTACTTAGAAAAGTACAATATTTTTCCCTTTATAGCACAAAAACTGAACCAGAAGCCAGAAGTGGAAAAGAACTAAAGTTGTTACATTAAATAAGAGGGAAATGTGTGTGTGTGTGTGTGTGTGTGTGTGTGTGTGTGTGTACATATACTATAAAGACTGTACTCACCAAAAACTATTGATTTGTGGTAATGGGTAAAAAAAAAATCAACAGACTTTTGAAGGAATTCTGAGAAGATTTCACTTAACTACTCTTAAATATCATCTGTTATTTTTTAAAACCTTTATTACTGAAAGTATTACATATGTCCCCTTTTTCCCCCATTGAACCCTCATAGCCCGCCACAGCCCCCTGCCCCAGGCCTCCACACCCTCTTGTCTGTGTGTTATTTTTTTTTTAAATAAGAATCTATTTTATTTTATTTTTAAATATATTTATTGATTTCAGAGAGGAAGGGAGAGAAAATCATTGATTGGCTGGCTCTTGCACGCCCCTACTGGGGTTCAAGCCCACAACCTAGGCATGTGCCTTTGACCGGAATCGAACCCGGGACCCTTCAGTCCACAGGTCAACGCTCTATCCACTGAGCCAAACCGGCTAGGGCTTAATTTCTTATGTTACAGTTTGATCACTCCCCTTCAGAAGTTCCCTACAGTGCCAGTGAGGGTGCCAGGAGAGAGCACTTTCATTCACTTTCTGATATACAATTTAACTGTATGCATTATGGTCTGTACAAATCTCATAAGGTTTGAATCAACAATTCCACTTATAGATAATTATCGGTGAGTGATGCACACAAAGACTTACATGTCCCATTACTCATTGCAAATGTATTTATAAAATCCTGAAAATAATCTAGAGGTATAAAAAGATAAATTGTCTAATTATGGGCAATCCATACAAATATCATACAGAGATTTAGTATGGTTTTACAATGAGTGTATACCATCATTATAAGAAACTATTTTTTCTACTTTTACAAGAAAAAATTTTCAAGTTTGCTATGTTCTAGATATAGAAAATTGAGAACATTCATTTGAGCTACATATTATTAGCTCAAATGATTCAGACTCTACACAATAGGCTTTGATATAACCTAAATGCTTATTGTACTTAATCATTTCTGGTTAATATTATAAGTTATATTATTGTTGTTCAATTCATGGTGGAGCATTGAAGAAACAAAGAATGATGACCATACTCTTAAGGAAAGCAAAATATCATAGAATATTCTTAATCAACATAAGAACAGTCTGCATACCCTGAAATGTTCACAAAGAAGACTAAACAGCATTAACTAGGGAGGATTAAGACACTAAAATGAAAGAAGTTTATATAAAATGTTATTCAATTGTTTTCCAAAAATTAAAGGAGTACTCTGTATTTAGTTAAGTTAGGTAGCTGCTATCATGGAGTTCAGCCTTTAGACCAGACTACTAGTAAATAACACCCAGAAGTTTGCTTTACTTGGCAGAGTGCTTTAAAAAATTATCTGAATGCTTTTCAGTGGGTTTTACACTCCCATCTGATGACAGGATACCCTCCCTAGTCTAACAAATGTCATGCATTACTTGCCTGCTATTTAAGTTTGCCTTCTGGCTTTAGACTTATGTCCTACCTGAAGAATCCCCACTTGCCCTATATTTTGTTCTCTTTCTTCTCCATCTCCTCTTTCCTACAAACTCATCAAGTTTTACCTCTGCAAGTTGGGAACCATATTTCTAATTAACCTTTGACAATCTCATCTAAAATTCAGAAAACCTCAAAACTATTTCTCTGTGTATTGTCCTGGTGAAAAAAATCATTATCTACAACACAATTTGCTCTTAGCCATATATTTTTATCTAAAGGGAAATATTGCTCCATGACAAAAGAAGTTTAGAAAACATATACATCCCCACTTTGGAGAATCACAATACATAAATCCTACAGTAAACTAATCTGTTTAACCAAATATGTCTCTAAATTTTCTTCCTTAGAACATTTAACATGAAAAAGAAATGATGTTCACAGGAGCATAGTTGGATGCATTGTAATACATAAAAGACAACTGAGTGGATGGACCACTGGTAGAAAGGCAATTCCAAAGGTGCTCATAATGGCAACCAAAAGGGAAAGACTACTACTAGAAAGCCATGATGCTCTGTCCTGAACTCTTGTGCTCAGACATTTCATCACAGAATCAGAAGAAAAGGCTGTTGGTTGTTTCATCAAATTTCTAAATCATATAAAACCAAGAGGAGTTGGAAATCTATTGAAAGAATCATGATCCCAACAAATCTTGATGAGGGTGGAGTTGGGAATCTATATAAATAGATGAAATCTTAGTGAAAATAAATATAAAGTCTTGATTTATATTGGAGGAGGAGGAGGAGGAGGAGGAGGAGGAGGAGGAGGAGGAGGAGGAGGAGGAGGAAGAGGAGGGGGAGGAGGAGGAGAAGAAGCCACAATACCATATAATCAAGAATAAGGAAGACAGGACTTAACAGTGGCATATACAAAAATACTTTGCAGTTTTCATTAACGCTAAACTCAGAGTCAGTCACTCAGAATTATGGGACCAACAAGAAAATTACTGTAATTTTAGGTTGCATTAGTTAGCATTATAGTATCTGGAACTAGGGAAGTTTTCTTCTCTTTCCCTCTCATATATCCTATTAAGCCCCATCTGGAGCTATATTCAGATCAATGTGCAACACTTTAAGAAAGAAGTAAACAGCCTGGGTGGGGTGGCTCAGTGGTTGAGCATCAACCCAGGAACCAAGAGGTCATGGGTTTGATTCCCAGTCAGGGCACATACGCAGGCTGCGGGCTTCATCCCCAGTAGGAGGCAGCCAATCGATGATGTTCCTCTCTCATCGGTGTTTCTATCTCTCTATCCCTCTTCCTTCCTCTCTCTCTAAAAATCAATGAAAACATTAAAAAAAAGAAGTAAACAAAATGAAACGCCAGAATGAGCTAAGGGCATTTATTCCAAAAATAAAAACATCAATAGAAAATATAATAGTTGATTTCAAACATTTGAAGAGTTGTCATAGTAGAGAAGCATTCCATTTAATTTTTATTTTGTAGGGGGAATGGTGTACAGAACCAAGTGGTGGATGTTCTTGAGAGATGAATTTAAACTTCACAAAAAGATGAGGCATTGTAACAAACTAGTCCAAAGAATGAATGGTCTATTCAAGAAATAATCAATCATTAAGTTGCATGACCATTTAGCCAGGATGTCACTGAGGAAATTCAAACATCAGATGCAACGTAAGTCTAGACAGCTTTAAATACTCTCCCAACACAGAGATTCTAAAATACTACTGGAAGCAACATCACCACTTGAAGACATGTCCACAAACAATGCAATACACTCTCCTTGAATGTCATTGCAAGTGGCTGCTGAAAGCTGACTCAGGAGAGCTGACTGTTCAATTTTCAGAATTCTGCAAACCCACTGTTGACCACAGTCAATATCAAAATTCAAATCATATAAACTTACCATGAAATAAACTACATTTAAAATAAAGCTAATAAACACTCAAGTAATCACGTCCTAATTGCACTTTGCTATCCTGAAATTAACCCTCATGGGAGAGTTATACCCTAAAAATCTTCAAATGCTACAAATGAGGGCTTTTTTTGAGAGCAGTTGTAAAATATTTGTCATCGGCACACCAGGTCTGTAGTATACTTAGTCAACAAGTATTTATTAAGCTCCCAAATATACAGTTTGAGGCTGTGTAGAATAGGGGTAGGAACTAAAGGGGTACTCCTCAGGAAAATATAAAGCATTATCAGAACTTTCAAGTGATCTGCCTTCTTATTGAATACACTGTGGAACATTTATACGATACTCTACAGCCTTTAAAGAAGAATGCTGTGTAATAATTTGTATTGGGAAGACACACAATACACTGATAACACTAGTGTCCTCTGCAGAGAGAAACTGGATATTATATACTGTTTTTAACTCATATGTTTGCATTTTTGGTACATGCCTGTATTATTTTAACATAATAACAAAAGGCTGTAATCAAACACAAAGAAAGGAATCATCCTTGAGCAATACCTTGACCAAAAGGCAGCAAACAGAAGCATCCACAAGGGAGAGAGAAGAGGAAAGAACCCTTGACAAAGGCAGTGGTAGCAGAGATAAATTTCTTAATCCTCCACCCAGAAGAGAAGATGATACAGTCATCCCCCCATCCTCAGGGAATATGTTCCAAGACCCCCAATGGCTGCGTGAAACCACAAATAGTCCCAAACCTGACATATATACGATGTTCTCCTATATATACATACATGTGAATGATAAAGAGCCATCTATAAAGTAGGCACAGTAACAACAATAACTAATAACAAAGTAGAACAATTATGACAATAAACTATAACTAAACTTATGTGAATGTGGCATCATTAAGTAAAATAAGGGTCACTTGAGCACAAGCACTGCAATATAGACACAGTCTACCTGATAACCAGCTACTAAGTGAGTAATAGGAGGGGAGCATCTGCAGTGTGGAGATGCTGGACAAAGGGATGGTTCACAACTAGGCGGAATAGAGTGAGATTTCATCATGCTACTCAAAATGGCTTGCAATTTAAAACTTATGAACTGTATATTTCTGGAATTTTCCATTTAATATTTTGGACTGTGGTTGAACGTGGGTGACTGAAACTGTGGATAAGGGAGGGGAGATACTCTACAGCCTGATTGTCCTGACAGCCCTCCATTTCCTACTCTTCTAGGGCAGCCCGCACAAATGTAATATTCCTGCCTTCCTTAGTCACTGGGTATTCTTAAGAGAAAGGTTCTCAACTGGGGTAAATTTTGACCCTATGGGACATTTGGCAATTCTAGAGATATTTTGGCTGCAGAAATTGAGGGTACAACAGGCATCTAGTCTGTAGAGGCCAAGAACGTTGCTAAACACCATACGATGCACAGGACAGCCTCCCATGAACAAAGAATTATCCAGCCCAAAATATCAATAATGACAAAGGGGAGAATTCCCTGCACCACTATTGCTTAAGGCCACCTGAGGGGATCTCTGTCTTTATAACCCAAGACAGTCTAGCCAGTGTCTTCATTAGAAAATATGGCCAGAGAATTGAACTGATGTTTAAGAGCGCCTGTGAGGCTCCTTAAAAATAACTGCTATGGAAGGCAGCCTGGGGAGGCTTAAAAATGTCACAATTGACCTAACAACTTACAGAGATCATTTTTCTTCAGAAAAACCATTTAATTGGTGTGTCACCAGCATTTCTGCAAAGTAGCATAATACTCATTAGAGAACTTTTCAATTTTCTTAGGGAAAAAAAAGTAAATATCACATGATCTCGCTTATATGTGAATCTAATGAACAAAATAAACTGACAAACAAAATAGATCCAGAGACATGGAAGAATTCAACAGACTGACAATTATCAGAGGGAGGGGAGGGGCGGGTGGGAAGAGATTAACCAAAGAACTTAAATGCATGTATACATAACCCATGGATACAGACAATGGTGCAACGACGGCCTGAGGAGGAAGGAAGGGGGAAAAGAGGGTCAGTGGGGGGGGGGGGGGAGGAAGACATCTGTAATATTTCTACAATAAAGATAAATTTTAAAAAATTCAAATACCAACTTCTCTAATAATCACAATAAATGTTTTATTAGTTAATTAAGTAAAAACATTTTTAAAGACTACTGTAAGGGCAAATGACCTGCGTACACACTTTTCCAAAGAGGACATACAGATGGCCAATAGACATATGAATAGATGCTCAAGGACAATAATCATGAGAGAAACGTAAATTAAAACCACAATGAATATCACTTTACACCTGCCAGAATGGCTATCATCAACAAATCAACAAACAACAAGCGTTGGTGAGATCTAAGGAAAAGGAAACCCTTGCGCACTATTGGTGGGAATGCAGACTGCTATGGAAAGCAGTATGAAGTTTCCTCAAAAAATTAAAAATGCACCCTAGCCAGGTTGGCTCAGTAGATAGAGCATTGGCCCTCGGACTGAAGGGTCCCGGATTCAATTCTGGTCAAGGGCATGTACCTCAGTTGCAGGCTCAATCCCCGGCCCTGGATGGAGCACATGCAGGAGGCAATCAATTGATGTGTCTCTCTCACATCTATGTTTCTCTCTCTCTCCCCCTCCCTTCCATTCTCTCTAAAAATCAATGGAAAAATATCCTTGGGAGAGGATTAACAAAACAAAAAAATTAAAAGTGGAACTGCCTTATGACCCAGCAATTCCACTTCTAGAAATTTAGCTAAAGGAACCCCAAATACTAATTCAAAAGAATATATGTACCCCTATGTTCACTGCAACATTATTTAGTACAATAAACAAGATTCAAAAGCAACCCAAGTGTCCATTAGTAGATGAGTGGATAAAAAAGCTGTGGTACATTACACAAGTGGAATACTACTTGACCTTAAGAAAGGAAATCTTACCCTTTGCAACAGCATGAATAGACCTAGAGAACGTTATGCTAAGTAAAATAAGCCAGTCAGAGAAAGACAAGTACCACACAATTTCATTCATATGTGGAATCTAAAGAACAAAATGAACTAGCAAAATATAGACAGACTCATAGGCAGAGAGCAGGCTGACAGCTTTTGGGGGTGTAGGGTTGGGTGGGGGTGGGGATGAAGGGATAGAGCAAAAAAGAAAAAAAACTCAAGGACAGGACAACACTGTGGTGATTGCTGGGGGAATGGGGAGATGAGGGAGGGTATGAAGGGGATAAGTGGTGATGGATGGAGACTTGACTTGGGGTAGTGAACACACAATACAGTGTACAGATGATGTGTTGTAGAATTGTGCACCTGAAGCCTGCATAGTTTTGTTAACCAGTGCTACCCCAATATATTCAATAAAAAGGAAAAAAAGACTACTAGATACATGACTCTTTAACCTTTGCCAGAGTTGAATTAGGTAATACCAGAGGTGAGTTACCACCTACAGTATATAATTTTTAGATACTAATTTCCAAAATTTTTAATATTTATAATAAACTCTCTCCTTTAATCTAGTAATATGAGGCTATCAAAACATAAACTGCTTTATTACATTAGAAAGATCATATACCATGATCAAGTGGGATTTATTCCAGGGATGAAAGGCTGGTACAATATCCACAAATCAATAAATGCAATACATCACGTAAACAAATTGAGCGACAAAAATCACATAATCATATCAATTGATGCAGAAAAGGCATTTGACAAAATCCAACACCCTTTCCTGATAAAAACTCTCAGTAAAGTGGGAATAAAAGGATCATACCTCAAAATAATAAAAGCCTTATATGACAAACCTTCAGCCACCATCATACTCAATGGGCAAAAACTAAAACCATTTCCCCTAAAAACAGTAACAAGACAGGGATGCCCACTTTCACCACTCATGTTTGACATAGTACTGGAAGTGCTAGCCATAGCAATCAGACAAGAAGAAGAAATAAAAGGCATCCAAATTGGAAAAGAAGAAGTAAAATTGTCATTATTCGCAGATGACATGATATTGTACATAGAAAAGCCCAATGACTCCATCAAATAACTACCAGAACTAATAAATGAATTTGGGAATGTAACAGGATACAAAATTAACACCCAGAATTCTTTGGCTTTTTTATACACCAATAATGAACTCACAGAAAGAGAAACTAAAAAAACAGTCCCATTTACCATTGTAACAAAACAATTAAGAGACATAGGAATAAATTTAACCAAGGAGGTAAAGGACCTGTACTCAGATAATCATAGGACTCTGAAAAAAGAGATAGAGGAAGACATAAACAAATAGAAGAATATACCGTGTTCATGGATTGGAAGAATCAACATCATTAAAATGTCCATACTACCCAAAGCAATCTATAGATTCAATGCAATCCCCATTAAAATACCAACAGCATACTTCAAAGACCTAGAACAAACTCTCCAAAAATTCATATGGAATAAAAAAAGACCCTGAATAGCTGCAGCAATCTTAAGAAAGAAGAACAAAGTAGGTGGGATCTCAATACCAGATATCAAGCTGTATTACAAAACCACTGTTCTCAAAACTGCCTGGTACTGGCACAAGAACAGACATATAGACCAAGGAACAAAACAGAGAACCCAGAGATCAACCTAAGCCATTATGCTCAATTAACATTTGATAAAGGAGGCAATAGCAACGGAGTCAAGACAGTCTCTTCAATAAACGGTGTCAGGAAAATTGGACAGATACATGCAAAAAAATGAAACTAGACCACCAACTTACACCATACACCATAATAAACTCAAAATGGATAAAGGACTTAAATGTAGGATGGGAAACCATAAAAATCCTAGAAGAAGCCATAGGCAGCAAAATAGCAGACATATTTCATAGCAATATCTTTACCAATACAGCTGCTAAGGAAAAAAATAAACAAATGGGACTACATCAAAATAAAGAGCTTCTGCACAGCGAAAGAAACCAACAACAAGAAAACCCACTGCATTCGAGAACATATTTGCCAATGTTATCTCTGATAAGGGTTTAATCTCCAAAATTTATAGGGAATTCATACAGTTTAACAAAAGGAAGATAAACAATCCAATCAAAAATGGGCAAAGGACCTAAATAGACACTTTTTGAAAGAAGACATACAGAAGGCTAAGAGACATATGAAAACATGCTCAAAGTGACTAATTATCCAAGAGATGCAAATCAAAACAACAATGAGACACCATCTCACACCTGACAGAATGGCTATCATCAACAAATCAACAAGGGACAAGTGCTGGAGAGGATATGGAGAAAAAGGAACCTTCGTGCACTGCTGGTGGGAATGCAGACTGGTACAGCCACTGTGGAAGACAGTATGGCATTTCCTCAAAAAATTAAAAATGGAACTCCCATTGGACCCAGTAATTGCACTTCTAGGACTATATCCCAAGAAACTAGAAACACCAATCAGAAAGGATATGTGCACCCTATGTCCATAGCAGCACAATTTACAATAGCTAAGATTTGGAAACAGCCTAAGTTCCCACCAGCAGCTGAGTGGATGAAAAAACGATGGTACCTCTACACAATGAAATACTACACTGCTATAAAAAAGGAGAAATTCTTACCATTTGCAACAACATGGATGGAACTGGAGAGCATTATACTAAGCAAAGTAAAACATTTAGAGAATGATAAATATCACATGATCTTACTGTGATATTTGAACAACATAAACTGGTGAACAAAAATAGAACCAGAGTCATAGAAGCATCAAACAGACTGTCCAACCTATGAGGGAAGGTGGGGGCTGAGGGAGTAAGTGATCAACCAAAGGTCATGTATGCATCCATATGAGCATAACCAATGGACACAGACGGGAGGGGGTGGGTAAGGGCATGTGCTGGGGGGTGGGGGCGGCCTGGGAGTGGAGTGGTCAATGAGGGAAAAAGGAGACGTATGTAATACTTTAAAAAATAAATAATTTAAATTTTAAAAAAGAATATAAGCTGCTTTGAATTAAAGTAAATATCTCCCTACAAAAACCACCAATCACTGTGTAGTCTCAATGTATCCTCACTGGCCCTCAGCCCCCATTCTGTCATATATTCTTCCTAGGATGTGTAGGTAGGGCCATTACCTAGCTTCAGCCATTCATCCACCAAAACCCAAGCGCTCAGACAAAAGATGGCAGCAACTAAAACAGGAGCAGAGAAGAGCATCCATATACGTGGGCGGCAAGAGGGTGCTAGTAAAGTGAACATCGAGGGTAGGTAACAGCAGAGGCAGAGAGCAAACAAGGCAGGGGTCACCGGGAGAGATAACTGGCCAAGAATAGACAAATAAATCTTAGAAGCATTGACTAAAACCAAGTTGTCTGAAGCATGAATGAACATAATGGGAATTGGATGAAAATGTCCAAGGAAAAGCCAAGCTAGTGGATAAGATATCTGAAGTCAAAGCCAGGAGTGCCAAAATAGCATCATAAAAATTTCAGAAGCAACCACATGCTCACGCCAAGCAAACGTGGCCTTGTTAAATAATGTAATTGCCTGGACATAGTATCCAAAAACACAAGGGCGAGGTCAGCACCTCCTTCTTTAACATTAGTGGAACTATTCATTGATACCGAAACACGGAGGCTGATTCTCTCCAAGTGGTCTCTAAACAAATCATCAGTATTATAATTTTAAAGGCCACTTATGTAAATCATGCCAATAATACACAGTCATACCAATCAGCACTACCCCCACCGAACATCAAAAGAGATAGAATAATAACCATTACTATACTAAAGTGTAAAAACAAATTTTTTTGCTACCTAAAAAATATTTTCCTGTGTGATTGCTTTAGGAATGAATATAGGGGAATGTATGATTCTGACTCTCTGAGAGCTATTTTAAAACTCTGTAGGTATCTATTAACATGCAAATTCTTTCTGAGTGAAATTGACTTCCCTTCCTCACTATGGATAAGTCCAGTTTTGCCTCCATTTTTACATTGATTATAATATTCTGCAACTATAAATGTGTCTTTAAATTCTCAAGTGAGCATCTTGCCAGTTACTTCTTTAATGATTTAGTAAAATTTTTAACAAATGTTCTCTTTTTTTTATCCTTGCCCAAGGATATAATTTTTCCATTAATTTTTTTTAGAGAGTGGAGAGGAGGTAGGAGGGGGAGAAAGAGAGAGAAACATCAATGTGAGAGAGACACACTGACTTGTTGCCTCCCGCATGCTCCCTGACCAGGGCCGAGGATGGAGCCTGAAACCAACCGAGGTACATGCCCTGGACCGGGAGTTGAACCCGAGACTCTTCAGTCAGCGGGCCAACACTCTTAACCACCGAACCAAACTGGCCAAGGCTTACATCTGTATGAAAGTCATAATTTTACCTTTTTTGAAAATTGTCTTTTAACAGTAATTTTTGAGAAAATAATTACTTTTTGAAATTTGGGAGAAGTATTGATATTTACCATTCTGTGTTTTTAGTTATGCTACTGGATCTAATCACAAGTATAGCTATTGCCCTGGAAAGGCATAAGAGTTTGGGGGACCTAAGGGTAATAAAGTCACTGACGGATCAAATCAGAGGCAAACAGTAAGCCAGGTAGAGAGTGATCAATAGACTAAGATAGAGCGTCTGTTTGTACTAGAGAAGGGGAGAGAGGACAGAGTGGAGAATGGCCTGAGTGGGGTGAGAATTCTTTAGTAGTATAGACCTTCTGTTTTTATAGTTTCCTAAGTCCTTGGCTACCTCCCAAAGACAATCCCGTCCGCTCTGCTCGCCAGTAACAGATCGCAGTAGGACAATGCTTGATCACTGAGAGCCTGACAGAGTCCTTTCTCTATGTATGGATCTGTTTGCTGTGTTCACTCCTGGTTTTCAGGAGTCTAATGAACGCTATTAATCTCATCACATCCTATAACCATGAATGCCATGTGAATATTCAAAATGCTGGTGGCATGTGACTACAATTAAACAAAAGTGAAGACTTGTAAAAGACTGAAAATGTGGAAAAAATGATGTCTGATATACATACATAGGGGGTAAATGTGACTGATTATAAAATTTTTCTACCTAGATTTTCTTCTTGAAGATTTTCTTCTTGATGCTGGAATCAAGGGTTTTCTGCTCAGGCAGATAAAAGTATAATAGAATAAAACACATTCTGAGTCTAATGTGTCCTGGGCTCACACATAGAGAACAGAAAGCATACCTCAGACCTCTCAATTCAAGGGTAGTTTTTGCCATAAAAATAAATCATTTTTTTAATATTGAAAAAATTATAACATACATTTTACCATCAACACATAGCGTTCTTCATACAAAACTTGATTGGAGAACCAAACCATTATTTAGGAAAGTATCCTCAGAAGTAGCTAAAATGTAAAGTATTAAATAACTTTGCACAGAAGGAAACTATATACTAGAACATAAAAGCCCTGGTCTCGCTACGGATGTAATTTCTCAATGTTAGAGCTTTACTTTTATTAAAAACTTCCAGATGCATAACATGTATCGTAGTACTAAGCCATACAGTCAGGCTCGCTGCTTAAACTCCTAGGAAGTTGTCAGTATGTCTGGAGGGTTTTGGAAGTAAATTTAGGGGATACAGTTTGCTTGATTCAACCTCTGTTTTATAGCTTATAATAGCTTTGGCTGGGATATATGACCTTTCCAGTCTTCAGTACTTGGTCAGCCTTCCTATCTTTGCTACTTTACTGATAATTATCTTCTCTCAAGAGGCAAGTAACTAAAATAGTTTTTTAAAAAGTCATGCTTCTCTTCCAGACTTTCTGGAAGTCCATAGATTGAGACTGTGCATTAAGGAGAAAATAAATTGCACAATAAAGCTCAATAACTTGTACAGATGCTGGGTCATTCTATTATCTGTCCAATAAGACAACTGAAGAAGGTGTGACACTTGGCAAAACCTACTGTCCACAACTAGCTACTGAAACAGTAAGCAGCATTGCCGATGACCGCGGACATGCCTTTCAATGGCAGGTAGAGGATTATCTTTCCAATTTCTGTTTGCAGTACTTGTTACAGTATGATTGTACCCAGACTTACACTTTCTCTCTGAAATGTACATGCTGGGGACTGAACTTTCAGCAATTTTCTAACAGTGTCCTGTGATTCTCTGGAGATTACCACAGGGGTCATCTTGGGGAAAAGAGGTAGGCAGCAGAAAGAAAGTATATATAGGGTTTTGGCCTCCGACCCTCAGACCTCCAAGGTCAATCAGTGTGTAGCTAACAGTGCATGGGTGTCATATGCTGGATTTTCTCATAGGATTTTGTTTTTTTAAAAAAAGGTTCAGCCTCTTTAAGAAATGTTGAAAAATGCCTGCACTACTTGGTCTCTAAGATTTATATTAATTTCAATATGTTTTGGCTCACAAAGTGCTCAGAGAACATGTTAAAAAGGCACGGGGATAAGAATATTGGTGTGTGTAAAGAGGTAAACCACAATAAAAGTCCTCAACCAAGTCAAGTTGACAGATCCTCATTATGATCATTATGAACTTTTATAGAGAGCCTTCTAGAGAACTGTACTAAACCCTAGAGATGCACAGATATAAACCAGAAACCAGGCCATGGAGCACATAAATGAGATTGGTAGACTGGACTCCCAACGCACTCCCTCAGGAAGCGGAATGCAATTAAACCACGAGAACACTTAGCAGTTAGCATCAGGATCTGCCCACCAGAGCCACCTGATCTTTGACCCACTTAACTCACTTGACCCCCAGCCAGGTGGATAACCATCCTCAGAAAGGCAGTTATTTCCACAGCTTGTTTCCATTCAAACTTTGTCAGCTCTGACTTGGAGCTAATTCTTTCAGTAAAAAAAAAAAAAAAAAAAAAAGAATTTGTAGCATTCCAAAGTTTGCTGGCAAAGCCCTAGAATTTGCCAGTATTTCTAGCATTACTTCCCAGTCAAAAGATTGGGTTTTGCACATGTAATAATAAAAATATATATTAAAAAAATAAAATACAAAAAGAAAGATTGGGTTTTGTATGTGGTTTGTGAAAATGTTTTATCTTATGATCGTATCATGTACATCTAAAAAATGCCGACTGGATTCTGGAGCCCCTGAGACACAAATTGGAGTTTCATAATTCCTAGAAGGGTAATAAAAATATCTTACCTTTCAAAACTGCCAGAATTGACCTAAGATATAGGAATATTGGGGGAAGAATTGTGTCAATTTTCCAGGCAAATTTAATTCTAGTGTCTTAAGGATCAAAAAGAAGAATACCAATTTTTGTCTGTAAATAGAATTGAAGGAGAGACTCCTATGATATTTTTCTCTCCCACTGGCTGCTACTAGAACAAAAGAATGGAGAATTCCTCTGACTCTCAGACCATTGTCCAGATTTACATTAAAAGAGGAACTCTAACATGCCAGGCTTGCCAAGTATGATGGTAAAGATATTTGATTCCAAGAGATTAGGGGGTATGGGTGATTTTTCCTCCTGCTTTTACTCTCCTGCATGTGAACTCTTTGGTAAAGAAAGGAAAGATAGGCTCTACCCTGTCAGGACCAGGCTACTTCTAGTTAGACATGGACTTACTCTCAATGTTCCCATAATGCATAAACTAGAATGGGCTACAATTCATATAATTTACTCAGTCACTTAGCCTAAATGTGAAAATTGTATTTAAATATGTGCTGACCACATTTCAAACATAAAACTAAATCTTTGTGTACATAATTCAGAAGCCCAAAGCTCCTAAAATCTGAATTATTAATATCCAAATCAATAAGGCAATTCCTGGCAAATCAGACTACACAATCAGACTAAAGAACACAATGAGAAAAATAAAGAAAATATGTCAACTACCATATTGTGTGGTAACAGAGGTTGAAATGGGGTCTCCAGATGAAATCATGTCAAAAGCATGATAGTGACTACAAATGATTCTTGATTCTGAGAAATTATAAAACGTAAGCACAAAATCTCAACTGGGAAATTCAGTTACATTTAGTTCATTAATTCTAGCTGTGGGGCTACTATTTCCAAGTTTATATCTGTGAACTAAATAACTAAACTTTTTGACTAATACAAATGTAAAAATTACTACATTGTTTTAAATATCTTAAAACTGGTAGATAGGACAGTCTAGTCTTCAAGTGTAGATGGAAGAAATTACTTGTTATCTCTACAAATCATTTCCATTGCAAAGAGAAGTCAAGAGACAGAAGATAGCTAGGACTTTAATTGGTAAGGAGCTGGAAGAACAAAGTCCCACTATGCAGCTCAGTTCCTCCTCCTTGTGGTCACAAAGGGAAGGTGCCTGCCATCTGATGGCATGTCTTCAGGGAATCCTATTATTTAAATGACTTGCAGAATAGTCATTGGAAGGAATATAGGATGCCAATGGAAAGTGCTTAATTTTAATTGGCTAGTGATTTCCACTTCTGCTTCCCACTCTTGGGCATTTCCTCCTTTTTAAAAGTAAATTTTAAAATATTTTTAATTGCACTATTGCTGAACACATCCCAATGAAACAGTTACCTAAGCATGTCTACGGATTCAGTATGTGGGTATGCCACAGTCATTTCTAACACAAATTAGAAAGAAGAAAAAAGGTGTTAAGTATCATGGAGCATTAAACCACGGCATGGAACTGCTCCCTGTTGGCAAACCAGGGAGGGTGGGGCAGCTTCTGTGTTCAGCAGTCCCACAGTGGCTACAGCCTGCAATCTAGGCTGATTCATCCATGGTTTTCAATTCTCAGCTTCCAACAAACCACCAAGTAAATGTTTATCAAGTGAAAGAATGGAATAAAAACACTTTTTCATAATGGGCTTTGGATGGTTTCCTCATAAGATATTACAGATTGATGTTATTTTGATGAATGTCCAATACGGTTCCCCTGCAACAGGAAATGCCCCCCTGGACTGTAAAACAGTCCTGATTCTGGCATGTTTTCCCCTTACGCCCTCCATTTACCTAATCTTGTTGATAAAGGGATGCCCTCCTCCTCCATGCCTAGACCTATACTTGACATTCAAATACTGTTTTTTCAAATACCATAGCTGATTTTGCAGTTCCAAGCCAATCGGAAGCACAATGGGCCGGAGAGGCTGCTTGTACCTTACATTCTTCCAATGAGCTAGAAAGAATTAACCCCTATGCAGAACTTATGCCCTCCTCTTAAATAAATTCTAGCTCATGGAAAAACAGAATTACTAAGGTAAGAAAGAGAAAAAGAACATTTGAAGAATTTACTTCTTAATAATTTTCAGACAAGAGAAACAGAAGAGAAGCTAGGAAACAAGAACACTGCTTCAAGAGGCAATTTGTCCCTGGTCCTGTGGTGACAGGGCGTTTTGCCAGCTGTCACTACTGGACCAACTAAGTGTTACACCCAAACTGTTGTGCTTATAAGGATGAAAATAACATGAATGCTTTGAGGCACTTTGATGTCACACTGGATTGTCTGGGTTTACAAGAGGAGGGGATTGCCTACTATTCTCATTTAAATAACATTTTTAGTATTTTAATTTGCTCTCTTTCTGAAAACTAGTTCTGACTTTCTTTACCTCACATAACTGAAAATCTACAAATTACTGTGCCCTGACTAGGTACACTCTTCCCACCCAGTGTGCAGCTGGTTAGGAAAAATGTACAGCATGGTGAAAAACCATGTTAGTAGGAAGTACAAATTTTATAGGAGTAATTTATGTTAGCAAGGTAATACGATGGAAAAGGGTGCACAATCTTAAAGCTACAGTTAACATTTATTTCCACCCAAATTGAGATGCCACAAAGCCAGCCACCAAATGTATCACTCACATTTATAAATCAGAGCGACTTTAATTGCCTACATCTATTCTTATTTCATATATTATCATTTTCATAGGCTTGGAGGGTGGGTAGGAACCTCAGAAGTTATGTGGTATATCTTTTTTGTCTCTAGATAAACTCTCCGAGCAGATGACCAGCTGTGTTACGTTTCATCATTTTTTAGTGAATGTCCAAGGGCCAGGTCCTGTACAGTACCCACCGGCAGAAAGTTTTGACTCTTATTCAACCCAAATCTCACTGTTTTCAGAAGAAATGTAGAAGAATAAATTACCATCTTATCTATCACTATGCTTTAGATGTTAAAGTCACTTTTTAAAATATATATATATATATTTTATTGATTTTTTTTTACAGAGAGGAAGGGAGAGGGATAGAGTTAGAAACATCGATGAGAGAGAAACATCAATCAGCTGCCTCCTGCACCCTCCCTACTGGGGATGTGCCTGCAACCAAGGTACATGCCCTTGACCGGAATCAAACCTGGGACCTTTCAGTCCGCAGGCCAACGCTCTATCCACTGAGCCAAACCGGTTAGGGCAAAAGTCACTTTTTTAAAGTCTGTGCACCTTCATCTGACCATAAATTCTTGGAAAGCCAAAAGTCAGGAAAGGCTATGCCAATCATCTTTTTATTCATTGCTACAGCTTTATCTCTAATCAGAAGCCAGATTTCTCATGTTCTGATTTTCTCCTACTGTGAATTTCTCGGGTTTTTCCTCAGAGGGAGAAAAAAAACCCTTAGTATTTACAACATGGGAGAAATTTTGGTCACATGCTCCAAAGCACACTGTTCTTTTTCTTGGTTGCACCTGTCGCACCTGCAAATTCATGTCAACTTTAAATAAACGTCTGTCACCCTCATTGAAATGTAAGCTCCATGAGGGCAGATTCCAAGCCTGCCCATTGGGCAGCATATTCCAAGTCTCTAGCATGATATTTGGCACACAGAAGGCTCTTTATGCTTGGAGAACTGACAAATGCCTCTCCAAACCATTCCAGTCCAACACTCGCACTGAGAGGATATAAAAACTAAGTCTGTAAAAGTCACTCTTAAAAATACTTGCCCCCGATTGTATAACAAGTTAATGACAACGCCAGGATTAGAATTCTGTGTTCTTGATTGCCCATTCACATCCTCATTCCATTACACCACAGAGGCTCTTATACCTAATACCCTGGGCAGGCAACACTACTGATGAGGAAGGCACAGAAACCTTTGTGATCTAAACATCATTTGGTTGGCTGCCTGGCTCCCTGTGTTCCTTATCATAGAAACCCTCCCATAAATATGCCTGGTTTATACATACCTTATGAAGGACTGCAAGAACAGAACCCAAAATGGAATTCTACAGCCAGAGCAAAAAAAAAAAACACACAATTTATTCTCAAAGATGAGGGTCAAGTTTTACAAAGGCCAAGCCACAGATACCAGCCAAATTTCCATGGTTCAGCTACTGCTGAATCAAATATTCTGCTAAACAGAGTTCCAATGTATATGGTTTCTTAAGTTTTATTTTGGGGTTTCTTTAATGCAAATATTTAAAAAAAAATAGAGCTTCTGAATACATGTAAAAAGTAAATGGGAGCCCTAACCGGTTTGGCTCAGTGGATAGAGCGTCGGCCTGCGGACTGAAGGGTCCCAGGTTCGATTCCGGTCAAGGGCATGTACCTTGGTTGTGGGCACATCCCCAATGGGGGATGTGCAGGAGGCAGCTGATCAATGTTTCTTTCTCATTGATGTTTCTAACTCTATCTCTCTCCCTTCCTCTCTGTAAAAAACCAATAAAATATATATTTTTTTTAAAAAGTAAGTGGGATCTTATATGCATGTATGCATTACCTATGGACACAGACAATAGGGTGGCGAGGGCCTATGGTGGGATGGGAACTGGGAGGAGGGGAGCTCTGGGGGGAGAAAAAGAGGAACATCTGTAATAATCTCAACAATAAAGATTATATATTCACATATCCTATATAATAAAACCCTAATATGCAAATTGACTGAATGGCAGAATGACCAGTCGCTATGACGTGCACTGACCACCAGGGGGCAGATGTTCAATGCAGGAGCTGCCTGTTGGTGGTCAGTGCACTCCCACAGGGGGAGCACTGCTCAGCCAGAAGCAGTGGAAGGAGCCTTTTCTGCCTCTGAGGCAGCGCTAAGGAACAGCAAGCCTGGCCTCTGGCTGAGCGGCTCTCCCACAGGGGGAGTGCCAGAAGCCAGGCTCATGGCTGGTGAGCACAACATCAGTGGCGGGAGCCTGTCCTGCCTCTGCTGCAGGCGGGCAGTAAGGAGTGAGGGGTCCCAAACTGCAAGAGCCCTGGACTGTGAGAGGGATGTCTGACTGCCAGGTTAGGCCCCATCCCTGGGGGAATCAGGCCTAAGCTGGCAGGCAAACATCCCCCAAAGGGTCCCAGATTGTGAGAGAGCACAGGCCAGGCTAAGGGACCACCAACCCTCCCCCCCCCAGTGCACAAATTTTGTGCATCAGGCCTCTAGTATATACATAAAAGTAAATGAGAATTTTCAGAGATGACAAAGGTGATCTAAAATTGGATTGTGGTGATGATTACACAACTCCATAAAATTATTTTTTAAATATTTAAATTATACACTTAAAATGGGTAATTATTATAAATTATACTTTAATAATTAAAAATTTAAATATTTTTAAAATATTACAGTGTGAAAATGAGTCAGAAAGTTAAAGTATTTCTTTTTGTAAACACCTAGTATCAAAACCGTAAAGACATTTTAAAATATCCCCATACTTTTTTAAGGCCAGGTTTTATCTACTTCAATCCTGGTTTACCTACAAGGTCAAAAGTTTTTCCTGTAATTTTGGTAAAAAAATAATTTAGTAGACTAATATAAATATCTTGGTGTAGCACTGCAACACTAAGTTGTTTGACTGATTATCTGCATAAATAACCTATAGATATATGTGTTTAATTAAGCATAATGTTCTAGTCCCAAACCTGTCATTTACCATTGGGTTTTCAGCAAGTTACATATCTCCAGACCTTGGTTTTACCACCTCTATCATGTGTCCCTATGGACCAGATGAAAATTAAATAGCTATAATACAGTATAAAGAATAGTAATTGCTACTATGTATTGAATAGCCAAACACCAATATGCCAGACTGTTTAAATTATTATCCTACAAGGAAGGTATTATTATTAGTTACTTTTTTGCAGATGAGGAAACTGGAAATAAAGTTCATTAGTTTGACCCATGTCACACAGTTATTTAATAGGAGACCTAGGATTTTAACCCAAAACTGTTCAGCTCCAAAGCCTATACTCATTCTCCATCCTTCCCTCGACTTTGAGCTTTTGATTCTATCAGATGTGGCCATGAATCCTGACATTGCCTTTACTATGGTAAGTTAGTCACCTTCTGAGTCCAGTTTCCTAATCTATACAATGAGATCACCAATATTTAACTCTCGGGGTCGTTGTGAAGATTAAATGAGAGTGATTCCCCTACTGGTATAATTAGAAATGACTCAGTAATATTCTATCTCATCCCTCTCCCATACATGCTCCTTCCTGTGCTTAAAAATATCTATTTTAAAAACCTCTATAAATTCTATGATTTCCTTGTAGCCTACCTGGATAAGCCTCCTGGGGACTGAGTTCTATCAGAAGCAATTAAAGTGAACACAAACAACACAGCATTAATCCTTTGCTATCAGTCATTGGCTCTGTGACGGATTGTCAACAAGAGTGTCAACTTCAAGGGGTGGGCATCTGTCCACAGGAGCTGAGCGAGCTGAGGTCACAGACGTGTCTCACTCTGCCCTACAAACAGATGTCTGGGTGACAACTCTTAGTCACTGCAAACCAGGGTTAGAGCCAAACCAGGTGGGAAGTGCTGTACCTCCTTCCTTTTCCTCTTGGCCAGCCCATTCATTCCCTAAAACAACAGTCACTGGCCATAACTTAAAATCACTAGTTTTACCCCAGAATATTACTTTCAACGTAACGCCTTTATTTTGATGATATCTAATTATTCCACAAGCATAAAGTGTTTCTATAAGAGTGATCCGTCAACAAGAAACCTGTTTGATTATGTGTAGTGAAATGTGCACCTTGAAATAGTTACCTCTCAAACAACCTGATGAAAACTGGTGTAATGTGGAGCTCTAGTGGTGCAAGAAAGTAACGCAGCCAGTACTGAGGGCCAACAAAACGGCCAAGGAAATCACCGTTTATTATTTATTTGTTATTACCGTGAAATCGCTGTTTATGGTTCAGTTAATATGTTAAGAAGAAAAATGGTTCAAAATGATATTCCGAGATAATGTAAGGTAAACCCTAAATATAATAATTTCTTCTAGATTACATATTAGACCTCAACGGCTCGTTTATACCAAACATAATAAAGCAGTTAAGTTCACAAGTAATAGAACTCAGTGCTGTGGGTGTCACTTCTCTACTTTTTACCCAGTTCACCATGAATCCTATTAATTAAACACTATTGTTTGTCACGCAGCTAACAGGAGTACTGAATAGAAAAAAATGCTGGGCTCTAAGTGAATATGACCAGTGAAACCCTATACCAACTGATTTGAGAATTTAAATAATCCCTCCAAGCTGAGGAGGTTTTGTGAGTGAATTCCTGCACTACAAAAGTGTTTTCCTTGGATTTCTGACTTCTGAGGTCTTTTCCAATTTAAAACAAGCAAGAATGAAACCTACAATGTCAAAACAAACATTAATGTTTCCCTGTTGCCTAATGTATATGTCTTCTCAATTGAAAGGGCTTCATTTACCAAAACTACAGTTCCATTATGGTCAGCAAAGTAGCAGAACATAAATAATAAAACTTGTATGCTCTACAACAGGGAGTTGACATTTAAAATTTCTAAATATGGTGCCTGATTTAGCTGTGTTATGGTGAGGAAAAACAAGTTATCATGAGAGAAAAAAACTCAGAATATGAAAAATATAGGAAGCTTTCCATGTATAAGTATCTAAGCATCTTATGCCTGGACATTACAGAAAATGTAAGAGACTCACTTTTCCATAAGAGGTGGTAAAAGAAAGTAAATGTTCATAAATGCATTAACAAGATTTATCTGAAATATCTCGACTGATGGCAGTTTTCCATGGCTTTTATCAGTTGAATACACTAGATGTTTTCCAATAGACATACCCCAAGGGCTCCTAAATTGTTAGGTCTACAGATAATTGACTCCCGAACCTCAGAGGTCTACTGAGGAAGATTTAATGATTACCTAGAGATTTCATTCATTAATATCTCTTCTCTATCCTTCTACTAATATGTTGTCATTAATACAATTCCCGAAAGCTGAAGAGAAAAAAATAGTAAAAAATATAAGAGCCTTTTCTGAGATGTCATTGAGAATGCAGTAGTTAGCAATGGAAAGCTCAAGGTAAAGAACAAATTTCCTTTAGCTAAAGAATGCAGAACCCTTTTTGATAGAAAAGAATAAAAGCAGGAGAGGAAGTTAAGGTCCTTTACTAACATAATCATATGTTAAAAGAAGCAAATGGAAACCTGTGCTAATCCAACATTTGCCACCAGGGAATTCAGAATCTAACGTGTTCTGCAGTCCTTTTCACAGTAGGCATTAAAATTGAATAAAACTGAACAATATTTTTCAATCTGTGAATCTAAGAATTTCATATTTGTACATCATCTGCCATATTTTCCATGGTGATTATCTCTCTCTCTTTTGTTCTCCCATAACAGACCTTGGTATGCTGCTTAAAATAATATTTGGGGCTTTATTTGCCATTCTTTTGACTGAGACATGTTGATTTTATTAAAGTGAGTTGGGTCTGCATTCTTTCTTTACTATTATTACAGGTAGACTTGACAGACACAGGACTTTTGTTTTAAAATGCTCTGCTATGGAGTCAACCTTGTTAAATAAGTTCCATTTTACCTGCTGGGCAGTTGCATTCTGAAGGTGCTTCTCTTGCGATTCTTATTTTAGCCATATGTTCATAGGATTTCTGCAGGGGGTGGAAAGAAGAGGTATTAAGAGTCATCAGTAGCATTGGAGAGAAATGGGTTCTTTAGGGATTCTCTGTCCATATGCTTGATTCACCAGCATTTGATAGCCTGCATAACTAAAGTTTACATATGTACTTTGGACTCAGTCAAAAGGTAACAGTACCCAAGCCCTAAAAAAAAAAAAAGAAAGAAAGAAAATGATCATTGACATGATATCAAGACTGCTGAAAAAAATAGAAAAAAAATAACAATAAATTAATTTTTAAAAAAAGACTGCTGCACTTGTATAACATCTTTCTCCATTGTTCAACTACCAACACCCACTCCCTCAGCTCATACATATGCAGCCAATGCAAAAACCTGGCATTAACATGTTGCAGTTCTAGGTAAGTTATGTGTTTTAAAACAGCCAATACTTTATGCATGGAGGTCAACTGCTTATCATGTTGCGCTGCAACTATTGCCAAACAGCCTCTCTGTTGGAAGAGCAAGTTCCAGAACACCTCCTAACTCCAGACTAAAGCTGCCCCTGATTTTGATACATATTGTAGATTACTTTAAACTCTCAAGTCCAATGGCTCTGCATTCATAAACACCTCTGGCACTGCATCTTTTACTAAAAAAAATTAAGCTGCTATTTTTTTCTTTTTAAACATTTAATAGGAGACCATTCAATGTATGAAATAACTGGTTCTAAATCACATTCAGGGTTATTTTACTTTCAAGAGTGATTACCATTTGGATATTAATAGCACCTCTGGTCCTAACCCTCTTGAAGAACATAACAGAACAAAACAGATGTTATTCTGCAAGGAATATTCTCCAAAAAATCGGTAAAGATTCATATGAGACTTTGGAAAACTAAGAGAAGCTAAAATGCCACCCTGCCATTCTGGTCACCCTTCCCGCTTTTAGAGCTCCATATAGATTTAACATGCAAATATCCAGAAGAGTGAGGGAAGATGAGACACACAGAGAGGGTGGTATCAAAGGATGTGCATATACAGTACAAACATATGCCACCATGGATGGACGCCTAGCATATGTGCACACAGCCACACCACCACGTATGCGGACAACAAGGGTAGGCTGGTCGTATACACAGAATCACGCCTGTGCGAGATGTTATGCACGTGCAAAATCCCCCAGCTTTTCACACCTGAGCCAGAAGTCGCTCCACTTTCTCTTGCACCACTGCTTTGAGCTGATCCAGGCAATCGGGAAGCGGGCGGATGGAAGGGTCCCCTTTGGCGGATTCGAGAGCGGCGATCCTCGCCTGGAGGTCGTTGGTTTTCACCCCCAGGTACAGACAAGACATCACGGCCACCACTGACAGGAGGGCCGCCAGGACCGCGCCTGGGGGCACGGTGCGGGCACAAGGCTGCCGGGCGGAGCTCGGGTCCTCGGAGCCCGGCTCTCCAGCCCCTCCTTTTCCTGCAGGCTTCTTCGGCAGCATCGTGGCGGGGTCCGCTGCCTCCCACCCTCTCCCACTTCCAATACCCGTAAAGGGAAAGAAAAAGGACGATTCCTCCAAAGTTCAGTCCGGTGGGCTGTACAACTAGTTGGCGGAGTGGGAGAGGGGCGCGCGGAGATGGACCCCCAGCTCTCCCCGGTGCCGAGACCAGCAGTCCTGGACCGTCCTCCGCCTTCTTCTCCTCTCCTACCTGAGGGTGAAGAGCACCCTCCGTCTGAGGACTGGTGGCCACAAGGCAAAAACCAGAAAGGAACCCACTCGGATAGTCCTGCTGACACCCCCCTGAGGACGGGCACTTCGGAGGTCCCCGCGGGCGGCCGCCCAGGGGCCCGGGACCGCGGGAGACGGCTGCGGTGGCCGCCGCTCCCCTCGCCCCGCAGCGCGGACCTGTTGCGTCTGCTAGTTCGCCTGAGGTCTACCTAGCCGGTGTTTTTCCGCACGCCAACTGCCTCCCACCTGGACTCGGTGCCGGGCAAAAACGGCGGAGCGCGGCGGCGGGAGCGCGGCGCCAAAAGGGTACCGAGGGGCAGAGGCGAGAGGAAACGGAATGAGGAGCAAGAGCGAGCGGCGAGGCCGAAGTCGCGGCTGCCCCCAGGATCTCCGCAGCCGCGCGCGTGCAAGCCTTAAATACCCTTCGGGATGCTCGGGTGTGAGTGACGGTGAGTGCGCGCGCGCCCGGCGCCGACGCCCCGCCCCCGCCCCGCCCCCGCCCCCGCCTCCTCCCGGCTCAGCCTCCGTCCGCCGCCCCGCCGCCTAGACCCAGCGAGGCCGCCACATTAGCCCCATGTATCCACCTCCGTCCGGCCCGCGCTGTCCCCCATTGCGCCCAAGGGCGGGGGAGCTGAGCCGGAGGTCATTTGCATAAGATATGCAAATTGTGGAGCGGCCGCCGTGATTGGAGAGGAGCTTGACGACCCCTCCCTCCACGGAGTAACTTCAGCGTCCCGAGGGCCATCCCCCCGCTAGGCTAGGGCCGGAGCGGGTCTGCTGTGGGCTCGGCGGCAACTCTGGCTTATACTGACCCTGCCCAGCGCGCCCTCCTTATCGCAGTGAAATCTGGAGAAATGGCCTCCAGGCGGGGAGAAGTGGAGCAGAGAGCTCTGGCTCTCCATATCTTCACTGGCGAGCAGTGGCAGAAGCTCCGGGATCTCGCTCTGGGCAGCCTTCCTCCCTCCTCCCTCAGTTTCCCACATGCCCGGAGGCAGAGTGTCTGGCTGACGCCCGAGGTGCACTGCCCCACTCCCCTTCTCCTCCCGCGGCGCTGCAGACGCCCACCTCGGGAAGTTTTCTTTCCCCTCCCCCAGTTTCCTTCTGTCCTGACCGAGCCGAGTCGCCTCCCCGCTCCGTGTTCCTAGTCTGTTCTAGGGTGCTAATGCGTTTTCCTGATTCCGTGTTCTGTGGGATTGGGAAAGGCAGCGTTGAGGTGCACATTGCTCAGGATTTAGGAAAGACTGAAGAATGAGGTCAATTTTTCCTCTTACCTGACTCTCCTGCTGCTCCCTTTGGATCAAATTACAAGTTCTCTAATGGGATTTTTGGAAGTAGGTAACAAGTAGCATTCTGCATCTAATTAACTGGGGGGCGGGGGAGGGGGGTAAATCCCACCTCTTAGTCCAACAAGTTTCTCCTCATCTGCTCCTGCTCACAAGAAATACCAAAAATTTCTCCTATCCTTAATCAAGCTATGTACCAGTAAATAATCAACAAAATACTGCACTAAGCTGACCTTTCACGTACAGAAACATATATTGCTAGGTACTAGGTACAAAGCAGGGCAAATATGTTTCAATAACAGCTGTTGATGGAAGATACAGAAATAAAAAAAAGATTAGGGGATGAAACAGACACAACAGTGGAGGACAACTCAGTGAATCTTGCTATAAAATCAAAAGCAAAATTCCTTACATTTGTTTTACACAGTGGTTCTCAAAGGGTGGTCCCAAGACCAGCAATATCAGCATCATTTGAAAAATTATGGAAAATTCAAATTCTGAGGCCCCACCCCATATCTACTGAATCTAAAACTACTGCTATTATGAAATCGGAAACACAGTAATCTTCGTCTTTGCAATGATTTTGATGCACATTGATAGACCACTGGTATAACACTTTACAAATATTTTCAAATACATTTTTCACTTGAACCTCATAACCCTGGGATGCAAGTAAGGAATTATTGGCCCCGTTTTATATATGAGAAAACAATTTTCAAGTCACATTGAATTGTGAGTTAAACATGTTTTCAAAAGTAGCACCCAAGGAATGGGTACAAAGTCTTTAATATGTCACCTCTTTCTGATTTACCAATGACCTCTCTAACCATTCCTCAGTCTCCTTTGCAGGCTTTTCCTCTGCCTGTCCTCTAAATATTGGTGCTCCTCGGGTCTCTATCTTATGCCATCATCTCTTTTAACTCTGTATACTATCTTCAGTAGTGCTCTCAATTACCATCCTTACACGGATGACTCATAAATCCATAATGCAAGCCCAAATCTCTCCTGAGCCTAAGATCCACATAGCCAGTTTGCCTGTCTACCTCCTCCACTTTAATATCCCATAAGCAATTCCAACTGACTAGCCTGCATCTTACCTCCAAAGCCTGCTCTTCTGTTTCCCACCACTCTGTACCAAGCCAAAATACCCAGTAATAACCCTGGACTTCTCCCTAGCCCTCATCTACCTAAATTCTTCAATATGTCCTATTGTCCCTAGGGTGGAATTGTGTATCTTTCAAGTTACCACCTGATGTCTGCCATTCCTCCTTCCTCATTGTTCATCTTTCCCCTCATACTCTGCATACCACTTTCTCTAATCAAAGTATGGAGAGAAAGAATGAAGAACTTTAAGAGCAAGGCAAGACAACTCCCTTTTAAAATATCAGTAGAGCCCTAGCCGGTTTGGCTCAGTGGATAGAGTGTCGGCCTGTGACTAAAGGGTCCCGGGTTCAATTCCGGTCAAGGGCACATGCCGGATTTCAGACTCCATCCCCAGTAGGGGGCGTGCAGGAGGTAGCCAATCAAGGATTCTCTCTCATCATTGATGTTTCTCTCTCTCTTCCTCTCTGAAATCAATAAAAATACATTTAAAATTTAAGAAATATCAATAAAAAGGACTTTTTCTGTGCTGATAGTGACAGTAAGTCACACATTAAATTTGATAATGCAATGTTTTCATATTATGCTTGATGGAAATTGGCCGTGAGTAAGTGCGTTAACAACTCTTGCAAGCTCTCAGAACTGTGAGAGCTTAGTGGAGAGATAGAGTTGGAATTCTGTGGATTCAGGATCTTTATCCAGAGGATTAACTTTGATTTGTATGTTTGGTTGGCACAATACCCAGAGATTTCAAAAACCAGTAGATTCTCTGCATCAAGTACAGAGAATGTGTGGAATTTTAGGACTTCTGACCATCAGAACTATAATTAATAAGTTTGTATTGTTTAAGTTACTGGGTTTTCGGTAATTTGTTACAACAGCAATGGGAAACTAATAAAATCAAAGTCACAAGAAATCAGTTCTCATCTGCGACAGCTTCATAAGCTGCATTATAACGCCATAATGCCCTATAACTACAGCAAGTCCTGCAGTAACAATCCCTGTTTTTCAAATGTTTACGCATTCCTGTTTTACTGACATGCCCATTGGGAAAGAGATATGCCTTCTCCCTTGTCATGTAAAATTAGGATGCCCTCTACAGAGATATATTAAACCGAGTAAAATATATTCTATTTCTTTGACGTCTCCCATTGGTGCAACTCAAAAACAATAAACTAGTCAAGCTGTACAGCCACTCTCATCTCTCCTCCCAACCAATGCTAGCCCAGCTAGGATCGTGAGCCGGGACTCAGCACTACTGCTAGCACTACTGTTACCAATCTCCAGGGCCCAAAAAAAGGAAAATAAAGAAAGACTTCTGACAGAGAGATGTGGCAATAAGTTAAGCTGAGAAAGAAGGTGCCTGGGAGAAAAACAAGATAAAGCAAAAAATGAAGGTAGAAGAAAAGAACTTTTTAAGTAGGTAGAAGTGTTGCCCTGGCCAGTGTGGCTTCGTTGGGTGTCATCCAGTGCACTGAAGGTTGCCAGTTTGATTCCTAGTCAGGGCACATATCTGGGTTTTGGGCTTGGTACCCAGCAGGGGGCATGCAGGAAGCAGCCAATTGATATTTCTTCCTCCTCCTTCCTCTCTCAAAAAATCAATTAAAAAAAATTAAGTAGATAGAAATGTTAATTTTTTTAAGGCACAATTCACTCCTATATGTCTCTAAGAGGCTGATCGATAGAAGATATATAGCATAGAGGTGAAACAACACATATTTAACATATTAGTGTCATATGTGTATTTAGAAAGATTCTCTGACCAAAATAAGTAACTGGAATAATCGCATTTTCCTGTTTTTAGATATTAATTACATGACAGAAAATTATTTCAGTTTGGTTAGAAAATAGCTTTTAGTACTATCAATTTTTGAGGCTAGTTCCCTAATACCACAATTTTAACCAATATTCACCAGCAAAGGTGTCAAATAGAAACAAGTGTCTGAGGGGCTTTGTAGCTATCTTTGTACACCCACAACCAGCTGCCGTGTCCACTAAGTACCTTATTAAGAAAATAATAGAATAAATAGTGTGCTGTATTGGGCATGCTAATTCATAAACTTCAGATGAAAATGTGCTCTCTCAGAGAAACATCTTTTAAGAAGACAAAGTTTCCCAAATAGAATGAAATAGGCAGTGAAATGAACATTAAAATTGCAGTTCTCCCACAGCCAGACAAATTTCAATACATCACAAACAAATTACAAATATCTTTAGGAGCAGAAGGGAAGGATTTGGCTCTTAGTGACAGACTGAAAAATTCTCTTTCAGACAGGTCAAGGACCTGGTCCCATTTAAAGAGCCTGGTGAAGCAGGAGGCTTGCAACTCTGTGAATCCAAGAATCTGGATAATACAAGCCCTCCAACTCCCATTCCTCTCTTCAGAGTCAGTTTTATGTCTGTTTGTTGTTTTATTTTATTTGGGGGGAGAATGTGAATTTTTCTCAAATCTTAAATAACAAGATCATAACCCCACTTAGATTTCCCCCCAAACTTGCCAATTATATCGCTAATTCTAACAAGCAACTACTTTTCATTGGACTTACCAAATCAACCTTCTGCTGTAATGCTATGTAGACAGTGCGTGTTTGTAGCATTGATTCAGCTCATGGTTACAAGTACAGACTCCCAGGCCAGACTGCCAAGAATAATAATTCAGCTCTGCCATTTAATAGCTGTGTGACTCTGTGTAAATTAGATAACTTTTCTGCGCCTCAGTTTTTTTCATCTATAAAACAAAGATAATGATACTTACTCACAAAGTCTTTCATAGTAAATACATGGAATGATATGTGTGAAACATTATAGTGCCTGGTAGATATTAAGTGCAATATAAATTTTTGCTCTTACTGGTGCTATTATTATCATCACTTTACAAGTATCAATCTACTGATCCATAGACACTGAAGGTCAAGAAAATGTGCGTTCTTACCTGGTGGGGCACCTACCTGTATATCCTAATCATGATTGTAGTCCTGTCTCAATTTATAAAAAGAGAATAGTGTCAGGCGACTTTTCAGCTACTAGGTGATTTGAGGATTTCCCTGCCCCAAGCAATCATTGATGGGTTTTATGTCATTTTAGATTAGTTTTTTCTTGTTTTAGAATTTCATCTAGATAGAAACCTATGGCATTATTTTTATGTGGCTGGCTTTCTTTGCTCAAAAATAATATTTTTGAGATTTATTCATATTGTTGTATTAACACTATTTTTTATTTTTATTGCAGAGTAATAGTCCATTGTATACCAGTTTCTTTGTGTATTCACTTATTGGTGGACGTTTGAATTGTTTTCAGTTTGTTTGGTTTTTTGCTATATAAATGAAGCTTCTATGAATATGTACACCAAAGAAATTGAATAAAGAGACTAGAAACAAACCCACACATAGGCATTCAAGTGGCGAAGAAATGACACCCAAGAGCCATAAGGAAAAGATGACCTTTCAATAGATCATGCTGGGACAATTGTGTATCCACACAGAAAAAAAGAAAATTGAAACCTTTCTTCACAGAATAAACAAAAATCAAAAAGGATGATTTAGCCCTAACCGGTTTGGATCAGCAGATAGAGCGTCAGCCTGCGGACTCAAGGGTCCCAGGTTCGATTCTGGTCAAGGGCATGTACCTTGCTTGCGGCACATCCCCCGTGAGGGGTGTGCAGGAGGCAGCTGATCGATGTTTCTCTCTCATCGGTGTTTCTAACTCTCTATTCCTCTCCCTTCCTCTCTGTAAAAAATCAATAAAATATATATTTTTTAAAAAGGATGATTTATAAACCTAAATATAAAAGGTAATATTATAAAGCATTGAGAAGAGAATATCTTCATGGCCTTAGAGTAAGGCAGGGCTTTTAAAATAAGACATATAAAGCACTAGACATAAAAGAAATAATTTAGTAAGAGGAATATATTAAATTAAGAACTTCCATTTATGAAAAAAAGGACAAACATCTTGAGTGAAAAGATAAGCCACAGAATGGGAAAAGATAACTGAAATCTATAGGACTGAAAAAGGCTTGTTATTTAGAATATATAAGAATGCTCTTAAATCAATGAGAAAAAAAATCACAACCCAATAGAAAAGTGAACAAATACTTGAATAAGCCCTTTGTCGAAAGGAAAACTAAAAGTAGCCAAAAAACATTTTTAAATGGTGTTCAACCCATAAATAAATAAAATGTGCATTGAAACCACCACATTATAGCACTACTCACCTATAAGAGTAGAAAAATGAAAGAGAGGGACAATAACAAATGTATTAAATGTGGAGGACTGGAACTCACACACTGCTGGTTGGAATGTAAATTTGCACAAGCACTTTGGAAAACTGTTTGGCACTATCTGGAAAACTGAACATATGCAAGCCCTTTGTGGAAGGAGTTTGAAGAGAATAACAGTGAAAGTCTGAGAGCCTAGAAAGCTCTGTTAGTAGATGCCAAATGGCCTTACAGGAGACTTCAGATGAGGCCTTGAAGGAAAGTGAGGAAAACGTCACTGGAAACTATAAGAAAACAGATTCTCACTATGTAGTGGCAGACATTGGAAAGTAGAAAAAGGCATTTAATGATCTGTGTGGCTTAGCCAAGAGGATTCCATTCAAAGCCCTGATGGTGCCAACAGGTTCTTTCTTATTGTGTAGTAACATGTAAAAGGAGATAGATGAGCTAAAGGAATGACATAAACAAAAAGAAGCCAGGAGTTGTTGAGATTGAAAATTCCCATCCTCTCCAGATGACAATTGATATTAATATTAAGAAATAGCTTTGGGACAAGATCAAATCCAGAGACTCTATGAAAAAGAAAAAAAAAAAAGCTAAGGTTATGACTATAAAATCTTTTGTTAGGATCTCTGAAGGGATACTCCACACAACTGCTTAATCAAACAATAGAGCATATAAGAAGTTCAAGGATACTGTCCCTCAGCAGTCTCAGCAGAAACACAAAGTATGGCTTATCTCAGTGGAGTGAACCCCAGCAATATTTATCAGAGTCTCAAAGGGGTTTCTGGACCCCAATTTACATGGAAGCACGATAGGGTTCACCATAACAACAAACAATTCTGACATCAGCAGGGTGTCCAAGAATTCAACTCAACTCTAACTGTGCTTCTGAACAATTGGCTATAGATTAAAACAGCGGTTCTCAACCTGTGGGTCGCGACCCCTTTGGGAGTCGAATGACCCTTTCATAGGGGTTGCCTAAGACCATCGGAAAACACATATATAATTACATATTGTTTTGTGATTAATCACTATGCTTTAATTATGTTCAATCTGTAACAATGAAAATACATCCTGCATATCAGATATATATTTACATGACGATTCATAACAGTAGCAAAATTACAGTTACAAAGTAGCAACGAAAATAATTTTATGGTTGGGGGTCACCACAACATGAGGAACTGTATTAAAGGGTCACGGCATTAGGAAGGTTGAGAACCACTGGATTAAAAGTTCCAATAACCCTTTCCCAGTCAGGAGGCTTAAGTGATACAGGAGGATTCATTGTATCTACATGCTTGGCAACTTGGTGCTGGTCATTGACAGTTCCTCTGCACATGGGTTACTTCTTAGGCTGGTTGAATGTCTTCATGACATGATGACTTATTATCCTCAGAGAGCAATCCAAAAGGGAGAAAAATATACCCATTCTCTCCCAAACCTCCAAGTTCTCATTGTATAACAGCATCAGCTTTAAATCAAGGATCTCATCATCTAAATCAGATCCAGATGTGAATGAGGCCCTTCAGGAGTGGTCCCTTGATTAGGAACCTCAAGTTCTTCTCTTCAAGAATGGTTACTGTCTATATAAAGACCTGTGAACTAAAGAGACAACTTAACTGCCCCACATCTACCAACATACAATAGTGGGACAGGCATAGGATAACTACTATGGTCATTCCTGTTTAATTAAAAGTGGGGGGAAATATCATCAGATGTCACTAGTCTATAGAGCTTCTGAAGTTTAGTTAGGCAACATTTGGAAGTTCTTTGATTAGAACTAGGAATTATTTCTTCCTGGGAATGATTCTCCATGACACTTGGCTCTATTTTCTGGCCTTTGGTCTGTGCTCGAAGTTATTTTTTTCTTTTCCATGAAAGCTATCCCGTGTGTTTGCAGCTCCACAGTTTTCTTAGCCTGCTTCCTGCCAGTATAGATATGACTCAAAGGCCTCTTCTTCTTTTGTACTGTCTCTCTTCTTTCGGTTCAAGATGATGTTTTGCCAACATAATTTTCTTTTTTGTTGTTGTTTTTTAATTACAGTTTACATTCCATATTATTCTGTATATGTTTCAAGTCTATAACACAGTGGTGAGATAACCATATACTTTATGAAGTGTTACACCCAATATTTCAAGTACCCACATCATCCCATATATACTTATCACAATATTGTTTCGACTCTGTTCCCTATGCTATAACTTACATCCCTGTGACTATTCTGTAACTACCAATTTATACTTCTTAATCCATTCACCTTTTTCACCCAGCCCCCCAGCCCCCTCCCATCTGGCACCATCAGTCTGTTCTCTGTATTTGTGAGTCTATTTCTATTCTGTTTGTTTTGTTTTGTTCTTTAGATTCCACATATAAGTGAAATCATATGATATCTGTATTTCTCTGTCTGACTTATTTCACTTAGCATAATACCCTTTAGGTCCATCCATGCTGTCACAAAGATAAGGTTTCATTCTTTTTTATGGCCAAGTAAATATTCCATTGTATATATGCACCACTTCTTCTTTATATTCATCTGTTGATGAACACTTAGGTTGCTTCCATATCTTGGCTATTGTAAATAATTTTGCAATGAACAGGTAGGTGCATATATTCTTTCACATTAGTGTTTTTTGTTTCTTCGGATATATACCCAGAAGTGGAATCACTCGATCATCATGCAATTCCATTTTTATTTTTTTTAGAAGCATCTGTACTGTTGTCCATAGTGGTTGCATCAATCTTCATTCCCACCAACAGTGCGCTATGGTTCTCTTTTCTCAACATTCTTGCCAACACTTGTTATTGGTTGTTTTATTGAGGATAGCCATTCTGACAGGTATAAGGAAATATCTCATTGTGGTTTTGATTTGCATTTCTCTGATAATTAGTGATATTGAGTCACTTTTCTATGTCTACCAGCCATCTGTATGTTTTCTTTGGAGAGTGTCTAATCAGGTATTCTACCCATTTTTTAATTGGGTTTTTTGTGTTTCTGGTGTTGAGTTCTCTGAGTTCTTTATAAAGTTAGAATACTAACTCCTTATTGGATGTGTCATTGGCAAATATCTTTTTCCATATAGTAGAATCCCTTTTTATTTTGTTGATGGTGTCCCTTGTTGTGCAAAAACTTTGTAGTTTGATGTAGTCCTATTTATTTTTTTCCTTTGTTTCCCTTGCCTGAGAAGATATATCAGAAGAAATATTGATAAGAAAAATGTCTGAGATTTTACTGCTTATGTTTTCTTCTGCTGGTTTCAGGTCTTACATTTACATGTTTAATCCATTTTGAGTTTATTCTTAGATATGGTGTTAGACTGTTGTCCAGTTTTAGTTTTTTGCATTTTCCAATTTTCCCAACACCATTTATTGTATAGACTGTCTTTACCTCATTATATGTTCTTGCTTCCTTTGTCCTAGATTAATTTACCATGTAGACATGGGTTTATTCCTGGGCTCTCTGTTCGTTTCCATTGACCCATGTGTCTGTTTTATGCCCGCCCCATACTGTTTTGATTACTGTTAGCCTCATAGTATAGTTGATATCATGTAATGTGATACCTCCCGCTTCTTTTTCAAGATTACTATAGCTAGTCAGGGTCTTCTTTGTTCCATCTAAGTTTTTGGATTATTTGTTCAAGTGCTGTGAAATACGCCACTGGTATTTTGGTAGGGATTGCATTGAATCTATAGATTCTGGCACTGTTCAAGCCCGCTGGAGCTCCTCAGAAGCTCCTCAATAAGGGCTGCACTGGGGCCCAGGCTGGAGGCTACCAGAAACCTCTCCACCAGGAGCTTTCCCTGCAGGGCGGGGCTGCTGAAACTCAGGGTGAATGTCTTGACTGAGATTCTGTGCACTGGCCCTTCGAGACAGCCATCGCCCTTCTCACCTGGGTGGGTGGAATCCCTGCTGACTTTCCCAGCCAGATACTGTGTGGTCTCCTTTCCAGCTCTAGTGCTCTGGGCTAGGGAGCCTGGGTTGGGGCCAAAGCCCCTGGACCCTGGGGAGGGCTGGGGCAGGGGGAGGAAGAACCTCCTTAGCTAAGATATCACTCTGGATTCTTTCCCACTTCAGCAGGGCCAGCCCCATTTACATCTCTGCCTTCCTGCCAGTCTCAATGGGAGATCCTCTGTAAATCCTTAGTTATAAGACTTCTGTTCAGCTAGCCTCCAGTCGGTTATTCAGGTTGATTGTTCTGTACTTAAGCCGCTCTTCTGATGTGGTCCTGGGAGGAGGTGAGTGTAACTTCCACCTACTCCACCGCCATCTTGAGCCCCCTCACATCAGTCACCAATATAATTTTCTTTAAAGTTTGCTGGACTCTGCGATGTTGTAACTTATAAGGTATTTGTCTTCGTCCACAGTTTTTACCTACAGTTCCTGGCTCAGTTTCTCAAACCCTTGGAAGATCCTAGGTGGTTAGAGTGTCTTTTGTTATGTTAATGAAGTTACATTTGACCCCCCACCCAACAAGGTCATTAGATTAAATTAAAAACTGAGACACCAGGGTATTGGAATAATCGTCTAAATGGACATTGAAATCATTTAAAAATTTTTAAGATATTTTTATTCATTTTAGAGAGAGGAAGGGAGGAGAGAGAGATAGAAACATCGAGGGCATGTGCTCTGACCAAGAATCAAACCAGCGACCTCTCTGTGCCTGGGACAATGCTCAACCAACCGAACCACGTTGGCCAGAAAAACATTTTGAAAGTAGTGGTGAGTCCAGAAATAAATTACCAAGAAAAGAAGATGAGTAACTCCATGTTTCTAGTTTGTGGAAGAGTGATAGCACCACTGGGCAGAAATGAGAAAATGTGGCAGAAAACGTATTTATGGAGAAAAGGTCTATTTTAGGCTGAATTATAGTCAACTATTACTGGATGAAGAAATCTCAAAATGGCTTTCAGATATTTATTTTTTTGGCCAATTGTGTTTCAGTGAATGGACCCCCATTATTACTTCAAGTTTCCTGTGACTAGCTTTGAAAAGGCATTATTTAACAAAGGCTTATTTAACCAGAACTTACCGAGTGTTGCACTATTTAAATCACTAGAGTAAACCATGGAGAAGATACAAAGTTGAAAAAGGTGCAATTGTACCATCAAAAGAATTTATGATCTTGAGGGCTTCTCAGACATGTGTGTAAATAATAAAGGAGTAAAGGAGGAAGATGAAGTACAGAAAATGAACTGAATCTGGACCTAACACACTGAGATTACAAATTGGAAGAGAAATGTCATGTTTTGTGAGGACTATAAATCAAAGGTCTCACAATGGTAGGTCACACATTAGTTTCAGCCCACAAACATGTTTTATTTGGCCCACACAGTGTTTTAAAAATTGGAGATATCCCATTTTAAATAATCTGGATTTCCATCTTCTGAAAACGCAGAAGATCTGGCAACTGTCTTCATTGCCAACTGGCAGCCATCAGCTGGAGCTAAGTAGAAGCTGTTTCCTCAGGGATAGCTTAATTTCTTCAACTCACTACATTTCCCATCAGTCCTCCACTGTCATCCTTCACACCCCGCGTGCTTCCCTTTCTCAATTTAATGAAAGGGCTGCATACATGCAGCTTCCAGCCCTTCTCCTTGAAATCAGCTGGCAAATTTTAGGCCTTCAAATCACCACCTTCTGTGCGCGCGCGTGTTAACCCTACTTCTCTTTTTCTTTCTTTTTTTTTAACATTTAATCACCTTTATTTATTTGTTTGTTTGTTTGTTTTTGTTTATCCTCACCCCAAGGATATTTTCCCATTGATTTTTAGAGAGAATGGAAGAGAGAGGGAAAGACAGAGAGAAACATTGATGTGTGAGAAACACATCGATTGGTTGCCTCCTGCAGGAGCCCTGACCAGGGCCTGGGCAGGGGAGTTGCCTGCAACCGAGGTACATGCCCTTGACCAGAATCGAACCCAGAACCCTTTGGTCCATAGCCTGATGCTCTATCCACTGAGCCAAACCGACCAGGGCCTTACTTTTCTATATAAAAATAATTTAGTTGATAAGGCCTCACCACCACCACTTTCAGTCACTTAAATATCCTTCTGTAGGTTTTGAGTTTATGACCTCTATGTGTTTATCCTGTCCCAAGAGATGAAGACATGTATTCAAAGTCTCACCACTCCTTGTTCTCCCCAAAATAAAAATAAAAACATCAGGCTCTATTTTTCATGGCCTATCAGTGAACGAAGAGATTACAGCGTGCCTTGGGGAGTGATAAATGGGAAACTGAACACTGCGTGTAGGAGTGGAGAGAGGTGAGGGCCCCCAGTGCACAGAGAGCACCACTCTAGTGTGTGAGGTGCTGTACCGTGTTGATATCTTTGCCATCTGATCATCAAAGCTTCCTATGAGAAAACTCTCCCTCTACCTCCATTACCTTCTGAGTACTTCCTGTGGCTATGCTCTGGCTTTTATAATTGAAAAAAAGGAGGTCTAGCCAGGTGTGAGGGTGGCCTTCTCTTTGGGGTAAGAGCTGACCTAAGGGAGACTCAAAGGTACATTCCTTTTTATGTGTGGTGGCTAAATAGAGTTGACATGATAAAAACAGCACACAGTGTGAAGTCAGACTAACCTGGCCTTGAGTCCTAACTCTTCACTTCGTCACCATTTTCCTCTAAGTTCCAAGGTAGTTATGAAGATTAAGTAAGACAATATATTGGACCACAGGGAAAGGGGCAGCTGAAGGAAAGAGCTGTGTCAGGATGCTGCCTTCTTCCCTTTCTTCTCCCTCTTTTTTCTAAAGACTTCCATGCCTTGTAGTTCTTTTGCTTTCTCTTCTTTTTCTCTCTACTACCCTCTGTCTCTGCCTCCTCCTCCTCCTCCCCGGTATCATCCATATCAACCGACCCAGAGGGCACAGCTGACTCCTCCTCGGACACCAACACCACCATCAAACATGGCCCTGATGGATCCTTTGATCCAGCCCTTCAACGCGCTGATACTTCGGGGAGCCCGTAGCCCATGACACCACCCACTAGACAGATCAACGAGGACAATCAAACCACCGACCTGGGGACAGCTGAAATCCCTTGACTGAAAAGGCCAGCAACCTCTACAAGGCTCTGTGTGCACTCCATCCACTATGTTTATTGCTATGCTCGCTATCATTGCTTGTCAGTCTTCTTCCGAGTCTTCAACAACCCAATCCGAGAGGTGGCCGCTGATTTACACGCACTGCCATTTAAAAAATAAAAATGGGGGAATTTGCCAGAAGCCGATCCATCCTTGCTGCTTGACACAGTCGCTGCAGGGAAGAAACATCTGCACAGCTTATGTTTCAAGGGACCTGGCGTATATGGCATATGTTTGCTCCCCCTCTTAATGCTATGGGTTTTAAACAGGACCACCTCCCCGAGAAAAGTTGTTTCCCCAGGTGAGGATTTTTCCCTGGAGTTAGGGAGGGAATAAACCCCCTTAACTAAGTGCCAGGCGGGTAATTAATCACTTTAACTACCAACAATCAGGCTTAAGCTACATAATCTTTACTTAGGATAATCTCCTTCAGTTACTTCCTTGTAGCTTAATAGAACAATAGAGTAACCTTGGAATGGAGATAAGAAACACCCTAACCTTTGGAACAGAATTGATAGGATTAAAATCCACCAGTATAAATACAGATGTAACAAGACAATGAAAACAGAACTTGGCTTCAACTGAAGAAAGCTATCTCCTGGCTCACTCTGTCATCTCCTTCCTCAGAGAGCAGCTCTTCCAGATTGCACCTTCCAAAGGACTGCTGGACCCAGACTCCACAGAGAACAGAAGGGAGAGGACTTCAGCCTCTTGGAAGATGTTCAGAGCTACCATGACTCCTTGGCCTGAGGTGGAAAATGCCCAGCCCAACCCAGGTAAATACATTGGAGGCATCACAAGCCAACAGCCCCCCACGGATGGGAAAGGAAAGGAGACCAACAAAAATGTCACCGGGACCTCTGAAACCAAGATTGAACTTCTGCCATCCCACTCCACCGCCACCCCGGTAGAGGAGCCCACTGACATAGAAGACCCCTGGGACCTGCCCGAGCTTCAGCACAAGGGGATCAACTGGACAGAGAGAGACACCAAAGGGAAGAGTCTGTGTATCTTGCAAGGGGTCGGGAAGTTCCTTCTGCTCCTGGGATTCCTCTACCTGTTCGTGTGCTCCTTGGATGTCCTCAGCAGTGCCTTCCAGCTGGTTGGAGGGAAAATGGCCGGGAAGTTCTTCAGCAGCAACTCTATCATGTCCAACCCCCTGGCGGGATTGATGATTGGGGTGCTGGTGACAGCCATGGTGCAAAGCTCAAGCACCTCCACATCCATCATCGTCAGCATGGTGTCCTCCTCACTGCTGACGGTGCGGACTGCCATCCCCTTTGTCATGGGAGCCAACATTGGGACCTCAATCACCAACACCCTTGTGGCGCTCATGCAGGCAGGAGACCGGAATGTGTTCAGAAGGGCTTTTGCCGGGGCCACCGTCCATGACTTCTTCAACTGGCTCTCCGTGCTGGTGCTCCTGCCTGTGGAGGTCTCCACCCACTACCTGGAGGTCCTGACCAACCTGATAGTGGAGTCCTTCCATTTCAAAAGCGGAGAAAATGCCCCGGAACTTCTGAAAGTTATCACGAATCCTCTTACAAAGCAAATTATCCAGCTGGATAAAAAGGTTATCAACCAGATTGCAATGAATGACCCAGCAGCTCAGAACAAGAGTCTGATCAAGATTTGGTGCAAAACTGTGACCAATGTGACTCAGATGAATGTCACCGTCCCCTCGATTCAGAACTGCACCTCCCCCAACCTCTGTTGGGCAAATGGTTTCCACACCTGGACCATCAAGAACGTGACCCACGGGGAGAATATGGCCAAGTGCCAGCACCTCTTTGTGAATGCCAACCTCCTGGATCTTATTGTTGGCATCATCCTGCTGGTCACCTCCCTGCTGGTGCTCTGTGGCTGTCTGATCATGATCGTCAAGGTCCTGGGCTCTGTGCTCGAGGGGCGAGTAGCTGTTGTCATCAAGAAGACCATCAACACCGACTTCCCTTTCCCCTTTTCCTGGCTGACTGGCTACCTGGCTACCTTAGTGGGGGCAGGCATGACCTTCATCGTGCAGAGCAGCTCGGTGTTCACGTCTACTTTGACCCCACTGATCGGTGTCGGTGTGATAAGCATTGAGAGGGCGTATCCACTCACGCTGGGGGCCAACATCGGCACCACCACCACCGCCATCATGGCCGCCTTGGCCAGTCCAGGCAAAACCTTGAGGAGCTCACTCCAGATCGCCCTGTGCCACTTTTTCTTCAACATCACGGGTATCCTTCTGTGGTACCCAATCCCGTTCACCCGCCTGCCCATCCGCCTGGCTAAGGGGCTGGGCAACATCTCAGCTAAGTACCGCTGGTTTGCCGTCTTCTACCTGGTCATCTTATTTTTCCTGGTCCCACTGTCCGTGTTTGGCCTCTCGCTGGCTGGGTGGCCAGTGCTGGTGGGCATGGGGGTGCCCATTGTCCTCGTGATCCTTCTGGTGGTGGTGCTCAAGCTCCTGCAGGCCCGCTGCCCCCGCATCCTGCCCAAGGCGTTCCAGACCTGGAACTTCCTGCCCCTGTGCATGCGCTCGCTGAAGCCCTGGGACATCGCGGTCTCCCTGGCCACCGGCTGCTGCATGAGGAACTGCTGCTGCTGCCGCATCTGCTGCCCCACGTGCTGCCAGGACCCCGTGGAGGAGGAGGCCATCGACATCAAGGTCCCCGAGTCCTTTCGCAGCCTCTCCATGGTTGTGGAGGCCCCGGGAGGGGTCCCCAAGTCCAAAGCGGACACCCTGAACACAAACACCACCTCCAGCCTCACAGCCTTGTAGGGGCTGCCCCCGAGGTGGGAGGAGGTGCCCCAAGTCTCCCTGGGTCCCTCCTGGTTCTGCAACGCCGTTCTCCACTTTGCTGAGAAATGGCATCAACATCAGCTCTGACTCTCATTCCCCTTTGCGCGTGTGTCAGCCTGCGTGGTCGCTCGCTCTGTCTCCGCCCCTGCTCCCTGGTCTCTCACTCCCAGGAAGGCGCAGAGAGAGAATTAGACAATGAAGCCTGGCTCCATAATGGATCCCCTCCACCCACCCGCTCCTGCGCCCAGATGGGTTGGCCAATGGGAATTATTTTCAGACGTAACCATCTTCTGAAGTCCCAAGGGAGGAATTTATGGAAGGTTTCAAAGATGCACACACACATATATGCTTTTCTTATTGCAATAAAATTCTCCTTTACCAAAATCAACTGGTATAAATACAGATGTAATACATCAATAAAAACAGAACTTGGCTGGAGATCCTGGCTAGAGAACCTAGCTAGGCTGCTGATCAACTGAAAAAAAAAAAAAAAAAAGTAAGACAATATATGTCAAGTGCTGAGGATAGTGCCTAGTATACAGCAGCTACTCACTAATTGCTTTTGTTACTGATTCACTTTACATTGGATCCATGAATCAGTAAGTATTTTACTTTGGGTTTTTGTTAGTCTTAATTCTACCTCGGTAGTGATGAGAGATAGATGGGAATTAAATGAATAGATAAAAGCTGGTGTACTTGATTCATCATGTTTTACATGTAGAAGCCAGAGCATAGCTGGGAAAATGGGGAAATTTACAAGCACAGGGTATGACTCTATGAGTAACTGATTTATAAATAAAATGGCAAGCCATGTTGTTTTGTTCTCTAGCCTTCTATATAAAGCATACAAAGCTGCCCAGGCCTCACTCCCGGGTAAGAGAACTTGAAACCCAGGCAGGGTTTGGCAGGCCACTCCAAGCTATTGTGTGAGACACCGCGCAGACCTCAATAGTTAGGCTTTCTGAACTCTGGCATTCCAGCCTGCCACTGCCTCTGGTCTTATTCACTGGAAACCCACATTTGTGTCTATTCTTACTCAAGCCTGGATCTCCTCAGATCTTGAATTATTAATGGTTAGTCTATATTATTATCATGACCTAAGGTTCTTACCCAAATTCTAATTCTATTCCCCTCAGTGATTACAGACTGATGCATGGACCATACCACCCTCCCCACTTCTCTTCCTGTCTGCAGCTCTACATCACCCTTTCTTCTTGACGTTCTTCCCTAATGGCTTGAGTCCCCAAGCTCTCAAAGGACCTATATTTATCTGAGGGGCGGGGGGGCAAACATTTTATGGAAGGTTAACACACATGCAAAAATAGAAACTGAACAAATTATGCATGTACAGGTTCATGCATTTTTATAAAACGAACATGCCTGTATAGCCCATGCCCAGATTAAGAAATAGTCACAGCCCCCTCTGCCATTTCCCATTAGAACATTGCAACCTCAACATAGCTCAGATCCCCCTGCTTCATTTTGTCCTTTTATAAATGGAATCAAACACTACAAACTTGTCTTCCCCTGACTTCTTTGCTCAATACTATGCTTGTGAGAGCCATTTGTATTGTTGCATGTGGTGTGCATATTTATTCCTGTTACTGTATGTATTTCTTTGACTGAATATAGCACAATTTATGTATCCATTTTACTGATGGATCAGGGGGATGGCTCCAACTTTTGCCTATTACAGATATTGTTGGCATAACATACTTGCTGAAGTCTTTTGGTGGATGTCTAAACATTTCTTCTGCATATATACTCAGGAGATGCCGGTTTATATGATTTGCAAATGTTCAGCTTTAATGGATACTGTCACAGAGTTTTCTAAATGGTCACAACATTTTACACTCCCTCCAGTTGTATGTGAAAGTGCCAGTTGCTCTATATCTCCCAACACTGGGTATTGCAGATCCTTTTTAATTCTCTTTTCACAAACTCTCCCGCTATTTTGGGACAGATTTTCAGGTCCCCATTCCACCCTCTAATCCCGCACCCCAGGCAACCCTGTCTCAGCAGCACCACTGTACTCATTCATATTTACATTAAAACTAATTCACATTTCTGGTTCAGGTACTACCTTCTATGCACTATCAGTAAAGAAATGACATTGCACATAATGCAGTCCTCTTAGAGTTCCCATATTTAACTTTTCCTGACTTGGAGCAAGTTGCTATTAAGTCATAGACATGTATATACACCTGGTGCTTAGTCCTGTGAATGTGCAAATTTTATAACCCTTCTATTTGAAAAATATTGCTGTATTAGATCTTCAAATATAAAGAACCCTTTTAAATGATTAGAAATAAATTGAAGGGAAGGAGATAGCAATATTAGGGACTTAATACTTTACAACAAGAACTATGACTTCAGTGCCATAATATTGGAGCTATCAGAGAGTGAAGGATTACAGTTTAATGCAAGTATATGATATCAAGTCCTTCTAAGATCCCTCTAAGATCTGCTTCTTATTAAACTCAGCCAAAGGAGAATTCACTCACATTCTTCTTCCTAAATGTAGTTCCTTTTACTAGAAAAGAGATCACATAAATTCTTATGTATTTAATTTCCTTCTAAAGCATTTCTCAGTGCTAAATTCAACATTTTCCAAAAGCAGAGGATAAATGAGACACTTCAAAGAAAACACTTTAGGTAAGACATTATGTTTTTTTTTCAAATCCACCTTCATGTTCATGTATTATTTTTTACTTAAAGGTTTGAACATGTATTTAATACACATAGAATTATGAGGAGTAAAGTAGAGGATTACAACATGGCTGGTTTGGAATAACTTATGGCTTACAAGACATAAGTAATAAATATTCATAAAGAAAACCTTTATGTGTAGCCCCCAACTTTTTTTATATAGAGAGAAAAAGATCCTTAGTTTTCTGTCTCTTCTGGATAAAGAACTTTATTGTTCACTTCAACTAAAGCAAAGCACTCTCAAATTATTCTTCCAGAAACAATTTCTCCCTTGATAAAAAGATTTCTGTCTACCAGTTCGTGTACAATTAGGCTTTTTTAAAAAATCAGGTTTGATTATGCTCCCTTTTGTAAGTAATCAAAGGCCAGAATTTTCTCTCTCTCTCTCTCTCTCTCTCTCTCTCTCTCTCTCTCTCTCTCTCTCTCTCTCTCTTCCTCTCTTCTTTCTGGCTGTGAAGGCTAGGAAAAATGGGCAGTGGATTTGAATTCCTTATGTAACTCAACATTCCAATTTGAATGCAAATTATAAATCTTTCACAAGGGGTCAATTTTACCATCTGGAGTGCATGACTATATCCCTTAACTTTAAGCAATGGTTTTGAGAGCTAAATTTGGGCTTATTTTCCCTTTGCCATTTTCATAACTTTTGTCTTTAGCAAAAGAAAAGTGGATTATTCAACTAATTAGAATTAAACGCCTCTCTTGCAGATACCTATGTCTTTTAGACTCCTAAACCATCATTTGTGGTTTTTAATTGACTCTTCTTAGACTTCATTGAACCACTTATACACAAGTAGTCACTCTATTCTCCCCTTGAGTCATGCATTTAGGTCCTATTAACACTAATGGAATTGCTATGCATGCACGCTGAGGGAGAATAAGCCCCTTAAACACCTTTTTAATGGAACAGTTTTGTTTCTTTCCATTCCTCTTCATATGCCTCTGTTTGGACTTTCTCTTACCAGTATGTGCTTCCAAATAATGTAGTTCTGATTTCTTTTTCAGCTCTTATACTTCTTTCTTTATTGAACTCCAGTGCTCAAAGTAGGACTTGACTTCCCCTCTTTTATTGATCATTCCTGGAAAAAGCCTCATGACTCAATCATTACTGCCCTCTTAGATTTTCTGGTTTCAGAGTGCAATTCAGATGTTGCTTTCATTCCAGTCCTGTAGTTTCCACCAAGTACATCTAACCCACAGACTATTTTTTATCCTTGTGAAGACTCGACCAGCCAGAAGTCTTTTAATATGATGAAAATTTACCCAGGAGGCTAAAGATTTTTCCACCTTAACATGAAAATAAATAGGCATGTTTTCAGACTCTCCCACTTCATAATGTTTTTATTTGTTTACACTTTAAGGAGGTTTTTGTTTTTTTCATTTTTTGAGTGCCTATGACATAAGACTTCAGCAACATGTTTAAATTTGGAACAGGAAAATAAACTGTGCCATAGGAACCATAAATCCACAGGAAATAAAACTACACCTCCAATATATATACTAACAATCACATTTTTGTTTAGCTCTTAGAAATGTATTATTCTTTATTGTTCTTATAGTAGTTTTATCAATGGACTTTAAAAGCCAGCTTTGTTGCCATTTATGATTTGCAAAGTGAGGGGGTGGGTAAGACTATTATGGCAGGGCCTAGTGGAGTGCCAGGCATTCAGCAGTCATTTGAATCACATAAAATCGCCATTTGGTGGATCAATAACAGTTAAAAATTGTTGGAAAATATCAGTTGAAATGTCTGTTAAAAAAATGAATGGTCCTTGCCGGTTTGTCAATAGAGCGTTGGCCTGCAGACCAAAGGGTTCTGGGTTTGATTTCTGTCAAAGGCACGTACCTTGGTTGCAGGCTGAGCCCTGGCCTGGGCCCTGGTCAGGGCTTGTGCAGGAGGCAACCGATCGATGTGTTTCTCTCACATTGATGTTTCTCTGTCCTTCCCTCTCTCTTCCACTCTCCCTAAAAATCAATGAAAAAATATCCTCAAGTGAGGATTAACAAAACAAAAAAAAGAAGAAGAAGAATGAATGAAATCTCTTTTGAGTATAGATTTTAATTTTTATTCTATTTTCAAAAATTAAAAATACAGAGTAATTAGTCTAAGTTAGTAAAAATATACATTATGCAAGATTTTTTCCAATCATTTAATGGAATAAAACTCCTAAACTGAGTACAGCAAACGTGGTGTTGATTAATTGCCTCTCCAAGGGTAAGCTTAAACTTTATATTATAAAAAGATGATATTCCGATATATTTGAACATTTGGAAAATGAAATTTATATTTAATAGATCTGATGGTTCATGTGAAAAGAATTGAGGATAATAAGCATATGAAAAAATGAAAAACCAAAAGTTCATGAAAAAATTGTTAGCAAAGCCATCGCTGATTTTTTATGTCGCTAAAAGTGTCAGGTACTCTGTTCCAAGCACTCAAAATTTCTTGTTCGTAGTTGCACTCTTCTTCATTATTCAAACGATTTCGTTCCAGATTTTCAAGTTTCGACCTTAAGTCGACAAACAGATGAGTCCAAATGCTACCTTGAAAATCTGCAAGTTGCATCTCTAAATCGTCAGTTTGCATCCATTGGAAATCCTTTAATTCCAAAGTGCTGTAAACAACTACATCCAGATACTTAATTATTTTAATGGTCTGTTCTAGGCTTCTAAATTGGTTGAATCTTTCACTGAACTGTTCAAATAACGAGTTCACTACATTCTGGTACATAAGCATGGACTCCGTTACACTCGTTGCAGTGGCCTTCTCAAAATACTTTTTTATCCGAGGAAAATACTTATAAGTTTTAGTTTCAATATCTCGCTTGAAAATTTTAAGTTTACTTTCAAAAGATTTGATGTATCCAAACATAACGTCAATACTTTGGCCAAAACCTTGTAATTTTACATTCAGTTCATTCATCTGAACAGAGAGATCTGTAAAAAAAATATCAAATTGCTGTCCCACTTATGATCATTGATCTTAGAAAAGTTTGCCAGATCCTTATTCTCAAGAAATACCGTAATTTCTTCAAAGCACTCCACAAATTGCTCAAGTACTTTACCTCGACTCAGCCATCTCACATTATTGAACATCAGTAGTCCACTGTAAGTTGAATCAAGTTCCTGTAAAAGTGCAGAAAATTCTCGCTTGTGAAGGGGTCAAGAAGTATTAAAATTCACAATTTTTGTTACAACTGACATTAAATCATTCAATTCTGAGAATTCCGATTTGGCACACAACACCTCCTGATGGATAATGCAATGAAAAGGTACAAGTGGATGTCTAATAGCTTCCATAAACAATTTCAGGAATCCCACATTTTTTCCCACCATATTTGGTGCCCCATCTGTCGTGACTGACACAATTTTAGAGATATCAACGTTTAGGTCACTGAATGTTTTTATAACAACCTTACATATTTCGTTTCCTGGTGTACTTATTGGCACTGATTCTAACTTTATCAAGTCTTCTCTCATTGTGAGACCATCAGAATATCTAGCAATAACGGCCAACCGAGCATTTGATGTGACATCTGTAGTTTCACCAAGAGAAATTGAAAAATATTTACAACTATTTAAGTCTTTTTTTAATTGATGTTGTACGTTTTTGTTAAGATCTATTATTCTGTCTTTGATAGTATTTCTACTGAGTGGTAACTCAGAAATTCTTTTAATAATATCATCTTTATTTTTCATATTGTGAAATAGAGCTGGTGCACGGGAAGCTTACCCGAGGCACATGTTGACAATAACGAGGCCATTTCCAGAATTGGGCATTTTGTCACGCAAGTAAAAATAAAATGTCATGAGTAAAGATTAATCTCTTTATAGTGCAATTCTTAACCTTTTTATATTAATGTCAATATTGGAACAATGTATCTTGGATGTTTTCACTATGTATCTTTGCTACGCAACACCGCTGTACATGTTTACATCCGGTTTTAGAATTGTATTATTGATCATGAGTAACGTGAGTAATAATATTACTCCAGTGATACCCAACTCTGGCCATTGCGAGAGACAAATATTTGAATTATGCAATTTTTTGTCTCTGTCGATGCGTGTCACCCAAAATGAGTTTGCGTGTCACCTCTGACACGCGTGTCCTAGGTTCGCCATCACTGGGGTGTAGTGAGAGAAGAGGAGAACCCAGCCTCTCCTAGGTCTCTTTAATAAGACTTCCCATATCTTACCTTTCTTTCTCCAATTCCTCACTGTTTCCAACCACCTTCTTCTCAGAGCTTGCTGGCAGGATGAGTTAGGGCACTTTGAGTGATATGGCCAGAATGATGAGGAGAAAAGCACTCAAGTACTTGAGTTTTCCTTCTGTAAGCTTCAATGAAACCTCATTATTTTGACATTAAATTTTACTTTAATGCAATGAAGTAACTTCCACTACATTGTAGTCTTTATTAGAAAAATTAATCAGATCAAATAGTTTGGGATATATTCTGGATCTGTGATGTCTGGAGTCCTTGCATACAAAAGTGAGCATTATGCATGAAATATGGTACTTCATACTTAATCAGAAAAGCTTTTAGGTTCAGTCTTGGAGTTGAAGGAGAACTGTACTTAAATAATGGCTTTTAACCTTAACCCTTTGATGATCCAAATGAGAAAAGAGCCCAGATAGTGTGGGCCAGAGCAGAATCAAAATAATTCAAAAGGGAAAAACAAATTAGGTAATTTTCAAAAAGAAAAACCCTCAATGGATCCATGGCTAAGAGTATCTTTTCTATTGGTCAGAAGTGGCAGCCCACCATCCCTGATCTCCTGAGAGTCCTCTGGGGGTGAAAACTTACAGCAGTTCCAGAATAACCCTGCATCCAGTTCCAGATGGAGTTCAAATGTTCTGGCACCTAGCATCTTTCTATTATATATCTGCTCCTTTGAGACCATTGCTCTACTAGCTCATTCAGAAACCCTTTTCCTATAAGTCTCACAGCATCTTTTGTAACCATTTTCTCAAAGAAAAGCAAAACACAGTGTGATTAGGAGTATGAACACATGGGCTATATACCCTGGGTTTAAACCCCAGCTTCTCTCTTATTGGGTGTGTGACCTTAGCAAATTATTCAACTTTTCTGGGTCTCAATTTTCTTACCTGTAAAATGAGGGTAATAATAGTACCTGTTTCTTGGAGTTGCTATAAGCCTTAAATGACTTATCACATGAAACAGAACCAACACTATGTAAATGCCAGCTATGGTTAAATAGGGTCTCTCTCACATAATCACATACAAAGACACACACACACACACACACACACACACACTGCCCCTTTAAACCCAACATAAGAATCATTTCTCTTTTTTTAACATATGTTTTTATTAATTTTTTTAGAGAGAGGGAGGCATCAATGTGAGAAGCAGCGATTAGTTGCCTCCTGCACACACTCGGGCTGGGGATCCAACCTGAAACCTAGGCGTGTGCCCTAATGGGACTCGAGCTAGCAACCTTTCACTTGGGATGACACTCAACCAACTGAGACACACTGGCCAGGGCCTAAGAATTATTTCTAAATAGTTCTTGGATGAAATAATGAACTGGCCCTATAACTTTTCCAGAATTTTCTTGGTGACTCAATTATTCTCTGTCCCCAAAGGTTACCTTTGAGTAATTTAAAAATCTAGTAGTAAGAAATCATCAAAGTTTCCCATTTTTATTTAACATAGAGATTTTTCTCTACCCCAGCTTGAAACCCTTGAGACCTGGATGGCTTTGTGTGTTGGACAGTGTGGGAGGGGATGTGAAGGTCAGCTTCTGTTCTCCACCCGACCTTTACCCACTTCTCTCCCTTCTCTTGTGGAAGGACTGGTCTCTCATACCACAGCCACCCCAAAGGAATCTTCTTCCTAGCTTCTTTGACCTCCATCATGCAGCATGTTCTGACGGGAAGACCCAGCACCTCCCCGGGCACAAGTGGTGACTGGACATGTGCTGTTTTAGTCTCAGCCTTTGGAACCTCAGCCCAAACTGTGACTGGAAGTGTCCTATCTTACACTGTGTCACACTTGTTTCTACAACCGCTCACCTCCAAGCCACTCCCCACATTCCCTGAGGTCTTTAAGAGCTCAATCAGTCTTCTACGTCTTGATGCCTCATCCAGTGGAGAGATTCAATTTTTGTGAATTTATTTATACATGCCTGTGGAGCAAGGATGGAAGTAGTAAAAAGATAACTATTTGCCCTAGCTGGTTTGGCTCAGTGTATAGAGCGTCGGCCTTTAGACTGAAGGGTCCCAGGTTCAATTCCTGTCAAGGGCACATGCCCAGGTTGCGGGCTGGATCCCCAGTTGGGAGCGTGCAATAGGCAGCCAATCAATGATTCTCTCTCATTACTGATGTTTCTATCTCTTTCTCCCTCTCCCTTCCTCTCTGAAATCAATTAAAAAATACTTTTAAAAAAGAAAAGATAACTATTTAAACAATGCCTGCAGTTCCATGGCCATTTCTCTCAGTGAATTCATAAGATGGAGTGGGATCTGCTATTTCCTAGGACATATTCTGTTCCTGACACTTTCTCATACTATGAGCATCTCACCTTTTTGAGCATGGAGTCTATTATTTAAAGAGGTATGTTTTTCATGCAATAGCCCCTAAATGCAAGCCAACTATTGGCTGTAGTTCTTGAAGAAAAACAGATATTTTCTAAAGATGGAGGAAAACTGAAAAATTATGTGTTCAAAAGGAGAGAGAACAGGAGTAGGGTGATAACTCATCCTGGTTTGCTCAAGACAAACCTGGTTTCAGACTAAAATTTTCACATCCTGGGAAGCCCCACAGCCCCGGGCAAACTGGAATGGTTGATCATCCCATCAGTAGAGTCTAAGTTCTTGAGTGTGAAAGTATATCCGAGCATTCTCCATACCTCCAAGTCTCCTCCTCAACATCACTGCTCCCAGTTCTCCTCCTGCCATTTTCCTTGCCTTTGCCTAGGCCCTAGGGTAAGTAAGAGAAAGAAACAAGTCTTAGTTGAGTCTTGACTTAAACTAAAGGATTGGAAAGCTGGGTAACTAATATTTTGCACAAAGTTGGGTTTTTTTAAGGAACTTTTAGAATCTTTCACTGTGTGTTTCTCAGACTCTTTATTCGATGACGAGGAAAGGGAAATGAACCACATGTAGAAAAGTGGTCTACCCTTAGCCACACAATAATTATAGGGAATGTTTACAGTTTCCTGTGTGTGGCCTGGTCTACTGAGCCATTTTGTCTTGTAAGCTACTTAACCCTACCTGGGCCTTAGTTTTATTTTGTTTGTTTTGTAATCTTTAACCTTTTGCTAAAGAGATCTTCTATTCCCTAGCTAACTCACTGAATGATGGTGAGGATCAAATAAGGAAAATAGGATAATTCATGTGAAAAATCCCTACTCAGACCTCTTTTCTCCAACTTTCCAGGCTACTCACACTGCCAGCTCACTATGGCCTATCATTATGCTTATTTTCTATATCCCAAACATTAACATTTACTTGTCTGAGATTCCTTAGCGTCAGTTTCATTGTACATGCCAAAAGAAAACCAAGTAATATAAAAAGCAAACCCTTGGCTAATGGGAAAAGGTAAATAAGTTTTACTGCCCTTCTAGTTCACATCATGAGTTTCCTTCTACAGTGTTTTTCTGGTCCAGAAGAGTAGTATCTAATGATGGGAATATAATATCAAGTAGGAGGTAGTGGCAGAAAAAAAATCAATGGGAAGTCATCTTGGAGAAACCAAGATGGCGGCATAGGTAAACACCAGAGATTGCTGCCTCGCACAACCACTTCAAAAATACAACTAAAAGACAGGACAGACATCACCCAGAACCACAGGAAGGCTGGCTGAGGGGAAATTCTACAACTAGAAGGGAAGAGAAGAGCATACCGAGACTCAGAGGAGGCGCAGTGTGGAAGTAAAATACTAAGGTGCGGAGGTGCATGCGGAGCGGGCTGGCGGCTGAGGGCGCGGTTGTCTGTTTCAATCCGGAGGGAGTTTCAGGCTCTGAGCTCCAGTTCTGGGTGAGTCTCTGGGGACCCAGACTCAAATGGGAGAAGCGGGACTGTCTGACATCAGTCGGAACTCAAGGGCAGCTTTCTCTCCAAGGTTTGCAGTGGTTGCTGGGACTCTGAGAGGCAGAGCCTCTGGGGACGGGACTGAGAGCAGCCATAACTGCCCACTCCGCCCGCCCTGTTGATCCCCTGGGACCCGCCCTGCCCAAGCCTTGCACAGAGGCATTTGCGGGATAGCCTTAGGCAAAGGCTAGATTAGCACCTCCCTAGAGGACAGAAGTTCTCCCACTGCAGACACAGCTGATTCTCACAGCCAGTTGGCCTGGAGGTCAACCCACCCCCCCCTCCAGTATTACCTACAACAATCAAGGCTTAACTACAACAAGACTGCGCACAAAGACCACAAGGGGGTGCACCAAGAAAGCATAAAAAATGCGGAGACAAAGAAACAGGACACAAATGACAGAAATAGAGGATATAGAGTTCGAAACCACACTTTTAAGGTCTCTCAAGAACTGTCTAGAAGCCGCCGATAAACTTAGTAAGGCCTTTGAAAAGACTGGTGAGACCGCTGGTAAATACAGTGAGATCCTCAAGAAATCTAATGAGACCCTCGTTGTTGTGATAAAGAACCAACTAGAAATTAAGCATACACTGTCTGAAATAAAGAATATTATACAGACACCCAACAGCAGACCAGAGGAGCGCAAGAATCAAGTCAAAGATTTGAAATACGAAGAAGCAAAAAACACCCAACTGGAAAAGCAAAATGAAAAAACAATCCAAAAATACGAAGATAGTGTAAGGAGCCTCTGGGACAGCTTCAAGCGTACCAACATCTGAATTATAGGGGTGCCAGAAGATGAGAGCAAGATATTGAAAACCTATTTGAAGAAATAATGACAGAAAACTTCCCCTACCTGGTGAAAGAAATAGACTTACAGGTCCAAGAAGTGCAGAGAACCCCAAACAAAAGGAATCCAAAGAGGACCACACCAAGACACATCATAATTAAAATGCCAAGAGCAAAAGACAAAGAGAGAATCTTAAAAGCAGCAAGAGAAAGAACCTCAGTTACCTACAAGGGAATACCCATACGACTGTCAGCTGATTTCTCAACAGAAACTTTGCAAGCCAGAAGGAGTGGCAAGAAATATTCAAAGTGATGAATACCAAGAACCTACAACCAAGATGACTTTATCCAGCAAAGCTATCATTCAGAATTGAAGGTCAGATAAAGAGCTTCACAGATAAGGAAAAGCTAAAGGAGTTCATCACCACCAAACCAGGATTATATGAAATGCTGAAAGGTATCCTTTAAGAAGAGGAAGAAGAAGAAAAAGGTAAAGATACAAATTATGAACAACAAATATGCATCTATCAACAAGTAAATCTAAGAATCAAGTGAATAAATAATCTTATGAACAGGATGAACTGGTGATTATAATAGAATCAGGGACATAGAAAGGGAATGGACTGACTATTCTTGGGGGGAAAGGGGTGTGGGAGATGCGGGAAGAGACTGGACAAAAATCGTGCACCTATGGATGAGGACAGTGGGTGGGGAGTGAGGGTAGAGGGTGGGGTGGGAACTGGGAGGAGGGGAGTTATGGGGGGAAAGAAGAGGAACAAATGTAATAATCTGAACAATAAAGATTTAATTTAAAAAAATCAATGGAAAAACTATTTGAGGATAGAGAGAATTTTTGGAGAATTTCCTGAGATGGCACCGTCATCCATCACTGATTGAATGAACTCCTAGTTAACATCCTAAGGTGATACAAGGAGGGTTCAGAGCTAGAAACCCAACTGATCAAGTCAAGTTCAGAAGATCAGGTGAGTTTTGTTCTACTTCTAGCAAGTTTCTATACTAGCATGAGAGTTTCTAAAACTATGGCCATTTCTAGAGACAAATATAGCCCAAATCAGAAGAACAAAAGTAAATAACAAATTCTGAAATTAGAAATATGGATCTGAAATTTTCACTTGAAAGGCTAAACTGCAGCCAGGTTGGAAAAATTAGTGCGTAATATAGGGTGTCCTCCCAAAAATGTATACACACACTTTGAATAATTATAAAGGCAGTGCTTATCAAAATACATTTCATTTTCAAAACTGAGCTATCCGCTGTTAAATGTGTATATATTGGGGGGGGGGATACCCTGTATTGATGTCAGCAAGGACTAATTAATGAAAATGACTAAAATGTGGGTCTACTTAACCTTTGTACACGGGCTGGTTATTCCTTGCTTACCTTACAGATCCATTCTGAATGGGAAGGACTGGCAGGAAATCAGAGAGAGCTGGAGGAGGGAGAAATTGGGGGATACATTCCACTTTCCTTCCCACCCAACTCCCTCTTCTTCTCTAGTTTGACTGCATTACTCTGTATAAGGCCACCACTCCTGTTGAGTGGTCCTTGTGCCATGGCTACAGCTCTTATCAGCTTCCAGTAAAGTAACTTCCTCTACTTGCCCCTCAGGCCTCAGGGTTGTAACAACTAGTCCCAGGGTAGTCACCATTCCTTGTGGGTTCTCTTGACTATACTATATTACTCTGCTTGGGCTGCCATAATAATATTCCACAAACTGAGTGGCTTAAACAACAGAAATTTATTTTCTCACAATTCTGGAGGCTGGAAGTCCAAGACCAAGATCCAGTAGGGTTTGGTTTCTGGTGAGGGCTCTCACCTTGAGCTTCAGAGGGCCACCATCTTGATGTATGCTCATATGACCTCTTCTTTTGCTTGGGGGTGGGGGGCAAGGGGAATGAAAGAGTTCTCTGGTGTCTCTAATAAGGACACTAACCCTATAGGATCAAGGCCTCACCCTTATGGTTTCATTTAACCTTAATTACCTCCTGATAGCCTCTATCTGTGAATACACTCACAGTGGAGATTAGAGCTTCAACATATGGACTGAGCGGGTGAGGGGAGGGAGGGAGCGTGAGGCACAAACATTCCATCCATAACACATGCCCATGCTTCTGTAAATAATCTCTCCATTAAACGTCCTTTAATTCACACCTTTGAATGTGTTATCTACTTCTGCCAGGACATTGACTGATACATGTACAAGTGATCATATGGTCAATTGAGGCAACCTCTGGATTATACAAGTTAGAGCAAAGAAAAAGAACCCTTTATCTGAAATTTTCATATAATTAAAGTACATTAATTCTTATTTCTTCTCAGTGTAGACAGTGCAAAAATAAATTCCTTTCAGAACAGTTGCTTCATTTTTCCCAGCTTTTTTATATAGTCTCTTAAAAATATCTTAATTATAATATTAAATTTTTAACTACCCTCCAACAGATTATTTTCACCTCTTGGGGAATTTTAAAAGATTTTATTTTGATAAAATGCCAAAAGAGAACATTACATTAAAAATTTTAGCTAAAATGTATATGAAGATATCTGGCATTCTAGTTTCCAAAAACACACCAAAGAAGGGACATCGGAGTTGCTAAAGAAACTAAATAAAAACCCTAGGACCTAAAAAACAAAACAAAAAATCATTATAATAGAAGACTGAAGACCATTAGACAATAAATTTAATGTTGAGGAAAAGACGCTATAATTCAACTCTACTTAATAATATGTTTTTACTTTTATAAAGCTGTTTGAGGTTAGAAAAATATTTTAACAAAAACAAAATTCATAGAAAAAGAGATCAAACTTGTAGTTATCAGAGTCAGAGGATGGGGAGAAGTGGATTGGAGGAAGGTGGTTGAAAAGCGCAAACTTCCACTTGTAAGATAAATAACCATGTAATGTACAGTATGATGACTATCGCTAACACTGGTGTAGGATATATAGGAAAGTTAAGAGAGTAAATTCTAACAGCTTTCATCACAAGGAGAAAATGTTTCTATTTTTCTTTTTCTTTTCATTTTTCTTTTTATTATATGAGTATGACTGTTAGCTGGACCTATTCTGGTAATCATGTCACAATATCCTATATAATAAAGAGCTAATATGCTAATTAGATTGAACAGCAGAACGACCTTCAGGATGAACCTGCGGCTGCAAGGGGCCAAGGCAGCCACTGCAGTGAGGGACGAGCCCCTTGCACACATTTTGTGCATCGGGCCTCTAGTACGTAAATAAAATCAGCATGCTGTATGCCTTAAATTTAAACAGTGATATATGTCAATTATTTCCAATAAAACTGGTGGCGGGGGGGAATGTTTTATATATATGGAAGCTTGGTAATTGCTTCTCAAGTGCAATTCTCCTCTTTTTCCTTGGAAATAGAACTAGAAATCTGGATTTTAGCGGAGCATGTAGTCACTAAGTTAATAGGCTGCATTTCCAAGCCTTCTTTGCAGTCAGGTATAAACATGTAACTTAGTTCTGGTAAATAAGTTGTAAGGTAAGTGTGGAACTATAGAAAGTCTCCTTAGATGAGGCAGGAGCGTCCTTCTTTCCTTTCTGTTCGCTGGAATGCAGGCAGGATTCCTGGCCCTTGGACCAGCTGTCTTAGACACTGCGCAGCATGCTAGGATGGCAGAGCAGCCACATAGAAGCATCCTGGGTCATTGATGACCTGGAGTTCTCATACCAGCCCTGGGCCACCTAACTCCAGGCTCTGTTCATGTGAGGGAAAAATACATTTCTATCCTGCTTAAATCATTGTCCATTGTATTTTTTAAGTTATATGAAGCTAATCATAATCCTAAATTAATTATTATTAATTGCAAACTAAATTATAAATTATATGAGGGCAGACCATGTCTTTCTTTGCTGCCAGATCTTCACAGGGCCTGGCACACAAAAAACATTTTTGAATGAATGAATGAATCATGATGAAAAGCTCCTGTATAATAATATAAATGGATCCACTTCAAAATGGAGTAGGAGCTGCCATCCCAGGCCTTGTATGTCTTATGCCTCAAAACTATGGAATATTAAAACAGGGCAAAATTACCTTTGGACTAGGCCTAAAGCACGTCTATGTCCCAAAGAACTCGTTGCAAAGACAATAGAAAAACATATTATTATTACCAGATTACTGGATAATAAACTGTAAATTTAAAAATATTGTTCAGAATTAGCATCACTCTTAATTTACCTGCTTAAATAGAAACATCTTCCTTCTATTGATGTAATTGTTCCCTTCCCTTTCTCATAAAAACCCTTTGCCTTTGTCTTATTTAGGCTTTTGCCTTGATCATTGCTTCCCAAATAGCTATTCTTTTTTATCTCAAATAAATTCTTATTGCCGCTCACTTTGAATGGCTTTTCACTTTTAGTTTAACAAGCCTCTTTAAAAAAAAAAAAAAAAGTATTATCAATTGCATAATGTTTCCCTAAAAGAAGAAGCATAGCATTGTGGGTAAATGTCCAGGCTCTAGAACCACTGTGCCCAGGTCCAGTCCCTGCTCTGATACTTACCAGCTGTGGATTGGAAAAGTTCACTTGTCTCTGTAATATGTAAAATAGAGAAAATATTAACACCTGCCTTATAGAGCTTTTATGAGAAATAAGTTAATACATCTTAAAAACTTAAAATAATTAGTCATTAGCAAGCATGCAACAAGTAATAACTAATAGTAAATATGTATATAGTTGATCCTCATTATTCCTGGGTTCCATATTCCCAATGTCACCTGCTCATTAAAATTCATGCGTAACCCTAGTATCAGTACCTACAGGCTTCTACATTACTCACAGGCAAGCAGAGTGAAGGAAATTTTGAGTCTCCTGATACAACATTTTCTGCTGAGTTGAACAAAGTGAAGCTCTGACTTACTGTTTTGGCTCTCAAGCCATAAATAACGGTCCTTTTCTCAGCTTGCTTAATTTTTCACATTTTTGTGCTTTTTGTTGGTTATCTTGCTGTTTAAAATGACCCCGAAGCATAATGACTAAGCACTGTCATTAAGTGTTCCTAGGCACAGCAGGTTGTTATGTGCCTTACAGAGAAAATACATGTATTATTAGATAAGCTTTACTGAGACATGAATTATAGTGATGTTGGCCTTAAATTCAATGGCAATGAATTAATGATATAGTAAAGTGTCTTCAAACAGAAACACTTAATGCAAGGTTATGTTTTAATCAGTTGATGAAAATGTTGTGATCAGAGGCTCATAAGAACCTAACCCTATATTTTCAGTATTCACTAATTTCAGTGTTTGTGGCAACTTTATAAAACATTAATAATGAGAATTGACACTGAGTGTGTGTGTGTGTTTGTGCGCGCATGAGTGCGTGTACATGTACATAAAACAGTAAGAATATTTTTTAGAATAAATTTATGGCTGCCTTCAATTTATATATTTTATGCCATGAGTTTTAAGAAGAGGATGGTATAATCCTTTCTGTGCTGAGAAAATTTTCTGGATATTCTAGATCAGTGGTTCTCAACCTTCCTAATACCGCGACCCTTTAATACAGTTCCTCATGTTGTGGTGACCCCCAACCATAAAATTATTTTCGTTAATACTTCATAACTGTAATTTTGCTACTGTTATGAATCGTCATGTAAATATCTGGTATACAGGATGTATTTTCATTGTTACAAATTGAACATAATTAAAGCATAGTGATTAATCACAAAAACAATATGTAATTATACATGTGTTTTGCGATGGTCTTAGGCGACCCCTGTGAAAGGGTCGTTCTACCCCCAAAGGGGTCGCGACCCACAGGTTGAGAACCGATGTTCTAGATGGTCATAGAGGACTAATACACAGGAGATGAAATTGCAAAAGCCGAAGTGGATTTCTAGTGAAAATAAAGATCAACAGGTAATTGATCCAGAGGAATGGCTGGTGGACTGAAGTGATAACCAGGAATTTCTGGATAAAAGCGACGTAGGTGTGTGTGTGTGTGTGTGTGTGTGTGTGTGTGTGTGTGTGTGTGTTGTTTTAAACTTCTATCAAGTTACTCAACTAACATAAGATTCCTGTGAAGTACATTAATGACACAGTGTCTGTATCTAACACTGTAGTAAATTAGTCAAGTGCCGGAATTGGCAGTGTGGACTGAAGGCAGGATGAGTGGAGGTGATCCCTGGGAAGAGAAGGCAGAGCAGGACTGTGAACTCAGACTTGCTGTTATAATTATAAGTCAAATAAACTCTTAACAAATTCAGGAGCTGATTCCTCAAAAATGCAGAATGGCTGTTGTTGCTCACCATCATTAGCTTTGGAATCAGCAGACCCAGGTTTGAACCCCAGCTCCACAATTTCCTAACTTAGGAGTCGCAGGCAAGCCACTCAATCTCAGTTTCCTTATCAGCAAAACGAGGAACTAATACCTACCGCAAAATATTGTCTATGTATTTATTAATCCTCACCAGAAGATATTTTTCTGTTGATATTGTTTTTTGAGAGAGAGAGAGAGAGAGAGAGTGGAAGGGAGGGGAGAGAGAAACATTGATGTGAGAGAGACGCATCGATTGGTTGTGTCCTGCATGTGCCCCAACCGGGGCCTGCAATGGAGGTATGTGTTCTTTGACCGGAATCAAACCCGGGCTAATGCTCTATCCACTGAGCCAAATCAGGTAGGGCTCAAAATATTGTCTAGGTACTTAAAGGATGTAATCTGTGTAGAGCAAATAAGCCCACAGTACATCCTCAGTAAAGTAACAGCTGGTATATATATATATATATATTCCCTGGCTTCATTTTCGCTTCAATAAAAGAGAAACTCTTAGCTAACATGTAAATCAAGATATGGTTATTTCAGCAAATATTTTAATATATGTTGAAAATAACTAAGTTTTTGGTGACTTTCATTTCAATTACAAAAATCAGAGTAATATTCAACCCCTGGTCCTGAATATTACAATCATAGGAATGTGGTGAGGAAAACAAAAATAACTCATTTTTAAAGTTTCTAATTATAGGCATTTGGAAACCAGCTCAGAACACCTTCTTCTCGAGAACTTTGGCTGAGAAGAGCATAATTTTTTCACTGAGGCTAACGGTGATAGTTTGAGTTTAGAAATCTAAAGCAGAATGGATTGACACATTCATTGATTCATTCATCCCTCCAGTTATCACTTATTGAGCATTTACCATGAACCAGATCCTGTCCTCTGCGCTGGGGATTTAGCTATGAAAAACGCAGACCTGAGCCCTGCCTGTGGTCTTGAGGGAGGGGGAGGAAGAGAAAAGCATAAAACAATTACACAAACAACTGTACAATTATGACGGTGATACACCCCAAGAAATGTTGTTCACACCCAGACACATGTGCTCCACTCTCAGCATTGTTGCAAAGAAAGTAGTCCAGGAACTAACAGGTAATTCCATCATAATAAGGAAGGAAATACTTATCCTCTGCAACACTTGCACAAATTCTGTCTCCTCTGTCACTTGCCTCACTCCTTGGAGAGACAAACCTCACAACCCTTAGCCTGAGGCCACCTCAGTCCCTTCGCTCTACTTGGTCTCCATTTCCCACCTCCTGGGTTCTTCCCCACCCCCACTTTCACCCACGGGATCCCAAAATTCTCCTTGAAGGTGGGAGAGTAAAATGAAAAAAGTAGCACACTCTTTAGCAGTTGAGAAGGGAAAGGCCAGAATAATTCTATGATACAATTTTTTATTTCTGTACAGAAGGAAAGATTTAATGGAAGTGTTCACTCGGAAGACTTAACCAGTCTGGTGAAATGGAAAAAGATCCATGTGAAAGTAACATTTAAGGTGAGGCTGGAAAGAGAAGGGGTTAGCCGAGGGAGGAAAGAAACCCAGACACTGTGAATGACAGAGAAAGGAGCGTGGTGTTGGGGGAACAAAGAGAAAGCCAACGTGGTCAGCAGAGAGAAAGGAGAGAGGTTTGGGAGATGAGATTTGGGGACAGGCAGGGAGCGGCCAGGCCATACAGGATGTTTGTCCACCAAACAACAGGAGGCCACTCAAGAGCATTCATTTTGTATTTATGAATGTAAATATTCTTTATATTTTTCCAGATCAAATGTTATTAGTATTTTTGGTAAGGCTATTTTTTTAAATCCTCACCCAAGGATATTTTTGTCCATTGATTTGTAGAGAGAGTGGAAAGGAGGGAGCGGGAGAAGGAGACAAATCAATGCAAGAGAGACACATCCATTGGTTGCCTCCTTCACACACCCTGACCCCAGGAGTTGAAGAGAAGCCCTTCCGTGTGCAGGCTGAGGCTCTACCACTGAGCCACACCAGCCAGGGTGGTAATACTATTTTTCTAAAGCCAAGATCTATGATTTTGTAATCTGAACCTCTCTTATCCACTGACATAACATTTGCCATTTTTTTTATTTTTTATTTTGGAATGAGAATGATCTGTATCTATTCATTTTTTAAAGTTCACTGTTCTTTAAGGGGAAAAACCCACATAGGAAAAATGAACATATCATACACCGATGCACAAACTTATCCCAGCTAAGAGTGTTCCAGGAAATACAGCGTAATTATAGCTCAAAATATAACTCTCTTTGACTATATTGTGAAACTCAAATTGGACTTGTGACACAGGTTAGCTTTTAAACATTCAAATACGCACATTTTTATCTTCCTCTATGCTTGTAGCAAAGTTTCTTGTAATTCTCGTAAAAAATCTTGTAACAAAGATTCCTTTTCTCTGTGTTCACAGTGAATGGCTGTGTTCAGCAGGAAAGAACCCAGTCTCTCATACCATTCTTTTCCTAAACACCTGGCTGTTCAGTTTTAACAAGGTGACTGGTTTCCACCATAACTCAGCTATTTTTCCACTTGGCTGGGTCCCCCAGGACCTTAAAGTAAAAATCTATGTAACATTAGCTTTCCTACTAAACTCCATGTGGGGTTTTCCACCCCCCCCCCCCACACCATGCCACTAATTCCTGAGTAATTCTGTAGATAATGCAAACGGGGATTCCTTCCTCTGCTCTTTTACATTGCTGTCAGGTAGTCCAAGAGGCAATATTATTCAGATCTTTTCGGTCCCATGTTCTACCTCAACCTGCATTTCTCTGATGTCTGAGCACAAGTAGAACTTTTGCTTCTGCTACTAGTTCCTTTCCTGGTTTATTTTGTATTTGAGGTAACCCTAAAGCGAAAGGCTTTTCCAAGTTCCTTTGCATATAAGATTAGAATAATGATTGCCATGTACCTTTCAGACCAAAGTCCTGTCTAAACATAACTATCAACAAGGACATCGCTCCACATTTGCAACCACCCCCCTCCCCTCCAAAGGCTGCAGAAATGCAGGGGAAGAGTGATCTCCATGGCGAACCACTGGGTTTCCTATTTTATGGGCAGCAGTAAAGAGTTCACTTCGTCCTCAATGAAATCATTCCTACTCTGAGAGCAGATGGATCATAAACACCAGGTAAATAATTAATGGCTTTAGCCATTCTTAATTAAACGGAGAACTTAGAAGCTAAGCACAGAGTCTTCTCCCTCCCTGGCCACAGAGGGAACAGTAGTATATACTTTCAGGTTTGAAAGTGAAGCATTGTCCTTAGACCCAGGTAAAAGGACCCTTGTCCTGAGCCCCAGGCCGTTGAGCGCCCACTCTGACCCGCTCCAGCCCTCCTCTTCCTGCGTTGCAAGCCGAGGGGATGAGCCCTCTCAGAGCCGGAGCCTTCCCTTCTGGACTCCTTTCTGATTCTAGGACCACAGGACTCCTTGCCCAGTAATCCTCACCTGCTTCCTAAGCGTGAGCAAGGGACAGCTGTCTGCAAGGGCGTGTGGATGGAGCCTGGATAGGTGGGTCGGGGTATCCACACATATGCGCATGAAGCCCCTTGCACTGTGGGGCAGAGCCACTGAAGGGAGAGAACCGCTCCCTTCGCATCTCCAAGCTCTGGGAGAAAAGGCCAGGTTAAAAGAAAGAGCGTCTCCTACCACTTACCCGTTTGTAAACTTGATGTATAACGTAACTATGTAGCTATATGGTGTGGGGGCCTCTCTATACATTCTTGCCCCAAACCTCACACATGTGAGGGATGGGCCTTAGAAGAGCGTGTACAGTTCAGAGAAACCATTGACTAACGACAAATTGGGAAACTTTACATTCTTTTCTAAACATAAATCACGAGGCTTATCATACAAAAGATGTGAGGGAGGGAAGGGGAGTAAAGCTCCACCACGCAGATCAAACGGTAGCTTCAATCTCTTAAGTTGTGCGCTTTGTTCCTAAAGCATGGGGAGCCAGCTAGGACATTCTTCTCCGCCGCAAGCATTCCATCTGCACGGCACTGGCTCCCAGGCCGCCAGCTGCTCCTCACTCCCCTGCTGTAAGAATGCAGCTGAGGTTGAAAACTTGTCACCAAGTTGGAACCAATATCCACCTGTCCCTCTTGTCAGTCCTTTCTGTGAAGTCTCCCTGGGATTTAAAACCTAAAGCCATAAAAATGGGATTTGCCTTGACTCTTTCTACAACAGCTATACACCATGCGTGCATCATGTGACAGCGTCCCTTTAAAATTGGGATATTTAAATAAAATAACAGCTGTGCAGCACTATGAACAGCCATTGCACATATTCTTAGGAATTGTTTCCTTATGCAATTCATTGGGTGTAGATTTTATCTTTCAAGTATTTCTCCCCCCACGAAAGAAAAAATAATGATAAGAAGAATGAGATGTTCCCAGATATAATTTATACAAACAGCATATCAGTAAATTAAGTCCACTTCTCATAACTAAAAAGTATGTATCATTATACAAAAGAAAAAATTATGTATTATTACATATGTCATAGGCTTTTTTTCTTTTATTGTAGGAGAAATATTTTTGTATAATATGCTTATTAACATACCATTACTTGAATACCAAATCTATTTTGAAAATATATAAATCCCAAGTGGATTTTGTTTCAATTTTTTGATTGTATTTAAAAACATGTCTCTCTTTTCATCAGATCATTAATAAGAAGTGGTTGTGACATCTAAAAAGCAAATTTTAAACTCATTGCAAGAAAAGTACTTCATAAAGATATTGTACATAATCTCAAATCTTGTGTCTAAAATTGAAGAGTGGGTTTACCTAAACTCATCAGGTAAAACTCCTTTGTGCTCTGAAGAATGTCACTGAGAAGGGAAGAACCAATCCGGTTCCAGCTGCAGATCAGCATGCAATGCCCCTGCGCAGAGCCCAGGACAGGCAATGTGAGGCTTCCATTGGATCACGGTTGGGGCTGGGCATGGTGAGCCACATTTTGGAGGACTTGACTTGTTCCACGGCTGAACCTCTTTCCAACAAATGCTGCTGCTGCTGCTGCTGCTGCTGCTGCTGCTGCTGTTTAAAGCAGCTTTGCAAAAAGTTACATGTTCAAACCCTTTCAATGGAGAATTCCAGAAGAGAAAGTTGACTTCTATACTTCCCAGCACCACGTGGTTCTTATTTAGAAACCAAAAGGGGTCATCAAATTAGGGATTGTGGATGCCAGCTTTGTTAGTTTTGAGATCAGACATAACTGGATTCCCCAAAGGATGTCCTTTTCACGTCTCTTAACATTGCCCATGCCCAAGCTACGTATAGTAGGGGTCATCTACCAGGCAATTGGAATAATGAAAATACACACACACACACACACAAAAAATAAGATCTAATAGGTAGACTAACACAAGACATGTCACACATACTAACACAGAACCAATATGACACAGAGTTGCAGGGAACAGATACTTGACAGAACAAGTTCTGCTCTCTTTCAGAGTAAAATCATTAAAGATAGCATCCAGTTCACAGATTTTGATTGAGGGCCCCAGAATGACTACATAGTTACATTTATCCAATTTGGATAGACAATGATCTTTGAAGATCTTTCTAGTTTTTAAGAAATAAAACATATATTTCTATATTTAAGGGTGAACGGTGGGTATAGGCCTTGGAAAAAAAACATACTGCAGACTTACCCTTTTGTACGTATACTTTTTGTTCTGCTGACACTGAGATCAGAAAGTAATAAAGGAAAGCAATTACATTCATTGATTCCATGTAGATTAGCTCTTTCTGCAACAGTTTATCAATGAGAAATTGGCTAAGAAAGTCACTTTCAGTTCTCAACACTTCAGTCATAGAAAGTGTTGCAAATGTCACGGGCTGTGATTTTTCTAACTCACCAATGTGTTTTTCCTTGTGCATTCCACCGTTTCCTTTGGATAGGAAGTGGCAACTGGAAGCCAGCAGCTGGGGGCCAGTCCCTTTCAGTTATTTCCCTCTCACACCCCTCAGCTCCTTTCACTTTTCAGTCTCGTCACCTTTAACTCCACCACGGTCTCCACCTGGAATGCCATGAACTTCTAACATGTGCCCAGAAGCCAGGAAGAACTTCGTAGTAGAGCTTAGGCTTAACAAAACCTAAACTTGTTATATCACTTCCTGAATCAGAATGTGTAACTCCACCTGGCAAGGAACCACACTGACTTTTAAATTATACACTGTGCCCAGGCACAATGTGAGCACTCAGTGCCACACACACGTTAAATAGTAATAACTGAAACATTTGCTCACCGTAACCTGTGTTCAAATAATACTACGGGCTACTAAAATTTCATTACACGTGGACTTTTCTACCACCTCTACTGCACAGAAAGCTCATTCACACTTAAATCTTAGGAACACTGGAATGTCTTTACTTATAAGATTATTTTCTAGTTTAGATGGTAAGCCAAACTACGCACTTTCGATAATTTTTAATAAATAATAAACTGTATCCTTCCTATCAAAGTCTTCATTGTAAATCTATTTTTATATGCAGCAAGACTATCTTATTAACATTGACCATGCCAGGTGTGTGTGTTTGTGTAAATTGATATGGATATAGATGTAGCTGCAGATAGCTGCCATTCATTAAATGCTTAATATACGCCAGGCAATGTGCTAACCACTTTGCTCATTCATTTAACAAATATTTGTTGAACATGTCTGATGAGGCAGGCACTAGGGTAGGCAGGAAGTAAAAAGACAAGCATGGCCCTAGTCTTCATGAAGCTTATAGTCTGGTAGAGAAGACAAACATTTAATGAAAGCGTTAAAGGAAGGCATTTAACCAGAGGATCTGCCTCTATGACCAGCAGCATTGAAGCTGAGACCTGAAGCCAGGCTGGAGATAGCAATGACCTGAACTAAGGTGCACAAGTGGAGAGGAGCTAAGGGAATGCACTCAAGACATTGATGACGTAATGCCCTCAGGACTTGAGGATAGATTGAACTGAGAGGGGTGGAGAGGAGGGAAGATATGTAGGAGAGAGAGGAATCAAGGTCTCAACAATTGTCTCACAGGTGTCATTGTGTGGTAGAAAGCCAAACCAGATTATTCCACTCAGAACACATGTTCTGTCTCAATTACCTTAGTTCTCTGTGTGTGTGTGGGGGGGGGGGGGGGCCTGCGGGGGGGATGGTTAATCCTCACCCCTCACACGAGGATATTCTTCCATTGATTTTTAGAGAGAGTGGAAGAGAGAGGGGAAGACAGAGAGAAATGTCAGTGAATGTCCGGGAGGAGCCTACAACTGAGGTACGTGCCCTTGACTACAATAGAACCCAGGACGCTTTGGTCCACAGGCCCACGCCTTATCGACCGACTGAGCCAAACCAGCTAGGGCTTAGTTCTTTGTGTGGATGACAGACACTCCTATGCCCCCTACAGTGAGGAAGACACAGTACACTTTTCAGTTAACAGGCAGGCTCTCTCTTCATTTCACACATGGAAAAATCATACTTTGTAAAAAAGGCTTATTTATATTTTCCTCAGCCTCATCTGAACCCTTTGTGAGGGCATGAATGCAAATTAAGACCCATCCTCCAAATGAGTATGTTTTCCTAACATTTTTCGTCATCATTAAAATTGTCCTATTTGTTGCTATTTTACTCTGGTGTTTTACTTTTTGGTTACATAGAACTTGTGTATTAAATATAATCATATTCTGTTTGAAAAAAAATTAAAATAAAATTGTCTTGTTTTACTTCTCAGTCATTCTAGGTTCTAATGTTAGTTTGAATAATTATCAGAAATCATAGAAATATGCCACTTTGAAAGTCCAATGAGCAGACTCTTAAAAACTATTTAGTGTCGCCATGATCATGCTCATGGCACCATAAAGGCTAAAGTGTATGAGAAGCCAACAGAGCCTATATAAAAATCCAGCATAAATCTACCCCAATATCTTCTTGTCAGCTTCTAAACCTTGAAAATTAGCTCTGCGAGACCAGTAAGGGATTAGGCTGAAGGGAAAAATTGGCAGTGACCCCACAAAGCACACTTTTTTTTCTGTATTGATTAAGGTATTACATACGTGTCCTTATCCCCCCCCGCACTGCCCCCCAATCCCCACTCATGCCCTCACCCCCCTAGTGTCCATTGGTTAGGCTTATATGCATGCATACAAATCCTTTGGTTGATCTCTCTCCCTTACCACCACCCTCCCCCACTTTCCTTCTGAGGTTTGATGATCTGATTGATACTTCTCTGTCTTTGGATCTGTTTCTGTTCGTCAATTTATGTTGTTCATTATATTTCACAAATGAGTGAGAGCATCTCATATGTATCTTTCTCTGACTGGCTTATTTTGCTTAGCATAATGGTCTCCAGTTCCATCCATGCTGTTGCAAATCTTAAGAATTCCTTCCTTTTTATAGCAGCATAGTATTCCATCGTGTAGATGTACCACAGTTTTTTAATCCAGTCATCCTCTGATGGGCACTTAGGCTGTTTCCAAATCTTAGCTATGATGAATTGTGCTGCTATGGACATAGGGGTGCATATATCCTTTATGATTGGTGTTTCTAGTTTCTTGGGATATATTCCTAGAAGTGGGATCACTGGGTCAAATGGGAGTTCCATTTTTAGTTTTTTGAGGAAACTCCCTACTGTTCTCCACAGTGGTTGCACCAGTCTGCATTCCCACCAGCAGTGCACGAAGGTCCCTTTTTCTCTGCATCCTCACCAGCACTTGTCATTTGTTGATTTGTTGATGATAGCCATTCTGACAGGTGTGAGATGGTACCACACTGTCATTTTGATTTGCATCTCTCAGATGATTAGTGACTTTGAGCGTGTTTTCATGTCTGTTGGCCTTCCTTCTGTCTTCTTTCAAAAAGTATCTATTTAGTTCCATTGCCCATTTTTTGATTGGGTTGTTTATCTTCCTTTTGTTAAGTTGTATGAGTTCCCTGTAAATGTTGGAGATTAAACCCTTATCGGTGATAACATTGGCAAATATGTTCTCCCATGCAATGGGCTTTCTTGTTGTTTTGTTGATGGTTTCTTTTGCTGTGCAGAAGCTTTTTATTTTTATGTAGTCCCATTTGTTTATTTTCTCTTTAGTTTCCATTTCTCTAGGAGCAGTATTGATGAAGAAATTGCTTTGGCATATGTCTGAGATTTTGCTGCCTGTGGATTCCTCTAGTATTTTTATGGTTTCCCGTCTTATGTTTAATTCCTTTATCCATTTTGAGGGTTTTTTTGTGTATGGTGTAAGTTGGTGGTCTAGTTTCATTTTTTTTTTTTTTGCATGTATCTGTCCAATTTTCCCAACACCATTTATTGAAGAGACTCCATTGTATGCTCTTGCCTCCTTTGTCAATTATTAATTGAGCATATTGGTTTGGGTCGATTTCTGGGTTCTCTATTCTATTCCATTGGTCTATATGTCTGTTCTTGTGACAGTACCAGGCAGTTTTGAGAACAGTGGCTTTGTAATACAATTTGATATCTGGTATTGAGATCCCACCTACTTGGTTCTTCTTTCTCAGGATTGCTGCAGCTATCTGGGACCTTTTTTTTATTCCCAATGAATTTTTGGAGAATTCTTTCTAGATCTGTGAAATATGCCATTGGTATTATAATGGGGAGTGCATTGAATCTATAGATTGCCTTGGGTAGTATTGACATTTTAATGATCTTCATTCTACCAATCCATGAACTTGGTATATTCTTCCATCTGTTTATGTCTTCCTTTATCTCTCTTTTCAGTTTTCCACATACAGGTCTTTTAGCTCCTTAGTTAAGTTTATTCCTAGTTATCTTAATTTTTTTGGTGCCATGGTAAATGGGATTGCTTTTTTAGTCTCTCTTTCTGTAAGTTCACTATTGGTGTATAGAAATGCCTCAGATTTCTTGGTGTTAATTTTGTATCCTGCTACATTGTCGAATTCATGTATTAATCTAGTAGCTTTTTTTTTTTAATTTATTGCTTAAAGTATTACAAAGGGTATTACATATGTGTCCATTTTATCCCCCCACCCTAGACAGTCCCCTAGCCTCCCCTATCCCCCAATGTCTTATGTCCACTGGTTATGCTTATATGCATGCATACAAGTCCTTTAGTTGATCTCTTACCCCCCTACCTCCTGCCCCCCAACCCTCCCCGGCCTTCCCGCTGCAGTTTGACAATCTGTTTGAGGCAGCTCTGCCTCTGTATCTATTATTGTTCAAAAGTTTATAGTGGTCTCTATTATCCATGAATGAGTGAGATCATGTGGTATTTTTCCTTCATCGACTGGCTTATTTCACTTAGCATAATGCTCTCCAGTTCCATCCATGCCGTTGCAAATGGTAAGAGTTCCTTCCTTTTTAGAGCAGCATAGTATTCCATCGTGTAGATGTACCACAGTTTTTTAATCCAGTCATCCTCTGATGGGCACTTAGGCTGTTTCCAAATCTTAGCTATGATGAATTGTGCTGCTATGGACATAGGGGTGCATATATCCTTTATGATTGGTGTTTCTAGTTTCTTGGGATATATTCCTAGAAGTGGGATCACAGGGTCAAATGGGAGTTCCATTTTCAGTTTTTTAAGGAAACTCCATACTGTCTTCCATAGTGGCTGCACCAGTCTGCATTCCCACCAGCAGTGCACAAGTGTTCCTTTTTCTCCACATCCTCTCCAGCACTTGTCGTTTGTTGATTTGTTGATGATAGCCAGTCTGACAGGTGTGAGATGGTACCTCATTGTTGTTTTGATTTGCATCTCTCGGATGATTAGTGACTTTGAGCATGTTTTCATATGTCTCTTGGCTTTCTGAATGTCCTCTTTTGAAAGGTGTCTATTTAGGTCCTTTGCCCATTTTTTGATTGGATTGTTTATCTTCCTTTTGTTGAGTTGTATGAGTTCCCTATAAATTTTGGAGATTAGGCCCTTATCAGATATGACATTGGCAAATATGTTTTCCCACACAGTGGGTTTCCTCGTTGTTTTGTTGATGGTTTCTTTTGCTGTGCAGAAGCTTTTTATTTTGATGTAGTCCCATTTGTTCATTTTCTCTTTAGTTTCAAGTGCCCTAGGAGCTGTATCAGTGAAGAAATTGCTTCGGCATATGTCTGAGATTTTGTTGCCTTTGAATTCTTCTAGAATTTTTATGGTTTCCTGTCGTACATTTAAGTCCTTTATCCATTTTGAGTTTATTTTTGTGTATGGTGTAAGTTGGTGGTCTAGTTTCATTTTCTTGCATATATCTGTCCAATTTTCACAACACCATTTATTGAAGAGACTATCTTGGCTCCATTGTATGTTCTTGCCTCCTTTGTCAAATATTAATTGAGCATATTGGTTTGGGCCGATTTCTGGGCTCTCTATTCTATTCCATTGATCTATATGCCTATTCTTGTGACAGTACCAGGCAGTTTTGAGAACAGTGGCTTTGTAATACAATTTGATATCTGGTATTGAGATCCCACCTACTTTGGTCTTTTTCAGGATTGCTGTAGCTATTCAGGGTCTTTTTTTATTCCAGATGAATTTTTGGAGAGTTCGTTCTAGATCTCTGAAGTATGCCGTTGGTATTTTAATGGGAAGTGCATTGAATTTATAGATTACCTTGGGTAGTATGGACATTTTAATGATGTTGATTCTACCAATCCATGAACACGGTATGTTCTTCCATCTGTTTATGTCTTCCTCTATATCTTTTTTCAACGTCCTGTAGTTTTCTGAGTAGAGGTCTTTTACCTCTTTAGTTAAGTTTATTCCTAGGTAGCTTAATTTTTTTGGTGCAATGGTAAACGGGATTGTTTTTATAATCTCTCTTTCTGAAAGTTCACTATTGGTGTATAGAAATGCCTCAGATTTCTTGGGGTTAATTTTGTATCTTGCTACATTGCCAAATTCATGTATTAAGTCTAGTAGCTTTTTGATGGAGTCTCTAGGGTTTTGTATGTATAAGATCATGTCATCTGTGAATAAGGACAGTTTTACTTCCTCTTTTCCAATTTGGATACCTTTTATTTCTTCGTCTTGTCTAATTGCAATGGCTAACACTTCCAGTACTATGTTGAACAGGAGTGGTGAGAGTGGGCATCCCTGCCTTGTTCCTGTTCTTAGGGGGAATGGTTTTAGTTTTTGCCCATTGAGTACGATGTTGCCTGTGGGTTTGTCATATATGGCTTTTATTATGTTGAGGTATAATCCTTCTATCCCCACCTTGCTGGGAGTTTTTATCAAGAAAGGGTTTTGGATTTTGTCAAATGCTTTTCTGCATCAATTGATATGACTATGTGATTTTTCTCTCTCAATTTGTTTATGTGATGTATCACGTTTATTGTTTTTGCGGATATTGTAACACCCTTGCATCCCTGGGATAAATCCTATTTGGTCATGGTGTATCTTTCTGATGTACTGCTGGATTTGATTTGCTAGAATTTTGTTGAGGAATTTGGCATTTTTGTTCATGAGGGATATTGGCTTGTACTTCTCTTTCATTGTGTTGTCTTTATCTGGTTTTGGTATTAGGGTGATGCTGGCTTCACAGAATGTGCTTGGAAGTATTCCTTCCCCTTGAATTTTTTGGAATAGTCTGAGGAGGATAGACTTTAGTTCTTCCTTGAATGTTTGGTAGAATTCCCCTGTGAAGTCGTCTGGCCCCAGATTTGTCCATATTTTCTCCCTGTAATCCTGAAATCAACCCTCTGAGGTAGGTGCTAAGTGACACTCTGAATCAGACTCAGCAGCTAATGAAACGTCTAGTCCACGGTCTCACAACACGGACTGTCAGGATTAGAACTCAGAGCTGACAGGTACCCAAAGAAACGGCTGGCCATGCCATGCTGGACCGAGGATAGGGAACAAAGCAGGTCCAGCACTCTGGACGATTTGTGAAGCAGAAAACCTTGGGATTTTTCTCTAACCTTCCCATCTTATCCTCCCACCATCCTTCTAACCCTTTCCTACCCACCCACCCTCCAGAGATCCCCTCTTTCCTCACACCTGGTCAGAAGGGCCTCCTGCTTCTGAGGATGTGCTAGGACAGAAGTCTCCCTCCTCTGCTTCTAGCCCTGATGAGGTGCTAGAGCAGCGGTTCTCAACCTGTGGGTCGTGACCCCTTTGGGGGTCCAATGACCCTTTCACAAGGGTTGCCTAAGACCATCGGAAAACACATATATAATTACATATTGTTTTTGTGATTAATCACTATGCTTTAATGATGTTCAATTTGTAACAATGAAAATACATCCTGCATATCAGATATTTACATTATGATTCATAACAGTAGCAAAATTACAGTTATGAAGTAACAACGAAAATAATGTTATGGTTGGGGGTCACCACAACATGAGGAACTGTATTAAAGGTTTGCGGCCTTAGGAAGGTTGAGAACCACTCTGCTAGACTCACCTTCCCCCCTGAAATGCCTAGGTCCCTGGACAAAACACGTGAAATGCGTTTTCAGACATAGGAAAACAGGTAAGAGTGACAGTGATCCCTGCCCTGGTTTTCTGCCTAAAGAGAGTTCCTGGCTGCAGCATAGAGCAGGGGAAGCAAGCAGACCTCAGAGGTCCTCCTAAGTCCAGGAGACAGCGCTGGGAACTCAGAGAAGCCCAGGCGGCAAGAGGACGCACAGAGCAGAACAGCGGGGCGGAGGGGCCTCACAAAGAGCAAGTTCTGGGCCTCTGCAGGGGCTCCCTCTAGAGGGGCTTCAGCTGGGGACTGAGCAGCACCGGCCGGTGAGCAGGAAACACACAGATAAGAAGAGGAACAATTCTCAGATCACCCGGGGCTAGAATTAGTTCACAGAGAAGCAACAGCATGTCTCAATGCCGATGGGAATTATCCAACACAGAGGGAACAACTGATGTAGACCAGGAAGGAGGAATCACTAGGGTAGTGTTTCTGTGGAGGCAAGAAGGTGAGTTCCAGGGCACAAATAGAGACACCGGCTGGAGAGAATTGTGTTACTGGCGATAAGAGGTGGGTGGAGATGCTGAGGGGTGGGTTGACATGGTGGCGGGGACTCTGTGCAAGTTTTCTTCTGAAGCATGAGCATCAGCTGAGAAGGAGGTCTAAGGGAAGAGACACTAAGGGTTTGAGGAAAGAGGAGAGTGAAACAGTGAAAAGTACTAGTGCACCAGAAGCGTTTATATCCTTCTGTGTAGCCGCATTGAGGGTCTATTTGGTCGTGAACTTGAAGTGAGGACTTCCAGTGTGGTTGTATTTTTTTCCAGCCACTCTCAGCTGCACAAGTGCAAGTGTAGGGTAGAAAGGATTGGATTTCCCCTCGGTCGTGGATCTGCTTAGTTCGATAAAGGAACAGAAGGGCAAGCAAATCATCACAGTTTGTTGGGGTCCAGCCCCAACAGGTCCAGGGGTTCCCCAAGGTGTGGACGGAGTCGGCAAAGAAGGAATGACACGGAGACAGCGTTCAGTTATTCAGCAGCCTAGCCAGGATCTCTAGCCAGGTTCTAGCCAGGATCTCCAGCCAGGTTCTGTCCAGGTCCTCTAGCCAGGTTCTGTTTTTTATTGTCTTGTTACATCTGTATTTATACCAGTTGATTTTAATCCTATCAATTTCTATTCCAAAGGTTAGGGCATTTCTTATCTCCATTCCAGGGAGTAAAGATTATGTAGCTTAAGGATAAATTGTTCGTAGTTAAAGTGATTAACTACCCGCCTGGCATTTAGTTAAGTGGTTTTATTCCCTCCCTAACTTCAGGAAAAAATCCCGACCTGGGGAAACAACCTTTCTCGGAGAGGTGACCTTGGTTAAAACACATAGCGCCAAGAAGGTGAGCAAACATATTAAGAACAGTATGCCATATACGCCAGGTCCCTTGAAACATGTGCTGTGCAGATGTTTCTTCCCTGCAGCGACTGTGTCAAGCAGCAAGGACGGACTGGCTTCCGGCAACAGTTGACTTGGATTGAATGCAGTCCTTTTTGTTTTTTCCCCCTCAAATTGCTATTAAGCCAGATCCTCTCTCCACTATATTTGTGTGACTGATTTTTTTGAACCTAAAGCTGTCCATTCTGTCCATGTGTTTTTATCTCATCACCCATTATAACAGCTATCCTTCCAACTTTGGATCAGTGAACCCTATCTCTTCTTCCAGCACTACTAGGAATATGGAAGAAGACAAAGTCAAGGGCAGAGTCTATTGGTTCACTTCTAAAGATTTCTTGTCAGGGTAACATTAATCCATTAGTCAATATGCAGGGTAAATATATTTAATTATCTTTAAGTTTAAATACTCCACCACCATCATTAAATAGTGAGTATCTTTTTTTTTTTTTGCAATGACATCTAGATAGTTTATTAAATGTCCTTGCTAAAAGCAAGATACTCTATACTGTGTCTACAGAGTTTTCCAATCTTTTCAATGATGCTGGAGGCCATGAGAGGCAATCAGGAGGATGAAAGCTACATGTTGAGGATGGTGATGAGGAAAACCAGAGGGGCCTGGTATGTCATGATGTATATTGCTGCTCCAGCCCTGATATGCCGGCCTGAAGGCTTCTTGCTATATGAAGACTACAAACCCGCTTTGGGCTAAGTCACTAATGCAGAATTCCTGTTCCATGCAGCAGAACTTATACATATCTCCATGGATAGAATCTGGAAAGCTTCCAGTCACCAGAAACTAGCTGCTCTCTCCATCTCTCCACCTCTCCCAATGGATACATGGTCTGTTTCTCATGGTGTATTTTTTTTTTTCTGAACATTTATTTATGTTCCTTTCTCTCACTACTTTCTTCCTTATGTGATCACTATGTCTGTTCTCTAAGCCAACCCTTCTACACGCTAGTAATTTTTACTACTTTGTAACTTTACTTTACCTACAGTCCACCATGGCCTGTTCAGCATATCTTTATATCATAACTTTTAACTTTCAGTTTCCATGAAAATTTTGTCATTTTTAGTCATTTCATGTTCTGAAAAAGAGTATGATTGTCCTGTTTTGTTTGGGCCACAGACCAACCTATTGATTGGCTACCCCTGGCTCTGTGTCCACCTCTAACCCAGGTAGTTATGGATTGGGGGGTGGATGAGTTTAGGGATAGGTTGCAAAGCTGACCTTCTAAGGCCCTTCTTGACAATGGAAAGTCAGGGCTGGCAGAAGGACATGGCAAGCATCAGGGAGAACCTTAGGTCTGATACATTGTACCAACAGAAATCATAGCCACCTTTGAGGACCAAACTCAATCAAAGACTCATTTTAAATTATTCACATTTCAGAAAATATAACCTTATCAACTAGTTAAGCTGGGAAATTCCAGGACTCCAGTCTTAATCCCAGTTTTTTCTAGTAACACACTAAGTGAAAGTTTGAAGATCTCATTGTACCATACTTTCTTCATCTGTAAAAATAAGGAACTCATATCTATTACCTCTTGAGGTTGCAAAGAGGAACAATAAAATTGATTTGCAAAGTGTTTTATTGCCATAAATTACTATGCTGAAAATGGCCTGTGTTTAAATAACCTGGTTTGTACTAAAGAGAGCTACTTAAAGAATATTTTTTAAATAAATACATGTGTAAGTTTTGTTTCTGCAGTTGCTTTTGTGAAAGTAATTAAAATCAAGGAGGAATAGTATGAGATGCTAATTAAAGTCTTCTATCACTCTAAATTTGTTCTTACCCAAAAGTGAATATTCTAGCCCTATGTCCTTTAGTTTATTCTCTCATGATTCTTTCGGAAAACATGTAAGTATAGCTGTGTCCTGGGCTTTATTCTGAAATGTGCAGAATCCAAATTGATGGGTTGAGCAACTCAACTATGCTCATCTCTTCCCAACTCCACATCTCTTCCCAGCTCCATTTTGAATGATGTCCTGTTGGTACCTTGAAAATGGCCATAGTGGGAGTATTTATACCAGAGAAATTAGCAAATCTTATAAATGAGGTCTTTCCTTTTTTTCACTTTTTCCAGATTACTGGTTGTAAACATTTACTGGCACACAGCTGGAATTGGTGCATCTAGAACTGAAACACACACACACAGACAAACACACATCATCATCATCAAAAACAACAGTTAGCCCTAGCCGGTTTGGCTCAGTGGATAGAGCATTGGCCTGTGGACCAAAGGGTCTGTTCTATTCTGGTCAAGGGCATGTACCTTGGGTTGCAGGCTCACCTCCGGCCTGGGTCCTGGTCTGGGCAAGTGCAGGAGGCAACCAATCAATGTGTTTCTCTCACATCGATATTTCTCCCTGTCTTTCCCTCTCTCTTCCATTCTCCCTAAAAATCAATGGAAAAATATCCTTGGGTGAGGATTAAAAAATACTAATAACAACAGCTAAATAGGCCTAATAAATGTTAAACAGATTAACTTTAAAAGCATATACTGCCTTCTTTTAAACATGTCTCCATGAGAATCTGTAGGAACATGCTGAATATATGCGGCAAGTGGAGCCAGACATTTTCTTAGCCTACAGCAGTAATTCTCAGACACTGACACGCCATCAGAACCATCCAGAAGCTTCCAGAACCAATCGCTGAGCCCTGCTCCTGAGCTGCTCGTTCAGTAGATTTGGGATAGACCCCATCATTTGCATTTTTAACAAGTTCCCAAGTGATGCTGCTGCTATTGGCTTAATGATATGTGGAATCGTATAAAACAAAACAAAATGATAAATAGAAAGATCAGGGAATCACACTAATAAATATGGGTTGGACCGAAACAAATTTAGTGAAACATACAAAATTTGAATGAGTATAATATGTTTGAAAACTGTACAGAAGGCCAGATTAGGATGCTGGCTACTCGAGAGGCTTCTTTGTTTCTTGGCCCCTCCCGGTAATTGAGGTGCTTGCTCTTGACAGATCTAAAATGTGAATTTGGAGGCAGGGTTTTCTCCTCACGAAAAAATCACTTTGCTTTACTGGGTCTCAGGTTCCTTATCTGCTAAAAGTGAGAATGTAATTCCTTGTTCACATCTCTGGGTTAATCAGCTTTAAAATGAAAAAGAATTTCATGAGTTTCCTTCACTAATGAAAGCTTGCTGTAAAGTAATAATAATAATAATAATAATAATAATAATACACCAGGAAATGATTTTTTTAAAAAGTCTTAGACCCCCATACACACAGGACTTAGAGCAGAGCCACTTTCAGTGGCAAACAAAGTTTGGAAAACAGGTGGTCCTTCAGAACCAATGCAGCTTTTACAAACCAGTTATCTTGCCACCATTTAATCAGCAGGCGTCTGGGATGCCCATTCTGGGGTCCTAATACTGCTGTGTCTGCATTCTGTGTCTCTACTTCTGATTTAACTTCTCCCACTGGAAATTGGCATAAGTCTCTTCCTCCTGCAGCTTCTACATTTCTGACACTTCCATTGTACCCCCCAGCTTTTGCCACCATTTCCTGCTTGCCATCTCTATAAGTGTTGCAGTAAAAACTTAATAAAGGACAGATTTAGATCTCCCTTGTTCATGGTTACACTCACAATGCCTGGCATAGTGGTTGACACATTGTAGAATATCAAGTGTTTTGGGATGAATAAATGAATAAATGCCTTATTTAGGTCAAGCCATGAATTGATCCATTCTAGATCTATCTATATATGTAGCCAGAAAGGCAAGGTTACATGGTATAAAACTTGACCAATTATGTATAAAAGTTTGAAAATCTGCTTTGCTCAGCAGGTGTCTATGAGATAGCCCTCAGAACATGAATATTTATCTATAGACATTCAACTGTGGAAATTTCTTACATTCTTTGGGTCCAGCAGAAGAAATAAAAATTGGGTTGATTAAACAGTGTTGGGGAATGGAGAGGGGTTAATACAATCTCCCTATCAACTGTCTAGGATCACCTAAAAACTTCCACCAATTAATCACAATGTAGAACTCTGTGAGTCAAATCTCAGAGTTCTCTCACTGGAAGAGTGAAGGAAAACCTTCAGGCCATCAGAACTCAGCCAAAGTGGTTAATATAATGATAAGGTGATGAGGAGCTGGGCTAGACGCTGACTCTCTTCCATCTTATGGTCATGCCTGAGACTATCACTGCACTCCGAATATCAGAATTCCCTCAGGAAGCACAACTCTGTTTGTTCCTTATGTCTCTGACCCTCAACACCCATACCGAGCAACAGCTCCCTCAGTCACAGTCCCCCTCCTCCAGAAACTTTAGTAGCTATACAACTACCAGCTGCCAGGACCCCAAAATCCAAATATAGAAAGTAAAAAGTCATTATAGCAATGGCCATGTGCTAATGCAATGTTCTGCTTACTTGCTCTTTACCCAAACTTTCCCTTTTCCCCACACGATGAGCTCATTGAGAGAATGGTGTCTTTGTTACCCATTCTTAAATCCCCAACATCTAGAAAAGTATTGGTAAGGTCGTTGGCACGCAAATGTATCTTGAATGGATTCACTAAGTTGACAAGCCTAGCTTGGATCCATGGAATCACAAAGTCTAGCCTCAGAATCCCACACACACTATTCTGGCCATTGAGTTCCCAAACACAGCATGTTGACTACATGCTTGGGACTGGCTGCTTTGCCCAATTCAAACATCATTTCTGAGACTTGAGAACATTGCTACTTTCACAGCCATAGCTGTGCTCTGTACTGTATGAATTAGAACTTTTAGGACAAGAAAGAAAAACTACTAAGAAGACTTTTATTTCCTGAACTTTACCACTTTTATTTCCTGAACTTGACCACTTTTAAGACAAGGAAGAAAAAATACTAAGACTTTTATTTCCTGATCACCTGATAGCATGTGTTCCTAGTGCCCTTGGCACAGGAGTAATAACACACCTATTGCTACGAGTACCAAGTGCAGTAGCTGAGTTTTGTTTTGTCTTTTATACTTACAGGCATCAATTTGTTTGTGTTTTCTCTGGTTCTCTTGTTAAATCATGAACTCCCTAAGATTTTACAATTTAAATTTTGTCTTCTGTTCTTTTATAATTCTCCAAAGTACTCGTGGAGTGCTTGGCACATAAAAGATGGCTAATAAACCGTGGCCGCTGACAGAATCATAGGTGGAACAACCCCAGACAAGCATTAATCACCAGAATCTCATGAGTCTTGAAAGTAGTCAGTGTCTAAAACCAGGAACCCAGGCCACTCTGGCCATACCAGTATTCAGGAATAACTAAACATTTCATTTCTGCAGTTGCTTTTTTTTTTAAGTCATTTTCAAAAGCAAGTAAACAAACAGTGACCTTAATCTCTCATTTTATGACCCACTGGTAAATAATAAACAGTAATCACCATAAAGTAGGCTCAGTGCTTAATAACAGATGACATAAGAGCATTCATTCTAAAGGTAGGTGCTCAGAAACTGAAGCTGTGGAAAATATAACTGAATTCTGTGAACACCTATTAGTTAGCATAAGTGAGGTTTCGGTGGAGACTTTTGCACTCAAACTCCTGAGATATTCATCTCTTTGCCTTGCGGGCCTTCTTGTGGCTACTATGAATGAGTAAAATCAAAAGCAAGTGAGTGGAGAAAATAAAAACTAGGAACTCTAATTCCTGCGCTGTGATTTGATATGATCAGGAGCTGGGAGGAAGGATTCAATTTTCAGCAGCTCTACCCTGTCCCTGCAGCCTGCCAAGTGTTCCAGCTTGGCCATCGTCTGCAGGCGTCCCTGTTCACTGTGTGACAAACAGCTGTTCCCTCCCGGCTCTCTGCCACCATTCCTTCACCTCTCACACCATCCCTGGGGACAAGGAGGCACTTGCGGGAACTGCGGGCCAGCCTCGGCAGTAGTGTTTGGCTGGAAGGCTCAATATGGCACCAAGACTGATTGATCATCAGAGGGTCTCCCAAGGGACAGATAACAAAGCCAGCAGAAAATTCCCTACTACCTAAGACTACCAAGAAATAAAGCTCACCTACTTGAACTTATGTCATATTTGGCTCTGGTTTAAGCTGTCACTGCTTTCCTTTCACCTGCTGGGCTCTTTTTGAAGTAGAGACACCAGGAGAGGGAGCTCAGGGCAGCTCATGATTGAGGTGTCTCTGCAAGGGCACGCAAATCACACCTGGGGACAGACGCTGTTGTGCCTAGCACATGACTGAGAGGTGTAATTGTCCAGGCCTCGTCATCAGGCTCAGCAGTCTCAACACTACATTTTTATGTAATATTTTCAACGTTCTTGAAAAAAAATAATTTGAGGTAGCCTGAAATAAAGGATATGAGTATGTGTGTGTTTGTGCCTGTGTGTGTATACTTCATCGGTGTATAGGTGTATGTGTGTGTATTCTTTGTTGGAATGTGTATGCCATTAAAATTAAGCATAAAAATTAGTGCAATCAATAGAAGAGCAAACACCATGTCTGCTTTCAGTTGTATAGATATAAATGTTTTTCACAATAGAGTGTTCTAGTTTACTTTCATTTAATGTTTTTTTGTTTGTTTGTTTCTGGAAGACAATGATTAAAACCAAGTGGAAAGAATGGTGGAGCCCCAAATACAGAAATTCATCTTTTTCCTTAGAATGACTTAATTTATAATTTCGAATGATAAAGAGCCTGGTTGGCCACGGCAGGGGTGGGGAACCTGTTTTCTGCCAAGAGCCATTTGGATATTTATAACATCATTCGTGGGCCATACAAAATTATCAACTTAAACATTAGCTTGCTATATTTGGTCAAACATTTAATTAACTCACCTCTAAGGCCTTGTGGGCCTCATATGGGCCAGATGGTCCCCACCCCTGCGTTAGACGGACTGTGGAGGGGATGCCTGCTGCAGCTGGGCAGTTAGACTCATGATTTCCCTGTTCTTCCCAAATTAGCAATTCTATGATCTTCATGTGCTGAGCAAATTTCTCTTAAAACATTTTTCCAAGAATATTGTCAAACTCAAAAGCAGCTGATTCATACAGATCATTGCTATTGCTGTTGGTATCTCTTCTGTTCAAACAGGAAGAGAAGAGTAGGCAGGAGCAATTCCTGGGGATTTGAAAGCAGAGAAATCCTCAGGCACTGGCTGAGTCTATATCAGCTGCACATTTGCAATACTGCTGTTACGTGATTGAGGTGCAGTTTCCATTATAGGACCCATGATCATACCTTTGTATTTATGCCTGACTTGACATTATAAATTTTAACCAGGAAGAAATATATAATAATAAAAGGGTAGTATGCTAATTAGACCAGACGTCATTCTGGAAGCCCTTCCAGATGAAGCTGGGGCTAGAGCGAAGCCCGGTTCCTGGGTGCCAGAGGGAAGCCGGTGCTGGCAGCCGGGGGAAGGAAGGCCTACTGTTGCATGAATTTCGTGCATTGGGCCTCTAGTATTCCTATAAAAGACTATGAAATTTTATTTTACCAAGTTGCCTTAGAGATGAGAAAACTAGAAAAACTGAAAGCAGAGAGATGATGTAAAATTTCAAGCAATCTTTTTACCACGTCTAGTTTTATTACCATACCATGGATACATGGGTCATATTTTCAGTTAAGTAAGGAATATATAAATACAGCAATGGACACCCAACGGGAGGGCAGAACAAGTCCTACTATAAGGACCCCATCCCAAAACATGTTTATGCCAGTGAAACCAGGTGAAAATTAAAATCTGGGCAGCTTTGAAGAATGAAACAAGTTTTTTTTTCTTTTTACATTTTTTTTATTGCTTAAAGCATTACAAAGAGTATTACATATGTCTCCTTTTTCCGCCCCCCCCCCCTTGACAATCCCCTAGCCTCCCCTACCCCCCAGTGTCTTGTGTCCATTGGTTATGCTTATATGCATGCATACAAGTCCTTCGGTTGATCTCTTACTCCTCCCCCCCCTCCCCCCGTCACCCCCTAACCGCGCCCCCCAGCCTTCCGGCTGTAGTTTGACAGTCTGTTCAAGGCTGCTCTGCCTCTGTATCTATTTTTGTTCATAAGTTTATAATGGTCTTTATTATCCATAAATGAGTGAGATCATGTGGCATTTTTCTTTCATTGACTGGCTTATTTCACTTAGCATAATGCTCTCCAGTTCCATCCATGCTGTTGCAAATGGTAAGAATTCCTTCCGTTTTACAGCAGCATAGTATTCCATTGTGTAGAGGTACCACAGTTTTCTAATCCATTCATCTGCTGATGGGCACTTAGGCTGTTTCCAGATCTTCGCTATGGTAAATTGTGCTGCTATGAACATAGGGATGCATATATCCTTTCTGATTGGTGTTTCTGGTTTCTTGGGATATATTCCTAGAAGTGGGATCACTGGGTCAAATGGTAGTTCCATTTTATTTTTTTTAATGCAACTAACCCACCAGAAAAGAGGGATGAAGGAGGGTAATACTGTTGCTAACTGCTAGTGCCAGACCTTTGGACCAAGCAAGTTTAAAGGAAACTGTATGGAGCCCTAACTGGTTTGGCTCAGTGGATAGAACGTCAGCCTGCAGACTCAAGGGTCCCAGGTTCGATTCCGGCCAAGGGCATGTACCTTGGTTGCGGGCACATACCCAGTAGGGAGTGTGCAGGAGGCAGCTGATCGATGTTTCTCTCTCATCGATGTTTCTAACTCTCTATCCCTCTCCCGTCCTCTCTGTAAAAAATCAATAAAATATATTTTTAAAAAATAAAATAAAATAAAGGAAACTGTATGGACTGTTAATGCCTCAGATTATTTTTAGCACCAGCTTCCTCACCCTATAATGAGGCTCCTAAGTATCTACCATAGCACACAAGTCTTGGATAATTACCCATTTCAAAGTAATCATGATTCAGCACCTCTGCCATGTGAGATTCTTTAGAAGACATTTTCTGACATCCTGAAGAGTTAGTACTTACATACCAGAAAGTCAAATAATTGATTTTTTTTTCTCTCCCATTACACATATGGGGAATCTGAAGCTCAGAAAGATTACTTAACTTACCCAAGACACACGGTTAGTATTGTCTGCTATAAAATTTGAAATTCCCTTTGATTAAAACTCATGCTCTTCCCACTGCACCAGACTGCCTTTAAACCATTCCTCCCTGTTGAGTAGAGAGCTCTGTATAAAATTTTTGTAACTAAGAAGATGTTCTTAAGTTAAAACAACTAGTGGAGACTCTGTTTTCTATTTAAAACAATACTACAGTATAAAAATCTCAACATCATAAATTAATGCATTAAAATAGTTGTTCACTTAGCTATGGAAGCATTTCTATTGCAGAATGAATGTTTTGAGCTACAAAATAACTACTAATTTTAGTAATGATTTTAAGTAGCTTTGCTTAAAGTGAGAACTTTTCTGTTAAAGCTTCCTTTGTTGTGTTTATTAAAGAGATGGATCAAATACAGTGAAAATCTGATTACCACCTGTCAACTGATGGTTGTTGGTGTCAATTCAACACCAACACGAATCCCTCAATTTGAGGTGCAGCGAAGGAGAAAACCATTCAGTGCAAAACAGCTCGATTTCGCTACAGCTCGCTGGGAAAACAGCACAGCTATCCCGCAAGCCCTGTGCTCAGGCAGCCCCTGGGCCAGACTCCTCTCTGGCGAGACAGCTCCGCTCTGTGCCAGTCCGCTCTGTGCCGCTCCGCTCTGGCCGAGCCCTGGCCAGCTCTGAAAGGCCCAGAAGGTTGTCTTCACTTTTGAAGGGGAAAGTGCACTCCCGGGCCAGAGGACAGCTGGATTATATAGACGGACGTCCCCACCCTTGTTTCCTGATTGGCCTGTCCTCATACACATGAGGACTCCAAATCTTCACAGTTTTATTGGCCCAAAGGGTCAGAATAGAGCTGCTCTGGTTGGTGGGAGCTGCACAGCTCCCATTGGATGGGGAAAGCCTCAGTCCTATTGGTTGAAATAGGATTCCAGGCTGACTCAGATGACAGAAACAAAACGCAGGCAGACAGTTCAGTGCAGAGGCAGTTGGTTCAGTGCAGAGAGGCAGGTGGTTCAGTGCAGAGGCAGGTGGTTCAGGGCACGCTTCTTTCTGAAGTGCAGTTTATATGAGAGACCCCTTGTGTAAAAGGGCTGCTAGACTCTGGTGGTGTTGTTTTTTAAATGTGAGCCCAGTTAGCAACTGGTACCCCTTTTTAGTAGGTAGCTTCTTTCTCAGACTCCACACACCCAATCACAAGTGGGATTCATCGTGACAGCTACAGTGAGTAGCATAGTTTTGATAACTTGGGGCAAAATAGAAAAGAGGAGTGGGCAAGGAATCAGGACGGTGTGGGATCTCATCTCGGCCTTCCACTGACTGCCATCGTCAAATTCCTTAAACTCAGTAAATCTAAAGTTCTTGTTCTGTAAGATGCACTATATAATATCTTGCTCCACGCAGCTATAAATCTCTATGCTACATCCAACACATCCACTCACAATGTACAAGTTTTGGTTAGAGACCACCTTTGAACAGTATTATTTTTTTAAAGGAATTATTTCAAGAATTCATCACTGACAGTTTGATTATATCCACATGTTCCAATAATACTGCATTGTATAGCTTAATCAATGAGCAGTCTATCAAGAGCAGAGCTAGGTATAATATCAGGAATAATGAAAACTACTTCGAAGTTAATGAGCTGACTATTAAGGCTGTCTGTGGAGCCCCTGCTCACTGCTACCTCCCTCCTCATTTCCCACATACCCACCAGTTAAAAATATATTGGTTTCATAACTGAAGGACATTCTATAAAATACCTGGCTCGCACTCTTCAGAAATGCCAAGATCAAAGAAAGGTTGCTGAAACTGTTGTATATTAAAGGAGCATAAAGAGAGTTGATAATTAAATGCAATGCATGCTTCTGGATTAGATCCTGAACTATGGAGAAAATAGCTATAAAGGATAATCTTGAAATAATTGATAAAATTTGAATATGGGTTATAGATTAAACAATAGTATAAAATCAATAATAATTTTTCTGAGTTTATGACTGCACTTAAATTATGTAGGAGAATTTCTTGCATTTAGCATATATATACTTCTTTACCCCTAAATACTGAAGTATTTAGGGGTAAAGGAGCATGATATCTCTAATGTTCTCAAATTGTTCAGGGGGGAAATATGATATATATATTTATACATATATGCATATAGAGAGTATATATCTATACATATAAAGACATACATATAAAGACATATGCGTGTCTGTATATACAATTGACCCTTGAACAGCATGGGAGTTAAAGGCACTGACAACCTCCCCAAAACCCCTCCCCCAAAGCAGTAGAAAGTCCAGGTATAACTTTTGACTTCCAAAAACTTAACTACAGTTGGCCCTGCACTTCGGTGGGTTCAACCAACCGCTGATTGAAAACAGTATTTTATACCCCCAAAGTTGGGAATCTGTAGCAGGGAATTTGTTTGGGAATCTGAAGATGGGAATGCAAAAATACTGTTTTCCGCCAAAACCGGTTTGGCTCAGTGGATAGAGCGTCGGCCTGCGGACTGAAGGGTCCCAGGTTCGATTCCAGTCAGGGGCATGTACCTGGGTTGCGGGCATATCCCCAGTGGGAGATGTGCAGGAGGCAGCTGATCGATGTTTCTCTCTCATCGATGTTTCTAACTCTCTATCTCTCTCCCTTCCTCTCTGTAAAAAATCAATAAAATATATTTTTTTAAAAAAATACTGTTTTCCATCCATGGTTGGTTGAATCTGCAGATGGCAAACCTGCAGATACAAAGGGCCAACTGTATTTATTAAAAAAATATCTGAGTATTGCCTTGGCCGGTGTGGCTAAGTTGGTTGGAGCATTGTCCCATACACCAAAAGGTGGTGGGTTCCATTCCCAGTCAAGGCACATACCCAGGTTGCAGGTTCAATTGCTAGTCAGGGGCATGTGTGGGAGGCAACCAATTGATGTTTCTCTCTCATCTCTCTCTCTCTCTTTCTCTCTCTTTCTCTCTCTCTTTCTCACTTCCTCTCCCTAAGATTCTATTAACTATATTATGGGTAAAGACCTTCTATTTTCTATACTCAACAGTGCATCATCCCAACATATATCCTTCCTTCTGCGAATAACATCCTCCTATATCTTAGATGTGCCCTTCCCTCCACTCCCTTTTGCCCTGACTCCAAGTACTTTATCCCTATTCCAGCCATGTGATGGCTATCATGTCCCTGCCCCCTGGCTAATAACTGACAACTGATTGGCCCATATGTAAGCACATGACCCAAGATGAGCCAATCTAAGAATTTCTTCATGATTTTTGCTGGGTCACACAGGAAACCTAAATCTGTTACTCTTTGGTTGTTCTCTTAGCTTGGATCCTCTCACCCCCCCCCCCCAAAAAAAAATATTCTGAACCAATGATTTAGGTATATGTAGTTTATTTGGGAGATGATCCCTGGGAGCATGGTAAGAGAGTTGGAACTAAGTCAGGGAAAGGAAGGAAGCAATAATAAAAGGTGTTGAGGCCTATGAAACAAAACTCAGAATTATCCACACCAAAGAATGAGAAAGTGAGGTACTTATGCACCAATTCCCATCCCTTTTTGGCTGAAGGTTACTCCTGGGTATATTAACTGCCTGGTACATTTTTAAAATATATATATATATATATTATTGATATTTTACAGAGAGGAAGGGAGAGGGATAGAGAGTTAGAAGCATCGATGAGAGAGAAACATCAATCAGCTGCCTCCTGCACACTCCCCACTGGGGATGTGCCTGCAACCAAGGTACATGCCCTTGACCGGAATTGAACCTGGGATCCTTGAGTCCGCAGGCTGACGCTCTATCCACTGAGCCAAACCGGTTAGGGCCTGCCTGGTACTTTTTTTTTTTTTTTAATATATTTTATTGATTTTTCACAGAGAGGAAGAGAGAGAGAGAGTCAGAAACATCGATGAGAGAGAAACATCGATCAGCTGCCTCCTGCACATCCCCCACTGGGGAAGTGCCCACAACCCAGGCACATGCCCCCGACCGGAATCGAACCCGGGACCCCTCAGTCCGCAGGCCGACGCTCCATCCACTGAGCCAAACCAGTCTCGGCTGCCTGCCTGGTACTTTGACCCAGTCCCACCTGCTATCCCAGCTCACTCCCCTAGCCACTGTCCTCAGGCAGAAAGATGCAGGTACTTGAGGTAGGAAGCCTGGGACAGATAGAGCAATTCCCCAAGTGTAGGAGACATTGCAGGTGGGCCAGGGAGACAAACCAGGGCAGCAACAGCATCTGGTACAGAGGTGAATGGTGGAAATTTTAGGGAGTTGTCAGTGACTGTGCCTCCTGCTGCATGGAGTCTGGTCTACCGTTTAAGAGAAGGAAGTCAGCTTGCAGATGAAGAGATGATGTAGTAGCAGCTGGAAGTCCTGGTTCCAGCTGTTCTTAAGGCCCAGGTCCCGGCTTTGTCTGTTCAACCCTGTCTAAGATTCAGTGAGCAATTAAAATCATCTTTGTATCTCAATAAATTTGAGTTGGGTTTCTGTCATGTAGCCAAAAAAAAAAAAAAAAAAAAAAAAACACCTGACAATTAAACTTACTGTGATAACATCTATATTCCCATAATGAGATATCAATACCTTCACCCTAAAATCCCATTATATAAATGTGATCAGAGTAACAATTATGAGAACTTTAACACTAATTTTTGTATTTCCCTCCTAATTTCTGTATTTTCCTCTGTAATAGAGTATTGCTTTATTTATCTCTAAATTGAGCCACTTAAAGATTTTCTCAAATATTTTTTCACTGGTATTGTATACATTTTTTGTACAAACAAACACATAAGTCTTAGTAAAACATTCTCCATCTACTTGAGGATAATTTTGTGAAAAAATAGTATTCAATTATTTTTTTATCTCTAGAAAGGACTTTAAATTTTTAAAAATGTGTTTATTAGGTATAAATTTTACAGTAACTGAAAAAAAAAGGTTGTATTAAAAAATCTAAAAGGAAGCAAAATACAATTTAGCTTAAAACAACAACTCAAATAATTTATTTTGGAAGGCAGGAAACAAAAACATATTTCCTGATACTGAGACAGCAGTGTTTTGAGACCTAAGGAAGATAAATGATTTTAATGTGCAGTTAAGTTGAAAAAAAAAATATCATGATATATGTAACACGCACACTCTTTATAGACAACCCATTAAAAACATTCCCCAGGACACATTTTTACATTCTCATGGTGTTTTCGTCTTGGAATTTACACTGCAGAAGCACATATGAGATATATGCTGGTTAAGATACAGCCAAATCCAGGAACCGGGATGCAGATTGTGGGGTGACTGCCTTCGCTCTTCTTTCATAACACACACTGGCTATTTAACTATGAAGAGTCTATTGTTCAGACTCATCTTTCCTTCCTAGAATAATATTGCATATCATTATATAAAATATTGTAGTATAGAAGATACACCGTAAAAGTAATACTTATAGATATTAACAATTTAAACAAGGAGCTGTTCCATGACATTTTCACAAACCAGCCATCCTTTCCTCTTTAGTTTTCATCTTATCTCTCATTGAATATGTGTTTATATAAACAGAAAATTGAAAATGTGCTTGATTTTGAAAATAAGAAATAGTCTTACTAGATATCAAAGCAGTTGTCTGAGTAACTTTTTTGAAAGGCAACTTAAAAGCAGAATGTTTACCTGAATTATCCAGATAGCTCTCAACTTTATAATCCATTCTGTTGGAATAGAAATTACCCCAAACTAATTTTATTACATTGTTCTTTGAATGGTGAATGAGAAAATTAATGCCTATTTCTTGCTTTCTAGACAACCAATGCAAACATGATTTTCACTTCTTTTATTTTCCACTCCCTGGTGCTAGTCACCTAGATATCTCTTTTGGAAAACAGTATAGTGTGCTATTAAACATGAGAGTTCTGGAATTATAATTAATTAGTTAATTAATCTCTATGTACCTCAGTTTCCACATACATAAACTGGGATAGTAATAATACCCAATTCATAAAGTTGTAGTAAAGACCAAATGAGTTAAATCTAGTAAAACATAAAGTAATTGAAAGCATATGTCTTGCCCTATAAGCAGTTCTCAACCTGTGGGTCACGAACAATGAAAATACATCCTGCATATCAGATATTTACATTATGATTCATTACAGTTATGAAGTAGCAACGAAAATAATTTTATGGTTGGGGTCACCACAACATGAGGAACTGTATTAAAGGGTCGCGGCATTAGGAAGGTTGAGAACCACTGCAACCGGTTTGGCTCAGTGGATAGAGCAGGGGTGGGCAATCCCTGGCACGCGTGCCAAACATAGCACGCCAGTAACTTTTGCTGGCACGCGAAACCCTCTCTTATAATCTTCCATTTACAATTTTTTTCTTAATATCAACTTTTTTATTTTTCAGGTAAATTCAGAGTAGGTACATCTTAGATAAATAAATAATTTTACATAACAAGTTATCTTAAAGACCATAGACATGGTTTGACGGGAGAGGGGAAGAGCAATTTCTATGCCTCTGCATTAACTCTCCCTGCCTTCCTAGATCGGACCAGTGTTTTGGTTTCATCCACATACGCTTGTGAATCTTTGTGTTTAGTGATGAATTTTGTTAAGTCTCATAATAGGAGTAGCCTGACAGATGAAAGTAGTAGCTGGTGCATATCTCTGAAGGTCACGAAATAAAAACCTGATGTAAAATCTGTCATCAGTGATGCAGCAGCAAAAGTCCCACTGATAATATCAAACGGAGTCATAAAGTTTTCTGTCAGACCATCAGTGTACATATATACATTAAAAAATAAATGTATTTTTCATCATATACTGTGTTTTTGTCGCTCGCATGAATTTTATTATTTCTTCAAGGTTCTTCACATACGTACACCTTAAGAGATATCAAGTAGGCGTAACATGTTCTCAAAAAATTAGGGTTGGCACGCAGAAGAATTTTGAGTCAGAGATTTTGCTGGTTTTGGCACGCACTCACAAAAAGGTTGCCTACCCCTGGGATAGAGCGTCGGCCTGCGGACTGAAGGGTTCCAGGTTCGATTCCGGTCAAGGGCATGTACTGTGGTGGTGGGCACATCCCCAGTGGGGGGTGTGCAGGAGGCAGCTGATCGATGTTTCTCATCGATGTTTCTGACTCTCTGTTCCTCTCCCTTCCTCTCTGTAAAAAATCAGTAAAATATATTTTAAAAAAAGAAAGCATATGTCTTGAAGAGGTATCTATATAGCTATCTGTACAGCCACATTGTTCATAATGGCCAAAAGGCAGAAGCAATCCAAATGCCCATAGATGGAGGAATGGATAAACAAAATGTGGTATATACATACAGTGGTATACTTTTCAGTCTTATAAAAAGGAAATTCTGACACATGCTATAACACAGATGAACCTTGAGGACATTCTGCTCAATAAAACAAGCCAGTCAGAAAAAGACAAATACTATCTGATTTCATTTATATGAAGTATCAAGAGGAATCGAGTCAAACCCTAGAAACAAGGTAGGATTGTGGTTGCCAGAGGCTGGGGGAGGGGGGCAGGGAGTTGCTGTTTGATGGCTATATAGAGTTTCAGTTTTGCAAGATGAAAATGTTCTGGGGATCAATTGCACCACAACATGCATGTACTTCACACTATTGAACTGTATACTCACTCAAAATGTTTAAGGTGTTAAATTTTATGTGTATTTTACAATTTTTTTTACATGAAAAAAAATAAATGGGAAAGAAAATTTTTAAATAAAAGATGATACTTTACTTTTAAAAAAAACCCTTAAAGTGCATGGCATAGAGAGCTTCAGTAGAAAGAGGTATTGTCTTTGATTTTTCTCTTTCTTTTTTATTCTCTGAAGGAGGACCATGCTCTTTTATATGTTCTGTGATCTCACCTAGGTATTTAATCAACATGGGAAGATTTTCTGGGTTCAAACGGAAACAAGCAATTGACTTTTTTCTGGGTTGTTCAGGGGGCCCTGGGTGAGGACAAGCCCTGTGGGGAAGGAAGTGCCTGGAATCAGATATCCAAGCAAGGATCAGAGCACAAGTGGTGAGCTCTCTGTGGGGTGGCACTGGGAACGCTGGCAGCCAACCAGTTAGCTGTTTATGTAAATGAAGAGGAGCTATTCCAGAATCTCATCCCTGGTCCAGCAGTGGGTCACTGTAAACTCTCTACAGGCCATAAAGGGGGATTAAGAGGTGGTCAATTCAAGCACAAGAAGAATAAATAATATCCATCAGACCCAGGGCATTCAAAGCTCCCATCTACCACTTTTGACAGCAGGGAACTGCCGGGACCTGAGGGATGCTGAGTCCTATACTATGACACAAAGTTGAAAGAGCACAATAAAGAAATCTAATCATCAGGGAAGGGGCTATAAATTCCAAATACCTTGGAGTACACTTAACAAGCAATCTGCAGTGCTGACATAAAGAAAAATACAAAATTTTACTGAGGAATATAAAAGTGCTCCTGAATAAATGGAGTAAAATACCTCGTTCTCAGATGAGAATAATTAGTATTATAAAATATATAATCTCCTACATTTTATTAAAAATTAATGTAACTCCATTTAATGTTTCAATTCCAAATTATATAACAAAAGAATAAAGAATGGAATTAAAACTCTTAAGCAAAACTAACTGAATGTAGTTATGGCATAATACTAAACAGATAAGTAAATTAAACAAATTCTAAAATCTGTGATACATCCAAGAATATATAAGGATTTAGAATTAGTGATGCACTTTTAGAATCAATACAAGAAGAGTAGATTTTTTAAAATCCTCACCTGAGTATATTTTTCCCATTGATTTTTTTAGATAGAGTGGAAGGGAAAGAGGTAGGTACATGCCCTTGACAGGGAATCAAACCTGGGACACTTAGGTACCACTGAGTCACAATGGCCAACACAAGAGTAGATTTTTAAAAATTGGCTGCTTTAAAATATTGTTAACACTGGAAAAATACAATTAGAGTCTTTACCTAACACCATATACTAATATATATTTGTATATTTCAATATGGATTCAATCATCCTATATAATAAAAGGGTATTATGCAAATAGACCAAATGGCGAAACAACAAGTCACTATGACGTGCACTGACCACCAGGGGCAGACACTCAATGCAGGAGCTGCCCCCAGTGGTCAGTGTGCTCCCACAGGAGGAGCGCTGCTCAGCCAGAAGCCAAGAAGCCAGGCTCAGGGCTGGCGAGCGCAGCAGCAGTGGCGGGAGCCTCTGCCTTGTCTGCAGCAGCGCTAAGGATGTCCAACTGACGGCTCACCATTAGTTGGACATCCCCAAGGGTTCCCGGACTGCAAGAGGGCTCAGGCCGGGCTGAAAGATCCACCTCCACCGCCCCTTCCCCTCCAACCCCCCGTCCCATGCACAAATCTCATGAACCGGGCCTCTAGTGTATCATAAAAATGCAATCAGCCCTGGCCAGTGTGGCTTGGTTGGTTGGAGCATCATCTCATACATCAGAAAGTGGCAACTAATCCATGTTTCCCTCTCACATTGATCTTTCTCTTTTTCTCTCCCTCTTCCTCTCCTTCTCCCTCTCCCCCACTCTCTTCTTCTCCCTCTCTCTCTCCCTTCCGTTCCCTCTAAAAGTTAATGAAAAAATATGCTCAGGCGAAGATTAACAACAACAACAAAAAAGCAGCCAATGAATGCATAAAAAAATGGAAAAACAAACCCTTCCTCTATCTGTCTAAAATCAATCAATAAATATTGTTTTAAAAAAAACTCAAGTGACCAACATAACTTTGAAAAATGTTCACATGCATTACAATTTAGAACATGCAAATAAAATGAGATGTGAGTTTAGCCCATCAAATTGGAATTGTAAAAATGATAGCACAAGTGCCAATGAGAGTTTAAGAAAAGGGGCACTTCCAATACCTGAAAATGTAAACTGGTTAATCTTTCAAGGAGCAGTTTGGCAATCTGCTTCCAACATATACAAAAACATTGAGACCTTTTTTACCCAGCTCCCACCGTCAGAAAGATGTGAGGAAATAATGAGAACTGGGTGGAGGGAGCAGGAATGGGGTGGAAGGGGTCAATGGGGGAAAAGAAGAGGGCAGATGTAATATTTTCAACAATAAAGATAAATTTAAAAAATAATGAGAACTTCAATATCTAGAAATATTATGAACTATGTAACCTGAAAATATGAGATATTTTTTCTATTGCAAAACTCCCCAAAATGTTGCATTTAAAATAAACTTCTTTTTTAAATGCGGTGGGGTGGGGGGGGGAGAATGAGGATAGGGGAGGAGGAGTGGGGGGAGAACAGTAAAACAAAACGATTTGCTTATGAGCTAAGACTTCAGCAGTCCCAGAGGGGTTCGTTTGTATCAATAATCAGAAGGCTTTTTTGAAGAGAGTGGGGACCTCAGTCATTGTCATTAAAATTTAATGGTTTCAAACATTTGTGGTGGTAGGACCATCATCATACAAAACTCCACCTAGTAAAGTTTTAGGTGGCTGGTGACTTTGCTGATTAGATAGCTGGTCCCAATCCCTAGGAGAGTTTGAGAGCCTGGTGCAATCTGAGTACCTGGCGCATCTTGGATTAAATGTACAGCCAGTCCCAGCATTTTCCCATGGGTCATTAACTCAGTTTCTTCATTTGACCCCCACATTGGGCTGCCCACATTATTCCTATTGTTTGAGCAATTCAGGGCTTCTACTATGAATTTGCTTGTAGGCAGAGACAGCAACACGAGAACCCTGGGCAGCCACTTTCCCTTTGCAATCATAATATGTATATGTATGTGTATATGTATATGTATATGTATATGTATATGTATATGTATATGTATATAAAAAATTCATTTCAGAGAGGAAGGAAAGAGAGAGAGATAGAAACATCAACGATGAGAGAAAATCATTGATCAGCTGCCTTCTACACTCCTCCTACTGGGGATCTAGCCCGCAACCCGGGCATGTGCCCTGACCAGGAATCAAACCATGACCTCCTGATTTATATAGGTCTACACTCAACCACTGAGCTACACCAACTAGGTGCCTTTCCCATCTTTTTAAGTCAACTACAAGAATCATTTTGTATCCCCCACTCTCCTAAGATGATTGCTTCAGCTCCATTCTCTGTCTCTCTGACTGAGCTTTTGGGATCATCCCAAAGCATACACAGAGGCCCCAGTCCAGGCACACACTACAAACCACTCCGGCAGCCAAGCTGAGTGCACCTGGATGAGTAAAATATCCCATAACCAGAGAGAAACCAAGATGGCGGCATAGGTAAACACCAGAAATTGCTGCCTCGCACAACCACTTCAAAAATACAACTAAAAGACAAAACAAACATCATCCAGAACCACAGGAAAACTGGCTGAGTGGAAATTCTACAACTAGAAGGAAAGAGAAAAGCACACTGAGACTCAGAGGAGGTGCAGAAGTAAAGTGCAGAGGTATGGAGGCACACGTGAAAAGGGCTGGCAGCTGAGGATGTGGCGCACCTGGAATGGGCTGGAAACTGAGGACACGGTTGTCTTTTTCAATCAGGAGGGAGTCTCAAGCTCCCAACTGCTCTGAACTCCAGTTCTCGGCGGGTCTCTGGGGACCCACTCTCATACAGGAGAAACTGGACTGTCTGGCATCGGTCAGAACTCGAGGGCGGCTTTCTCTCAAGGGTACTTGCAGCGATTACTGGAACACTGAGAAGTGGGGCCTCTTAGGGTAGGACTGAGGAGCAGCCATAGCTGCTTGCTCTGCCCTCTTGATCCCCAGAGACCCCTCCCCACCCAAGCTGTGCAAAGAGGCTTTTTCATATGAAAGGCCTGGCCCTTTGCAATCTGAAAATTACCTAACAAACTGCAGCTGGGTCAGAGAAAGCCAGAACTTCCAAAAGAAGGCCAAAGGCCCCACAGCAGCTTGCATTGCTTCACAGCTGAGCTCCTGCTGGGTAGCCTCAGGCAGAGGCTAAATTAGCACCTCCTTAGAGATCCAAGAGCCAGTGTACCCAGTGGTCAGAGTGGGACCATCCAGATTACAACTCCTCAGATCTATAAGGGACACACTCAGGGGGGAAGACTCAGTAAGCACCAAAGCCCCACTGAAGCAAGTCTTGCCCCATAAGGGTGTCTCCAGCACAGAAGTTCTCCCACTGCAGACACAGCTGATTCTCACAGTCAGTTGGCCTGGAGGTCAATTCCTCCCAGTGATACCTACAACAATCAAGGCTTAACTACAACAAGACTGTGCACAAAGCCCACAAAGGGGGTGCACCAAGAGTGTCCACCTCAGGTAATTGGGGAGGCTGAGCCACTGGGCCCTATAGGACACCTAGCACAGAAAGCCACTCTATCAACACAGGGAAACATAAAAAATTCAGAGACAAAGAAACAGGTCACAAATGACAGAAATGGAGGAAAGGAAACTACTGGATATAGAGTTCAAAACCACAGTTATAAGGTTTTTTAAGAATTCTCTAGAAACCGCCAATAAACTTAGTGAGACCATCAAGAAATCTAGTGAGACCCTCAAGGGTATGAAAAAGGACCAACTAGAAATTAAGCATACACTGACTGAAATAAAGAATATTATACAAAGTTCCAACAGCAGACTAGAGGATCATGAAGATCAACTCAAAGATTTGAAATACAAAGAAGCAAAAAACACCCAAACGGAAAAACAAAAAGAAAAAAGAATCCAAAAATATGAAGATAGTGTAAGGAGCCTCTGGGACAACTTCAAACGTACCAACATCCGAATTATAGGGATGCCAGAAGAAGAGAAAGGGCAAGATATTGAAAACCTATTTGAAGAAATAATGACAGAAAACTTCCCCTACCTGGTGAAAGAAATAGACTTACAAGTCCAGGAAGTGCAGAGAACCCCAAACAAAAGGAATCCAAAGAAGACCACACCAAGACACATCATAATTAAAATGCCAAGAGCAAAGGAAAAAGAGAGAATCTTAAAAGCAGCAAGAGAAAAACAGTCAGTTACCTACAAGGGAATACCCATATGACTGTCAGCTGATTTCTCAACAGAAACTTTGCAGGCCAGAAGGGAGTGGCAAGAAATATTCAAAGTGATGAATGCCAAGAACCTACAACCAAGACTACTTTATCCAGCAAAGCTATCATTCAGAAGTGAAGGCCAGATAAAGAGCTTCACAGATAAGGAAAAGGAGTTCATCACCACCAAACCAGTATTATATGAAATGGTGAAAGGTATCCTTTAAGAAGAGGAAGAAGAAGGAAAAGATAAAGATACAAATTATGAACAACAAATACACATCTATCAACAAGTGAATCTAAGAATCAAGTGAATAAATAATCTGATGAACAGAATGAACTGGTGAATATAATAGAATCAGGGGGATAGAAAGGGAATGGACTGACTATTCTCAGGGGGGGAAAGGAGTGTTGGGGTGCAGGAAGAGACTGGACAAAAATCGTGCACCTATGGATGAGGACAGTGGAGGTGTGGTAAGGCAGAGGGTGGGATGGGAACTGGGTGGAGGGGAGCTATGGGGGAAAAAAGAGGAACAAATGTAATAATCTGAACAATAAAGATTTAATTTAAAAAAATATATCCCATAACCAAGGATTTGGAGACCATCAACCACCTCTCCTCTGCCTCACTCATGTCTTTAGGTTCTTCTTCACTTCTGAGTAGTGAACATGCCTCTGAAGAGGCTTTGTTTTATTTTTTTTTAAATATATTTTTATTTATTTCAGAGAGGAAGAAAGAGGGGAGAGAGAGAGAGAAACATCAATGATGAGAGAGAATCATTGATCGGCTGCCTCCTGCACACCCCCTACTGGGGATTGCGCTGGCAACCAGGGTATGCGCCCTTGACCGGAATTGAACCCGGGACCTTTCAGTCCGCAGGCCGACGCTCTATTCACTGAGCCAAACCAGCTAGGAGCATTTGTAGATTTATTTTAATCCATAGAGTAGTATTTGATACATACTGCACTGCACCTTGCTTTTTTTATTTTAGTTTAATTTATTTCATTCCTGCTTGTAAGGAACTTTCTCATTCTGTTTTACCAATTTCACCAATCTCCTAAAGAAAGGCATTTAGATTGTTGCTAGTATTTAACTGCTACAAATAAAACTTCAGTGAATAACATTGAACATAGGTCATTTTGCACTTACATAAGTAAGTCTGTAGGAAAAACTTCCAAGAAGTAGAATAGCTATGTAAAAGGATATAGCAATCACATGCATATAGTTAAAGTATCTTTCCTAGCTGTTGCACCAGTCCATACATTTGCCATCTTTGGGGGAAACTACCTATTTCCCCAAACTCATGCCAATATAGTGTTTTATGAAATGTGGAGTCATTTGCCCATTAAAGAGTGGAAAATAGTATTAGTGGTGCTTTAATTTGAATGTTTCTTTTTATGAGTAATGTTGAGTATCTTTTCTTAGAGGCAATTATATACATACTAGAGGCCCAGTGCACGAAAATCGTGCATGGGGATGGGGAGGTCTCCTCAGCCTAGCCTGCACCCTCTCCAATCCGGGACCCCTCGGGGGACATCCAACTGCCGGTTTAGTCCCGATCCCCACGCAGCCTGCTGTTCAGTCGTTTGGTCTTCCCTCACTAACCTCCCTGCTGGCCTGGTCTCCCCACGCAGCCTGCTGTTTGATTGTCAGTCCAGTTGTTTCAGTTGTGATGGCCCTCGGCTTTTTATATATTAGGATATATTTTATGATTTGCTCATACTCATTATTCACTTTTCAGTTGTGTTTTTGATCTTTTCCTTATTGACTTGAGGAAGATTTTCTATTAAAGGAATAAGCCCTTTGCTTATTATTTAAAAGTATTTTTCAGTTTTCATTCATCTCTCTTTTAACAGTGTTATTGAGATATAATTGAAGTACAATAAACTACTTATACTTAAAGAGTACTACTTGGAAAGTTTTTAACAGTTTTATTGGAGTACAATTGACATGCAATAAACTATCATATTTTAAAAATACAGTTTGGCTCTTTGCTGCATCTCCTGCAAGGATGAAGACCATTGTCAGCAATTGGACTATGGACATCCCAGAAAACGTGGACATCACTCTAAAGCAGTGATGGTGAACCTATGACACACGTGTCAGAGGTGACACGCAAACTCATTTTTTTGGTTGATTTTTCTTTGTTAAATGGCATTTAAATATATAAAATAAATATCAAAAATATAAGTCTTTGTTTTACTATGGTTGAAAATATCAAAAAATTTCTATATGTGACACGGCACCAGAGTTAAGTTAGGGTTTTTCAAAATGCTGGCACGCTGAGCTCAAAAGGTTCGCCATCACTGATCTAAAGGGACGCACAGTTACTGTGAAGGGCCCAGAGGCACTCCGTGGAGGGACTCCAACCACATCAATGTAGAACTCAGTTTCCTTGGAAAGAAAAAGAAGAGGTTTGGGGTTGACAAATGGTGGGGAATAGAAAGGAACTGGCCATGGTTCACACTGTCTGCAGTCATGCACAGAACATGATCAAGGGTGTTACACTGGGCTTTTCACAAGGTGAGGTCTGTGTATGCTCACTTTCCTGTCAACATTGTTACTCAACAGAATGGTTCTTTTGTTGAAATCAGAAATTTCTTGAGCGAAAAGTACATCCGCAGAATTCAAATTAAAACAGGTGTTGTTTTCAGTATCTCAAGCTCAAAAAGATGAGTTGATTCTTGAAAGAAATGACATTGAACTTGTATCAAATTCAGCTGCTTTGATTCAGCAAGCCACAACAGTTACAAACAAGAATATCAGAAAAATTTTGGATGGTATCGATGTTTCTGAAAAAATAACAGTTCAGCAGGCTGATGAATAAGACCCAAGTTGTCCAACTATAGAAACTACAAGATGCCGAATGATTTGTCACACTTACTTGCAATATTTAAAGATGCAGCCGAAACCGGTTTGGCTCAGTGGATAGAGCTTCGGCCTGCGGACTGAAAGGTCCCAGGTTCGATTCCGGTCAAGGGCATGTACCTGGGTTGCGGGCACATCCCCAGTGGGGGATGTGCAGGAGGCGGCTGATCGATGTTTCTCTCTCATCGATGTTTCTAACTCTCTGTCTCTCTCCCTTCCTCTCTGTAAAAAAGCAATAAAATATATTTTAAAAAAAATAAAAATAAAGATGCAATAAAATCCACATATTGATTTGGGAGAGGAATAAATGAGTGAAATAAAATGCAGTTTGGTAAAATTTTATCTATGCATACTCATAAATTAACACCACAATTAAAATAATAAACATACTCATCACCCCCAAAAGTTGTGTGTACGTGTCTGCCTCTTTTGCTCCTCTCAGTCTCCCATCCCATCCCCCAACAACAACAGGTCTGCTTTCTGTCACTACTAGTTGGCTTACATTTTCTGTGGTTTTATGTAAACTGAAACATGCTGTATATACTCTTTTTTTGTCTGGCTTCCTTCACTCTGCATAATTATTATGAGATTCATTTGATGTTGTATCAATAGTTACTTTTTATTATTGAGTAGTATTCCACAATTATCTCAAATGATTTTCAAATGGACTCAGAAAGAAAAAAAAAAAATATATATATATATATATATATATATATATAGAGAGAGAGAGAGAGAGAGAGAGAGAGAGAGCCTGGTGCACGAAATTCATGCACTGGAAGTGGTGGGGGGGTCCCTCAGCCTGGCCTGTGCCCTCTCACAGTCTGCGACCCCTCAGGGGATGTCCGTCTGCTGGCTTAGGTCCACAGGGCGCGGGCCTAAGCCAACAGGCAGATATCCCTCTCGCAGTCCAGAACCCCTCTCTCCTTACTGCCCACCTCCTTGCTGCTCCCTACCACTTGGCTCTCTGCTCCTTAGTGCTGCCACAGAGGCTCCTGCCACCGCCGCTGCACTCGCCAGCCGTGAGCCCAGCAACTGGCTGAGCGGCGCTCCCCCTGTGGGAGTGCACTGACCACCAGGGGGCAGCTCCTGCATTGAGCGTCTGCCCCCTGGTGGTCAGTTCATAACAACCAGACATTCCATGGTTCAGTCAATTTGCATATTAGGGTTTTATTATATAGGATATATATACATACACACACATACATACATTCAAAGAGAGAGAGAGACCACTGAGCAGGACACTGTGATATAACCTCTGGAACCCATTCTGCTTCTGTGCAAAGAGCAGTTCCCCTGTATAGACTCCTTGTCAGTGAGAAGAAGGTGATCACATGGCCCACATATATGCAACCTGCCAGTTCATCTCCAAAGCTCTGGTTTCCTACCAGAAATGTGTGGATGAGGCAAGGGTCAGGGAGAGGGGGCTGCAAGTCTGGTGCTGAGTCATACCTGACATGCCAAAACTAGGCAGCCATTTTCTCCTGAAGAGAGAGCTCCTTCCTACAGTCTCCAGGCAACCAGTATAGCCACACGCAGACTACACCCTGAGTGGTACAAAGGATACAAAAAAATTCTGAATAGGCCTAAAGAGAGGCCTTTCGGTCCCAGCAACAGGAAACTGAGAAGTGGCAGACAGTACAGAAGATGGGATCTTAAGCCAGCCCTCACAGGGAATTAAAACTCAGCAGAAAGGAACAACATTTCACTTTTTCATTTTTATTTTATTTTATTTATTTATATTTATTTTTTAATTTATTTTATTGAAATTTTACAGAGAGGAAGGGAGAGAGATAGAAAGTTAGAAACATCGATGAGAGAGAAACATTGATCAGTTGCCTCCTGCACACCCCCCGCTGGGGATGTGCCCACAACCAAGGTACATGCCCTTGACTGGAATCGAACCTGGGACCCTTGAGTCGCAGGCTGACACTCTATCCACAGAGCCAAACAGGTTAGGGGATTTTTATTTTATTTTATTTTATTTTATTTTATTTTATTTTATTATCTCTTTTTTCTTTATTTTCTATTTAGCTTTGCATTATTTTTTCATCATTCTAATTTTTTTTTTATCTTTTTGTTTAATTGTTTTTTGTTTTTTTATTATTTTTTTCTTCTCTTTCTCTTTCTTCTTATCCACTCATCCTCTTTCAACTTCCTCTATACTGAACTGAGGTCCTCCCATATTCATCCAATATTTTAACCTTACGTTCTGTATATAAGCTTGGACTCTACAGATTCTGCCCTCACCCTCTTTACTGGGTATTTGGTGTTTATGTTTTGGTTTATCTGTTTGTTCTCTGGCATTTTCTCTCCATATATATTTTTTCCCTTTTTCTTCCTTTTTCTTCTTTTTCTTTTCCATGGATGGAACTGGAGAGCATTATGCTAAGCAAAATAAGCCAGTCAGAGAAAGATAAGTATCACATGATCTCACTCATTTGTGGAATATAATGAACAACATAAACTGACAAACAAAAACAGATCCAGAGACAGAGAAGCATCGATCTGATCTTCTAACCTCAGAGGGAAGGCAGGGGAGGGTGGAGGTAAGTGGGAGAGATCAACCAAAGGACTTTATGCATGCATATAGGCCTAACCAATGGACACAGACACCAGGGGGGTGAGGGCATGAGTGGGAGGTTGGGGAGCGGTGGGGTAGATAAGGACACATATGTAATACCTTAATCGATAAAGAAAAAAGAAAGAAAAGAAAGGATGAGCTATATGAACCTTTATCTTTTAGAGATAAATGCTGAATATCCAAAAATGAAATAGTATGATGTCTGGATTTTTATTCAAAACTAGAGGCCCAGTGCACAAAATTCATGCATGGAGGGTGGGCGGTGTCCCCTCAGCCCAGCCTGCACCCTCTTCAATCCAGGACCCCTCAGGTCTAAAGCAGCAGGATCGGGCCTAAACCAGCAGTCAACATCCCTCTCACAATATGGGATAACTGGCTTCTAACTGCTCACCTGCTACCTGCCTGATCACTCCTAACTTCCCCCCCTGCCAGCCTGGTTGCCCCACACAGCCTGCTATTTGGTTGTTTGGTCGCCCCTCTTAACCCCCCTGCCAGCCTGGTCACCCCACGCAGCCTGTTTGGTTGTCTGTTCAGTTGCGATGGTCACTTAGGCTTTTATATCTATATATACCTATATATAAAAGATATATATATACCTATATATATCTTTTATATAGATATAAAAGCCTAAGTGACTAAACAACCAAATGACCAGTTGCTATGACGCCCACTGACCACCAGGAGGTCAAATAATAACACAGGAACTGCCCCCTGGTGGTCAGTGCATTGCCACAGCCAACCTCCTGTGGCCAACCCACCTCCTGCAGCCCCTCCCCCCAGCCAGCCAACCGCCTGAAGCCCCTTCCCCCCACCAGCTGGCCCAATTGGCCCCGATGGCCAGCCTGGCTGAGGGACCCCACCCATGCATGAATTTGTGCACCAGGCCTCTAGTTTATAGATAACTGCAAGTTTGTTAGGAAGTAGGGGTGGGCTACAGATGCATCGTGATTGCTTATGAATTGTGGAAGCAGAGGGATAGCTATGTGGGGATTCATTACACTATTCCCTCTTTGTAGATATTTAATTGTTTCTAAAATGCAGAATTTTTTTTTAAAAGAATAACAAGAATGGTTTGGATTTCTCAGCAACACTGCAAACAAAAAGGCAATGGATTAATGGCTTCAAACTACAAATACTTAAACTACAAATCAAGTGCAAGAGAGGTTCCCCAGTAGATAGACTGGCCTTTGATGAATTAATGACAGTCCATCCACTGTACTAGGAAGTAGAGAATTTAGGTGCACATACGGGTGGGTTGGTACATTTAATCACGGAAATAAGAGCTAGTTCTCTTCAGATTGCTTCTGACTACTTTAAGGAGCTCATAATCTAGTGGGGGGGTTGGATAATAAGCATATAATATTTATATGTGTTAATATAAAATAAGTTCTAGCCGAAACCGGTTTGGCTCAGTGAATAGAGCGTCGGCCTGCGGACTGAAAGGTCCCGGGTTCAATTCCGGTCAAGAGCATGTACCTGGGTTGCGGGCACTTCCCCAGTTGGGGATGTGCAGGAGGCAGCTGATCGATGTTTCTAACTCTCTATCTCTCTCCCTTCCTCTCTGTAAAAAATCAATAAAATATATTTAGAAAATAGTTATAAAAAAATAAAAATAAAATAAGTTCTGTAACAGAGTTATGTGTAATATCTCAGGGGATTCCAGTCTTTGGCTCAGGAAAGCCTCCATGGGCTAGATGAGGCCAGAGATGAGTATTAAAGAATGAGTAGTGGTTACACCAATGAAGAAGGAAGGGAAAACAATTCAAGGTAGAAAGAGTGCCATTAACAAAGGCACAAAAGAATCAAACACCATGGTGTAGAGAATATAGCACAGGACCAAGCACAAGAAAGCGTTCAGTACTTACTGGCATTAATTAAATCATTGGTGTTTTCAAGGACTTATCTAGTGTGACTAGAGACCAGAGATGAAACCGGAAAGTACTATGCAGCTGTCAGTTATCCAAGTGTTAGAAACAAGAAACAAGGTGCTGAAAACGATATTCTAGAAGAGATATTAAGGATCTGGAAATTTTAGGAAACAACCAAGATGGTAAGTTCCTTAGCATCTTAAGTGCTTTTCCTATTGATGGACTGTTACCCTTAGTCTTAAGAATATTCTGGTTGACTCATAGCTCACAAGTTAATTTTGAACTAAGATTGAATTTATCCTTGTGCTGATATTTCATTTGTTTAATTCAGCAATGTTTATCTTTATTTATTCATTTGCTAGTTTGTTCTATGAAAAAATTTTTAAGCTCCTATTTGTATAGACGCTGCTTATATAAAACAGTCCTAGGGTTGTTTGTAGTCTGGTAGGAGAGACAGATGGCAAATAAATTATGCACAATTAAGTATATCAGTGATTATCTTTATATGGCACAAGGTCTCTGCCATATCACACTCCAGAAGGACCAAATATTTTCACACCAAGAAGATCAACTTCAATCTTAAAAGTACTTCCTAAGTACAATAGTAATTTTTAGTACATATTATAAATAAGGGCCAAGAAAGAAAACTAACATGGTTTTTTCTGTCTGTTAATTTTTTAAGAAAACACTAAACACTATTTATCTACTCATGAGAGGCTCTAAATGTTTATTCAATATGGGTCCAGGCCTATTGGATAGACTTTGAGCGTTAATCAAATGACAGAGCATACTACAAGGGAAGCCTAAGAACATAAAGGTTAATTTTCTTTTAAGTTTGAACATAGAGATTCATCTTCTTTTAAGCTCCTTTGACTCAAATGGAGCTTCTGTTTGGTAAATTCATGGGTCACATCACCATAACCAAACGATTGTAAGTTACAATTTAACTAAAAACCAGAAGGATAAAAATAGCAAAGACTAAACATATAATATCCTTCTTTCTTCATCTTTGCTTCTGGAGGTGTGTCTTTCCTGAACCATGAATCACTGCCACAGACCTTGCAAATTTGTTCCATAAGAGGGAAGTACCAGAGCAGCAGTAATGCTCTCATTGTGAGCTTCGCTGCCGGGAGGGGGAAGGTGCACAGTCTGCAGTCTGGATAGCTCTTTCCCCACAGGTTACAAAAAATGAAAACTACTGTTAAAAGAGATATATTCCACATTGTGTCAACTCTACCTTCCTGTACCACTGTAGTGACTGTACTCATAAAAGTCAAGATCTTACTGCCTCCCAGCCTTCTTGAGTTAGCCTTAGGTATTGTCATAACCCACAACACCACTGAACTGTCAATCCCAGAAGGTAAATGAAAGCATGCTTCATAAAATTTACAGCTCATGCTGGCTATTTTGGCAAGTATCGCTTTTCTGTAAATATAATGAACTAGAGGCCCGATGCACGAAATTCCTGCAAGGGGCTCGGCCTCCACCGCCAGGCGGCCTCTGCCTCAGCCCCTGCCACCGCGGCTTCATCCGGAAGATCATCTAGAAAGACGTCCCAAAGGACGTCCAGTCTAATTAACATATTACACTTTTATTATTATAGATAGGACTTAAATTTTGAACCAGAATCAAAATTAAGGTTTTTTGTCCTTTCTTTCAAAACTTAGCTTGTTACAGAATTTTATCAAATAACCAGGTTAATAATTGTTGTATTAACCAGAAGTTTTAAAATACTGTTAAAAGGATAGCATTGTCAAGTGTCTATGTGTGTACTTTATCTCTGATTTTTTTTGCATTCCTTAAATATTCTATTTTTATATATTTCTTTTGGTTGTTTTACTAAAAAATAGCATTGATTTTTTTTTTAGCTTTTCTCCTAAGACATTTTTTCCCATATATGAAACAAACGTTGCAAATGACAGTGCCTTCAAAATCATATATAAATAAGTTATGTATCACTTATTCTTTTAATTTCTAATAATAATTGCAAACAATTATAATGAATTTGTGGGTGGAATTCTTGTATCATTCTGTGTACAGCAGCAACACCTAGTGGACAAAATGTGAAATTGTCTTGTTTTGAGGAATGGAAATAGTATGTATATTGCTGATGTTTTTATTTCTTAGTATTACTCTGGTGAGTAAACGTGTGCATTTATGTAGTTCTCCTAATATAAAGAATGATAATCGGCCTCAATGATTGAGTATTTAAAGTGAGGAGTATTTAAAATAAGTGCAAATATATAATCTCTGCTTCAAATTTAGTTGCCATATTAATTATTTACTAAAATAGACATTTTATTTTTTTTTTTTTTTTTTTTTTTAATATATTTTATTGATTTTTCACAGAGAGGAAGGGAGAGAGATAGAGAGAGTTAGAAACATCGATGAGAGAGAAACATCGATCAGCTGCCTCTTGCACATCCCCCATCGGGGATGTGCCCGCAACCCAGGTACATGCCCTTGACCGGAATCGAACCTGGGACCCCTCAGTCCGCAGGCCGACGCTCTATCCACTGAGCCAAACCGGTTTCGGCAAAATAGACATTTTAAGAAAAGCAGAGTCAATGTCTGAATTGCCAATAATAAAAAATTCTCAAGTTAAGTTATTCATTCTCAATTTCATTCTTGTATATCTATGGAAAGATGCCTAGTAGAGAACATTGATACTGTTGTGATAAACCAAGGCACAAGGTGGGGGAAATGTATACTGTCCCAGGAATGGATCTGTAAATACAGTTGGTAAGGGGAAAGAGCTATGCTAATACCACCATTCTATTTTTTTTCCACAGTAAGGTTGGATCTTTCGGACATTCAGTCAAAACCAGCGCGGGAGAGTGGATCTTACACATTCACGGAGAAACATAAATAGTTCCCTTCTCAATACAACAACACAGTGCTTAGTATTGTTCTAAAACTCTCACCACTTTCTTCACTGGGATTCCTTAACCTCACTGACTGTGTACAGCTCCCCTGCTGGGTTGGATTAGAGATGATTTCCCAACCCAGAGGCACAGCTGTGGAAAGGGGCAACCCACCACTGGCTCCATGCTAGGAGGCTTCATTCTGCTTGTTCTAGGATCAGGCACACTGCAAATATTCCAGACTTTGAATGATGCAGGAGGGAAAGGCACAAACTGGAGTCATTAGCAAAAGGTGAAAAAGAACAGAAGCACTCAATAGCGATCAATCGCGTATTCACTCACTTAGCTAATCACAAAACACTTCTCAGTTAACTTATATATCCACGAAGCACCGCATTGGGCACTGTGGGCTACCTAGCAGGGGTCTGCAAACTATAGCCAGCCTGTGGCTTTTTAGGCACGGCCTGTAAGCTACGGATGAATCTTAACATTTTCAGAGCTTATTAAGCAAAACAAAAGAAAAAAATCAGTATTTGAAAAATCTCAATGCTTGCCTTCTCTGAGTCCCCTTTATATTCACACTATTGCTACACTCATGACACTCCAAACCAAAATTCTCTGCAGAGAAATGGCTGGGTGTCCTACAATTTAACTCAATTCTAACACTCTGCCCAGAGAGAGCTGCAGATTCCACGGGTTAGGGGCTCAGGCCATGAGATTTGCCCCATTCACTCTGAATGCCAATCACAAGCAGTGTGTCTCCAGGTTACCCACAATCTTTATCCAACTTGGCTGCAAATCAAAAATCTCCACAATCCCTTCCTCAGGTTTGATTAATTTGTTAGAGTGGCTCACAGAACTCAGGAAAACATCCACTACATTTACCAGCTTATTAAAGGATATAAAGAATATAGATGAACAGCCAGATGAAGAGAGACGTAGGGCCAGGTCTGGGAGGTCCCAAGTGCAGGAGCGTCTGTCAGCGTGAAGTTGGGTGTATCACCGTCTGGTATGTATAAGTTCACCAGCCTAAGAGCTCCCCAAACCCTATAGTTTGGAGATTTTGATGGAGGCTTTATCACATAAGCACGATCCATCATTACCTACGTCCATTTCCATCCCCTTTCCCCTCTGTGGAGGATGGGGGAGAAGCTGAAAATTCCAAGCTTCCAATCTTTCTGGTGACCAGCCCTCATCCAGGAGCCCACCCAGAGTTGCCTCATTAGAACAAGAGACACTCCTATCACCCAGGAATTTACAAGGGTTTTAGGAACTCTGTGCCAGGAACCAGAGTGGGAAGCGGGGGCGGGGGGTGGGAGGCAGAGGCCAATATGTATATTTTTCTGTTATTTCACAGTATGTGACAGAGATATATGCTGCCTGAAAAACCTAAAATATTGGCTGGCCTTTTACCAAAAAAGTTTGCTGATGTTTGCTATATAAAGAGATTTAACCCTCAAATAAGTTAGAGTCTAGAAAGGAAATTAAAATAATAAAAATAATAAACACAATAACTTTTTTTGACCATTTACTGTGTGTGAAGCACAGAGTTGTGTGTATTGCATTCATTGTCTCACTTAATCTTCATCAGAAAAACCTATGTGTTACAGTTATCTATTTACAAGGAAGATTCCAAGACTTAAAAAGGTTAATCATAAGATCACATTAATGACTAACCCTGAGATTAAAACCCAGGCTGGCTGACCCAGAGCATTTAAGCACTCATTTCAGGTGCACAAGTAAGAATGACAAATGATAGAAAGTGGTAGGTATCGGGAGGGACAGCAAAACACAACTTGCTGTGGAAAAACAGAGGTGGCAGGTAACAATTCCAGGGGGTGTTCAGGGAAGATTTCATGGACAAGGCAGCTTCTAAAGTGGGCCGTGACAGATGGGAACGACTTAGATTTGTGACATTGTTGTTAAAAGGTCTTATGAGGAATAATATTTTGGCACTGGGTGAACAGCAGGGACAAGCAGCTATGGAACAGCTGATGACAGAAGCACTTGAGGGGTGTTGGGGCAGCTGTGAGTCCCATTTAACAAAAAGAGAATGTGCATGAAGGGAGACCAGTGGGAAACCTAGACTAGAGGACATTTTAGAGCAGCGGTTCTCAACCTTTGGGCCGCGAGCCCTTTGGGGGTCGAACAACCCTTTCACAGGGGTCGCCTAAGACCATTGGAAAACACATACATAATTACATATTGTTTTTGTGATTAATCACTATGCTTTAATTATGCTCAATTTGTAATAATGAAAATACATCCTGCACATCAGATATTTACATTACGATTCATAACAGTAGCAAAATTACAGTTATGAAGTAGCAACGAAAATAATTTTATGGTTGGGGGTCACCATAACATGAGGAACTGTATTAAAGGGTCTCGGCATTAGGAAGGTTGAGAACCGCTGTTCTAGATGGTGTTGAATGTTGAACTAAGGGAAAAGGAAATTTCAATAAATGTGACCGAGTACTGATGACTAAACAATTAGCACCATCAGTCTGATGTTCTGGGGAGAGTACTCTGACAAGGATGTGTTGGATAAATGGAGGCATAAAGGTAAATTGGGACACTATTAACAGTAATCCAGACCCAAGACTAGCGGGAGACAGAACACAATGGGGGAGAGAGACACGGGAAGAGTCTTACTAAGAGTGTTACTAAGGTCTCCCCTGTATTTTTTCCAAAATCACTAAGTAACAAAAGAGGGAAGTATAAATGGCTTAGCAATGACCCCCTCTCGGGCTAAAAAGTGCCTTTTCATGACATTATCACTCTCACTTTTCCCCAGTTTTGTGCCAACACACACACACACACACACACACACACACACACAAGTTTTACTAATTAAAAGTCCTGGTGTTGGTTCTCTTGATAAAGTCATTACTTGATATTTGTTTTAACGGAATTTTATCTGAATAAAAGTGTCAGTGGTTTGAGGTTGAGTGGGGAGGGACAGAGAATAATGCCCACACGTGTGATTTACCAGGTCTACAATCTACAGGAATTGTCTTCTGAAAGGTGCTCGCTTCGGCAGCACATAGACTAAAACGGGAACGATACAAAGATTGGCATGGCCCCTGCGCAAGGATGACACACAAATTCATGAAGCGTTCTTAAAATTTTTTTAAAAAAAGAAAAGGAAAAAATAAAAAAGGGTGGTGACCTCTGTCACAGACAGCTCACACTACCCAACTCGGAGGTCAGGACTCGAGTTTTAACTCAGACTCTGAAGCTCATGTTCCAGGCCTCCTGTGCCCATTGTTGACTCCTCTGGTCCAGTTCCCAACAGCAAGCTGGGGCTCCTCTCTGCCCTGCTGTGCCTTTGGGTCCCAAGTCCACTGCCCTCGGTGCATGAATCACCAGTGAGCCCCGGGGAGAGACTCCAGTGGGGAAAGCAAGCGAGCCTGGGCCTTCTCGTTCTTCCCTGGATGCTGCTGACTTCACTCCGTGGCTTACAGCGCGGCAGCTGTGTTTCCGCCTCTCCTGTAAGGCTGGCTGCAGAGAACTATCACTAATTAACACAGACAAAAAGAGACCACAAATGACTTTACCAGTTACCGCCAAGTTGACAGTCTGTAGATTACAGCAAAATCTTAAAGTGTTTTGCTGGTCTTTACTGTCTATTTGAAGACTTAAAAAGCAGGTGATGTTTTCGGCCCAGATCCAGAGTTTAAAACTTGTGTAATATAATGTAAGCCTACCTACAGTTTTATGAGAATTTCTGGTAAGTTTTGAGGGTTTGGATTATATGCTGTCATATTTCATTTTTAAAGAATACCTTTTTTTTTTTTTTTTTGGTATTGGTGTTTTCCATATCTGTTTCCTGTTGTCAGTAACATCCACCCTGGGTTAATTTATAAACCACTGTCAAACCCCCAACACTTTTCAGCCTAACAGCGTACTGAACTTGTAGATGGAGAAGCAGATGGTCACAAAGCTATGAGAGGCCCTGGAGAGGTTTGTGTGGTAGGAGAGAGTTTGTGGAGGGAAAAAAGAGATTGAGAGTTGACAAATAAAAAATGGTTCCTGGCAAAATGACTGCACAGGAGTCATTCCACTGTGAGGTAACTCTGTGCAAGGCTGCGAGAAGGGAGGGCTGGCCACAGGGAAAGCATGCTCGCTCCTGAACATGGGCACAGGAGCTCGTCCTGCCTCTTCAAAAGGCTGGCAAGAGACTTCTTTGCCAGTGATGGCATCCTTGGGCGACTGATGGGGAAGTGAAGCCACATGTGTGCCTCAGGTGAGAGGCATAGAACAAAGGTTTCCTTTCCTCTGTATCTAGGAGACCTGGGTTCTGGTTCTGATCTTACTAGCAACTAGATGGGTGGCCCAGGGTACAAATCACTTAGCATCTATGAGTTCCAGCTATGCTTTATGACTAAAGAGGGTAGCTGAGTAAAAAATCCCGCCTGGCCCTAAAATTCCCTGGGCCTGTAATCTATGAGCGTATCTGGTAGCCGTGATAGACGTGGAAGTCTGGCACAGTGGTTCTTCTAAAGTTTCTACTGTCTAGTCATGTCTATAATCGGGCCAAGTCCTGTAGTTTGTGGGATTAACACCAGGCACAAAATAACTGTGTGTCATCAGAAACAGAGAGTTTGGAAAAGACATTTCCCCAAACTAAATTAAATTTCACTGCTCAAAAATAATAAAATGCTATAGAAAGAAAATATCAACGCCGCCACAAATCAGCATCAGAGGAACTGCTCTAGAAAACATCTGGAAAATAGCCTTAAGTTAACAAACCACTAGATAAAATGTTTGCTACTAACTGCAAAAGCAGTTAAAAGGCCTTATGAGGAATAATATCTTGGCACTGGATGAACAGCAAGAGAGCCAGCTGTTTGCACTTGCAGTATAACAAGTGCCAATGTACATATTGTAACCCACAGGGTCCACAGAGGATGGAACAGCAAAGCAGACAATGTCATGGGAAGTCCTGACTGGGCAGGAATGATCAGACTTCTGGGACAAAATAACAGGCAAATGCCTTTTTTTTTTTAACAACAACAGCCCACTTCCTGGGCAACTTCCTTGTGAAACGTATTCATTTGCTTTTACTAGAAATTAATATAATGGCCTGGGAAGAACTACTTCCAGGCAAGAGTCCCTCTAAACCAAAACAGATGTTGGAAACCCACTGAGATCAGCCTAAAGAGAAAAGGAGGGGATATCAGTGACAGACAGAAAAGCCAGGAGCCCAGAGGTGAGAGAACTTGAAAAAAGATAAACTGATAAGCATGATAAAGCAAGATAATGTGAATCCTTCAAACTTCTCACCTCAAAGGACCAGAGGATTATATCCATCCCACATTTTGGAAGAGATTAAGGTAGAATTGCAAACAAAGAAAAAAGGAGGGAGTGTTTAGACATCAGGACAATATGTTTATTTGCAATGTTACTTGAGCGCTCATTGAAATCAGCACTTCTTTGGCACTTAAAAGGAAAAGTCTGATCAAGTTTGCCATCATTCATTCAATTATTATTTGTTGAGCTCCTTGGTATGTATAGGGAAAGCTTCTAGGTCAGCGGTTCTCAACCTATGGGTCGCGACCCCTTTGGGGGTAGAACGACCGTTTCACAGGGGTCACCTAGGACCATCGGAAAACACATATATAATTACATATTGTTTTTGTGATTAATCACTATGCTTTAATTATGTTCAATTTGTAACAATGAAAATACATCCTGCATATCAGATATTTACATTATGATTCATAACAATAGCAAAATTACAGTTATGAAGTAGCAATGAAAATAATTTTATGGTTGGGGGTCACCACAACATGAGGAACTGTATTAAAGGGTTGCGGCATTAGGAAGGTTGAGAACCACTGCTCTAAGTGCTGGTGGAGGGGGAGAGGATAATGATAAACAGACATGATCTGTGTGGAAGACACATTATTCAGGTAATCTCATGAATAAAAGATCAATCACTACCTTCAATAAGTATTATGAAAACAAAGATGTAGAGAAGTGGTTTCTTCTTTTTTTATTTATATACTAGAAAACATAGATAAAAGTCAAGTAATCACAAAAATAAATAAAAATTGCATCTCTTATGAGTGCTGCAAGGAGAGGTAAATGATTCTATGAAAGAATAATTAGAAGATTTGAAATTGTCAGAGGTAAAAGTTGGCTTCCTTGAGGAAAGGATATTTGAACTGTCATCAGAAGGCTGAATGGAGTTTAATTGGGTTAAGGAGGGTCAGTGTGTAGAATGGCTGCAGATAGACTAGTCGGTAGATTATTTTGGTAATCCAAGTGACAGAAGATGGCAGCTTGTATTTGGGTGGGGGCAATCTGGAGGAGATGGAGGGCCAGTGAGACTCAAGCCTGTACAAGGCAAGCATTTTATGTTATGATTGGGTGGAGGCAGGTGCTGACAGTTCCAAGAAGCCACACTTTTCATTCAAACAAGAATTTGCTTTGAATGCAGAATGAAGAAAGAAGGCAATGGCACTCTAAGGAACAACCAAGGAACCCTACCATTTCCTTTCTTGTTCCTGGAGCTTCCTGGTATTAGGCGGTCACTTAACCCTGAAAATAGTGACACAGAAGTAGGGGGAAATATATGGGGATTCAGTTCCTTTTCTTTTTGGCCCATCTTTCTTTGTCAGGAAGCTGATAGCAGAGAGTATTGCTAAGGTTGTGCATATAAATTAGTGGAAAACAAAGTTGAAAAAAGTTGAGTTAGTTTTGTGCAGCATTTTCACTCTTTTATTAAGAACGAATGGCCCTAGCTGGTTTGGCTCAGTGGATAGAGCATTGACCTGCGGACTCAAGGGTCCCAGGTTCAATTCCAGTCAAGGGCACATGCCCGGGATGGGGGCTCGATCCCCAGTGGGGGGCGTGCAGGAGGCAGCCGATCAATGATTCTCTTTCATCATTGATATTTCTCTCTCTCCCTCTCCCTTCCTCTCTGAAATCAATAAAAATATTTTTTTAAAAAAAAAGAACAAATGCATAGCCCTAACCGGTTTGGCTCAGTGGATAGAGCATCAGCCTGTGGACTGAAGAGTCCCAGGTTCAATTCCAGTCAAGGGCATGTACCTTGGTTGCGGGCATATCCCCAGTGGAGGTGTGCAGGAGGCAGCTGATTGATGTTTCTCTCTTATCGATGTTTCTAATTCTCTATCTCTCTCCCTTTCTCTCTGTAAAAAATCAATAAAATATATATATTTTTTAAAAAAGAACGAATGCATATGCCATTAGACCCCGACAACAGTGTGCTGATGGCCAGAGGAAAGAGGGGTGTGGGGATGGGTTGGGGTAGGCAAAGGGCAGGACATATGCAATAGTGTCAACAATAAAAATAATGTTTAAAAAATGAATAAAATGCATATGTATGTATGAACTAAAAAATACAAATTGTGCAATTCTGGTGATTCCACAGTTAAATGCTCTTTATATTTCATTTAAACCAGTATTGTACAATATAAAGATAAATGGTAAAATTTATGCTAATAAGTAAATTTTTTTCTTTATTTCAAATGACATTAAATAAAAAGTAAAACACACTACAACAAGTTGAAAGAGACCATGGAAGAAAATGGGAAACATTTTAATACATTTATTTATTTACTTACTTATTTTTTTTACTTACTTATTTTTTTAAATCTTTTAATGATTTTTAGAGAGAGGGGAAGGGAAAGGGAAAGAGAGAGAGAAACATTGATGTGAGAGTGAAACATCGATGATTGGCTGCACTCCCCAGACTCCAGACCCAAGATCAAGCCTGCAACCTGGGCATGTGCCTTGACCGGGAATTGAACCAGCAACCCCTTGGTGCATGGGATGATGTCCAACCAATGGAGTCACACTGGCCAGGGCTTTAGTAGCACTTTTCCCCTGCTATTTTGAACCAGGTAGTTTGCATATTTATTTTGCATTGAGTCCCCAAAATTATGTAGTAGGCCCTACATAATACATTCCTTGGTAGCTTTAATTGGTTATTTACCTGCTTAGGTCCTACTACATTGCCCCACCACTGAGTGTATGGTAGGTAGGAAGGAAATGTCAAATAAAAACAAATCTGGCCCAGCCGGCATGGCTCAGTGGTTGAGCATTGACCTATAAGCCAGGAAATCATGGTTCGGTTCCCGGTCAGGGGACAGGCCCGGGTTGCAGGCTCGATCCTTGGTGTGGGGCGTGCAGGAGGCAGCCGATCAATGATTCTCTCTCATCATTGATGTTTCTCTCTCTCTCCCTCTCTCTCTTCCTCTCTGAAATCAATCTATATATATAAGAGCCTAAGTGACCGTCCGACCATCCAACCAGTAGCCATGACACACAATGACCATCAGGGGCAGACACTCTGACTCATAGCTATGACACACACTGACCACCAGGAGGCAGACTCTCAACGCAGGAGCTGCTGAGTTGTAGTAATGTGGCAGTTGCAGTTCTCCGGTGACACACAAGGAACCAGAGAGGAGGGAGCCTGATTCCAGGATGCATCACCCGAGAACTGCCCTCTCGCAATCCAGAACCCCTCCAGGGATGTTGGAGAGCCAGTTTTGGCCTGATCCCCGCAAGCCAGGCCGAGGGACCCCACTGGTGCATGAATCTGTGCACCGGGCCTCTAGTGAAAATATATTTTTAAAAAACCACAAATCTAGACATGGGTAAGGAGAGACTTTACTTAACAGGATTATTGTAATAGAAGGAGGGAAACTATTGCAATTGACAGAATGGTTTGACCATCCTATCTGCAGGTGTCTCCATGGTCCTTATAAAAAGGATTTTAGACACAGACATGTACACAGAGGAAAGACCACAAGAGGACACAGAAAGAAGACACCATCTGCAAGCCAAAGAGAGAAGCCTGTAAAGAAACCAAATTTGCCAACATCTTGATCTTGAACTTCTAGTCTCCAGAACTGTGAGAAAAATAATTTCTGGTGTATTAGTCTCCAATTCTGTAGTATTTTGTTATGGCAGCTTCAGCAGATTAAGAAAATCTTGTTGTTTTTGAGACAGTTTATGTATTCTGTATGCAAGTCCTTTGTCAGGTGTATGAATTGCAAATATTTTCTACTCGACTGGCTTGCCTTTTCATTTTCTGAATGATAACTTTCAAAGAAAAGGAGTCTAATTTTCACAAAGTCAAATTACTTAATTATTTTATGTTGTGATTTGTAGTCATTCCATCTCCTCCCTCTGCCTCATTATATCAACCACGTTCCAATCGAAACAAAAAACCACACCAGTTTATTTAAACAGAAAAGAGTAATATAAACTATTACTAAGTAGAAAAATGTGGTGAACCAGTAAATGAGATAAAAGAGGATTCTGAGAGGTACAGAAATAGCAAGTGCGAATGGCCACTGCCACCTCTAAAGCCAAGAGAGAATAAACAAGGAAGGAAATTTTGAAATTCAGAGGAAGCATCTCCCCACCAAGAAGATTGTCAGACCTCCAAGGAGAGGCGTGGCTGCCACTGAACCCTGCAGTCTGCTGGTGAAAACGTGACCACCCGAGGACACACGCCACAGCAGCCCACTGCTGGGCGACAGAGAAATGGATAGAGGGCACCCACTGGTCAAGAGGGCTCACTGACCACAGCTCAGGTCTCGCGATATGTACTTGTCAGTTAAAACACTCCTAGCAAGGGAGTGAGGAAAGAGAAGGGAATGGAATTCAGGACCAAGGAGATAGATAGAAGGAGCCAAATAGGTAAGAGGAAAAACAGAGTGGAGTAACAGAATCGAAGCGCTAGGTTGAATGATGCTAAGAGATCTGTCTTGGTACCAGTGTTTTATATTTGCTGCTTCCTCTATGAGATATTTATCTTCCAGCTTGTCTTCATGTAATCCTATTTAACCTTCATACCTTTCAATTTTGATTTAGCTGTCTCCCCTTCTGGATGCCTTCTCAGATCTGCCCCTCTTCCACCCCTGCCCCCAGTACATGGTTAGGTGCTCCTTTGACTGCCAAATGCACTTGCACTTACCCTTGTGATAAAACCTAAACTCCTTGAAGTAGAAGATTATATTTTGTACTGCATGGCATCTCCAGATCATAACATCTTTCTCAGTATGCTGTTAGCATTTCAGCATTTGATAAAGTTATTTTTTTAATCTAAGGAAATTGCTCTCTTTTCTCTGTTCCAAACCACTTTACTCATACTTCTGTCATGGAATTTATTACTTACTAGAGACCTGATGCACGAAAATTTGTGCAAGAGTAGGCCTTCCTTTCCCTGGCTGCCTGCACCAGCTTCCCTCTGGCACCTGGCACCCTGGCTTCCCTCCTCCAGCTGCCCACGGGCACCTGGGACCCAGGCTGGCTTCCCTCTGCCCTGGCTTCATCAGGAAGGACGTCCGGAAGACATCTAGTCTAATTAGCATATTACCCTTTTTTTTATTATTATTTTTTTAATTAAATCTTTATTACTCAGATTATTACATTTGTTCCTCTTTTTCCCCCCCCATAACTCCCCTCCTCCCAGTTCCCGCCCCACCCTCCGCCCTCACTCCCCACCCACTGTCCTCATCCATAGGTGCACGATTTTTGTCCAGTCTCTTCCCGCATCTCCCACACCCCTTTCCCCCCCAAGAATAGTCAGTCCATTCCCTTTCTATGTCCCTGATTCTATTATAATCAACAGTTCATTCTGTTCATCAGATTATTTATTCACTTGATTCTTAGATTTACTTGTTGATAGATGCATATTTGTTGTTCATAATTTGTATCTTTACCTTTTTCTTCCTCTTCCTCTTCTTAAAGGATACCTTTCAGCATTTCATATAATCCTGGTTTGGTGGTGATGAACTCCTTTAGCTTTTCCTTATCTGTGAAGCTCTTTATCTGACCTTCAATTCTGAATGGTAGCTTTGCTGGATAAAGTAATCTTGGTTGTAGGTTCTTGGTATTCATCACTTTGAATATTTCTTGCCACTCCCTTCTGGCCTGCAAAGTTTCTGTTGAGAAATCAGCTGACAGTCGTATGGGTATTCCCTTGTAGGTAACTGAGTTTCTTTCTCTTGCTGTTTTTAAGATTCTCTCTTTATCTTTTGCTCTTGGCATTTTAATTATGATGTGTCTTGGTGTGGTCCTCTTTGGATTCCTTTTGTTTGGGGTTCTCCACGCTTCTTGGACCTGTAAGTCCATTTCTTTCACCAGGTGGGGGAAGTTTTCTGTGATTATTTCTTCAAATAGGTTTTCAATATCTTGCTCTCTCTCATCTTCTGGCACCCCTATAATTCTGATGTTGGTACGCTTGAAGCTGTCCCAGAGGCTCCTTACACTATCCTCGCATTTTTGGATTCTTTTTTCATTTTGCTTTTCCGGTTGGGTGTTTTTTGTTTCCTCGCATTTCAAATCATTGACTTGATTCTTGCGCTCCTCTGGTCTGCTGTCGGGAGTCTGTATAATATTCGTTATTTCAGTCCGTGTATGCTTAATTTCTAGTTGGTTCCCCAATATAACATCGAGGGCCTCATTAGTTTTCTTGTAGATCTCATTAAGTTTATCGGCGGCTTCTAAACAGTTCTTGAGAGACCTTAAAAGTGTGGTTCTGAACTCTATATCTTCCATTGACAATTTTGTCCTGTTTCTTTGTCTCCGCATTTTGTTATGCTTCCTTGGTGCACCCCCTAGTGGTCTTTGTGCGCAAGTCTTATAGTTAAACCTTGATTGTTGTAGCTAATACCAGGGAGGGTTTGACCTCCAGGCCAAGTGGCTATGAGAATCAGCTGTGTCTGCAGTGAGAGAACTTCTGTCCTCTAGGGAGGTGCTAATCTAGCCTTTGCCTGAGGCTATCCAGCAAATGCCTCTGTGCAGGGCTTGGGCGGGGCGGGTCGCACAGGATCAATAGGGTGGGCCGGAGAGAGCAGTTATGGCGGCTCTCAGTCCTGTCCCCAGGGGCTCTGCCTCTCTGAGTCCCAGCACCCGCTGCAAAGCTTGGAGAGAAAGCTGCACTCGCTCTGACCGAAGCCAGACAGTCCCGCTTCTCCCGTTTGAGTCTGGGTCCCTAAAGACTCGCCTGTATCTGGAGCTCAGAGTCTGCGACTCCCTCCCCATTGAAAATGCCAACCGCGCCCTCCGCCGCCAGCCTGCTCCGCGCACTCCGCACCTCAGAATTTGACTTCAGCACTGCGCCTCCTCTGAGTGTCCGTATGCGTTTCTCTTTCCTCCTAGTTGTAGGACTTCCACTCAGCCAGCGTTCCTGTGGTTTTGGGTGATGTCCCTTCCGTTTTTTGGTTTCACTTTTGAAGTAGTTGTTCAAAGCAGCAAACTCCGGCGTTAACATATGCCGCCATCTTGGTTCTCCTATTATTATTGATTATTATTTTTGTATGTTGTTTCCTCTCCCAAAGAAACTATTACCTCTTACTAATCTTTGCATTCCTGTGGTTGGCAAGTTCTGTGCATTGCACAGAGTAAGAATGTCCTGAATATTTGCTATATTAAAGGTAACCAAACTCATTAAAGGCGATTATAGTGTAGTAAAACTTATTTTGTGATTAGCTTATGAACTGGTTCTGAAGACATTTTCTTTTATAACTTTGTCAGAAGGCATGCAAGGACCTTGGGGGTATTGGTTTAAACTCATTTGGTGGCGAGAACAAAATTGGCTTAAATAGAAAAGAGGAGATTCTTGGTATAAGTAGTAGGACTCCAGAGTAGTAGTAACTCTGGAATGGGTTAGACTTGGGCACTCAATCTCTGGCAGGAAAATTATGTCACTCCTCTCTACCTCCTCTTTGCTTCAGTCCTCCCACTCACCAAGATCTTTCATTCACTCCTCATCCTTTTCTTTCTTTCCTTTTCTTCTTTATGAGCATTTATTCCAATAATGCCAGCAGTATGGCAGAACAGCAGGTCATCCACAAAAATCTGTTCTTTTTCCTCTTTTCTTCGCTGATAACAATGAAGGCAGAGGAGGGAAATGCTATTGATAACAATTCCCTGAGGTTGCAGATGGCCTCCTACAGTTCCAGAATTTGCAGCTCCTCCATTCAAAAGAGATTCCACAGCCCTAGCTGGTTTGGCTCAGTGGATAGAGCGTCTGCCCGTGAACTACTAGTAAAGAGTTCCCAGTTTGATTCCGGTCAAGGACACAAACCTCGGTTGCAGGCTTGATCCCTGGCCCTGGCCAAGGTACATGTGGGAGGCAACCAATCAATGTGACTCTCTCACATCGATGTTTCTATCTGTCTCTTCCCTTTCTTTCCACTCTTTCTAAAAAAGTCAATGGGAAAATATCCTCGGGTGAGGATTAACAAAACCGAAAGAGAGAGAGAGAGAGAGAGAGAGAGAGAGAGAGAGAGAGAGAGAGATATCCACACTGAAATTAGATTATTTTTTTTTAATATATTTTATTGATTTTTTACAGAGAGGAAGGGAGAGGGATAGAGAGTTAGAAACATCAATGAGAGAGAAACATCGATCAGCTGTCTCCTGCACATCTCCCACTGGGGATGTGCCTGCAACCCAGGTACATGCCCTTGACTGGAATCGAACCTGGGACCCTTCAGTCCGCAGGCCGACGCTCTATCCACTGAGCCAAACCGGCTTCGGCATAGATTATTTTTTAAATAAATCTTTATTGTTCAGATTATTACAGCTGTTCCCCTTCCCCCCCCCATAGCTCCCCTCCACCTAGGTCCCACCCCACCCTCTGCCCTTACCCCCCCCCCCACTGTCCTCATCCATAGGAGTACGCTTTTTGTTGCAGGGTCATACACATGGAAAATGTAGCTATTTCCATCCGCAACGTGTCCCTGTGTTCAGCCACACAGGGACCATCTCAGCCTCACAGGGGCCGTCTCAGCCTTACAGAGACCGTCTCAGCCTTACAGGGACCGTCTCAGCCTCACAGGGGCCGTCACAGCCTCACAGGAGCCGTCTCAGCCACACAGGGACCATCTCAGCCTCACAGGAGCTGTCTCAGCCTCATAGGGATCATCTCAGCCTCACAGGGGCCGTCTCAGCCTCACAGGGGCTGTCTCAGCTTCACAGGGACCGTCTCAGCCTCACAGGGACTGTCTCAGCCTCCCAGGGACCGTCTCAGCCTCACAGGGACCGTCTCAGCCTCACAGGGACCATCTCAGCCTCACAGGGGCCGTCTCAGCCTCACAGGGGCCGTCTCAGCCTCCCAGGGACCGTCTCAGCCTCATAGGGGCTGTCTCAGCCTCACAGGGACTGTCTCAGCCTCACAGGGACCGTCCCAGCCTCACAGGGGCCTTCTCAGCCTCACAGGGGTCGTTTCAGCCTCACAGGCACCGTCTCAGCCTTGCAGGAGCCGTCTCAGCCTCACAGGGGCCATCGCAGCCTTGCAGGGGCTGTCACAGCCTCGCAGGGGCACCTCATTCCACGTTGGGGGTGAAGGTGCGAGACAGAAGCTCCTCTCGCTGTCTCTCCTGCTACTCCCTTGCATATCGCCGATGTTGGAAGTTTCTGAGAGCAGTCTGCAGGTGCTGGACATCATACTTTAACTGGTCATCACGAAGTTTAGTATTCTGTCTTTTGTTGGGTGGCTCCTTGCTGGACAAAATCTCCAGGTGTTCTTGCTGGCTGAATATCTGGTATGCTTGCTTAGATTTTGTTTTCTACTAAGTGCACAGACTGCTTGTCTGCCGTCTCCCGGCGTCCCATGTGGGACTGGATCTGGTGGACCTGTTTGTGCGTTGGCTGGTACAGCGGTTCCATGTTGCCGGCCCAGCTGGGTCCGGCTCTGGCTTCCTTCGAACCTGATTCTGCTTCTTGAGTGTGTCCCTTATGGATGCGAGGAGTTGAAATCTGCAGTGTGTTGGGTTAAGCTGCAAAAGCGCAGACTGTTCCTTTTGTGCCACAGGCACAGCTTGGGCGGTGATGTAAATTGAGTAGGGTGGGGCCTCAGGGAATCACCAGGGCGGAGCAAACAGCAATGGCATCTCTGCGACTCCTCCCCTCTCCACGACTCCGCATCTCTGCATCCCCGAGTGCTGGCGAGCAGCTCCGCGAGAAAGCCACCCTAGCTCTCTGACCTGCTGCAAGGCCGTCCTGCCTCTCCCCGTAGGGGTCTGGAACCTCAGAATGCTGCCCCAAATAAGCTCAGTGGATTCAAGAGTTTGTAACCCCTTTCGGTTGAAAAAAACCGCGCATCCAGTTGCAGCCCGCCTGGCGCACGACTCCATACCTCTGTTCTTGGCGTCTCTGCATATCCTACTCAGTCTCAATGCTCTTCTTTCTTTCCTTCCAGTTGTAGAACTTCCACTGGGCCAGCTTTCCCATGGTTCTGAATGATAGCTGTTTTGTCTTATAGTTGGTATTTTCAATGTTGTTGTGGGAGGCAGCACGCACAGGTCTGTACCTTATGCCGCCATCTTGGTTCTCTGAAATTAGATTATTTAGTAAAGCTTTGGGCAGTGTGGTTCAGTTGGTGGAAGCATTGTCCCATGCACCAAAAGGTGGCAGGTTCGATTCCCAATCAGAGCACATATCCAGGCTGTGGATTCCATCCCTAGTTGGGGCACATACAGGAGGCAGCGAATCGACGTTTCTCCCTCACTGTCCCTCTCCTTTCCTCTCTCTAAAATCAATTTTTAAAATAAATAAATAATAAAATAAATGAAAATAAGAGAGAAAGAGTGAAGTGACTGATTTACCCAGCTTGTATCCAGTGCCTACTCCTAGTTCAATCAACTGTAGGGTTATGCAGCGAAACTTGGCTAAAAGTTATCCCTGTAAGTATGGGGGTCGGGGAGTAGCGGCCCTAATACATTATCTACTACACTGAGCCACCCAGGTCAGAGTTTCAAAGGAGAACAGCCCGTGAGTGGGAGGGGGCATGGGTCCTACACAACTAGGACTGGCCCTAAACTTAACAGTCACCAAATACAATATAGGTAGGTGGGGTCAGGTTTGACGTGACTTGGCAGACAGGAAGGGCCTAGAACTCATCCCTAATCACATCAGATATGACCACTTATGGTCCATACTCCTTTGGAAGGTCCCATCTTGCTCAATGGTAGCTTTCCAGTGGGTAAAGCTTGGCCAGCAGGTTAAGGCACTGGGGCTGGGGACTAATGGAAGCTTATGATTTCTATTATGTTTTGTGTACCAGCAGCATATCATCACCCAAACTGACTGCTTTGAAAGGCATCATTTATTTATGTAGCTAAATATGTTTTGGTAGGAAAAAAAAATTAATCTCATTTATGGTAGCATGTCTCATACCACTTTTTATGTACTTATTATAGAAGAAGATGATTTTGAGCAAGCTGTATGTGCCCTGATAAGCTAATTTAATGTCTCATTTGCTTTACTAATGGAAAAATGACAAAGGAAATTAACAAACGAACTGAATTTTCTGATCTACTCTGCTGCTTATTGCCAGTTGTTAGCTACTATTCTAGAACCGTGTGGACTTTTACTTCTTTTTTAAAAATATATATTTTTTTGCCCTAACCAGTTTGGCTCAGTGCATAGAGCATTGGCCTGCGGACTCAAGGGTCCCAGGTTCAATTCTGGTCAAGGACATGTACGTTGGTTGTGGTCACATTCCCAGTAGGGAGTGTGCAGGAGGCAGCTGATCGATGTTTCTCTCTCATCGATATTTCTAACTCTCTATTCCTCTCCATTGCTCTCTGTAAAAAAACCAATAAAAATATATTAAAATATATATTTTTTTTTTATTTCAGAGAAGAAGGGGGAGGGAGAGAGATAGAAACATCAATGATGAGAGAGATTCATTGATTGGCTGCCTCTTGCATTTGAGATTAAGGAGGGACTGTAAGAAAGATTACATGATAAAAAAAAAAAGATTACAGGAAGATGGGAGGAGACATCAGGGGGATGGGATTACAGGACAGCTAAGAGTATGTGCTCTCTGAAAGAGGGCATTTGAAAGGTGTGTATTCTTTACCCACTTAGTTTTTATGTTTCCATGCATTCCTTTCCGATTAATTCCACGACTATAAAACTCTTATCAATCACACTCCTCTCCATGCCAGGTCTTCTCAAGTCAGAGCACATCTACACGTTGTCCACAAGATGGCAGTGAAAGCCCAATGACACGTCATTCTGCAAAGAAGGAGAAAAATTAGTCAAGTCAGAAAAAGGAGGTGGGACTTTCTAATCTTGGACTATTACATTTTAGAACCTCAGATACTGGGCTTTAAAGAAAAAAAAATTAAAATGTTGAATGCTACATTAATGGCAAAGTGTTTTTAGTAATCTAACTAGATTACAGTTTCTGGTGATTTTTTAATGAATCAAAAATGCTTCTGAACACCACTGCCTGGCTAAAAGTGATAAGATATTTTTAAAAGACGTTCTCAGTAATCTGTTTAGTGAAGTTTCTTGGCTGGGGAGGGAATAGAAAGTGGCATTCCTCAATATGCTTGAAGGAGAACCAAGATGGCGGCATATGTTAACGCCGGAGTTTGCTGCTTTGAACAACTACTTCAAAAGTGAAACTAAAAGACGGAACCGACATCACCCAGAACCACAGGAACGCTGGCTGAGTGGAAGTCCTACAACTAGGAGGAAAGAGAAACGCATACGGACACTCAGAGGAGGCGCAGTGCTGAAGTCAAATTCTGAGGTGCGGAGTGCGCGGAGCGGGCTGGCGGCGGAGGGCACGGTTGGTGTTTTCAATCAGGAGGGAGTCGCAGACTCTGAGCTCCAGATACAGGCGAGTCTTTAGGGACCCAGACTCAAACGGGAGAAGCGGGACTGTCTGGCTTCGGTCAGAGCGAGTGCAGCTTTCTCTCCAAGCTTTGCAGCGGGTGCTGGGACTCAGAGAGGCAGAGCCCCTAGGGACAGGACTGAGAGCAGCCATAACTGCTCTCTCCGGCCCACCCTGTTGATCCTGTGCGACCCGCCCCGCCCAAGCCCTGCACAGAGGCATTTGCCGGATAGCCTCAGGCAAAGGCTAGATTAGCACCTCCCTAGAGGACAGAAGTTCTCTCACTGCAGACACAGCTGATTCTCATAGCCACTTGGCCTGGAGGTCAAACCCTCCCTGGAATTAGCTACAACAATCAAGATTTAACTATAAGACTGCGAACAAAGACCACTAGGGGGTGCACCAAGGAAGCATAACAAAATGCGGAGACAAAGAAACAGGACAAAATTGTCAATGGAAGATATAGAATAGAGTTCAGAACCACACTTTTAAGGTCTCTCAAGAACTGTTTAGAAGCCGCCGATAAACTTAATGAGATCTACAAGAAAACTAATGAGACCCTCGATGTTATATTGGGGAACCAACTAGAAATTAAGCATACACGGACTGAAATAATGAATATTATACAGACTCCCGACAGCAGACCAGAGGAGCGCAAGAATCAAGTCAATGATTTGAAATGCGAGGAAACAAAAAACACCCAACCGGAAAAGCAAAATGAAAAAAGAATCCAAAAATGCGAGGATAGTGTAAGGAGCCTCTGGGACAGCTTCAAGCGTACCAACATCAGAATTATAGGGGTGCCAGAAGATGAGAGAGACCAAGATATTGAAAACCTATTTGAAGAAATAATCACAGAAAACTTCCCTCACCTGGTGAAAGAAATGGACTTACAGGTCCAAGAAGCGTGGAGAACCCCAAACAAAAGGAATCCAAAGAGGACCACACCAAGACACATCATAATTAAAATGCCAAGAGCAAAAGATAAAGAGAGAATCTTAAAAACAGCAAGAGAAAGAAACTCAGTTACCTACAAGGGAATACCCATACGACTGTCAGCTGATTTCTCAACAGAAACTTTGCAGGCCAGAAGGGAGTGGCAAGAAATATTCAAAGTGATGAATACCAAGAACCTACAACCAAGATTACTTTATCCAGCAAAGCTACCATTCAGAATTGAAGGTCAGATAAAGAGCTTCACAGATAAGGAAAAGCTAAAGGAGTTCATCACCACCAAACCAGGATTATATGAAATGCTGAAAGGTATCCTTTAAGAAGAGGAAGAGGAAGAAAAAGGTAAAGATACAAATTATGAACAACAAATATGCATCTATCAACAAGTGAATCTAAGAATCAAGTGAATAAATAATCTGATGAACAGAATGAACTGTTGATTATAATAGAATCAGGGACATAGAAAGGGAATGGACTGACTATTCTTGGGGGGGAAAGGGGTGTGGGAGATGCGGGAAGAGACTGGACAAAAATCGTGCACCTATGGATGAGGACAGTGGGTGGGGAGTGAGGGCAGAGGGTGGGGCGGGAACTGGGAGGAGGGGAGTTATGGGGGGGGAAAAAAGAGGAACAAATGTAATAATCTGAACAATAAAGATTTAATTAAAAAAATATGCTTGAAAACTTACACTTTTTCATATCCAACCAAGGCATATAAGAGAAAGTCCTCTGAATGCACATCATCAGCTGCTGGAGACTGGATCAGATTTGCACCTGAATTCTGGACTTTTTAAAAATATATATATTGATTGATTTCAGAGGGGAACGGAGAGGGAGAGATGGAAACATCAATGATGAGAGAGAATCATTGATTGGCTGCCTCCTGCACGCCCCCTACTGGGGATTGAGCCCACAACCTGGACATGTGTCCTTGACTGAAATCGAACTGGGGACCCTTTAGTCTGCAGGCTGATGCTCTATCCACTGAGCCAAACCAGCAAGGGTTGGATTCTGGACTTTTGAAGTCAACCTTCTCTTCTTTCTCTATGACCTCCCTCATTTCTCAAACCACTCACTGAATTAGTGAGACAATTGTGATCTTCATAGTTCTGAGTTTCAGATTTTTTATCCATACCTTTTTAAACTGTCCATTATTGTATGGAAATAGTGCATTAACATGCTTAAAACAATGCCTGGCACATCGTAGGTGCTCAAAATGACAATTGTTATTTTTACCTCCAACTTTTACTTAATTTTGAAAGTGAATATATAACTTAATTATAGTGATTTCTGTACGATTCTCATCATTTGTGCCTAATGATCATGGAACAAAATTATGATTATGCCTAGTGTTTATTTACATGCAGATTAAGTATCAAACTTTTTATATTTTGTATCTAGAAAAAATTCATCTATTTGCAATCATTACAATTTTTGTTACTCTAGCCTAGTTGGCTAATTAAACAACGTAATACACACACACACACACACACACACACGCACGCACGCGCACACACACACGTTACCTAAGCCCATAGTGTATCTCAGAGCACATATTTTCCAAACTGGTTGAGGAGGAAGATGACCTGCTGACTTTCCTCACCCTTTGTTGTGGAGAAAGTACATGGATTAAGTGATCTAGTTCCAACTATACAACTTATAGCTCCATTGGAGTTCCATGGAAAAGAAGCTAAGAAATCTTTTTTTAAAAAATATATTTTATTGATTTTTTAAAGAGAAGAAGGAAGAGGGATAGAGAGTTAGAAACACTGATCAGCTGCCTCCTGCACACCTCCTACTGGGGATGTGCCCACAACCAAGGTACATGCCCTTGACCGGAATCGAACCTGGGACCCTTCAGTCCACAGGCCGACGCTCTATTCCACTGAGCCAAACTGGTTAGGCTTAAGATTTTTTTTTGTCTTGGAAAGTAGACAGGAAATCTTTACTTCACTCATATGTCATAAATCTAGATCTAGGAAATAAGAAAAGTGAGGCCTAGAAATGCCCCTGGATTAAGTTTGTACAAACTACCACTGGGCACCATGTGATTCAGTGTCTATGGGAGTCTCATGCAAAGATAATGAGACTACAAATAAATAAAATAAAAAATTAAAGAGCAGAAGTTACAATGGACACTACAGAAAAACAAAAGGTTATACAAGTATACTATAAAAGGCTATTTGACACCAAATTTGATAACCTGGAAGCAATAGAAAAATTATTATAAATATATAACTTTCCTAGCCTGAAGCATGAAGAAATGGAAAACGTAAATAGATCAATCAACAGTAGGAAATTGAAACAGCAACCAAAAAATACAAGTCCAGGACTAGATAGCTTCACTGGTGAATTCTACCAAACACTCAAAGAAGACTTAATATCTAGCCTCAAACTCTGTTTTAAAAAATGGAGAAGAGGGAATACTTCCTAACTCATTTTGCAAGGCCAATATTACCCTGATACCAAAATCTGGCAAGGACAGCACAAAAAATGAAAATGACAGGCCAATGTATCTGATGAACATAGATGCAAAAATCCTCAGCAAACTATTAGCAAATCGAATACACGGCAACTGTGTGCAGGAATCTGTTTAATTTAGCTACATTTCATCAGTGAAGAAGTTGTTACAAGAAAAAAACCTTTTTGAAAGATTATAAACCAAAATAAATTTACTTCAATCCTTGCAGAAAATATAGAAGAAAGGAAGGTTCCCACAGGAAGGGCAACCTATTAGTTTGCTGGGGCTGTGATAACCCAATGCTGCACACTGGGATTTTTATTTTCTCAGTTATCGAGGCTAGAAGTCCAAGATCAAGGTTTCGCCAGGTTTGGTTTCTTCTGAGGCCCCTCTCCCTGGCCTGCAGATGGCCACCTGCTGACTGAGCCCTCACATGGCCTTCCCTCTGTACACACGTGTCTGGGTCCTAATCTTGTCTTCTTGTAAGGACAGCAGCCAGTTGGATTAGGGCCCACTCATCTGGACTCATTTTACCTTGTTATCTCTTTAAAAGCCCTATCTCCAAATACAGTCACATTCTGAAGTATTAGGGCTTAGCACTTCCACATATGAATTATAAGGTGCCACAATTCAGCCCATAGCAGAGACTTAAATTATAGTGGATTATAGTTGGATATGCTTTTAAGGACTTTAAAGATATTAATAGAAGTGTTTGATTAAGCTAAATTAAATCCAAATGGCAAATAGAATGACAGGTTGTGGAATCTGGAGTTGGGAGGAAGCTTAGAGTACAGGGAGTTGAACTTCCTTCTCAGTGTGAGGATACCTTTTCCACAATTCCCAGCTTCCTCTGCTTAAGCATAACTCCTGTATCAAAATCCAATCACTTGCCCTTGTTCTGCCATCTGAAGCAACATCTTTAGCACTCTTCAGAGGACGGCTTTCAAATATTTCAGGAGGTTTATCATTTCCCCATGATTTTGTCTTCTGTAGTCCAGCTTCCCCTAATAGTGCCTTGACATCCAATCTAATAATAGAGAAACATGGTAATTAACCATATCTTCGCTACCCTTCCCATTGGCTAATCAGCAAGATATGCAAATTAACTGCCAACCAAGATGGCGGCCGGCAGCCAGGCAGCTGAAGCGAACAAGAGGCTTGCTTGCTCCAGTGATGGAGGAAGCCAAGGTTCCCTGTCTGCCGCTGCCGGCCTCTGAGCTGCAGTCTAAGAAACATTGTTGCAATTATAGAAGCTAAACAATCCCCAGAAACCTGCTTTCAGCCATCAGAGCTGGAGCGAGCAAGACCGCAACAGTGTTACAATTATAGAACCCAAACAAACCCAGATACTGGCTTTCAGCAGCCGAGGTCTCAGAGCTGGAGCCGAGCCTCAGAGCTAAAGCTGGCTCTCAGCCCCAGTGACAGCTATAGAAGGTAAATAAATCCCAGAATAAAAAAAAAAAGAAAAAAAGGAGAGGCTGGGAGCTTCAGTCGCCCGCCAGCCTGAAAATAGCCCTCAGCCCCTCACCCAGACTAGCCAGGCACCCCAGTGGGGACCCCCACCCTGATCCGGGACACCCTTCAGGGCAAACCAGCCGGCCCCCACCTGTGCACCAGGCCTCTATCCTATATAGTTAAAGGGTAATATGCCTCCCAGCACCGGGATCAGCGGAGCCGAGAGGCCTCACGGCACCGGGATCAGCGTGACAGGGGGCAGCGCCCAAACCCCCTGATCGCCCGATGGCTCTGTGTGTGACAGGGGGCGGGGCCACAACCTCCCTGATGGGCCCTGCTCTGTGCGTGACGGGGGGCGGCACCCCAACTCCCCAATCGGCCCTGCTCTGAGCCCGACCAGGCGCTGTACCTAGGGATTGGGCCTGCCCTCTGCCACCCAGGAGCAGGCCTAAGCCAGCAGGTTGTTATCTCCCGAGGGGTCCCAGACTGTGAGAGGGCACAAGTGGGGCTGAAGGACACCCCCCCCCCCCAACCAATGTACAAATTTTTGTGCACTGGGCCTCTAGTATATAATAAAAGCCTAATATGCTAAGTGTCCAGTTGTCCTGTTAACCAATCGAAGCATAATATGCTAATGATATGCTAAGGCCACTCAACTGCTCGCTATAATGTGCACTGACCACCAGGGGGCAGATGCTCCTACCAGTAGGTTCTCTTGCTGCTGGGATCTGGCCAATAGGGACTGAGCAAGATGGGCTAGACACGCCCTGGAGCCCTCCTGCGGTCCCTCCCCAGCTGGCCAACCTCCCACATTCCTCCCTAGCCTTGATCATGCACTGGTGGGGTCCCTCGACCTGGCCTGCACCCTCTCGCAATCTGGGACCCCTCAGGGGATGTCGGAGAACTGGTTTCAGCCCAATCCTACAGGCCAAGCTGAGGGGCCCCACTGGTGCACGAATTCATGCACTGGGCCTCTAGTTTGTTATATAACAAGATATTTAAACGTCTTGCCATCCCAGTGGTGTTAAAAAGTGTATCCTCTCTAACTGAATTAGCATGTTCAAATTTTTTTTTTAATCTGGCAATTTTTAAAAAGAATTGTGTTTCACACCATTGATTTTTTTCTGTGTAATTAAAGGTTATCCTCAACTAGTAAAAAAAAAAGTTCACTAAATTCTCTGTAGTACAGAAACACCCTATTCGCAGGATATTTTTACTCACACAGTTTCATAAATTAAAAAGAAATCTGCCATAGGGAACAACAGTATCATTTTTGCCTGCCTCCCATAGATGGCACTGCAGACTGTACACAGAAACGTCAGCGGCAATTAGTGCTTCCCAGCCCCTCTGTCGCAGGACACCTGGAAAGTAAGAGTATTTTTGTGAATAAACAAGAGGGTAGCAGCCAAAGAAGACTAGCCTGGGGTCCCCTGAAGGCACCGCTGGCTGTCCCAAGGTCTGAGGAAGATTGACATTTTGGCACATCCTTGAATGCATTACAGCCCACAGTGCATCTTGGTTGGGAGTTCTGATCTAGGTCATCTTCTTATTAATTTGGAACCTATAATGAGTTTACGTCTTTAAAGTGTATTTATACATATTAATCCACAGTCTGACGCTCTACCCACTGAGCCAAACCAGCTAGGGCTGTCTTCTTCTTTTAAAAACAAACAAACATTTCTTTTTAAGAAGTAAGCTTCAGACATAGAAAATAGAGACATAGCCAGAGGTAAATGAAGCATCTGGAAATATTTGCTTACAATTATTATTTTACACAGTGGGGCTTTGACTTATGAGTGTCCCGACTAACGAGTTTTTCGAGATACGAGCCATCTCTCGGCCGATTTTTTGCTTTGAGTTGCGAACTAAAATTCGGGTTACGAGCCAGCTTCAGATACCCCACCGCTAGTTGGCGCAGCGAACGTCACAGTGAACGCCACATCAGCCCAGCATCACGTGTCTCACTCGTTCACTTGATTTGACATACAAGTAATTTGAGTTACGAGCTCCGTCACAGAACGAATTAAACTCATAAGTCAAGGCCCCACTGTATATCTTTGTATTGATTCAACCAGGAAGGGAGACAGAGAGAGAGAGAGAGAGAGAGAGAGAGAGAGAGAGAGAGAGAGAGGGAAATATCAATGATGAGAGAGAATTATTGATTGGCTGCCTTCTGCACACCTCCCACTGGGGATTGAGCTCGCAACATGGACATGTGTCCTTGACCGGAATCAAACCCGGGACCCTTCAGTCCACAGACTGACGCTCTATCCCAGCCGTGGGCAAACTACGGCCCGCGGGCCGGATCCGGCCCATTCAGCTGTTCTATCCGGCCCGCGGAGCCAAAAGAGCGGAGGGTTCTCTGCTCTCCCCTCCGCTCCTTCACCAGCAGCAGTGTTAACATGTATTAGTTCACACAAACACTCCATCCATGCTTTTGTTCCGGCCCTCCGGTCCAGTTTAAGAACCCATTGTGGCCCTCGAGTCAAAAAGTTTGCCCACCCCTGCTCTATCCACTGAGACAAACCGGCCAGGGCAACATATTTTTATTGATTTTAGAGAGAGGAGGGAGAGGACAGAGAGATAGAAACATCAATGATGAGAATCATTGGTCGGCTGCCTCCTGCATGCTCCCCACTGGGGATCAAGCCTGCAACCCAGGCACCTGCCCTGACCAGGAATGGAACTATGACCTCCTGATTCATAGGTTGACACTCAACCACTGAACCACACTGGCCAGGAATCCCTGCAGTCTTCTGAAAACAGACTGCAGAGCATAATTTAGTTTTTCTTTGTAATTGAGGACCAAAGCTATGAATATCTGTATATTTACAGTAATATCGTAAAGAGCTTTCAGGTTATATACAGGGTAGGCAAAAGTAGGTATACAGTTGTTCATATGGAAAATAACACAATAATTAATAAATAATAATACAAGAATAAACTCAGTGTTTTGTGTATTCACCACTGTAAACCTACTTTTGTCAACACTGTAATAGGTACTCAGTAAATAGTGTTCCCTTCATTCAATTCCCTTCAAATACCAGTTTAGAAATTCTCAGATGGCAAAGACTTGTGGGCTGTTTGTCATAGTCCCAGTGGAATATTTAGGGCTGTTCAGCTTAACTGATTACCTCAGACTGCTGTGCATTTTCAGTTCCATTTTTCCAATTTTCTTTTCTTCCTTGTATTTATTCTGCCAACTAATAGTGATTGTGGCTCTCAACATGTCTATATAAACAGCATTTCTTTCCCCTGTCATGTGGTTTATGTTTATGTTTAATTTACCGTGGGCTAAGTGGATGACTATAGAAATTACAGTATATTTGAAATAACAATCAAATATTCTAAGTGAGAACTTAAGAGAATGTCCTGTAAGTGCATGCACTATTATACATAGGTTGGCTATGTGGTAATGATTTGCCTAATAATCCCATCCTTTCATTTTTCTTTTAGGATCTTAGTTGTGTCATAGACCATTAAGACTTAATAGTTCAATGACATCAACATACATATAAAATTATCTCTCATCATATTATGAACAGTAGAACTCAACTTAGAATGCCGTAATGAAAAGAAAAATCAATGATTCACAAGGAACGGGGGGGGGGGGGGCGGGGGGAGCCACAGCTGGTTGGCTCAGTGGATAGAGGACTGAAGGGTCCCAGGTTTGATTCCAGTCAAGGGCACATGCCCAGGGTGCAGGCTTGATGCCCAGTAGAAGGTGTGTAGGGGGCATGCAGGAGGCAGCCAATCAATGATTCTCCTTCCTTATTGAAGCTTCTCTCTCTCTCCCTCTCCCTTCCTCTCTGAAATCAATAAAAATATATTTTAAACAACAACAACAAAGAAAAGAACACAGCACGTTTGCAGGAAAAAAAGAAATCAAGAAATCCAAATACAAGGAAGTCCATAGAAATATATCTGCATGGGACCTTTGGAGACAGACTATACCTTATTTATCTTTGTATCCCTAACACCTGGCCTACCAAAAATGCAATGTGTAAATCGATCAGATAAAGGAGAAGAAAGAAGAAAATTACTTCTCCCCATTGGGAGAGGGACAGCTAATAAGGACTGCCACTAAGAGATAAAAGATGTTGGCAGATAGGTCACTCCTCAGCGCATGCCTTGTCCGAATATGCGCAGGTTGCTGGTTCCATCCAAGGCCAGGGCACATACAAGAACCAACCAATGGCGGCCCTGGCCAGTTTGGCTCCGTGGGAGAGCCGACTTCGGCCTGCGGACCGAGGGTCCGGGGTTCCATTCCCGTCAAGGGCACATGCCCCGTCTGAGCTCAAGCCCCACTCGGGGGCGTGCAGGAGGCGGCGGATCCACGATTCTCTCTCCATGATGTTTCTCTCTCTTTCCCTTCCTCTCTGAAATCAATAAAAACACAAAAAAAGAATTAACCAATGAATGCATAAACAAGTGGAATAACAAATCAATGTTTCACTTTCTTTCCCTTTATCTCTCTCTCTAAAATCAATAAGTAAAAATTTTAAAAAGTAATGGGGGGGATGAGGACATATTTGTAATACCTTAACTAATAAAAAGAAATTTTTTTAAAAAGATCGAAGATGTTCAACAAAAGTCCATTAATGTGCAGGGCCGCTTCTCTCAGGGGCAGCCTATACCTAGCACAGCGCCCCCAGCGCCCCCTGCGCCCCCTGCGCCCCCAGCTCCTGGCGGCCGACTGGTGCCTAGTGAGAGGACCGCTGGCTGGCTGCGCGCAGGGCACCCTGGGTCTTGGGTCCGTAGGCCCCTCCATCGTACAACGCGTGGCCTCCTGAGAAAGTGCCTGTCTAGTCAATACAGATGTCCGAGTTTTGACGCAAAAAAATTGCCCCTCAGGACTACGCATTGCACATGAATAAGAATGTTTTCCTTGGAGTGGAACACTGAAGGTCTGGTCAGGTTAGAGCGGACGCGTGAGGTGCTCGGTGAAGCAGGCACTGTCCTGGGCAGCCACATCCAGGCCCTCCTGATGCAGGGTGCCCTCCGAGCCCGGGGTCGTGGGAGAGTTTAGAAATCCGCTCCTCCTCGGTGCTCGCAACCTGTCCCCTTGTGCTCTTTTGTTTTTCTCCGCTTCCGGGTCCTCTGCTGCAACCATGCTCCGGCAGACCCTCGGGCCAAGAAGCGTCCAAGCCTGCTCTCCCTCTTAGTATTTATTGGAGCCAGAGGTACTGGGGCAGCGCTGTTTGCCGTGCGGCTGACAGTGTTCAGTCCCGATGTCTGTTGGGAAAGAGTCACCCACGACCGTGGAACAAACTGGGTCCCGATGGCCGACACAAGTTCTCCTCAGTGAACGCAGAATACAGCAAACTCAGTAAAGGCCAGGACTTCTCTGAACTGCCATGAAGGTCTTCCAGAAGCCACTCACTCGCACAGTTTCCCCCCTCCAGCGGTTCTCAACCTGTGGGTCGCGACCCCCTTGGCGATCCAACGACCCTTTCACAGGGGTCGCCTAAGACCATCCTGCATATCAGATATTTACATGACGATTCATAACAGTAGCAACATGACAGTTATGAAGTAGCAACGAAAATGATTTTATGGTTGGGTCACAACATGAGGAACTGTATTTAAAGGGCCAGAAGGTTGAGAACCACTGCGACTTCTTGAAAGGTACGAACTCATGTTGGTGTACTGTGTCGGGGTTTACACTGTTTAATAAAGACTTGAAACTTGAAAAAGAAGGCTGGATGTGACTTAAAAACTAGGTAATTAAAAAAAAAAAGCTGCCTGAGAAAGACGTGAAGCAAGGCTGCAATAAAGCAAGAAGAACTGGACTGTGGTTTTTTGAGATGGAGATGGGCGTTCAGTTGTCCAAAGCTTCCACAGCTTCTGTTACAGAGAAAATGTGTGTCCTAAGGTGGGGGTGACAAACAGTGGCATGCGTGTCACAGTTTGACACTCAGAAAAATGTCCCTTCTGCACCCGTGACAGGGGTTAGTGTCCACGAGAGCACTCTTTCCCGCTGAACACAGACTTGACCTCAGCATTTGCCTCAACGCAGCCTGACAACCAGAATTGACAAGGGAACCATCATATATCAGAATTGTCAAGGGAACCATCAGATTTGGCGTTCCTGGCACTTGAATCACCCACATACAAACTTTAACTTTTTTTAAGTTAAAAAAAAATCATTTTATTACTAAAGCTCTGCCATATATTTCTAGCAGGTGCCGATGGTCACCTGCCACGCTCGCACCAGGTTGTCTGGGTAGCCAGCAAAGAGAGTCGGCCATCGGCAGACCAGGCCAGAGAGATGCCCTGGGGTGCCTCTGCCTTGCTGCTGGCACTGATAACTGCTTGCTTCAATTCATCTACACAGATCTTGCCCTCCACAAACTTGCGCTTTTAATGGTTGGCAAAAGATTGCAGCGATGTACTGAAGAAAAGGGCCATCGCATCCCAATATCAAAAAGAAGGAACCCATTCAGCTCAATTTTGCTATTCAAAAGCGGTGGTTCTCAAATTTTCCTGTGGATCGGAATCACCCGGGGAGCTTGCTGTTGGGTCCTAACTCCAGCGTTCAGTAGGTCTGGGTGGCACTTGAGAGTTTGCATGTCAAACGCTGAGATCCACCATTCTGAAAACACTGGAATACATTCTAAATATGTAAAACTGAAAATCCTTTGACAAGCAAAATAGTACCCCGTGATTAGCATAGCTTTATGAAGGGAGATGTAAGTTAACCCACTACAGTTTGTAGTGGATAAAGCAAAGATTTTTGAGCTAAGAGACTTTGGTTTGATCTCTGGTTCTACTATTTACTACTTCATGATTTTTACTAAGAGTACTTGAAATCTACAAACCTTAGTTCCTCACTGGTAAAATGGCGATAAGAAAAAAATCCCAGTTATTGTGAGAACTAAGTGGCGGGGGGTGGGGGGGTGGGGAGGGGAGGGGGAATACACCCAAAGTGGCTAGCACAATGCCTGGTACGCTGTAAGCATTCAACCCATCCTATTCCTCCTTCACTGAGAGCAGTCATGGAACATAAAGCAGTAGAGTGAAATAACATTGTCATAAAGGTTATAGGATCTGCCATGCAAAAGGTTTTCATAAACCTGCCAGAAAAAGACTGGCTAATTAGTGGACTAGTGGAAGCAATTTAGGTGATAAAGATTGTGGGGAAGATCTGTTAAAGAATACCATCCCACTCCCTCTATGCAGAAGTCTCTCCAAAAGAGATGGGGTTCACCTTCATTCTAAATACCTCTGATTATAATGGGCTTCTCACATCAGGAGGATACATGCCAGTGGCAGAAAGCCAATTGTCTAGTTACTCCATTATGCACATAACCGTAGTCCTTAATGCAGAGCTTTTTTTCTGAACCATTTTTTCAAAGGACTGCTGAGTGTTGAAACCTGTAATTGTGTAATCTTGATGAAGCAGAGTGTGATCTTTTGCTTACTTGGGCTTAGGTTTCTGTGAAGCTGGAAAGCCTGTGGGAAAGGACTTGCCCTTTTGTGTTTATCAGGCATAATGTATTGTTGAAAATCCTCAATCTCCAAAGTGTTACCAGGAAGACAACAAGACGTCAGTTCTCTTAACAAAAAAGATTCCAGTCAAGAGACAAAGTGTACCCAGGCCAGCCTGGCTTAGTTGGTTGAGTGTCCTCCCATGCACCAAGAGGTTGCTAGTCCAATTCCTGGTCAGGGCATATACCTGGGGTTCGGGCTCCATCCCCAGTGGAGGGCGTGCAGAAGGCAGCCAATCGATGTTTCTCTATCATCGATTTGCTGCTGTTGTTGTTAATCCCCAGCAGAGGATATTTTTCCTTTGATTTTTAGGGAGAGTGGAAGAGAGAGGAAAAGACAGAGAAACAATGATGTGAGAGAAACACATTAATTGGTTGTGTTCTGCAGGAGCCCTGACCAGGGCGCAGGCTGGGGAGGAACCTGCAACCAAGGTACATACCCTTGATTGGAATCGAACCTGGGACTCTTTGGTCCCCAGGTCAATGCTCTATCCACTGAGCAAACTGGCTAGATTTAACATTGATGTTTTTATCTTCTTTCCTTTTCCCTTCCTCTCTCTAAAAAATCAATAAAAAATATATTTAAAAGATAAATAAATGTGTTGTGTTGGTTTTTTTTTTTTTAAAAAAAGAGACAAAGTATAGAAAAGCAAGAGTTTATTGACTGCAGCAAAATAAATAAGGAAGGGCATAGAAGAAGCATCAGGAGGGGCTAGGCTGGGCTGCTTTAGCTCACTGGGAAGTCAGAGAACAGGGAGCCTTGGAGACAAGTCCAGGGGGTTAGCCCAGGATGAGATGCTGCTGCCCATTATTCCCCTGGTTGCAAGTCTCAAGGGGACCCTTAGAGGTTAGGGGATAGGTGCCTGCGGAGGAAGGATAGGGCAAGGGAAGGGCACTGGCATGCTCCCTGGAGGGAGAGTGGGTTGGACTGAGCTGCTGCTGTCTGTTGCTCCCCTGGTTGCCAGTCTCACGGGGTTCCTTAGAGATTAGGGGATAGTGAGGGGGTGCAGGGGTGGGGGAGATGGTGGAGGAGAGGAATGAGGGCTCCCGGGAGGGAGACTGCTAGGACCTTTGTTTTGAGGGGTTTTAAAGGCTGGGTGTTTAGGAGAGGCCTTAGTGGAGAATTAATAGAACATTTGTCAGCTTTATGCTGATGTACCAAAATGAGATTTATTATCTCAAGTTGTCTGTCCTTGGGTGTGGTGGGGAAATAGTACTTAATTGGATTTCTGTTATCTGTCTCCCTGAGCAGGGTGGTTTAAGCTACTTACCCTCTGGTTGGGGAAGAGAAGTGCAAACCATTTACTCTTAAGTGTCCTTGGTTTAGAGCAGCGGTTCTCAACCTGTGGGTCACGACCTCTTTGGGGGTCGAACGACCCTTTCACAGGGGTCGCCTAAGACCATCGGAAAACACATATATAATTACATATTGTTTTTGTGATTAATCACTATGCTTTAATTATGTTCAGTTTGTAACAATGAAATTGGGGGTCACCACAACATGAGGAACTGTATTAAAGGGTCGCGGCATTAGGAAGGTTGAGAACCACTGGTTTAGAGAAAAATGGGATTTACTAGGTGTTTAACTATCTGTTTTAGTTTCCCTATTCCACTTGTTCTAGAATTTTCCTAGCTTCTTACTATTCTATAACAAAAATACAAATCCAACCATTAAAATCCTTTTGCAATTCATTTGGTGTAATTTGGAGCATCGGGTATCACTAATTCATGACAACAGCTAAAGGGAAGCTTTGTATTATTTTTTTAAATATATTTTTATTGATTTCAGAGAGGGAAAGATAGAAACATCAATGTTGAGAGAGAATACTCTCATTGATTGGCTGCCTCCTGCACACCCCCTACTGGGGATCGAGGAGGCCGCAACCTGGGACCTTTCCGCAGGCTGATGCTCTAGCCACTGAGCCAAACTGGCTAGGGCCTTTGTATTAAGACTGGGGGTGTCTCTCAGCCTGGCCTGCACCCTCTCGAATCTGGGACCGCTGGCTCCTAACTGCTCGCTTGCCTGCCTGATCACCCCTAAGCACACTCCTGCCTGCCTGATCGCCCCTAACCACCTCTGCCTCTGCCCCCACCTCGCAGCTTCCTCCTGAGGTGGCCTGGAATGACGTCTGGAAGGTCCTTTGGCTGTCCGGTCTAATTAGCATATTATGCTTTTACATTATAGCTGATCAACACTTTTTATTTTGTGTAGTCATTCAGTAAACTAGACTTTGCCATATCGCATTCTGAATTCCATGTTTCTTAGCAGTCTTATTTCTAGTACAGAATAATGGTGGACACTCAAGGTTGCAAAACTGCGAAATGCCTTCGGAGAAGCGGTCCAGGGCTTGCTTGCCAGTGCGCACGCAGGGGCTGGCCAGAGAGATTGGAAGATTTCAATAGTGTAAACAAGAGCTCTGGCTGTAGAGGGAAGCTTCTGAACACCAACCGGAGGAGCCAACCCTTGGCAAAAACCAGGAGGGAGAGAAAGCCTGTCTTCAAGTTTCCCTTGCTCTCTTCCCCTTCCCTAGATTTCAGTCGGTGGGGAAAGTCCTGAATGAAAGTCCTATTCATGTTGAGATTCTCGTGTTTCTCAACCCTGCACGGCTCCTCGGAGGAAGGGTGGGTGGGGTCAGCCGGGTCTGGGCTCCGACGTCGCCCCGCAGCTGTCGGATCGCCTGTGGGCACCGCGGCCCCGGCCAGGCCTGCGTTCCAGCCTCCGCCCCCCGCCCCCCCAAACCATGGGGCGCGCCCCAAGGCCCCCTGGGCCGAGTCCTTCCTCGGCTCCAGGGCTGCAGTGAGGCCAGGCCCGGCCGCCCCGCCTCGGGCGTGGGCTCGCCGCTCCGGCCAGCAGGGGGCGTGGCGGGGGGCGAGGGCGGGGCGAGGCGGGCGACACCGGGAGCCGCCGGGGGTGGGAACCCCGCGGCTTGGCGCTGGGTCGGGCGGGCCAGGGTCCCGGCTCCCGCGGCGGCTCGCTCGTCTCGGCGGCGGAGCGCGGCCCCAGCCGCAGTCCCGGGCGACTCCCTCGGTGACGCCGGCACGTTCCTTCCTCTTCCTCCCGCTCCCGGCCCCGCCCTCCCTTCCCTCCGCCCACCTCCCGCCGCGGAGCCGCCGCCGCCGCCGCCACCGCGCCGTCATGTCTGCCCCCGCCGGGTCCCCCCAGCGCGCCGCCAGCGCCCGCATGCAGCCCAGACTTGGGGGGGCCGCTGCCTCCGGAGCCGCCGCGGGCCCGGGCCCGGCGCCGCGCCAGCAGAACGGTGAGCGGGGGTTCGGGGGAGCGCGGGGCCTAGGCCGGCGGGGCGGCCTGCGCGGCCGGGGCGATCGCCCGGGGTGGGGCGGGCCGGGGCGGGGGGACCTCGGGGATCGCGCCTGCGGCGTGGGGGGCGGCGGGCGGCGGGGCGGAGAGGCGCCCTGCGCGGCGAGGGGGCCGCCTGGAAAGCCGGGCGGGGCTGTGTACGCAGTGTGACCCTAGGCCCGAAACCGCCGGGGGCCTGGGGAGCCGGCGCGGGCCTCCATCCCTCGGATCCCCCCTACTTTCCCCCGCCCCCCCCCCTCCGGGCGCGGGGAGTCGCCCCGAGCGACCCCTGCCCGTGAGTCCGGCGTGGGGCCGAGGCCGCGAGTGCGGGGTCTCGGGGAGACCGGGGAGACCGGGGTGGGGGAGCCTCCGAGCGGGGGCACTGGGCCCTCCCCGACTCGGGGAATCTGATTTCTGCGGCCCGGGGAGCACGCCGCCTCGGAGGGAGCTGAAGTTAGCGCTCAAGTTTTGTGGACAAAGGGGTGCAAATATGCACCCCAAGTGTAACTGTAACCCTGACCCAGTTCGGCATCGAGATGTGTGGCTGCCGCCGCGGCTGCCGCTCCGGAGGTTGGGGTGCGCTCGTCGTCGTCGTGCTTGAAAGGGAGCAGGTGGCAGCTGGGGGCACACGAAGGCCTGTAGATGGGGTTCGTGTCCCCCAGCCTCGCTCTCAGAAACTCAGGAGCGTTTAGGGCCGGCCCTGCTGGGGGCCCGCCTCGGTCCAGGCGGCAGCGGCGCCGCGGGAACGCCGCTCTCAAACTCCTAGCGCCGTGGCCGGTGAGGGTGCGGGCGGTGCGAGCCGAGAATGGGCATCGCCGGGGTGTCCGCTCCCTCGTCTGGAGGTTTGGGACGTTCATGGATGCGGCCGGGGAGGGCGCGACTCTCTCTCCTGGCTTTGGTAATATTTCAGAAGAGAACCCCCCAAGTGAGTGACGGGAAACTTTAGAAAGGTATCCGTCCTGTGTTTGCAAAAGAACAACACTGCACTGGTACTCTGCAAACGATTGTCAGGCCGACCTATTTTATCCAAGTGGTTAGTGAAAATTTACCGGGCTTTTTTATTTTTTATTTATTTTTTATTTTTTTAAATATATTTTACTGATTTTAGAGAGGAAGGGAGAGGGAGATAGAAACATCAATGATGAGAGAGAATCATTGATTGGCTGCCTCCTGCACGCCCCCTACTGGGGATGGAGCCCGCAACCCAGGCATGTGCCCTTGGCCAGAATGGAACCTGGGACCCTTCAGTCCGCAGACTGACTGACGCTCTATCCATGAGCCAAACCAGCTAGGGCTTTACTGGGCTTTTTAAAAATCCTCACCTCAGAACAGGCTTATTGATTTGAGAGAGAGGAACAGTGATGGGTGGCTTCCAGATGTGCCCTGATTAGGGATGTGGAGCCCTCAACTGTTCGGTGCATGGGAGTGGGAGGACATTCCAGCCAACCAAGCCACACTGGCCAGTGCTTGCTGGGCTTTTTAAAGCAGTTCAGCCAACATCTAATTTTTGCAACAGATGCTTTATCGTTTATCCTGGGAATTAGAGGTTGAATTTTTTTCATAAGTCAGAAGTGATGGTTTAGCTTTAATATCTATTGGACCAGCCATACTTATTATTGCACTTTTTTTTTTTTTTCAATTGATCATCATGGTTGGGTTCTCTCACCTGGTTCTATCCAGGATCTCCAGCCAGGTTCTGTATTTTTTTTTTCTTTTTAAAATCCTTTTTTATTTTTTTTTTAATTTATTGCTTAAAGTATTACAAAGGGTATTACATATGTGTCCATTTTATCCCCCCGCCCTAGACAGTCCCCTAGCCTCCCCTATCCCCCAATGTCTTATGTCCACTGGTTATGCTTATATGCATGCATACAAGTCCTTTAGTTGATCTCTTACCCCCCTACCTCCTGCCCCCCAACCCTCCCCGGCCTTCCCGCTGCAGTTTGACAATCTGTTTGAGGCAGCTCTGCCTCTGTATCTATTATTGTTCAAAAGTTTATAATGGTCTCTATTATCCATGAATGAGTGAGATCATGTGGTATTTCTCCTTCATTGACTGGCTTATTTCACTTAGCATAATGCTCTCCAGTTCCATCCATGACGTTGCAAATGGTAAGAGTTCCTTCCTTTTTAGAGCAGCATAGTATTCCATCGTGTAGATGTACCACAGTTTTCTAATCCATTCATCTACTGATGGGCACTTAGGCTGTTTCCAGATCTTAGCTATGGTGAATTGTGCTGCTACGAACATAGGGGTGCATATATCCTTTCTGATTGGTGTTTCTGGTTTCTTGGGATATATTCCTAGGAGTGGGATCACAGGGTCAAATGGGAGTTCCATTTTCAGTTTTTTAAGGAAACTCCATACTGTCTTCCATAGTGGCTGCACCAAATTATTGCACTTTTTACCTCCATTCGTTGTTTAATGGGTTTGAATGTAAATAGTATTGTAGGTTTTGTACTGCTCTCTGCAACATACATAAAGACATTGATGAGCATTTTTTTCTTCTTTTGAATTTACTATAAATTCTTGTTTTGTTTTTCAAACAGTTTTGTGTATGAAGGAATTGGAACACGATAATTTAAAAAGAGATCCCAGGTGTTTTAGACTAGTGTAAACCCATGTGATCCAAGGATTGTGTCTTTTCTTGATATTCTAAATATGCATTATTGTCCTAATGAACAACTTTTAAAATTATTTATATTTATTTATTTTTCAGAGAGAGTGGAAGGGAGGGGGAGAGACACAGAGAGACACATCTGTTTGAGAGAGATATATTGATTGGTTGTCTCTAGCAAATGCCCGGACCAGGGCCAGGGATAGAGCCTGCAACCAAGGTATGTGCCCTTGACCGGAATCGCACCCTGGACCCTTCAGTCCATGGGCTGACTCTATCCACTGAGCCAAACTGGCCAGGGCATAATTAACAATATTTTTGTAGCAAATATTTACCTTAACCTTAAAATTTTTATGAATGCTCAAGGGATGCCAGAATATCAGTTGTAATTAGGATGTTAAATCTGTAAGACCAAATCAGTTCATATATAGAGAAGTCAAATATAGATGATGCTTGATTTCTGCTGTTTATAATCATTCCTTTAAGCAGATAATCAATTCATTTCAATATTTTTGCCTGTTTACCAGTTGAGTACTCAAGATGAGCCTGGTAGATAGGAAAACCTCTCTGCCTTTATTTTGGTAACATTCAACTTGGTTATGACCTTGAGGGATTTAATGGGTTGGGGTAGGAGGGCAATGTCCATGGAGAGGTTACAGCATGAACAGAAGCCTGGAAGTATGAAAGTGCAAGGCATGTTTAGGCCTGGCCAGTGTTGCTCAGTTGGTTGGAGTGTCATCCCGCACACCATAACGTGGCAGGTTCTATTTCTGGTTGGGGCACATACCCACATACCCAGGTGTGGATTCAATTCCCAGTGGGCTCTAGTAGGGGAGGCGGCTAATTGCACATTGATGTTTCTCTCTCTGTCTCTCTCTCCCCCCCTCCCTCCCTCCCTCCTTCTCCTTTTCTCCCTCTCTCCCTTCCTCCCTCTCCCCCCTTCCTATCTCTAAAAAAATCAATAAAAAAGAAGGAAAAGAATGCAAGGCATATTTAGAAACTGAACAGTCAAGAAGTGAAAAGGGCCCTAGCTGGTTTGGCTCAGTGGATAGAGCATTAGCCTGCTCATTCCCAGGTTGATTACAGCCAAGGGCACATGCCAGGTTATGAGCTCGATTTCCAGTAGGGGGCGTGCAGGAGGCAGCTGATCAATGATTCTCTCATAGTTGATGTTTCCATCCCTCTCTCCCTCTCCCTTTCTCTCTGAAAGCATTAAAAATAAATTTAAAAAAAAAAAAAAGAACCAAAAAGGGCCCAGCCAGCTTGGCTCAGTGGCTGAGCAGCAACCTGGGAACCAGGTCACAGTTTGATTCCTGGTCAGGGCACCTGCCCAGGTTGTGGGCTGGATCCCAGTGTGGGGCGTGCAGGAGGCAGCCGATCAATGGTTCTTTCTCATCATTGATCTTCCTTCCTTCCTTCCTTCCTTCCTTCCTTCCTTCCTTCCTTCCTTCCTTCCTTCCTTCCTTCCTTCCCTCCCTCCCTCCCTCCCTCCCTCCCTCCCTCCCTCCCTCCTTTCTCTCTCTCTCTCTCTCTCTCTCTCTCTCTCTCTCTCTCTCCCGCTCCCTCTCTCTCTCCCTCTCCCTTCCTCTTTGAAATCAATAGAAATATATGTTTTTTTAAAAAAGCAAAAAGGATGCTGGGTGGTAGGGAAAACCCAAGGCATTGGAATTGAAAGGAATACTTGAAAAGGGCCAGGTTGCAGAAAGACCTTAGATGTCATGCTAAGGAATTTAGAAGTTAAGATAATGAACTAGGGTCAGTTTTAGGTTGTAGTTATTGTGGAAGAAAGTTTAAGCAGAGAAGTAACGAGATCAAATCTGTTTTGGTTTTGTTTGCTAGTCTTAGAAAAAAAGTAGTTTTTGCTACATAGTATTGGCATCTATCAATTACGATTAAGCAGTCATTTGTGTTTGTGATTTATTCTTTGCCCTATATAAACTAGTTTGCCTTTTAATATATCTCTGTGGAATTCCAGATATGGTGAAAAACAAATAGGTCCGAAGTATGAGTATGAAGCATCATAGAAAAAAATTGTAAAACTGGAATGTTACCTAGAGAGCACTTCACAAGTTATCCAACTTTAAAACATCGATCAGTTGCCTCCCATACCTGCAACTGACTGGAATTAAACCTGCCACCTTTTGGTGTAAGGGAAGACGCTCCAACCAACTGAGCCACCCAGCTAGGGCTTTCTATTAATTCTTAGTTTCCTTTTAGAACTTTGACATTGAGATTTCATTATAACTTGTTTTCCAGGTTTAACTGTTAACATGCTTTTCCCATTTAAAGATAATAGTTGACTTCTTTGAATCTATGAAATATTTCTCTTAAACTTTCTTTCTTAGAGTTGTATTTCTATACTTTAGTTCTTTAATTGAGCAAAATATGGGCCTTTAGAATTATTTGTCTTTCCATGTGAAGTATTAGTTGAATATTTTTTCAATGTTTACTGTGCATTTTGAGATCCCTTCAAAAGCTGGGTCCTCAAACAAAGGATGATTGAGTGACATAATATCCTGGTAATGATATTCTGGTGTAACTCCAACATTTTTCCCGATTGAATTGATAGGGGTCTTTTAAAACAATTTTTTTTGGGGTAGTGGGACATCCAGATTTAACAATAAATCATGCTGATTTTTTTGTTTGTAAACTATAAACTTTTTTTTTTATTGTTGAAAGTATTACATAGGTCCTATTTTTTTTCCCCATTAACCTATTCCAGCCCGCTCCCATCCTCTCTCCCCCACCACCGCTGTTTTATTCTATGTTAGGAAGCAAGTGGTGCTCATTTCCAAATGAAAATGTGTTTTCTTCCCTCTATATGCCTTTTCCAAGAATGATACTGGCAGTTTTATCATTTTAATTGTCAATAATGAAAGAAACATGAGATAATAATGGGAATTGTTCGAATTCATTATGGAACATATAAGTAAACATCCCATTCACTTTGTAACACTATCTGTTCAGTTATAGGAAACCTTTCAACTTTGAGAGCACATGCAAAATTTAAAATGATATAAATCTGCCTAGTGTGTCTGAAGTCAGTTCCTTTTGATCAGAGAGGCATCTGTGTCTCAGGTTTCTAGTCTTCCTTCACAGCTTGGGAGAGCATTGGGTCCTTCCTTAAAGATATTGCCATGATTATGTAACTATCTGGATATATAATTTCCTTCTAAGTTTAATTTTTTTTTGTCTATTGCTATACATATTTGCAGTGTCTTTTCATTTCCACTTCACCTCTTCCCCCTCAGGTTTCTGAGATTATATCTGTAATAATTTTTGTAAACCATATTCATTGCTATTGATCCCAGTATTTCAGCTAGCTGATCTTTCTCATCTATAATAATAAAAGTGTAATATTCTAATTGACCACTTGACCTTGCAGATGAAGCGGGGAGGCTAAGGGGGGATGATGTGGTGAGGCAGAGGCAGCTGCAGCGGGGGTTGGGGAGGAGGGCCAAGCCCTTGGATGAATTTCATGCATCGGGCCTCTAGTTCATCTATAAACCCTGAAGTGTTAGATCCTAAAAGCATTGAAATAGAACAGATTTTGAGTCAGTCTTCAAGAGACTTTCCTAGAAATGAGAGTATCTTCATAGTCATTACTGCTGTGTTAGGGCAAATCACCCTATATTCAGCCCTGAGGAAGCTATTTGTTTCCAGTAGGCTAAGCATACTCAGGATTGTCAGAAAGTGTGGGCTAGTGAAAAGGTTGTAGGCTTTGATTCAGCCCAGAGAAATTAAAGTACCTGGTGCTTAGCAAAATGAGGAGCTTAGCAAATTAGAGTCCCTTAATTCATTTTCCTTCAGAACACTAGGATATAAATTCTTCCCATGGCAGAAACTGTGAGTTTTCCTCATCATATTCCCAGTAGCAGCATGCAATAGGCAGTCAATTGAGCAAGTGTACTTGGCTTCATATTTATTATTGCTTTTGAAGACTGGCCACGGAAAGATTATGTAGGGCCACCTCTCCCTACTCCTTTTTTGTATTTAAGACTTAGTCACTATTTTAGTTTTTTTGTTATTTTCTTAACACTGTCCAGCCCTGCTTCCCTCCCACTAATTCACTCCTGGGAGGTTTTTTGTTTGTTTGTTTGTTTTCATATATATATATATATATATATATATATATATATATTTTATTTTTTACAGAGAAGAAGGGAGAGAGATAGAGAGTTAGAAACATCGATGAGAGAGAAACATCGATCAGCTGCCTCCTGCACATCTCCTACTGGGGATGTGCCCGCAACCCAGGTACATGCCCTTGACCGGAATCGAACCTAGGACCTTTCAGTCCGCAGACCGACGCTCTATCCACTGAGCCAAACCGGTTTCGGCCTGGGAGGTTTTCTTTAATAGGCCATCTACCTCAGCTTGCGGGCTTACTGGAAGGGGGTTGGATCAGTTTCAAGTTTTTAAAAATTGTGTGCCAAATGCTGCTGATATTAGGAACTGAGCAAAAGCAGAATGAAGCAGGGAGGAGAGAGGAAGTAGTAAAAGGCCTTGCCTAGCCAGTGGCCAAGTCGTAACTCGCTTGTTTTTTGTAGCATGTCTGAGAAATAGGCATTGTGAAATGGGCTTTGGAACCTGCAATGCCTGGCTTCTTCACTACTTACCAACTACTTGAATTTGTATGAATTAGTGAGCTTTCATGCCCCTATTTGTCTGTAAAATGATAATAGCAATACTTCACAGTATTGTTATGAGAATTATATAAAGTTATATATAGAAAAGCAAGTAGTATTATCCCTGGCATATAGTTATTGCTGGAAAAACTATATAAAATGCAGTATGAGATTTTATCCAAATGGTTGCACAGGTATGTGTGTAGGCTCTGTCTGCCAGCAGTGAGTGGGACAGTTACTTTGTAAATATTAGCCTTTCATCGGAAAGAATTGGGACTCCGCATTTTTAAATCCCTGGGGTTTCTAATTGCAGATTTCTTGTGGGGTGTGTGTGTGTGTGTGTATGCATCTTTTTTATGTTTGTAAAAAAAAAAATCTGTGCTTTAGCAATATATTATTGATACTTTATTGGCAGGGGTATTATATTTCAAAATATTCAATAATCAGTACTACCTGTACTGACTACTGAATGAATACCAGCCCTTACTCTAGAGCAGGATTCTGTCAGCTTGTAATATGCCAAGCATTAGTCCTTTAGTTCCTGCATCATTAGGAAGTTATAGGGGTCTGGGGCAAGGGACCATCATGGAGCATAACAGAGAAGCAGGGTCAGTCACGGCTTACTGTTTACCAACTGGTTCAGAAGTATTTAATATTTTGCCAAGGATGATTGTTAAAATGCATACCAGCTAAATGTTGACCTACTTCTTGGTAGTTCATGATGAATAAATTACATTCTTAGACCTGATTCTACTTCTCCAAATATAGAATAGAGTTTGTACTTTGCTGACCTTGATATTCTTTTGAAGATAATGAAAACCCTTAATCTGACTTTTAAAAAAAAGTATTGAAATTTGATTTAGGAAAAATGTAATGAAACAGATATTCTTGATATTTAAAATGTTGCATCTTGCCCTAACCGGTTTGGCTCAGTGGATAGAGCGTCGGCCTGCAAACTGAAAAGGTCCCAGGTTTAATTCCGGTCAAGGGCATGTACCTTGGTTGCGCGCACATCCCCAGTAGGAGGTGTGCAGGAGGCAGCTGATCGATGCTTCTCTCTAATCGATGTTTCTAACTCTCTATCCCTCTCCCTTCCTCTCTGTAAAAAAAAAAAATCAATAAAATATATTAAAAATAAAATAAAATGTTGCATCTCTGTTATGTGGTGGGAGTTAGGAAGCTCATTTATTTAAAGAAAGCCTATGATTAATTTTTGTGCTAGTACAGTGCCTAGATGGTCCATAAAATACTTGCTTTGTAAATTTTGGTATTCATTTCAGGTTTTCTTAAAGCAGGAATAGAGTTCGTTTTCCTTTGGTAGAAATATAGTCTTTGGAAGATTATGTTACTGAGGTAGATATAACTTTAGGTAGATCTTATGATGATTTAGTCTCACCAAGGAGGACATCGTGCTTATAGAAAATCAGAGGTTAGTTTCTAGCTGGTATATAGTGATATCAGTTAGGCTGACCAGCCAAGCAGCTCCATTGAAAAGGTATATAGACTACTTGTTAAAAAGTTTTTGTTTACTTCTCAAGTCAGATTGGTACCAGTGAGTAGATGCATTTGAATAATCTATTTCCCTTTTTTATACAGACATTACCTCACTTGAAGCTACGAATTTAAAATTCTTTCAGCAATTGTATATATCAAGACTTTCTGTTTTTCAGAGATTCATTGGTTGATGCTTTTTTGTGAGACACTGTTGGACTGTTATGATGCAATGATTAAATTACTTCATTGATTTTTTCACACTTTAGTTTTTTTTAATCTTAAAAAAAATTATTACAGTTGTTCCTCTTCCCCCCCCACTCGATTCCCACCCCCCATCCTTACCACCCCCACAGTCCTCATCCATAGGTGTACGATTTTTGTCCAGTCTCTTCCCGCACCCCCACACCCCTCCCCCCCCCCAGAATTGTCAGTCCACTCCCTTTCTATGCCCCTGATTCTATTATATTCACCAGTTTATTCTGTTCATCAGATTTTTTATTCACTTGATTTTTAGATTCACTTGTTGATAGATATGTACTTGTTGTTCATAATTTTTATCTTTACCTTTTTCTTCTTCTTCCTCTTCTTAAAGAATACCTTTCAGCATTTCATATAATACTGGTTATGGAGGGTCTCACTAAATTTATCGGCGGTTTCTAGGAAATTCTTGAAAAACCTTATAACCGTGGTTTTCAACTCTATACCCAGTAGTTTGCTTTCGTCCATTTCTGTCATTTGTGACCTGTTTCTTTTTCTCCGCATTTTGGCTGCTTCCCTGTGTTGATAGAGTGGCTTTGTGTGCTAGGTGTCCTATAGGGCCCAGTGGCTCAACCTTCCTAATTACCTGAGGCCAGTTGGCTGTGAGGACCAGTTGTGTCTACAATGGGAGAACTTCTGTTCTGGAGGCACCCTTATGGGGCAGGACTTGCTTCTGAGTCTGCCCCCTGAGTGTGTCTCTTATGGATGTGAAGAGTTGTAATCTGGATGGGCTCACTCTGACCACTGGGTACACTGGCTCTTGGATCTCCATGGAGGTGCAAAGTCAGCCACTGCCTGAGGCCACCCAGCAGGAGTTACAGAGAGATCTACAAATTCCTCCTCTTTTTTTTTTTTTTTTAAGTATTTTATTGATTTTTTACAGAAAGGAAGGGAGAGGGATAGAGAGTTAGAAACATCGATGAGAGAGAAACATTAATCAGCTGCCTCCTGCACACCTCCTACTGGGGATGTGCCCACAACTAAGGTACACGCTCCTGACCGGAATCAAACCTGGGACCTTTCAGTCTGCAGGCTGAGGCTCTATCCACTGAGCCAAACCAGTTAGGGCCAGATTCCTCCTCTTTGTTTGGGGTTTGGAGGTGTCAAGATGAGGCGCAGCTGGGAAGCAATGCAGGCTTCTGAGGAGCCTTAGGCCTTCTTTTGGAAGCTCTGGGGTTCTCTGACCCAGCTGCAGTTTGACAGGTATTTAGGCAGAGAAAGGCCAGGCCATTCATATGCAAAAGTCTCTGCGGAGAGTTTGATTGGGCTTGTGAATTGGCTGGGGTGGGGTCTCAGGGAATCACTGGGCGGTGCAAACAGCAATGATTGCCCATTGGCCCTGCCCCAGATAGGTCCCTGAGTCTCTGTGTCCCATGGCCCCGTGCAGGAACAATGAATGCTGCAAGCACCTCTGCGAGAAAGCCGTCCTCACACTCCGGCCCAATGCCAGACAGTCCAGTTTCTCTCTGTATGAGTCTGGGTCCCCAGATTCTTGCCTGGAACTGGAGTTCAGAGCAGTCGGGAGCTTGTATCTCCCTCCCGATTGAAAAAGACAACAGCGTACCCAGCTGCCAGCCCTTTCGTACACGCCTCCCTACCTCCACACTTCCATACCTCTGCACCTCCTACCGGACTCTGCGCTTTTCTCTTTCCTCTAGTTGTAGAATTTCCACTCAGCCTGCCTTCCTGTGGTTCTGGATGATGTCCGTTTTGTCTTTTAGTTATAGTTTTGAAGTGGTTGTGCGAGGCAGCAATTTCAGGTTTTTACCTATGCCGCCATCTTGGTTCCCCTCCCATAATTTAGTTTTGACTTGCCATTGACAGTGGTATGGTAGATTGAATAATTCCTCCCTCACCTATGTCCCCATTCTAATCTCTGAAACCTTTGCAGCTGTGATTTAGAGCTGGGAGGTTATCCTGAATCTGGTGGGCCTGATAAAATCACAACAGTCCTTATCAGAGGGAAACCAGAGGAGTCAGCGAGCCTGCAGAGAAAGTAATGCGACCACAGGAGCAGAGGTTGGAGTGAATTTCTTTGAAGACAGGGCCATAAGCTCAGGAATGCAGGTGGCTACTAGAAGCTGAAAAAGGCAAGGAAATGGGTTCTCTCCTCAGAGCCTTAAAAGAAACCAGCTCTGCTCATGATACCTTGACCTTAGCCCAGTGAAATCAATTTTGGCATTCTGACCTCCAGGACTGTAATAGAATAAATTTATGTTGTTTTAAGTCCTTACATTTGTGGTAATTTGTCACAATAGCAGCTGGAAACTAATATACTTGGTAAGATTTTTTTTTCCAAGGGGCAGTATCAAAACACCTTAGATATAAAAGAGTAGATATTTTTTCTTTCCTTTTGTTTCGTATTTTTTTTTATACTTGAAGAGAGTAAACGCCAAGTTAAAAAAAAAACAGACTTTTATATTAAGGTATAAATAACTACATAATGGAAGCTCTTAAAGTTTTGTGTGTTTTTTCTGTTTTAAGTTTCATGTATAGTCCTTATTGATACATTGTGATGAGGTAAATGCCTGGTGTCAAATTATTTGATGATTATTTATTAGGCTTCTTTTTCAAAATATAATAATGGTTCCCGTGAGCTAGGCATTCTGCTGAGCCTTAGGGATAGGATAGAACTGAGAGCAAATGACCCAAGTTTTTCACTTCCTGAGTTTACATCCATTCCCCCCCCCCCCCCCCATTCCTGGATCTAATTCAGGCTGTCATATTGCATTTAGTTGTCATGGCTTCTTAATCTCCTCTGGTCTATGACAGTTTCTTAGTCTTTTTTGTTTTTTTAGGACCTGACAGTACTTACTAGTTAGTTACTTTGTCGACAGTCCCTCACTTTGGGCTTGCTGATCCTTTTTTATGATGACACTGGGGTTATGAATTTTTAGGAAGAATACCACAGAGATGAAGTGTCCTCCTTATCACATCATATCAACTTGTTTTATTATTATGTTAGCCAAGGGTGCTTGACCAGGGGGATGTCCTAGTTAACTTGGGTGGCTATGATGAAATACCATAAATTGGGTGGCCTACACCATAGACATTTTTGGAGACTGGAAGTCCGAGGTCAGGATGCCAACATGGTTGGGTTCTGGTGAGGACCCTCTTCCTGTCTTGTAGATGATCGCTTTCTCTCTGTGTGTGCTCATAATTGCTTTTCCTCGGTTCATACTTGTGAGGGAAAGAGATCCCTTCCTCTTTTATAAGGCTGCTAAGTCCATCTTGGGGATCCTACCCTCATGACCTGACTTAAACCTTATTACTCCTCCAAAGGCTCTACTCTTAATACCAGCAAACTGGGAATTAGAGCTTTAAAAAACAATTTTGAGGTGACTCATTCAGGCCATAGTAGGGACTGCCATCCAAGTTCCCCCACCGTAGAGTTACTATTTTTTTTCTCTTTCCTGTTGTATTTGTTAGGGCAAACTCACTTAACTCCATTCTGCATTTAACAGAAAAGGAATTAAACTCCACTTCCTAGAGTGGAGTGTATCAAATAATTTGTGGGCATATGTTAAAATCACCACAGTTATTAATAAATATTCTTGGGGAGAAACTTCGAAGTTACTATCTTGTTTGTCTTTAAATATTTTCCCACTAATTTTATTATTTTTTCAGTGGCTCCTGTCTGTAGTAATTTTTTTTTTAAAATATATTTTATTGACTTTTCACAGAGAGGAGGGAGAAGGATAGAGAGTTAGAAACATAGATGAGAGAGAAACATCGATCAGCTGCCTCCTGCACACCCCCTACTGGGGATGTGCCCGCAACCAAGGTACATGCCCTTGGCCGGAACCGAACCTGGGACCCCGCAGTCCGCAGGCCGACGCTCTATCCACTGAGCCAAACCGGCTAGGGCCTATAGTAATTATTAATGCGGAATTCTAATGGTGATTTTTCTTTTCCTCATTTTTTTCTACACTTATTATTTGTGATGTCTCTGTAAGGAAGATTTGTCCCTATTCTTCCATTATAAAATCTATTCATTCATTTATATTATCATGGACTCATGGATATTTATTTTAGTCTTTGGATTATAACCCAATACTATCATTATTTATGTTGTTACTCAATTGTTACATCTCTGACCATCGGGAACTTTATCAGGTTGGCTTCTGTGTAATTTTGCCTCCATTCTTTTGGTTTTTGAGCACTTCTTTACTTTCTGGCACTAAAAGATTCTCCATCTTATACATGCCCTACATTAGCACTAAAATTAGGTCTTTGTCCAAGGAGTCCTACTTCCTTTTGTTGGGGAATGATATTTAGAAACCAAGAACTGTGCCCTGGATGTGCTTATTGCTTGGGGTGTCCTGCTTCTATGCTTTCTCAGCAGACAGCTAGGAGATAAATGTGTATATTTGTGTGTGTGTGTGTGTGTGTGTGTACTAACTCACATATGTAAACATATTTTTAATTATATGTCTTCTACATGTATTTTACTTAAATATCTTTCAAGTAGGTTATCATACTGATTTATCGCAGTCTGCAGTCCATCCTAGATTTTCTTGAAAACCTGATTGCTAAAAATTTGCAAGTAAAAATTTGCATTTATTCTTTGTAGTGTAATGGGTCTATGGGTTTTGGCAAATGCATTCAACAAATATCTACTACTACAGTACCATGTAGAACAGTTTCAGCACCATAAAAAAGTCCTTATCTAATGCCCTTATAGTCATCCACCCTCTTCTCCACCAACCCTAGCAACTATTGCTCTGTTTTCCATCCCTGTCATTCTACCTTTCCCAGAATGCTATATAAATGGAACCACAAAATATGTCGTCTTTTGGGTCTGCTTTTTTTTACTTAGCTACATTTATCCATGCATGAATCAATCGTCTGTTCCCTTTTATAGCTATGTAGTATTTTATTGTATGTATGTATAGGGTTATTTATCTGTTTCTCTGTTGTTGAATATTTTGGTTGTTTGCAGTTTTTTGTGTGATTGTGAATAAAGCTTCTATAAACATTCATATAATGTTTTTGTGTGTATGTGTGTGTGTGAATACAAATTTTCATACTTTAAATATGTAGGAGTGCAGGGTCAAAGAGTAAGTGTATGTTTAACTTTACAAAAAACTGCCAAACTATTTTCCAAGGTTCCTGTGCTATTTTGCATTCCCTCTAACAATGAATGAAAGTTCTTTTGCACCACATTGTTGCCAATATTTATTATTAATAAATATTCTTGGGGAGAAACTTTGAAGTTACTATCCTGTTTGTCTTTAAATATTTTCCCACTAATTTTATTATTTTTTTTTCAATGGCTTCTGTCTATAGTAATTATCAATGTGGAATTCTAATGGAGATTTTTCTTTTTCTCATTCTTTCTTTTATTATTATTTGCGATTTCTCTTTAAGGAAGATTTGTCCCTTTTCTTCCATTGTAAAATCTATTCAATCATTTATAGTATTATGGACTCATGGATATTTATTTTAGTCTTTGGATTATAACCCAGTATTTTTTATTTTAATCATTCTAATGGGTGTGTAGATGTATCTCACTGTGGTTTTAATTTGCATTTCCCTCATAACAGGTTTATTTGCAACTTATATATCTTCCTTAGTGGTGATTTTTTTTTTTTCCCCCTTACTGGTGATCTGTTCAGATCTCTCAACAATTTGTGTTTGAGTGAGTTGTCTGTTTTCTTACTTCCTTTATTGGATATGTGATTTGCAGGTATTTTCTCCTAGACTGTGGCATATTCTTTTAAAAATATATTTGTTTTTATTGATTTCAGAGAGAAAGGGAGAGGGAGAGAGAGATAGGAACATCAGTGATGGCCTGGCTGATGTGGCTCAATGGTTGAGCATCAACCTATGAACCAGGAGGTCACTGTTCGATTCCTGGTCAGGGCACATGCCCAGGTTGTGGGCTGGATCCCCAGTGTGGGACATTCAGGAGGCAGACAATCAATGATTCTCTTGCATTGATGTTTTTATCTCTCTCTCTCCCTCTCCCTTCCTCTCTAAAACCAATAAAAATATATTTTCAAAAAGAAAAGAAACATCACGGATGAGAGAGAATCATTAATTGGCCGCCTCCTGCGCACCCTCCCAATGGAGATCGAGTCCACAACCCAGGCATGTGCCCAAAGAATTGAACTGAGACCTGGTTCATAGGTGGACGCTCAACCACTGAGCCATTCCATGGCTTATCTTTTAATTCTCCTAGTGCTTCTCACAGAGCAAAGGTTTTTAATTTGATAAAGTTCACTTCTCAGTATTTTCTGTAACTGACCATGTTTTTAGTGTCATAGGTAAGAACTTATTGCCAAACCTGTATTTACCTAGATATTCTAGAAGTTTTACATTACGATCTATGATTCATTTTTACTTAATTTTTTTGTTTAAGGTCTGAGGTATATGTTGAGGTTTATTTTTTTGTATATGGATTATTTTAGCACCATTTATTGAAAAGACAATCTTTCCTCCATTGAATTGCCTTTGCACCTTTGTCAAAAATAATTTGGCTGTTTTTGTGGGTCTATTTTTAGACACGCTTGATTAGTGTGTGTTTTGTTTTAGTACCTTCACCTTTTCATAGAAATTTTAGAATCAGTTTGTTGATATATATTTTTATTGGGCTGTCATTGAACCTAAAGATTAAAATCAAGTCTTCCAGTCCACAAATCTACTGTTTCATTTCATTTAGTTAAATCTTGATTTCTTTTATCAGAGTTTTATGGTTTTCTGCATATAAGACCCTTCACATATTTTATTAGGTTTATAGTTTAACTACTACTTTTTTGTATGCCATTATAATAGTATTACTTGCTTAATTTTAAATCCCATTTGCTCATTATTGGTTTTAGGAAGTGAACTTGACTTATGTATATTGGCCTTGTATCTTGTGACTTCGTTAGCTTACTTTTAGTCTCTGCCATTTCTTTTATAGTAGATTCTTTGGAATTTACTATACAGTCATTTCATTTTGTAAATAAAGACAGTTTTGTTTCTTCCTTCCTAATCTGTATGCCATTTATTTCTTTTTCTTGCCTGACTGAAGTAGCTAGTACATCTTGAACGTTGTTGAATAGGAGTGGTGAATTGGTTTTTCTTCTTTAGTCTGTTCATAATGGTGAATTGTGTTGAATATATTTTCAAATGTTGAGACTGGAATAAACACAATTTGGTCATGATGTATTTTACTTTTTACATATTGCTAGGTTCTACTTGCTAATATTTTCTTCATATGATAATAGTATTTCATGAAGGAGCTTACAGCTAAGTTGAACAAGTGCTTTATCTCAAGATAATCTCTAAACTTTAGTATGTGATAGAGTTGCTTTATATTTATCACAACATTTTTATCACAGAGAATATGAAAAATGATCTATATTCCAGGGTTGAGATTTAATATAATTAATAATTTTTACTGCTTTATTTTATGGTATTCTTATGTGAAACTGGCTTTTTTTTTTTTTTTTTTTTTTTAGCTATGAGTAGTGTCACTGCTTCAATTTGTGCCACAAGGCTAGCATGTTACCCATCATTGCTTTTATACCATTAGTACAAATGTCAACACAGTGAAAAAGTCAAATACCATTTGGCACTATTAAAAAAGGTGTTTAGCCCTAACCAGTTTTGCTCAGTGGATAGAGCATCAGCCTGCGGACTCAAGGGTCCCAGGTTCGATTCCGGTCAAGAGCATGTACCTTGGTTGCGGGCACATCCCCAGTAGGAGGTGTGCAGGAGGCAGCTGATGTTTCTTTCTCTTCGATGTTTCTAACTCTATCCCTCTCCCTTCTTCTCTGTAAAAAATCAATAAAATATATATTTTTTAAAAAAGGGTGTTTAATAGTTTTTACCTACAGATCTCCCAAGAGTTTTTGGTAATGCCAAGGTTCTATATAATACACTTTGAGAATTGCTGTTCAATATCCTTACTGTATTAGTTTCCTATGGCTGTTGCAAAAAATGACCACAACCATGGTGGCTTAAAGCAACAGTAATTTATTCTCTCCCAGTTCTGGAGACTAGGAGTCTGAAATTAAGGTGTTGGCAGGGCCACACTTTCTCTGTAGACTCTAGGAGAGAATCTGTTCCTTGTCTGCTTCATCTTCACATTGTCTTCTATGTGTCTTATAAGGATACATGTGATTGCATTTAGGGCCTGTTCAGATAATTCAGGAGAAGCTCCTCCTCTCAAGACCCTTCACTTATGTTCTTTCTCATATAAAGTAATGCTCATTCTTTTTCATATAAAATCATTTTTATGAGTTTTAGGGATTGGGAAGTAGAGATTATCTTTTGGGAGGCCACTGTTTAACCCTTCTGACTACATGTATGTTAGAGTGTTTCTTATTGTCCCACTGGCCTCTTAAGTTTTAATTTTCTTCAGTCATTTTCTTTCTGTTTTCTTAAGTGGATCATTTTATTGATCAATCTTCAGGCTCATTGATTCTTTCTCTGACATGCTGTTGAGGCCCTCTAACATTTATTACAGTTTCCATTTGTAAAATAGTTTCCATTTCTCTGTTGATACTATCTGTTCATTTACTGTCTTTTTTTCAATTCTTTGAACATGTGTTTTTTCCCCTTTTTTGAACATATTATAATAGCTACTTTGAAGCATTTGAGTGTTAAATTCAACTTCTGGGCCCACTCTGATTCTCTAGTCCAGTGATGGTGAACCTTTTGAGCTCGGCGTGTCAGCATTTTGAAAAACCCTAACTTAACTCTGGTGCCGTGTCACATATAGAAATTTTTTGATATTTGCAACCATAGTAAAACAAAGACTTATATTTTTGATATTTTATATATTTAAATGCCATTTAACAAAGAAAAATCAACCAAAAAAATGAGTTTGCCTGTCACCTCTGACACGCGTGTCATAGGTTCGCCATCACTGCTCTAGTCTGTTCTTTCCTTTCTTTCTTTCTTTCTTTCTTTCTTTCTTTCTTTCTTTCTTTCTTTCTTTCTTTCTTCTTTCTTTCTTCCCTTTCCTCCCTTCCCTCCTTCCCTCCCTCCTTCCCTCCTTCCCTCCTTCCTTCCTTCCTTCCTTCCCTCCCTCCCTCCCTCCCTCCCTCCCTTCCTCTCCTCCTCCTCCTCCTCCTCCTCCTCCTCCTCCTCCTCCTCCTTCTTCTTCTTTCTCTCTCTCTCTCTCTCTCTCTCTCTCTCTCTCTCTCTCTCTCATCTCTCTCTCTCTCTCTTTCTGCCTGTCTTTTATTCTGGGCATCTGGTGACTCTCCTGTGTTTTCACAATTAGGTTGCCAACTAGGACCTGACCCAACAATTGTAACTGATAAGAAATTGCTGCCGAAACCGGTTTGGCTCAGTGGATAGAGCGTCAGCCTGCGGACTGAGAGGTCCCGGGTTCGATTCCGGTCAAGGGCGTGTACCTGGGTTGCGGGCATATCCCCGGTGGGGGATGTGCAAGAGGCAGCTGATCGATGTTTCTCTCTCATCGATGTTTCTAACTCTATCTCTCTCCCTTCCTCTCTGTGAAAAATCAATAAAATATATTTAAAAAAAAAAAGAAAGAAATTGCTTTTAGCAAAGTAAAGTAAATGAACACAGATTTACCTACAGAAATATTTATCATCATGTGGCTTAATGTTTTTTAAGAAATTGAAAACAACCAGTGGTCAAGTAATAGAGAATTTATTTAAATATGATAAGTCCATGTACTTGAATACTACTCAGACATTTAAAATGATAACGGAGAGATATTCAAGTCATGCTAAAGAAATAATGTAAATGTTCATTATAAGCCCACTTTTGTTTAACTAAATTAGGCAGTTATATGCAAAAATAAAATATTGGATAGACATACATCAAAATGTTAATCACAGTTAATGTTTATTTCATCATTTTCTGTAAATCTTTTAGCAACGATTATACATCACCTTTGTAATAAGAAAAATACTTCTAGAATTATTTTTCAAAAATTTGACTATCCATATATGTAACTAACTTATTCTCTTCATTATAACATTTGTTGCTATCCATTTTAGAAGTTATTAAGATACCAGATGTCTTTTCATATATGTTGCAGAGCCATTTTGAAAACAAAGAAAGACCTACATCTAAATTATCCTAGAAAGCCAGTTATTATCCCTTAGAAATTAGGAGCATTAATGAAATTTGGTAATACCTTAAAATGTTTATATAATTAGTGGGCCTAGGTTGGACACTGTTATTAATTCTCCTTTTCTCTTTATATTTTTCTGTTTTATAGCAGCATTCAGTAGGAATTTAATGCAAGCTGCATGTGTAATTTTAAATTGTCTGGAAGTCTCATTAAAATATCAAAAAGGAGTAAGTAAAATCAATTTGAATTTATCCAATTATCCCATTGTTTACAATTATCCCAAAGTGTTATCACAAGATTGTAAAATTTGATTCTAGGATAAAGTTTGCCCTTAGTTGGAACCGAGGCTAGAATTCTATTGTTTGGGACAACTGACCAGGCTAAAAAAAGCCAGCCGGATTTAGTGTAGTGAGGAGCCACAGATCATTGTTTAAAGGTATGGACTTAAGCCAGATACTTGATTCAAATCCCAGCCCCGTTACTTTCTGTGATTGTGATTACTAAATGGCTTAATATCTGTGCCTCATTTATCTTATTTATAGAGTGAGTATAATGATACTGTTTACTTCTAGAGGCTGTGAGGAGGATTAAAGAAATGTGTGTGAAAGAAAAAGAAATGTGTGTGTGTGTGTGTGTGTGTGTGTGTAGAGAGAGAGCACACATTTAGAACAGTGAGTGCCATAGTGAAAATGTTTAATAATAGACTATTAACAAAATTAATGAAATGATTAATGTTAATTTTAATTATATATATATATATTAGGCATATATATATGCCTAATATGCAAAATGTACCCTTGGGAGTTTAACCGACTGGGAGTTCGATCGCTCACTATGACGTGCACTGACCACCAGGGGGTGGCATGGATTGAAGAGAGGCCCCAGCCAGTAGCCACTAGGGACCCTACCCATGCTTGAATTTCATGCACTGGGCCTCTAGTGATAAAATAAATGCCTTCTATCGTGATCTAAGATTAAAAAATATTAAAGTGAAAGTATTAAAAGCATCAGAGGAAAACATAGGTATATAGTTTTATAATACTACTAGTGGCCCAGTGCACAAAATTCATGCACCGGGGGGGGGTCCCTCAGCCCAGCCTGCACCCTCTACAATTAGGGACCCCTTGGGGGATGTCCGACTGCTGGTTCAGGCCCGATGAGGATCCTGCTGCCCCCTAATCGCTCGCCTGCCTGCCTGCCTGATCGCCCCTAACTGCCTCTGCCTGCCTGCCTGATTGCTCCAACCCCTCTGCCTGCCTGCCTGCCTGATCGCCCCTAACCTCTCTGCTTGCCTGCCTGATTGCCCCTAACTGCCTCTGTCTGCCTGATCACCCCTAACTGTCCTCCCCTGCCGGCCTGATCTCACCCCCAATGGCCCTCCCCTGCTGGCCTGGTCACCCCCAGCTACACTCCCCTGCCGGCCTGATCGCCCCTAACTGTCTCTGCCTCAGCCCCTCACCTCCCTGGTTTTGTCCGGAAGGAAGTCGGACGTCCGGAGGATGGCCGGTCGACCCGGTCTAATTAGCATATTACCCTTTTAGTAGTATAGATAGATTATATAGGATAGGATTGCTTAAATGGGGGGGGGGGGGGGGCGGGGGGGGGCAGAAAGCCTTTTTCAGCAGAAGGAGATGCTCTTGGCAGACAAAAATACACAATCCCTTTATCTGAACTGATAGCCAGCCATATGCACTATACTGCCAAACTGGTCATTAAGAAATTGAACTGCTTTCTTACACCTTACACCAAACAGCTGTTGCCCTTAAAACTCCTCCTCAGCCCCCACCTTAGGATCTGCCTTCGCAGTTCACCCAGATTAGGTTCTGATTGGTTGGTTTCTATGCCAGTCAGTGGCTAAAGCTCCGCCTTCTAGGTAGCCATTGGCTCCTCGCACTTCACCCAAATTTGGTTCTGATTGGTTGGTTCCTATGCCAGTCAGCATCTCCGGGTCTGATTAGAGAGGTGGGGCTGATCAGCAGCTGCCCCAGGCTGCTGGTGTGCGGGCCGAACTGCTGACCTCTCGGATAGAGAAAGAGGCATGGCTGCTGGCGAGGCCCGGGGAGAAAGAGAGAGGCAAGGACTGATCAGCAGCTGCCACAGAGGCTGCGGATCTGACCCTGCTTCTCTTTCCGGGCCTTGCCAGCAGCCGCGGCAGCTGCTGATTAGCCCCGCCTCTCTCTCTACCCGAGAGGTCAGCAGTTCAGCCCGCTTGCCAGTCCATGCCCACCCGAACCTGCTGCGTGTGCAGCCTGGCGTTTGGTTGTCTCTTCAGTTGTTTTGGATGTTACAGACCCTGGCTTTTTTTAATATATAGGTGGGGAAGGTTCCATTCTAAGAATGATTTAAAAATTTATCAAGCAGCCTGGCCAGTTTGCTTCAGTGGTTGAGTGTTGACCCATAAACCAAGGGGTCACCAGTTCTATTCCCAGTCTGGGCACATAACCTGCGTTGTGGGCAGATCCCCAGTAGGGGATGTACAGGAGGCAGTTCATCAATGTTTCTCTCTCATCGATGTTTCTGTCTCTTCCTCTTTCTTCCTTTCTCTCTAAAAATCAATAAAAACATATTATCAAAAAAATTTATCAAACACGATTTTACTACATAATAGTCGAGATACTATAGCAAACGATACCATGAATTAAGTCAAAAGATAAACAATAACCTGAGGGAAAATATATACAGCACATAAAATAAAAGGTTATTTTCTTAGTATGCAAGAGCATTCATAAATCATAAGGAAAACATAACACTATGGAAAAGGGCAAATAACAGGAAGATATTTAAATGGTTAAGAAATATTTGAGAAGATTCTCAGCATCACTGAAAAGTTAAGTACTGCAAACAAAAATTTTTTTTTATTTATCAAACTGGCAAAGATTAAAATGCCACTCAGTGTTGGGAAGATGAGGCATTATTGATGGGAGGTGTAAATTTATAGATCTTTTTGGAGAGATATTTGGCAATAATGGTCAATTTTAAAAGCCCTGGCTGGTGTGGCTTGGTTGGTTGGACCATTATCCCATATGCAGAGGTTGTGAGTTTGATCCACAGTAGGGGCATGTATATGAGGCAGCCCACCGATGTTTCTCTAACTAAGTGGTTCTCAACCTTCCTAATGCCGCAACCCTTTAGAACAGTTCCTCATGTTGTGGTGACCCTCAATTTCATTGTTACAAATTAAACATAATTAAAGCATAGTATGCTTTAATCACAAAACAATATGTAATTATATATGTGTTTTCCAATGGTCTTAGGCGACCCCTGTGAAAGGGTCGTTTGACCCCCAACAGTGTTGCAACCCACAGGTTGAGAACCCCTGCTCTAACACATCATTGTTACTCTCCCTTCCCCTGGGCGGATTGAAAAAAAAAAAAAAGGCACAAACCCTTTGAACCTCCAGTTTCACTTCTAGGAACTTATCCTAGAAATTCATCAAAGAAGTTGGCCTCATAAATATAAATTAGTTCACTCTCTGAAATAAATATCTGTCAATGGGGATTTAGTAAATAATATATCTCTACAATGAAATAGTATATAGAAGACCCTTAAGGTATCTAGGATATAGTAAGTTAAAAAAGTAAGTTGCAGAACTGTAATATGAAATGTGTGTTTAAAAAAGTATATATGCTTACTAGAGGCCTGGTGCAAAAAATTCGTGCACAGGGAGTGGGGGTGTCCCTCAGCCCGCCTGCACCCTCTCCAATCTGGGATACCCTCACAATTTGGGACTGCTGGCTTCTAACTACTCGCCTGCCTGTCTGCCTGATTGCCCCTAACCGCTTCTGCCTGCGAGCCTGATTGATGCCTAACCCTTACCCCAACTGCCTTCCCCTGCCAGCCCGATCGCCCCCAACTGCCCTCTCCTGACAACCTGGTCGCATCCAACTGCCCTCCTCTGCAGGCCTGGTTGCCCCCTACTGCCCTCCCCTGCTGGCCATCTTGTGGCGGCCACCTTGTGATGACGTCGCATGAGGGTGCGACGCCACCTAGGCTTTTATTATATAGGATATATATATTGCATATTATATATTCATTGGTAGGATACATAAGAAACCATTAGCCCTAGCTGGTTTGGCTCAGTGAATAAAACGTCAGCTCATGAACTGAAAGGTCCTGGGTTCGGTTCTGGTCAAGGTCACATACCTTGGTTGCAGGCACGATCCCTGGCCCTGGTCAGGGCGTGTGTGTGGGAGGCAACCAAATGATGTATCTCTCTCACATTGATGTTTCTCTCCCTGTCTCTCCCCCTTCCCTTATTCTCTCTAAAAATCAATGGAAAAATACCCTCGAGTGAGGATCTACACTAATAAAAGAGAAACATGGTAATTGGCGTATGACCGCTACCCTTCCCATTGGCTAATCAGGGCAATATGCAAATAAACTGTCAGCCAAGACGGCGGCCGGCAGCCAGGCAGCTGGAAACTAGCATGAGGCTTGCTTGCTTCAGTGACAGAGGACTCCAACGTTCCCCGCCGGCTGCTGCAGGCCTCTGAGCCTTCAGTTTCAAACATTGTAACAAATATAGACGCCCAGAAACCAGCTTTCAGCGGGCTGGGATCTCAGAGCTGGGATCTCAGAGCTGGAGTTGATACAGAGTTTCGAGAACCGAAACAAACCAGATACCTGCTTTCAGGAGCGGAGGCCTAAGAGCTGGAGCCTCAGAGCTAAAGCTGGCCCAGAATAAAAAAAGGAAAAAAGAAAAAAAGGAGCAGTTGGGAGCTTCAGTCCCAGCCTGAAAACAGCCCTCAGCCCCTCACCCAGACTGGCCAGGCACCCCAGTGGGGACCCCCACCCTGATTCAGGACACCCTTCAGGGCAAACCAGCCGGCCCCCACCCATGCACCCGGCCTCTATTCTATATAGTAAAAGGGTAATATGCCTCCCAGCACTGGGATCAGCAGAGCTGAGGGGCCTCCCGGCACCGGGATCAGTGTGACAGGGGGCAGTGCCCAAACCCCCTGATTGCCCTGCGGCTCTGTGTGTGACAGGGGGCAGGGCCACAACCTCCCTATCGGACCTGCTCTGTTCGTGACAGGGGAAGGCGCCCCAACCCCCTGATCGACCCTGCTCTGTGGGTGATAGAGGGCGGCGCCCCTACCCCCTCCCCCCCACGGGCCCTGCTCTGTGTGTGATGGGGTAGAGCCATAACCTCCCCATTGGCCCTGCCCTGAGTGTGACAGTGGCGGCACCCCAACCCCCTGATCCGCCCTGCTCTGTGGGTGGTAGAGGGCGGCGCCCCAACCCCCTGATCCGCCCTGCTCTGTGTGTGACAGGGAGCAGTGTGCCAACTCCCCTATTGGCCCTACTCTGTGAGTGACGGGGGGAGCTCTTCAACCCCCTGATGGGCCCTGCTCTGTGCGTGACAGGGGGTGGCACCACAACCCCCCAATCGGGCCTGCTCTGAGCCCACCCGGGAGCAGGCCTAAGCCAGCAGGTCGTTATCTCCCAAGGGGTCCCAGACTGCGAGAGGGCTCAGGCCGGGCTGAGGGACCCCCCTTCCCCCCCCGAGTGCACAAATTTTTGTGTACCGGGCCTCTAGTTAATAATAAAAAAAAGAAACCATTAGCACTGGCTATGTTGCTACTTTTCATAGTTTCATTAAAAAGGTATAAAAAGATTTGAACTTCTTCTAAGCTGGTGTTATCAATTACAGCATAGTAAAATACTCCAAACTTAGCAACTTAAAACAACAAATATTTAATCTCATAGTTTCTGAGGGACATGTACTTGGAAATGGCCTACCTGAGCGGTTCTGTCTTGGGGTCTTACGAGATTGTAATCAAGCTGTCACCTGGGATGTAGTTATCTCAAGATGAGTAGGTAGGAAGAATCTGCTTCCATGCTCATTCATGTGGTTGTTGGCAGGCCTCAATTTCTCTTTGGCTGTTGACCAGAGAGTTTAATTCCTCACCACATGGACTTCTCTGGGGGGTGCATCACTGTTTGGCAGGTTTGTTCTTCCTGATTAAGTGATCCAAGAGAAAGAGCCAACACCCATGGCTAGGCAAACGTTGGAAGTGATAGACCATTCATTACCTTTGCTATATGGCATTGGTCACACAGACCAATTCTGATACTTTGTGGGAGGGTGTGAATACCAGGAGGAAGGATCGTTGGAGGCCATTTTGGAGACTAGTTATCACAGTGGATCTATAACAGTATATATCTATTTTTTGAAACAATTTGTGATTATGGAGAAGTAAATTAATTGGGCAACATTTAGATGGGATCTGTGCTTAAAAATTAGTTATCTCCTTACCAATCCCTGTAAATATTTGCTTTTCTTTTTCAGGTCCAGCACAGAATCAAATGCAGATTCCATCTGGTTATGGAGTGTATCCTCAAAACTATAGTGCTCCCTCAGGACATTGCTTTCAAGGACCTGGGAAAATGACCTCATTGCCGTTGGATGACCAGTGTGGTGATTACTACTCTGGTCTCTATGCAGTACCCACACAAAATGTGGTGACTCCTAAAACTACAAACCAACAACCAGGAGCACAGCAGATTTATGGCAGAGCTCCTCCTGCCCCTCACAATGTGGGGTCCACTCCAGAATATTTCCAAGGTGCCGCATCATCAGCATCTCATTTGTATACGAGTGCCTCCCAGCCATACTCCTCTCTTGTGAATCATTATAGTGGTCCAGCTATGTACTCTGCCAACTCTTCTGCTGTTTCTCAGGGATTTCCCTCTACTTGTGGTCACTATGCTGTGTCAACTGCTTCTAATGCCGTGTACCCTAGTGTCTCATATCCCTCTCTGCCTGCTGGTGAGCCATATGGGCAACAAATGTTTACCTCACAGAATGCTTCAACTGTCAGACCAGTCAGAGATCATTCATTTTCTAGTCAAAATACGGCTCTCAGCCATCCATCACCACTTCCACCTCCACCATCACAACAGTACCACCAGCAGCAGAGTCTTTCAGGATACAGTACTCCCTCATGGTCAGCTTCAGGCCCTCCGTCAACTCAAGACAATCTCGTCCGAAACCACACTGGTTCCCTGACTCCAGCCAACAACAACCCAACAAACACCGGTAGGTTGAATGAAAAGTTCACCAAAGCATGGCTGAAAACCAGTGCGTTTCCAACCAGGTTTTTATTTGCATGAAAGATGATATGGCCTAATGGAAAAATTGGAAATTAGCTCACTTAATTAATTAATTTGCTTTATTTCTTGTAGTATTTTGCATCACCTTTCTGGGCCCTTTCCCTTCACCCAACTATCTGCCTCATGTTCCTTGACATGACTGGGATCTCAGTCAATATTTCTGGATTTGTTTTATGCTTCTGCAGTAATTGTCTTCAATGTGAGTTAGATATAGGGCAAATGGAAGGGTCCATTTGGGGATATGCTTTGTTAGTCACTATATATATATATTTATACACACACACACACACACACACACATATTCAACTTGGGACAGTTACTATGCCAGCCAGAGCCCAACTCACTTTAGAAAAGATAATGGGCTGCAATAGACAATACTAGTTTCTCTTTGTTGGTGCCTACTGGTGACTTTCACAGAAGATGTATTTCCTACACATTAAAGCTGATGTGTATTTTTATTTACAAATTGGTAAGTTAGGATAAAGGATGGGGAACAAGAGAAGAGATGCATGAACAATACCCTTTAGTTAGTCATTCTGACATTCCTAAACCAAGATGTAGTTCAATTTATTAGTTTAAAAATTATAAATGTAAGTATGTAGTCTTTTTAGTGTGGGGTTTTCCATAGGCTATTCTCATTTTAATCCAAGTTGTGAACTTGAACTTCACAAAACATGCTCTTGAACTGAATGGAAACATATAGGAAGAATGGGAATTGGTAAAGCTTTATTTTTTGAATGATGTCCTTAGATTGTACATCAAAATCTGGATAGCCATATGTCAGGGCTATTGTAGGAAAATACGTTTTTATCGATTTTTTTAGAGAGAGGGGAAAGGTGAGGGTAGAGAAAGAGAAACATCAGTAAGAGAAGAACATCATTGATCGGCTGCCTCCTGCAAACACCCCTACTAGGGATCAAGCCCGCAACCCAGGCATGTGCCCTGACCAGGAATCAACTGGCAAATTCTTGGTTCCTGGGTCGACGCTCAACAGTTGAGCCACATTGGCCAAGCTAGAAAAGTAGTCCTGGGCAATTAGGGCACATTTTTAAATATAAAACCAGACCTATAGAATATTAGACCTGAATTGTACACTTGAGATCATCTTTTCTTTCATTGCTATGTCATTTAGAAACACTTTTTAGCTTTTCAAGCAACTAATAGTGGTTTAAACAAAGAAGGTGTTTTTCTCACTAAGCCAGCCGTGGGCAAACTACGCCCTGCGGGCTGGATCCGGCCCGTTTGAAATGAATAAAACTAAAAAAAAAAAAAAGACCATACCCTTTTATGTAATGATGTTTACTTTGAATTTATATTAGTTCACACAAACACTCCATCCATGCTTTTGTTCTGGCCCCCTGGTCCAGTTTAAGAACCCATTGTGGCCCTCGAGTCAAAAAGTTTGCCCACCCCTGCACTAAGCAGTCTAGAGGAATTCAGTATATCCACATCTCCCCAGTGTCTCTTCTCTCTTCCCACTGCACCATTCTTAGCGTGTTTGTTTGTAGATGAACAAGATAGCATCTGTGCCTGTAGACATCAAGTCAGAGTTAAAAGCAGTGACTGATTCTTGCATAAGTCAAACTAAAGCGTTGTCACAGTTCTCAAAACTGGCTGTGCACCAGAATCACTTGCACAGATTGTGATCTTCACCCCCAGCTTACTGAACTAGACCAGAATCTCCTGGATAATCTTGGGAATCTGTATCTCTGGCTTGATCTCAAGGGATGCCTAGTAACAAACCCAAATTCTACTGTAGTCCTTTCCTTTTGTTTTATACCTGAGGAAAGCTATCCAAGTTGGGATGCTTGTGGTCATTAATGTTAGAAACAAGCTTGTCCGGGAGCTCAGTTTCTTCTAGTTCTCAGTCTGCCCTTCTCAGAACCAGTGCTTTTTGGCCCCTGGAAATTCTGTTTTCTTTACTCTTTAGTCCTTTTACAGATCAGCTTATCTAAGGTCCCTGTGACTTTCATAACAAAAAATGAAATACAGGTAATTCCTTTCTTTTTTTAAAAAATACATTTTTTATTGATTTCAGAGAGGAAGGAAGAGGGAGATAGAAACACCCACGATGAGAGAGAATCATGGACCTACTACCTCCTGCAAGTCCTGCCCTGGGGGTCAAGCCCACAACCTGGGCATGTGCCCTTGACCAGAATTGAACCTGGGGCCTTTCAGTTCGCAGGCCGACGCTCTATCCACTGAGCCAAGTCAGCTAGGGTGTTAATTCCTGTCTTATTTCTGAGATGGTACCCTGGATGGAACCAATTTATACTGACATGTAGGATCAGGGAAATAGGGGACCACTTGGCTGATGAATATAATACCTAACTGGAAAGAGCTTTATCACTGAAAAAAATACTGAATAAAGAGTAGGAATTTACAAAATTACCTTCTATTTAAACAACTGTATGAATTGGTCTTTAGGCAGAGAGATGGGATATATTTTCGCTCTTTTAATCCCAGTACTATACTGTGAAAGCCATAATAAATATAATTTTAGGAGTTAATTTGTGTAGCCCTAACTGTTTTGTGCTCAGTGGTTAGAACATCAGACTGAAGGGTCTCAGGTCCAATTCCAGTCAAGAGCATGTATCTTGGTTGCAGACTGGATCCCCGGACCTGCACATTGATGCTTCTCTCTGTGTGTCTCTCCCCCTTCCTCGCTCTAAAAAAAAAGGGGGGGGGTGTGGGTGGGAATAATTTCCTCAGGTAGGATTAGCAAAAAAAGAGGAATTTGTGTTAAGAAGTGTGTGTGTTTTTTTGCCCTGGCTGGTGTTGCTCAGTGGTGAGAGTGCTATCCTGTGCATTTGGTGCTTCAGTTCAATTCCAGATCAGGGCACATACCCAGGTTGCAGGTTGGATCCTCAGTCGGGACACATGGGTGAGGCAACAGTGGATGTCTCTCTTTGTTTCTCTCCCTCCCTGCCTTCCCCCTTCCCCACACTCTCTCTGGAATCAATGGAAAAAATGTCCTTGGGTGAAGATTTTTTTAAAAGTGTTTTTGTTTCTTTGCTTTTTTAAATTTTATATTGTTAAATTACTTTTAAATAGTTCAGGGGTTGACAAATATGTCAAGTTAATATGACCATTTCAAAACAAATAAAGAGGTCACTTTAAATCTATTTTAAGATTAAATATTACAGAAGTTCCTAAACTTCCTCAGGTGATGTATCTCAGTATTTTTTCCATAGTATCCCAAGTAACTTAGTGGTAATAGTTCATAAGGTATTTGACAGATGGCACTGTGTTTCTATTAAAAACTTAAAATTTTCCCTCAAACTCTTGAGTTTGTTTAAATACAAAGTTTGGGAACCATGGAAATACTGATTTTAATTTTCCAGAAAGACAGGCGACTTAATTGTTTTGGAACTCTTAAATTATTGTCAGATTAAAATTAGAATCTTAGGTATTAAACATAGTTTTGTGTGAAATTCAACTTTTGAGTAATTGACAAAATGATTCCATTTTTAAGTTACTTGATTATACTAGTTTCATTTATAAGCATAGTAAAACTTCTTAAGCAATTTGTAAAGGATTGGAGATCCAAAAGCATAAGTCTGAGTTAAGTGATTATAAAAAAATAAGCCGTTACTTTTTTAGGCAGTTGATGAATTCATATTCAAAAACATGGAATAAAAAGACCTTTAAATGTTATTTCATTTGCCTCTTTATTTTAGAAAATCATGTTAGTATAATTTAGCACTAAAGCTTCAGATTATTTTATTAAAATGTATCCAAAGTATGTATGTTTTGGAAGCTATGTTTGGTTATTAACGTAGGATGAAATTTTGGCTAGTAGGCCATTAAAATTTTTTTAAGCTGTCGCTATAATTCAGATTATCAAAGTTCAGAAGCTCTTTTTTAGCTTTTGGTGAAGTTGGTTGAGTGTGTGACTTTGATATATAAAGGTACCTTTTTTTGACAGCAAGATGAATACTGAAATTCTGTAGATTAAAGTCATTTTCTTAAATTTTTTTATTATTTGTTTTAAAATTGTATTTATTTTTTCTTTTTAATATATTTTTATTGATTTTTTACAGAGAGGAAGGGAGAGAGATAGAGAGTCAGAAACATCGATGAGAGAGAAACATCGATCAGCCGCCTCCTGCACATCCCCCACCGGGGATGTGCCCGCAACCCAGGTATATGCCCTTGACCGGAATCGAACCTGGGACCTTTCAGTCCGCAGGCTGACGCTCTATCCACTGAGCCAAACCGGTTTCGGCTTTATTTTTTCAATTACTGTTGGTATTCAGTGTAGTGGTTAGACATTTATATAATTTACGAAGTGATCGCTACCCCCCCACTCTCCCCTCCCCGCCCCAGAAGACTAGTATTCACTTGGTACCATACATTGTTATTACAATATTATTGACTATATTCCCTGTGCTGAACTTTACATCCTCATGACTGTTTTTGTAACTATCAATTTGTGCTTCTTAATCCCTTTTAAGGTTTTCAACCAGACCCCAAACCCCACCCATCTGGCAACCATCAGTTTGTTCTCTGTATCTAAGTCTGTTTTGTTTTTTCTTGTTTGTTTTGTTCTTTAGATTCCACATATAAGTGAAAACACATGGTATTTGTCTTTCTCTGTTTTACTTATTTTACTTAGCATAATAATCTCTAGGTCCACCTATGTTGTCACAAATGATAAGATTTCTTTCTTTTTTATGGCTTAATGTTCCAATGTATATATGCACCACATTTTCTTTATTTAATCTTCTGTTGATGGGCACTTAGATTGCTTCCATATCTTGGCTATTGTAAATAGTGCTGCAGTGAACATAGGACTGCATAGATCTTTTCAAATTAGTGTTTTGGATTTCTTCAGATAAATGCCCAGAAGTGGAATTTGTGGGTCATAAGGTAATTCTATTTTTAATTTTGTGAGCAACCTTTATACTGTTTACCGTAGTGGCTATACCAATTTGCAATCCCACCAACAATGCACAAGGGTTCCTTTTCTACATACCTTCCCCAATAATTACTGTTTGTTGATGAATGATGATAGCCATTCTGACAGGTGTGAGTTGATACCTCATTGTGGTTTTGATTTGCATTCTTCTGATGATTAGTGACATTGAGCATCTTTTCATGTGTCTATTGGCCATCTCAATGTCCTCTTTGGAGAAGTGTGTATTCAGGTCTTCTGTCCATTTTTTTTTCTTTTTTTAATTAATCCTCATGAGAGGATTTTTTTTTTTTCCCATTGATTTTTAGGGGGTGGAAGTGAGGGACTACGGGGAAAGAGAGAAACTTTGAATTGAGTAGGACACATCAGTTGTTTGCCTCCTGTACGCACTCCAACAGGGGCTGAGGATTGAAGCTGCAACTTAGGTTGCAACCCAGGCATGTGCCTTTGGCCAGGATTTGAACCCATGAGCCAGGGCATCTTCTGCCCATTTTTTAATTGGGTTGTTTATTTTTGGGTGGTAAGTTGTATGATTTCCTTGTAAATTTTGTATATTAACTGCTTATTGGATTTATCATTGGCGAATCTCTTCTTCCAATTGGTAAGTTGTCTTTGTGTTTTGTTGATGATTTCCTTTGCTGTGCAAATAGTCTTTAGTTTGATGCAGTCCCATTTGTTTATTTTTTATTTTGTTTCCCTTGCCTGAAGAGATATATCAGAAAAAAATATATTATTAAGATGCGGTGTCAGAGTTTACTGCTTAGGTTTTTTTTGAGGAGTTCTATGGCTTTGGGTCTTACATTTAAGTCTTCAATCTATTTTTGAGATTTTTCTTGTATGTGGTGTAAGGAAGTGGTCTTTCCTTTTTCCATGTATCAGTCTAGTTTTTCCAATACCATTTATTGAATAGACTATCTTTATTCCATTGTATATTTTTGCCTTTTTTGTTATAGATTAATTGACCATACAGGCTTGGGTTTATTTCTGGATTCTATATTTTGCTCCATTGCCATTCTGATTACTATAGCTTTGTAGTATAGTTAGAATTCAGTTGGCGTGATACCTCCAACTTTGTTCTTTCTCAAGAATGCTGTGGCTATTTGGGGGTCATTTGTGGTTCCATATAAATTTTAGAATTATTTGTTCTATTTCTGTGAAAAATGCCATTGGTATTTTGATAGGGATTGCATTACATCTGTAGATTGTTTTGGGTAGTATGGACATTTTAGTGATGTTAATTCTTTCTGTCCATGAGCATGGTATATGAAAAAGCACATCATTTTTAAAATCAGCAAGATAAATCTTGTTGCCAAGACCTAGAATTTTGTCAGAAAAACTATTCTTATTAAAATTATTTTTACTAAGTCTTGCTTAACTAGGACCACATATTGACAGCATATTACAAAATAATACTGTGAGTAATGTACAATTTTATAAAACAAGAACCAGTTAAAAGCCACTTATAAAATAATAATAAACATTTACATATTCATTGTATAAAAATCTGCAGCATACATGACACTAACATAATCACTGCTAAGGTAATATCATATGTATTATGTTAGAGTGGTGATATCCCCAAGGAAAAGCAAAATAAATACCTGTAGGAGATGATTATCTAGACAAAGAAACCCAAGTTAGAAATAAATTAGAAAACTATATTAGAAGTATAAATAGTACAGTAAAGAGATTATTTTCATCTTTGGAAACTTGTGAAGTTGCAGAATTGCAACCTGGGAGTACAGTTTTGCTCCTTACACTCTTCTTCAGTTTTTCCAAAGCTACTCTTGGGTCTTATCATCTTTCTTCAACTTTGTACCTCCCAATTGTAAATTTTTCTACATTTACTCCTTCTCTAAGCTCAGAATATGAGATGATGATCTATGTGAACACTTCCTTCAGATCTTGGCTTTTTTGTTTATCTTGTCTCGTGTGTCAATTTTCTAGGTTCTGCTGGGCTGTACCATTACAAAGGTGAGAGGAGTTGATGGAAGAAAAACTTAAGCTTGGTCCTGTGTGGTCCAGCAGCCATCAGTTTTAAGCAAAGTGGTTACACTGTCAGATTTATATTTCAGAACTTTCTTCTATGAGCAGTGTGATAGATAGACTGGAGTAGGAAGAACTTGGAGAGAAGAAGAAAGCTAGGATGAAATTACTAAAATTATCTAGGTGAAGGATGATGAATTGGGCTGATACTCCTTTACTAGTAAATATAAGGCAGATGACAGGTGATTTTAAGGATTTGTTGATATAGTTTATAAAGGAAATGGAAGAATAAAAGATGTCTTTTAAATTACCTAGCTTATACAACTTAAATAGATGGTAGTGTATTAGCTAAGAATTTAATTTCCCTAGATTCAAAAGAACATTATGCGAAGCAGCTATAAGAACTAACTAGGGAACTACCTTAATTACCCTTCTCCCCCCAAATTAATTATTCTTAAATTACGAGTTGTCTCTAAATATCCCATATAGTGTAGCAGATCATTTTTCGTAATGCCAGTTTTATAAACTATCTTTTGCAGTCAAATTCTATTTTGAAAGGGCAATTTATTTGGGGGGAGGGGGGGGGAGTGGGCCTGTCATGCATTTATGGTCCTTGATGTTTGTAGAACTTTTCACCATTCACTTGGCAAATATTTGAAAGCCAACTATATGACAGGCATTGTTTTAATGCTAGCTGGGAGATAAAATAGTAAAAACACTTGATCCTTATGCTCAAGAAGTTTGCAAATCTGTGTGGGGAAGCAAACATTATTCAAATAAATACAAATGAATGTAAATTGTTATTATTATTTATTGTGAAACAAGAGATATTGTGGTGCTTAGCGAGTGCACTTAAGTACATGTGGGCTACTAGTCATGAAGCTTAAGGAAATTTCCCATGATATTTGACACTTGAGCAGCAGGTGAATTCTCCTGAAGGGTGAATTCTCCATGTATAAAATAAATTACATGTAGAATAAATGTTGAAATGCAAAGACAACACTTTAAAATATAATAAACTACCTCTGGAACCTTGGAGTGGGGAAGGATTTCTTAAGGACAACACACAATGCTAGCCATAAAGAATAAGCATGGTCAATGTGACTAATTTCTAAGAACTATTTTAGTTACTTTATTAAAAAATTAACTTTGCCGAAACCGGTTTGGCTCAATGGATAGAGCGTCGGCCTGCGGACTGAAAGGTCCCAGGTTCGATTCTGGTCAAGGGCATGTACCTTGGTTGCGGGCACATCCCCAGTGGGGGGTGTGCAGGAGGCAGCTGATCAATGTTTCTCTCTCATTAATGTTTCTAACTCTCTATCTCTCTCCCTACCTCTCTGTGAAAAATCAATAAAATATGTATTTTTTTAAAAATTAACTTTTCCGTTATGAAAATAATAAAGATTATGTAAACATGTTCTTGGAAAATACAGATTAGCAAATGCAAGAGAATAAAAGTCATATATTATATCACTACCGAGAAAAATTGTTAGCATTTTGATAGTTTTTAATAGTTCTGTTAATATACATATTATTTTTTACATAATTGTGATTTATACAGAATACATACATTTATATTTTCTGTATTTTTAAAATATTTTAAAAAATTAATAATGAATTCATAATAATGGCAGAAAAGTTGAAAATTGGAGAAAAATTATAAAGAAAGAAAAAGTTTACCCAGAATCTACTTACCCAGAATTAAGCACAATTATTATTAAGGTTATTTTCTCATAGCCTTTTTTTGGGTATTTATTGCCATTTTATTATTCAAATTTTTGCTCTTTTTTTCTTTTTCTTACAGAAGACCCTTTAACATTTCATATAATACTCTGTTAGTTTTTTCTTGTCTGGGAAGCTCTTTATCTGTCCTTCAATTCTAAATGATAGCTTTGCTGGGTAAAGTAATCTTGATTGTAGGTGTTTGAATATTTCTTGCCACTCCTTTCAACCCTGCAAAGTTTGTTGAGAAAGCAGCTGATAGTCTTAATTGGAGCTCCCTTTTAAGTAATTAATAGTTTTTCTCTTGCTGCTTTTAAGATTCTCTCTTCATCTTTAACCTTTTGCATTTTAATTATGATGTTCCTTGGTGTGGACCTCTTTGATTTTATCCTATTTGGTACTCTCTGCACTTCCTGGACTTGTATGCCTATTTCCTTCACCAAATTAGGGAAGTCTTTTTTTTTTTTTTTAAATAACCATGTTGATTTCAGAGAGGAAGAGAGAGGGAGAGAGGTAGAAATATCAATGATGAGAGAGAATCATTGATTGGCTGCCTCCTACACACCCCCTGCTAGGGATAGAGCCCGCAACCAGGCATGTGCCCTCAACCTGAATCGAACCTGGGACCCTTCAGTCCACAGGCTGATGCTCTACCCATTGAGCCAAACTGGCTAGGGCTGTCATTTTTTTAAATTAGAGGCCCAGTGCACAAAATTCATGGATAGGATCCCTAGGCCGGGCCAGCAATCAGGGCTGATCGGGGCCTTCTGGCTGCCAGCCGGGGCCTGCCTTCGTTCTGTGCCGCCCCTTGGTGGTCAGCGTATGTCATAGCAAGCAATTGAACTCTGGGTCTCCCGGTGGAACTCCTGAGTGGACAATTTGCATACTAGGCTTTTATATATATTTTTAATAGGTTTTCAGTTACTTGTTTTCTGCTTCTGACATGCCCATAATGCAAATGTTGGTACTCTTGAAGTTGTCCTAGAGCAGTGATGGCGAACCTTTTGAGCTCGGCATGTCAGCATTTTGAAAAACCCTAACTTAACTCTGGTGCCGTATCACATATAGAAACTTTTTGATATTTTCAGCCATAGTAAAACAAAGACTTATATTTTTGATAGTTATTTTATATGTTTAAATGCCATTTAACAAAGAAAAATCAACCAAAAAAATGAGTTCGCGTGTCACCTCTGACACGCGTGTCATAGGTTCACCATCACTGTCCTAGAGGCTCCTTACACTATTCTCACTTTTATTTTATTCCATTTTTTTTTCTTTTTGCTATTCTGATTGGGTGTTTTTTGCTTCCTTATATTACAAATTGCTCATTTGATTCTTGGCTTCATTTTTGCTACTGTTGATTCCCTGTAAATTATTCTTCATTTCAGTTAGTTCATTCTTCATTTCTGACTGGACTTTTCTTAATATACTAGAGGCCCGATGTATGAATTTGTGCACCGGTGGCGTCCGGCCAGTCCGCCCCAATTGGACCGGGCAGGCCAGGGGGAGGGACCTCAGATGGCCGGCTGGGGAGAGGGGCTGTGGGTGGTTGAACTCACGGCTGAACCCGGTTGAGAGGACAATGTGCATGCTAGCTTTTTATTATATAGGATTATTAATGATTTCAGAGAGGCAGGGAGAGAGAGATAGAAACATTAATGATGAGAGAGAATCATTGATAAGCTGCCTTCTGCATGTCCCCCACTGTGGATCGAGCCTACAACCTGGTTATGTGCCCTGACCAGAAATTGAACCATGACCTTTTGGTTCATAGATTGACACTCAACCACTGAGCCATACTAGCTGGGCTGACTGGTCCTTTTTTATGCTGTTGAGATTTTCACTAAATTCATTGAGCATCCTTAGAGCCAATGTTTTGAACTCTGCATTTAGTTGATCGCTTGTCTCCATTTGTTTAGTTCTTTTTTAAAAAAATATATTTTATTGATTTTTTACAGAGAGGAAGGGAGAGGGATAGAGAGTTAGAAACATCGATGAGAGAGAAACATCGATCAGCTGCCTCCTGCACACCCCCTCTGGGGATGTGCCCGCAACCAAGGTACATGCCCTTGACCGGAATCGAACCTGGGACCCTTGAGTCCACAGGCTGACGCTCTATCCACTGAGCCAAACTGGTCAGGGCCATTTTGTTTAGTTCTTTTTCTGGAGTTTTGTTTTCTCATTTGGGACATATTTCTTTGTTTCCTCATTTTGGCAGCCTCCCTGTGTTTGTTTCTATATATTAGGTAGAGCTGTTATGTCTCCTAGGCTTGGTAGAGTGGCCTAGTGTAGTAGGTATTCTGTAGGGTTCAGTGGCCTTGATCACCCAAGCTGGGCACTCAAGGTGCCCCCCACCCCTATATGGGCTGTGTGCACCCTCCTCTTGTAGTTGAGCCTTGGTTGCTATTGGCATGCCAATTGGCCCCAGGCCAATCAGCTGCAAGAATTGGCTCTGACCACTGACCACTGGACCTCTGACTACCTTGGAAGATCAGCTATGCAGGGGCCAACCTCACTGAGCAGGACTTACTTCAGTGGGGCTCTGGTGCCTGTTGAGTCCACCCCTTAAGTGTGTCCCTTGTGGAGGTGGTTGGGTGATGATGCTTTGATGTAGTTTGAAGCTTTCCACAGGGTGTGCTGGTTCTGGGGCCTCCCGGAAGGAGCAGGCCAAAGTCAGTTATTGCCTGTGTTCTGCCTGGGGCCATGTGACATGGGCTACAAAGCAATCTGCAGGTGGCTGCTACATGTGCATGGCTGCTACTTGTACTGGGCTTAGAGGTGCCCAGGCTTGGCCATGCTGGGCGCATTTAGCAAGAGGTATGGGGCATGCTAAGGCCAGATGCTGCTTGAGAGATTTTTAGGAAAATGAAGCATGAGCAAGGCAAATAGTGTGAGCCAGGTTGATGGAGTCTCATTTATGGCACCTGCCTGCCAGCTGGGTGAGGAGGGAGGGGGAAGGGGAGCTCATCAAAGGAACATTGGCCTCTGCCATCACCCATTACTTCTGTCTGGGAGAAAGCTGCTCCCCTAGCTCTTGCCCTGATGTGAGACAATTCAGTTCCTCCCCATATGCCTCTGGTGCCTTTCAAATTGTTGCCCCAGCACTGGAGTTCAGAGAAAGAAAGTCTGAGGAAGTCCTTGTGCGGACTCTTTAAGAGGAACTGCCTGGGATTCCAGCAGTCCTCCATCTCCCTAAGCCCAATCCCAGCTGATTTTTATTTTTTTATTTATTTAATTTATTGATTTTAGAGAAAGAGGAAGGGAGGAGAGAGCAAACCGATTTGTTGTTCCACTTATTCATGGGTTGATTCTTATATGTGCCCTAACCAGGGATCAAACCCACAACCTTGGCATATTGGGTCAACTCTCCAACCAGGGCAGTCCCTGCTGGCTTTTACAGCAGAAGTTATGGGGACATCTCTTCTTGGTACTGCAACCCTGGGCTGTGGGGCCCGGTGTGGTGTTGAGACCCCTTGCTCCTCACGAGGTACCTCTGCAGCCAAGATACCTCTTCTTAATTTTTTAAAATTTTATTTTAGTGAATTTTCTAGAGAGAGGAAGGGGAGAGAGGAAGAGAGAGAAACTTTGATTGGCTGCCTCCTGCGCACCCCCTACCAGGGATCCAGCTCACAACCCCGGGCTTGTGCCCTGACCGGCAATTGAACCATCAACCTTTCCATGCATGGGACACTGCCAAACCAACAGCCACAGCAGCCAGGACTCCCTCCCAGTTTTTATCTGCCACATGTGGATGTGGTACCAGCCCATTAGGCATCTCCTCCCCTCCTACCAGTCTTGATGTAGATAATTCTTTAATTCCCTAGTTGTAGGACTTCCATTCAGCCAGATTTCAGGCAGTTCTGAATATGGTTTTCTGTAGTTTAGTTGTAATTTTTAATGTGGTAGTGGGAGGAGGCAAGTACCGAGTTTGCCTACACTGCCGTCTTGACAGGAAGTCAAGAACTTTTCTTTATTAAAAGACAATATAGCCCTAGCAAGTTTGGCTCTGTGGATAGAGCATCAGCCTGCGGACCAGTGTCCCGGGTTCGATTCCGGTCAAGGGTATGTTCCTTGGTTGCAGGCTCCTCCCTGGCCCTGGCCCCGGTTGGGGCATATGCAGGAAGCAACCAGTTATCTCTCACATCGATGTTTCTCTCTCTCTCTCTCTCTCAAGATTAATAGAAAAATATCCTCAGGTGAGGATTAACAAACAAAAGACAATATAAAGAAACTAAGAAGATAAAGCATTAGCTGAGAGGGAAAAAAATATAGTATTTATCTAGAATATACAAATAACCTATACAAATTAATAAGGAAAAGACCAACAACCTAAGGGGAAAAAAGCATGAACAAGTATTTGACAGAAAATTAAATGAAACATCCTCATCCTCATTAATAATTAGGGAAAGCAAATTAAAACTAGAATGGGCTGTCTTTTTTAAAATTTTATTTATCCTCACCTGAGGATATGTTTATATTGATCTTTTAGAGAGCGAGGAAGGCACAGAGAGAAAGAAACATCTATCGGCTGCCTCCCCTACATGCCTTAATGGGATTGAACCCACAACCTAGGTATGTGCCCTGACTGGGAATTCAACCCACAACCTTTGGTGTATCGGATGACACTTCAACAAAATGAGTATCCAGCCAGAGCCAAGATAAAACTTCTAAACATGGTCAGCAAAGCCCTGAGTGAGCTTAAGTCCCTAGCCCATCCGTGGGCAAACTACAGCCCGCGGGCCGGATCCGGCCCGTTTGAAATGAATAAAACTAAAAAAAAAAAAAAAAAAGACCGTACCCTTTTATGTAATGATGTTTACTTTGAATTTATATTAGTTCACACAAACACTCCATCCATGCTTTTGTTCCGGCCCTCCGGTCCAGTTTAAGAACCCATTGTGGCCCTCGAGTCAAAAAGTTTGCCCACCCCTGCCCTAGCCTCACCCTGCTGTGGTTCTCCTCTGGCTTCTAGGGTCTTCTTTCAATCTCTGGTACTTGACTTTCTCCTTCCTATTTAAGGGGAATGTAATTAAACTCTTCCTTTGATGTTACAAACTTTTTCTTTAATAAAACAATACAAATAAAAGTTTATATGATACATATGTATGAACATATTTATGTATGCATATATAAAAGCCTAATGAATGAAATACTCATTAACTCACACATACAGATATCTCTAAACCAAGCATGTCAAACTCGGAGCCCAGGTGCCGCACGCAGCCCACAATGAATATTTTTGCGGCCTAGCCAATATAATGGTATGTGAGAAATGTTTTAATAAAATTTCGTAACTTAAGTTTTATAATATCCTGTTATTAATAATTATTAATAACAAACTACAACGTTCACTAATGATTGGTTACTATAATCATGTTTCATTCATTTCCCTTAAGCACCTTATGCGCAGAGGCACCATTTCTCTCCACTAATACTAGCAGCGAATATTTTAGCAGCCGATTGCCACATCATTAGTCTTGGACTGACTGGTTTGGTGTGTGCAACAGAAAATATTTTGCTTTCAGAGAACAAGAAAAGTAGGTTTATTTGCGTTACGCTTGTGCAGTTTCTGGTGAGTTAATGTTCAAGAAAATTAATTTTTATTAAAATGTTCTATTATTTTATGTTAATGATTACTCATTTATTTCAGCCCTTTGTATTCAGCATGGCTCTATCGAAATAAACCTACATTTCTATGAAAATTGAAGCTTTTGTTTTTGCGGCCCACATAAACTTAAACCTTGTTTATTTGGCCCATGTTAGCCTTTGAGTTTGACATGCTTGCTCTAAACATTATTTTGCTTGTTTTTGTTTTAGCTTTATAAAAATAGTACACTGCATGTATTCTTCAGTGTCTTCCTATGTTACATTTCTGGAGTTCATTCTTTCATCATTTTCACTGCTGTTCTGGAGTCCATTGGAAGGACATACTTTACTTATTCCTTCCATTATAAATGGACTTTTGGGTTTCCAATTTTTTGTTTTCACAGACAGCGCTGCTATGAATGAATATTCATGAACACGTCCCTGGTGCAGATGTGCAGAGTTTCTCTAAGTGTGTGCCACGGCTTGAATGGGTGTAGAGAATGCAGGAAGAGTTGAGCAATCGTCTTAGCTCTGCAGCAGCCCATAGGAAAAGAGCTCTTTGGCCTGCCTAGGGAGCAGAGCAGTCTCTTTAGTCCCATGTTCCAAACAAATGTCATCATTTGCTATAAGTGTTAACGTATCTAAATCAGAGGTACTCCTAAGTCTTCCTATTTAAAGTGTAGTCTACTGGCCAGCAACCCTCAAACTTGGTAAAAATGTAGCATCTTAGGCCAGGCTGTACTAGACTTGGTGAATCAGAACCCGCATTTTAATAAGACCCCAGATGACTCATGCACAAAGTTTGAATAATATTCCTCTACTAGTGGCCCGTTGCACAAAGATTCGTGCAATAGGCCTTCCTTCCCCTGGCTGCCAGCACCGGTTTTCCTCTGGCCTTTGATCCGGCCACAGCAACAAGGCTTGGCTTCTCCGCTCCAGCTGCTCCCAGCCCCTCCTTTTTTTTTTCTTTTTTTTTTTTTTCCAGCTCTTTGAGCAGAGGCCAGGGCTGGCTGGAAGCCTGGGTTGCCCCTAGTGACCCAAACTCCCAGCCACTCCTTGAGCGGAGCACAGGCCCCCAGCCCCTCCTTGAGCGGAGCCCAGGGCCAGTGGGAAGCTTGGCTTCCTCCATCACCGGGAGCAACCCAAGACTCCTCCTCGCTCCAGCTCCATGGCTGCCACCATCTTCAGTTGTCTTCAGTCTTTGGTCTGCATATGCAAATTAACTGCCATCTTTGTTTGATTAATTTGCATAGTCCCTCTGATTGGCTGGTGGGTGTGGTGGAGTGACAGTGTGATGGTTAATTTGTATGTTTCTCTTTTATTATATAGGACTAGAGGCCTGGTGCACAAAAATTTGTGCACTCGGGGGGAGAGGGAGTCTCTCAGCCCGGCCTGTGCCCTCTCACAGTCTGGGACCCCTCAGGGGATGACCACCTGCTGTCTTAGGCCGGCTCCCTGGGGGATTTGGCCTAAGATGGCAATCAGACATCCCTCTGGCAGCCTGGCAGCCCTCAGGGGTTGTCCACTTGCCAGTGGGGAGCAGGCCTAAACTGCAGTTGGACATCCTTAGCGCTGCTGAGGAGGCAGGAGAGGCTCCTACCACCACTGCTGTACTGGCAGCCATCAGCCTGGCTTGTGGCTGAGCAGAGCTCCTCCCATGTGAGAGAGCCCTGACCACCAGAGGGCAGTGTCTGCCCCCTAGTGGTCAGTGTGTGTCATAGTGACCAGTGTTCCCAGTCATTCTGCTGTTAGGGTCAGTTTGCATATTACCCTTTTACTATATAGGATAGAGGCCTGGTGCACTGGTGGGGGCCAGCTGGTTTGCCCTGAAGGGTCTCCTGGATCAGGGTGGGGGTCCCGCTTGGGTGCCTGGCCAGCCTGGATGAGGGGATGATGGCTGTTTGCAGCTGGTCACACCCTCTTCAGGGTGGGGGTCCCCACTGGGGTTCCTGGCCAGCCTGGGTGAGGGGCTGAGGGCCGTTTTCAGGCTGGTGGGTGACTGAAGCTCCCAACCTCTCCTTTTTTTCTTTTTTTCTTTTTTACTCTGGGATTTATTTACCTTCTATAGCTGTCACTGGAACTGAGAGCCGGCTTTAGCTCTGAGGCTCAGCTCCAGCTCTGAGACCTCGTCTGCTGAAAGCAGGTATCTGGGTTTGTTTGGCTTCTATAATTGCAACATTGTTTCTTAGAGTGCAGCTCAGAGGCTGGCAGCGGCAGGCAGGGGAACCTTGGCTTTCTCCATCACTGGAGCAAGCAAGCCTCCTGTTCGCTTCAGCTGCCTGGCTGCCGGCCGCCATCTTGGTTGGCAGTTAATTTGCATATCTCTCTGATTAGCCAATGGGAAGCGTGTCAGAGGTACAGTTAATTACCATGTTTGTCTCTTATTAGATAGGATGTGTGCGTGTGTGTCTGTGTGTATACCACATTTTATCTATTCATCTATTGTATGTTTACACATATATACACATAGCGTGTGTGTATATAGATGTATATATAATCACATTTTCTTTATTTAATTATCCATCAGGAGACACTTAAGTTGTTATGTTATCTCTCAGTTGGCTGAAGATTATCCTCTAGGTCAAGCAATTTGAGCTGTTAACAAAGGCCCACTGTGGATCACATGAACCTTATTATTCTAGAAGTCAAACCTAGTGTTATCATCAGGCTCTTAGTTAGAAATGAGGCATCTGATTAGAAACAGCAAATGAGAAGTGTTTACACTACACTGATACAGTTGACAGTACAAAAAGATCTGAGCTGGTACTAGGAACATTTGTGGAGTTCATGAGCCACATTACTGCAGAAGCAAATACTTCCTTTCATCTTCCTATCTGAGATACTGTTGCATAGTAATTAATAATAGTGATCATTAATTAGTAAAGAAAAACTGTTTTGGATTTACTTTTTTTAAGAAGGTAAGAAATGAATTAGGAAATTTTTTATTAAAGACTATTAAAACATTTGGTGATTACGTTTTCAGGGTTTTTTTTTTTAAATTTCTTTGAACTACCTTATTTTCTAGATGTAGATATACAAGATAAATGCGATGCTACTGAAGTTTCTATAAGAACTTCAGATAAACTACATTCTTTTAGTATTTTAATATATTTCAAGTTTATTGTTGTGGATGAAATAGAGTCTTCTCTTCAGTTGCAGATTCTTTATCCTGTCCTGTTACACAAAATGTTCAGCCTCCCAAGTCCAGCCCAGTGGTATCCACTGTTGTGTCAGGAGCCTCGTCAGCAAGATTACCTCCTACTGCAAATCACCTCGTTGAACCTGTGGCCTCAGTTACACAGCCATCAGAGCTGTTACAACAGAAAGGTATTGGAGAAATTCATTATACTATATATGTAGCACACATATACACACATACTGATTAAAATAGGTAGGCAAACTGGATAACCACAATTTTTTAAAATATGAAAAAAGGTAATTTATAATCTTAATTCCAACACAACTATTTTCTTTTTCACATATTAACGTTTAGTCTCTATGAATTTATATTTTGTATAATTGTAATCATAGTTTAAATACTATTTTGTATTTACAGTTACTAAATTATTCACAGTTCTTCATTTATGTACATAGTCTTTATAGTCATTCCTTGCTAATAATTTATTATGTCATTGTATTATAATTTACTAATCCATCCCTCTATTGTGGAAAATTTATTTCCTACTTTTTAAAGGTTATTATAGTTTCTTTTATAATAAAGTGCTCAAGATTTCCTTATTTAGTGTATTTCCATATCCTATATGATGATTTCTGTGCTTCGTTAATGGAAAGTAGCTTTTGACCTAATTTTGAGAATGAGAGGGGTGAAAATGAAATTGTACCCCGCATTCCCAGCATTGACAAACAATACAGTTTGTTTGTTTGTTTGCTTGTTTAATATTCTCCATGTGTTAAATAAGTGACAGGCAACTAAATTATGTTATTTTGACCCTCTTTTCCCACATTATCTTTTCTTTTGGCAATATTTATGATTATTTCCTGTCTGACTAAAATTCTAAATCTACTTTTGGTTCAGGTTAACATACTGTATTTTTCATTTGATAACTGAACTATTTTTTGAAATCCACAATTTATATTTCCAGAGCAACCATTAGTAATATTTTTAGGGACTATACTCACTATGTAATAATAGCTCCTGATTTTGAATATGAACAATTCTCTCTCTTATGTTCTGAAACTTAGAAAAAGCATCCTAAATCCTTAGGCTGATTTCACTATCCATATATACTGAGTATTTATGTAGTCTACAGAAGCCTTTTGATCATTTGATCAGATTATACATTTTACATTTTTTTAATTTGGTTTTATAGGAAAACCAATTCTAGCACCAAGGAGTGTTCATTGATTCCCAACCAGTCAATGGGTATATTGGGAATAGAATCTAGTTGTGTGTGTTTTTTAATCCTCACCTGAGGAATTTTTTTTTTCCCCCCATTGATTTTCAGATAGAGTGGAAGGGAGGGAAGAAGTGGGGGAAGAAAGAGAGAGAGAAACATCAACATCAGAGAGACACATCAATTGTTTGCCTCTATCGAACCCACAACTGAGGTACATGCCCATTACGAGGAATCGAACTTGCAACCCTTTAGTCTGCGGGCCCATGCTCTAACCACTAAGCAATCGGCCAGAGCAGAATCTAGTTTTTATGTTTGCCTTCAAAGTGAAAGGCTGATATGAAAGTTTTGCTTGTCATGAGTAAGGGTAGATTGAAGCCCTAACTGAATGAATGGTGTCTTTCAGCTGCATTGATGACTCATTCCTTTTGTTGTTGTTGTTAATCCTCACCTGAGAATATTTTTTTGCCATTGATTTTTTTTTTTTTTTTTTGAGAGAGAGTGGAAGGGAGAGGGACAGAGAAACATTGATGTGAGAAAGACACATCGATCGGTTGCCTCTCACACACGCCCCGACTAGGAGGTGGAGGTTGAGCCTGCAACCCAGGTATGTGCCCTTGACCAGAATCGAACAGGGACCCTTCAGTCCTCGGGCCAACACTCTATCCACTGAGCCAAACAGACTAGGGCATTCCCTGCTAATTTTTTTTCCTTTCATAATTTCTTTTTGACCATTTTACTTTTTAAATACATGGTATTATCTTATTGTATTATAAACCACTTTTTCACAAAATAATTGTAATTATTTTCCTTAATAAGTAGATTTGAAAAGAGAATGAGCTACCATTTATCGAGCACTTATAATGAGCCAGATATTTCATATTTATTATTTAATCCCCATGTCAATCCTATGATGTAGATATTATCTGTTTTACAGATGAGAAAAGTGAGATTCACACAAAAATTCCATAACCAGTCCAAATTTTAGATTAGTAAGTAGCAGAATGAAAGATTTTTAACTCAGACTTTCTGTCCTTGTGCTCTTTCTATAAAATGAGGCTGAATTTGTTGTTTGCTTTTAAACTCTTGATTTACCTAAGATACGCTCCTTGTTAAAATAAGTAACAGAAAAGATAATACTGGAGATATTTGAATTGTAGCTTTTAATATTTCTTTTTCTTAAGTAGGAGATTGACTTCTTAGTGGCCTCTATGCCTTTGGCTAGGTCTGGGGTACACCTATAATTGTGTGAGTCAGGGCTACCATGTATGTTGTACAAGTTGTAGTTTGCGTGAATGGTGCCTCTTGTAGTTGTGCAGTGCATGGTTGTTGGTCTGATATGACTTACTAAAACAGTACTACTTAAAAGAGATAAGTTTTTTTGGTCACAACTTCAAAGATGCCCTTGCTTATTAGTTAATTCTTTCAAAGACCTCGGCACTTTTTACTGGTTTTTAAATATCATCTCCTATTTACATAATATTTAGTATATTTCAGGCACCATTCTAAGGTTTGAAATATGTATATTAATTTATTTCATCCTCAAAACAACTTATTTGAGGTAGTTATTACCCCATTTACAGATCATGTAAATGAAGAACAGAAAGGTTAGTAACTTGCCCAAGGACACACAACTAGTAAGTAGGGGTAGCACCTAGAATTGAACCCAGAATCCCAGTATATCTATAATGTCCTGCTGTTTATAGTCAGTATTTTTTACTGTTTTGCTTTGTTCTCATGGAATTCTTTCAAAAGTAGTGGGTTGTTTGACAGTAGTGATTGGGGACCCCATACATTCAGAATTATTAAATACATTCATTTTTCAATATTTGAATTAAGAATGTTCCAGTGAAAACCAACCCAACTTGCAAGGTTTCATTTTTAACAGAAACATGTATGGCAAGGTAAAAGAAAGTCTATAGATTTAGGGAGTTGTGATTAATAATTTAAGGAAGGGGATATGTTTTCCCTTTAGCACCTGAGATTTTTATAGCTCAGGGCAATGCGTTATAGTAAGGTTTAGGATAAATTCAGAATAAGTTTCCTTTGTAAAGGGAGAGAAAGGCTATTGTTAACACAGGCACTTTCTTCGGTAGGTAAGTTTTAGGAAAGAGAGGAATATGGTAATTGATGCCCTTAAAACCATCCTTTTGAAAGAATCTTTGGAAATCTTTGTAGTATGTGTACCTCATTTGAAGACCAGTTTAGGAAAGATAACAGTTGCTCCAAAGTCTGAACTCTTGAATTTACAAAAGCTAACCTCACAAGGATTTGTTCTCTTAAGACTAGTTTGTTTTATTTCCAATGTAGCTGTTTCTAGGGAATAGTGAAGAAGCCTTTTATTAAAAGTATCCCCAAGGATATGGTCTCCTGGAGAGTTTTGCCAGAAAGTACTTTAGGATGGGTAGTTTAAACCAAATGTCCTTTTTAAGATATTGGAGCCTTGTTAATTACAGAACTCTTCATAATGTCAGATTCTTGCAGACTTCTTGCCTATTGGTTTCATAATCATACCTTGGAAGTTCTAATTTACACAGAATAAGTTAGGATATATAGCATTCCCTCCCCATTTGATGGTGGTGGGATGGAAGGTACTCCGTGTACATTTTTGCAGTGGGTTTTGGGCTGAACTCTGGAAGACATGTCATATGCTTACCACTTTCTTTATAAATGCAGCCTGTGTATGTCATACATAGGTTCTGGCTCGTAAGAAAAGGAATCTGAGAAAAGGCACTCTGGAAGTTCTCGGAACCATTCACATATTGCAGAACAGCAGCTTGGCTGTCAGCCCCTTTCTGGCCATACTCCTTTAGTACAGTTTGCATGTACTGGATGGATCCAGTCTAGAGAAGGGCACTTAGTACGGATTGGCTGATATTCTGGAGCTCTTACCATTCCTCTTTGGATTAAATAAAATGGCATATTCTTGTGCTGTTACTATCACCAAGCTTTTTTAACAAAGTTTACTTGAACAAGGAAAGGAAGGCACAATTCTGAGCATATTAAGTCACATTTGGGGAAGGGCTTAAATCTTGATACTTTCATCTCCAGCACTTCTTACGAAGCACTGCATCTTTTTGCAGGAAAGTAATGTTTTGAGTATGCTGGCTGATATTCTGTTAATATAGTATAGTTGACAACTATAGTATAATCTAACATGATATTATGATGAGTAATAATATTACTCTAGTCTGTCTTATTTGTGAATTTGTTCCAGTGCATGGAGTCATTGTTTTATAATTTTTTTTATCATTCTGTAGTCATTTCATTTGCTTCCAAGTAAATATTGGATATTTTTCCAATAATAAGTAAATCTATTTTTATTCATTAAATCTGAAGAAAGAGAAGGAAATATTTATCTTATAATGTTATGGTGTCCCTGTACTTTGGTTCCTTTGATTAATACAGAGTTAGCGCCTACATATTCATTCAATCATGAAAATAATGGATTGTCCTCTGATTTTTTCTTGATTATTGGCCTCTGTTAGCTCAGCAGAGTGGTTGGCAAACTCATTAGTCAACAGAGCCAAATATTAACAGTACAACAACTGAAATTTCTTTTGAGAGCCAAATATTTTAAACTTAAACTATATAGGTAGGTACATTGTTAATAACTTAATTAGGGTACTCCTAAGCTGGCCTGTGCTAAAAACGTCCTCAATCTGAGGGGTTGACCTCAGCGAACGTACCCCCACTTCTTCTAACGCCACTTCTTCAAAATAGACTCTCCCAGGCCGAAAACCGACTTATGCGCATGGGCCACGAAGTTTCAATCGCACTGTACGTGCGCACCCACACGTGTTATTTTGTGGAAGAGCCACACTTAAGGGGCCAAAGAGCCGCATGTGGCTCGCGAGCCGCGGTTTACCGACCACTGGCTCAGCACAACAAATGGAATTTCTTCCTGTTTCTTCTTATTAAATATATACATATACACACAGGGTGGGGCAAAAGTAGTTTCACAGTTGTATGTGAAATGTTTATTCTTGTATTATGTTTATTAATTATTGTGTTATTTTTCCATGTGAACAACTGTAGACCTACTTTTGCCTCATCCTGTATGTGTACTTTCTAAAGTGCAGTGCTAATTGCATTTTGAGAAAGTACTTTTTTTTTTTTATGATTGGCTTTGGAGTGCTTTTGTACTTTTATTTAAATGCTTTTGTCTTACAGTCAGAAAATTTGGAGCATTTTAAGAGGTACAGTGTTGCTGTGGAGAAAATGATATTCAAAACTTCCACCTTCTGCAACTTCACTGTCCTCTTTCAAGCTTGCTCTTACATCCCACTGTTGTGGATACGCATAGGACTTCTTAGCCTGCAGTGAACTGCCAATAGAAAGCAAAACAGGCTCATCTCCAATTGCTAGTTCAAACCTTCTCTAGATGGATTGGAATTTAGTATTTCACTTAAAAGGCCATCTCTTCCATTGTCTGTCTGCAAGGCTCTGTATATTCAGTGATGAACAAAACAGGTGTAGTTCCCATCCTTACTAACATTGAGTGAGGCTAGGGGAGGTGGGGTTTCTGTTTGGTCATTAATTATTTCCACTTCTGAAACATACTGTAAGTTTATGAGCAAGGTGTCTGCATGGTTGGGCTTTCCACTGGAAGAGGGACATTTTAAAGCCAGCATTTTGGACTGCTAGTCAAAAGCTACAACCTCACCATGAAGCCAGTGCTCCTGACACATCTTGCATGACACCTGGCTCCCAACATGCAAAAGTACTTCATTTTAAGGAAGTCCTTAAATTGAAGAATTTCTTTTCTATAAAACCTTTTTTACTGTAAACGTATGTTTACTTGTAAACTTCTTAGTATATCTAACCTAAGGTCTAATATTAGTCAAATTTTTATCTTACCTAGACTTTTATTAGAGGAATATGCCCCTCTGAATTTGGTCTTTCAAGGTATCAAGCTTATTTCTAGTATTTTTCTGAAATTACTTAAATTGATTTTATTTTCTCAGATGAATTTATCATAACTGCCATTTTATCTATATATTTAGAAGATGTTTCAGCAAACATAGCTGATTTTTTTCACGACTTTTTTAGTCAGGGTGAGGAGATTACACATGTACAGTTTAACCTTTACTCCCTTCTCAGCTCAGATGTTACTCTTTATAGCTTTTTTCTTACTATAGACATAGTTATGTTTATCCATGCTAATTTAAAAGGTCACCTGAAAGAAACAATGAAGAGAGCATCAGGGAGTTACCATGGGATTTTGGTGAGGCCAGGCTTCATTGTGCTTCCAGTATTGTGAAATGCTCTTGAAAATTCAGTTTCTAGGTTTTTCTTTTTTCAAGCTGAGCTGTAAGATTTTCCCTACAGGGGGCTTATTCTTATTTATAAGGTGTTTTCATTTTTAATTAAGATTATTTTCCCTCTTAAAAATTTTCTGTGGATGTTAATGTTTTAAGTCTTGATTTTGCACATTAATTAAATAATAAAAACACCCAGTCAAAATTTTAAAGAGAAGTATTATACAGTTACCAGCTGTAGTGCCTTTTCTACAGACTCTACCTTCTCTTGGTGGATCTCACAGAGGACCACTCATTGACCTACTTCAGACTCAGGTGCAGGCAATAGACTGAAGCGGAGCTAATTGGCCATCTCAGAAAATACACTATTCTGTAATTGCCACACTTGCAGGGCCACAATTAATTACTCTCCCCCCCCCCCCACCCCCCCAAAACATACACACACCCTTTTTTTGAACATCTGCTGATAGCAGAGAACTATGCTGAATACAGTTCTTTTCTTTAACTGTCATTCTTTTTCCGTTATGAGAACTGAGTTACCATCAGGGTGGCATTAACAGAAGGAAGGTATCAAGTATCTCTGTGTGTGTTGTATGCTATATAAATTCATTTCAGTAAAATGATCACTGCTCACCAAGAATGCACAGTCCCAAAGGAAGTATACTACAAGGGCCCTAAACTTAAAGAAGGTAAACATGTATAGAACTCAGTGAGATTTTCAGAGATTATCATTGCCGTTTCCTAATATTGTTAATGTAATTCATGGTACTTTTTTCCACACTTAAATCAGCTACTTCATATTAAAGCTGCTTTTACTAAACTGCTTTTAGAGATTTTCTAACAGTTTCCGTTTTGATAATAAATTTGCTAATATTAATATGCATGCTGGGTTGCTCTTTGGAATGTCAGAGTTCTTTCTCACTTTTAATGCAATGTCAAATTTTATTTCTCATCTTTCCTGTTGGTTTGACTCGTGTTTGTGCTTTCCACTTTACAGGCATGCAGTATGGTGAATATGTTAATAATCAAGCTAGCTCCGCACCAACTCCCTTGTCATCAACTTCCGATGATGAGGAAGAGGAGGAGGAGGATGAGGAAGCAGGTCTGCTTTAGCTTTACACCAGTTCTTAATCTTTTCCTACTCAAGTTCTTTTTTTTGTCCACAGTCTTATAGCCTCTTTAAAAAGTATCTTTGCAGATTTAGCTCAATGAACTTACTTGGTTTAGGTTATAGAAGATTGCGGTCACTTGAAATTTGGTGTTTTGCTTATTTGTTTTGTTTTTCTTACTTTGGACATCTTTACCATTTCATTAAATAACAATACATCATTCATGATGACAGTGGTTTCTTCTTTCAGAAATGCATTTCCGCTCAGGTCATGCAAAAGAATTGAGTGTTGATTGAAGCTTTTGACTGTTTGCTCTAACATCTTTTAGGAGGAATGTTTTCTTTTCTGCTTTGCATGCTACTTAGTCTAAACAGAATAAACCATTTGGATTTTATATAACAATGACAGAAATAGAACAATGTTTCTTTAAGCTCCTTTTGGCACTTACTATATATTTAGAAAGCCAAAAATTTGTAGTTATTTTCCAGTTTGCAAATATTCTCTATATCTGGTGGCTGTAGCTGGAAGTTCCATCTTTCTGTACAGTGAGAGAGGGCAGCGTTCTGGGGCTAAAATGAAGGTAATTTGATACCAGAGTTAGAGTTCAAAAGGTTCAAATAGAAATGGTGTTCAAATGGTGTTCAAATGGGCTAGCCTTAAATCTAATTAACTGAAATACTAAACATTTGCAGATGCTTTATTGTTTCCAGCCTGCTACAGATATGTAGTATTTAATCAGTAATATGGATTATAGATTTTCTTAAGTGCCAGTAAACTAACGGTATAATAAGTCCCAGTTATCTCATTTCTCTGTAAAAGTATCCTGAATTCTGTACAACTAACTTATAGAGTCTATTTGTAACCTTATTACAAATTTTTTTTTATATATATATTTTTATTGATTTTTTACAGAGAGGAAGGGAGAGAGATAGAGAGCCAGAAACATCGATGAGAGAGAAACATCGATCAGCTGCCTCCTGCACATCTCCTACTGGGGATGGGCTCGCAACCCAGGTACATGCCCTTGACCGGAATCGAACCTGGGACCCCTCAGTCCGCAGGCCGGCGCTCTATCCACTGAGCCAAACCGGTTTCGGCCCTTATTACAAATTTATAGAGTTCATTTGTAACCTTATTAAAAATGCAATAAGCTCACAGAATAGTTTGGAATCTAGAACAAAATTACAGTGAATTCTATGTTAATCATAGTGTTTTATAGGAATATATAGGATAATCTGGAACCAGATGTAGGGTTGGATGACAGGGAAGATTCTCTGGGGGATTAAGACTGGTACCTGAGCTGAGTCTAAAAGGAGTAGTTGGATTAGGCAGGTGAGGGATCCGGGGAGAGGCACAGATACTTTTTAAAACAAACCAGGGAGATTTTGAGAAGATGGCATATTGGGGAACTTTAGCGAATCGGGGACCTATGGTCTGCAAAGGACCGTGGCCAGAAGAATTGAATGAGGTTGGGTAGAATGACTGGATGAGACCTTTGAAAACCAGGCACAGCAGATCCTCAAATAACATCATTTTGGTATAAAGTTAATGAAATACTGCAAGAACTTAAATCTTGTTTATATTGATTAGCCTATGGTCAGATTGATTTAATTATACATTACTTCACTTAACACAGAAGCTATAGATGATGTTAAGTGAGGACTTACTGTATTTCATATTAAGGTGTTTGGATTTTATTTTGAAGGTAGTGAGGAGTCACTGAGGGCGTTTACATGGAAAAATAACAGCCAAATTTGCACTTCTCTTACAAAAGTATTCATAGGAGCATACTGAAACTAGGCTCTTAGAATAATCTGCTGAGGAAAATGAGTTCTGAGGCTAAGGTAGCCAGAAGATTGAAGGAGAGTATAGCATAGCATTACCAAACGAAGAAAATCATTTTTACAAATCGAAAGTAATTTGGCTGGCAGTGGTAAATGTTAAGAAATGTTTGGTTGAAGTCTGAGAAAAAACAGTTGGCTTTATCAATCAGGGTTCCTGTCTTGTTTTTTCTGCCCCCCCTCCCCCCACACACACCCCCAACCCCATTTGTAACACTGTTTGAGGGGATAGGGGGAGGGATGAGAGAAAATGAAGAGCATTTCCTAAGTCTGGTTAATATCTGTTTAATATTAACAGTATTCCTGTGGAGTAGGTATTAGTTTAAAATCTGTTGTTACAAATAAGAAGTGGTTCATAGATGTTAGGTGTCTTGTTCATTTTCTTTTAACTGACAAGCAGTGGAGATGGAATTTGACTTACACTTTTTCCATGATTTATGCAAGTTATGAGGAAGTAAAACTTTAAGTTGGTTAATTTAAAGTTGACCAATACTAGTAAGTACATTGGACTTCCTTGACCCATGTTGCTTATCTTTTAAAGGCTTACATGCATCCGTATACTTTTCCCCCACCTTCAAGGATTTTGAGCTGTTCTTATGATCTATTCTCCCTTTGCTTCCTCAGATTTCAGCTCTTCCTCTCTTCCTCCTCCTCTTCTTTCAGTGTATGACATGTAGCCAGTAAAAGAATAAGGGAAAATTCTTCCTAAGTACTGCATTCAAATAGTGATAACAAATACTCTGATTTGTTCTCAGAGTATTTGTTACTAATTGTAGTGTGAAGTGACTGAGGTAAATTGGGCCTATGTAAGGTTTAAGAGTGGGAAAAAGTACCAAAGTTGTTTGTTCAACTGAAACCAGCTAGTATGCAGAAAGCAGTACTTTGCTTGATGTTATTTCATTTGCCTCTTTATTTTAGAAAATCATGTTAGTATAATTTAGCACTAAAGCTTCAGATTATTTTATTAAAATGTATCCCAAGTATGTATGTTTTGGATGCTATGTTTGGTTATTAACTTAGAATGAAATTTTGGCTAGTAGGCCATTAAAAAATTTTTAAGCTGTCACTATAGTTCAGATTATCAAAGTTCAGAAGCTCTTTTTTAGCTTTAGGTGAAGTTGGTTGAGTGTGTGACTTTAAGATATAAAGGTACCTTTTTTTGACAGCAAGATGAATACTGAAACTCTGTAGATTAAAGTCATTTTCTTAAATTTTTTTATTTGTTTTAAAATTGTATTTATTTTTTTCAATTATTGTTGGTATTCAGTGTTATATTAATTTCAGGTGTGCAGCACTCCTATATTCTAAGAGTTTTGTAATTTTAGTGCTTACATTTTGGTCTGTGATCCACGTTTTGTTCATTTTAGTGTAGAGTATAAAGAAAGAGTCTAACTTTTTTCTTCTGCCTGTGACTATCTAGTTGTTCCAGAACCATTTGTTGAAAAGAATTTACACAATAATAAAGTTAATCATTTTAAAGTGTACAATTCAGTGCCGTTTAGTACATTCACAATGTTGTGCAACCACCATCTCTATCTAATTGTTTCATTTTGTTTTTTGTGCACCCACCACTTCTATCCAGTTCTAATTTTGTGAATGTACTAACTAAACATTACATTATCCCAAAAGAAAACTGTGTGACCATTAAGCAACAGCTTCCCATTTCCCCTTCTCTCAGCTCTTGGAAACCACCAATCTACGTTCTAGCCCTATAGATTTCCTAGTCTGCATATTTCATATAAATGAAATCATGCAATGTGTGACCTCTTCTGTCTCGCTTGTTTCACTTAGCTCGTTTTAGGAATTATTCATATTGTGGCATGTGTTTGTACTTTATCCATTTTTATAGGTAAACTAGTAGATAAATAATACCCTATTGTACAGATATACCATATTTTGTTTATCCATTCATCTCCTGATGAATATTTGGGTTTTGGTGTATTTTTTTTTTTAATGCTATCACTTTTAGACTTTGACCTTATGTATTAGCATTCTTCTTTAGTTATAAATTCACAAATAAAAAAAAGATCCATTCCCCATTCTTAATCACAAAGAAAGTGTTTTGTGTTTTCCACCTTTTTTTTTGTAGTCCTCATACTTTGCATAAGTTTTTTCATGTTTAGTGTCTCATTGAAGCCTCACAAGAACATTAAAAAAGACATATAGGGCATTTTTCAAATTGTTCTCATTTTGCAGAAGAGAGTATTGATTGTTTTTTCCCCAAAGTTATATAACAAGTAAATAACAGAGTCTAATGTAACTGCAGTCTTTTGCTCCAAATCATGTTCTTTGCTGGTAATAAAATCAGTCTATGCAAAAAGCTTTAGTTGTTATGCCATGAGTCAACATACCTAGTCACAGGGTTTTCCAAAAGCAGCCAATGAAAGGTAATTATGCATGCCTATTCTTTTTATATCACAGTTAAAAATTAACCTAAAATGTAGTTTAAACTCCATCTATAATAATAAAAGCATAATATGCTAATTAGACCGGACATCCTCCCGGATGACCTTCCAGATGAAGCTGGGGCTGTGAGGGATGCCCAGGTCCTGGGTGCCAGAGGGAAGCTGATGCCAGCAGCTGGGGGAAGAAAGGCCTATTCTTACACGAATTTTGTGCATCGGGCCTCTAGTTTATAATATTGTTGTTAAGAGCTAGGATCACCTCTGTACCACAGAATCTTGTCTTACAGTTAAAAAAGACCTAGCGCTCTAACACCACAGAGGGACCATGTGCATTTTTGGTTTTATTTATCACTGTATACACTAGCGTATTTACCTAGTATAGCTGTAGGCTCTCAAAATATTTGTTGAGTGAATAGATGAAGGAAATGTATTGTACATTCTGTTATCTGTGTGACCCATCACTAAATTTCATCATAAATTGCCACAGAAAATTTCTATTAATCTTACAGGTTTTGAATGAACACACAATAAGAATTCTTTTTTTAATCCTCATCTGAGGACATGCTGAAAGAGAGAGAGAGAAACATTGATCGGTTGCCTTCCCTATGCGCGCCAACTGGGGATCAAAAAGTCATTAAAATTTAAGAATCCTAATACTGATAATATATATTTAATAGTTTGCAGTTTGGTAGATGCAGTTTTTGAGAGGTAACTGTATTAAAATTTCTATCAATGTAAAATTTATATTTGTGTGTGAAGTAATTTGATATCTATTCTCTAGGATGCCATCACATGTGAATGATTAAATCTTACTCCACTCATCAGCTCCATAGTCTTCCTACTCTCATTCTCATCCCCTATTCTTGTATCAGAAATTTATTTATGTGTTTTTAAAAATGTCTTTAAACATCAGTCATTTTACATTTTCACTAGAGTCAGCAAAGCATCTTCTATAAAATTGCCAAAGGCTGCCCTAAGATACATTGTCATTTTAGACTTAGTAGACACTTTGGTTTTCCTTTTAGGTATTGACAGCTCTTCTACCACAAGCAGTGCTTCTCCACTGCCCAACAGTTACGATGCCCTAGAAGGAGGCGGCTACCCAGGTAATTTGTTTTGTGCCTGTTTAATGGTTGCTTGAAAAGTCACTAACCATTAATTGCTTTCAAAACATGAACATGTATTATACATAATTAGCAGGGTGTATATTTTTTAACAGAAAAGGGGACATTTTCCTGGTATTTCTCAGCCTTAATTATATAGTATTAATTTTTATACACCAACTATGAATGTTGTTTTTGGGCAGCTTAAGGAAATTTATTACTCTATTTTTGTTATCATGCTCTTTATCATTTTCCTCCTTCTCAAAGTCTTTTAATAGTGAATAATTTTTCTCTTCTTTTCCCTTTTTTATGCTAATAACTCCTTAAATATATTTTATATTTCTGTTCTCATGCTTAGGTCCTTGAATTCCTTCCAACTAGCCTCTGAATATAAGTAGTCTTTGACTCTTTACTCCCCCTATGGCTCCTGGCTGCCTCCACCAGGTAAATAGATTAACCAACTTGGATGTAGTTTTTGGAGGCATTACTTTTAACCATATCAGGAAATAACTTTGGTCATTACATAGAAATAGGAGTAGTGGATAGTATTAAAGGAAAAACACACAAACTTAACCTTTTGTAATTAATAGTCATTTTTATTATAACATCTTATACTGTGATTTTTCTGATTTGCCTATCTCCTATCACCTGACAACCACACCTGACCTACCCTTTTTTCTCTCTCTCTTTCTGATGACTCCAAACTTTAGGACTAATAGAATAAGTAATGTTGCCCTTCTCTTCTTATCACTCTGAGAATAATCCAGGATTAAAGTTGTAGTATTCTGTACTTAACTGAATGGACTATCTTGCTGCCATTATCCTATAAATCAGAAAAGTTTAATCTCAGCTTAATATAGAATTTCCTTTTAATATTTTAAGAATACTTAAATAAGCTACCTTAGTCTTTCGTGGTTACAGATTTTTCCCACCTAGGAACCACTGTTTGTGTGTATGTGTATAAGAAGTTGTGGACCATTCTAAAAGCAATCATTGTCATCAAAATATTCTAGAAGTTACTTCATCAACTAAAAGATGAATAGTCTAGCCTGGCCATTGTGGCTCAGTGATTGAGCATTGACCTATGAACCAGGAGGTCATAGTTTGATTCCTGGTCAGGGCACATGTCCAGGTTGTGGGCTCGATCCCTGATAGGGTCGTGTAGAAGGCAGCTAATCAATGATTTTTATCATTGATGTTTCTATCTCTCCCTTTCCCTTCCTCTCTGAAGTCAATAAAAATATATTTAAAAAAGAAAGAAAGATGAATACTCTAACTGTACAGTATGTCATGAGCTTCAGAGTAGCCTGAAGTGAAATGTCCAGTGTGGCGTAGTTAAAAGATCATGGCCTTGGAGTTGGGCCATGGTTTGTTTATATTCATTTATCAACAAATCTTATTATGAACTATGCTTTCAGAGTAAGTGAGTGACCAGCAAATTTTCTAGCAATTTATATAGCAACAAAATTAAGGAAAGATGTGAGCAACTGTAGCAGTAAGGTTAAATGAATTGAAAGTTTACTATGTCAGGTACTAGGATAGATTTTAGGACTATAGAAATGTATGAACTATTGTCCATTTCTTATAGAAGGGGATAAGTTTTAGACTTCCATGTTTATGAATCCAGTTCTTTATTTCTTATGTTGATGTCATGTTAAGCGACCTTTCTACTTACAGTCTCAACGCCATGAGGAGAGATAAGCAGGAAATTTAAGGATCTGACACTGCATTGACGCTCTTGTCCTTTTAAGTCTGGGATGTTACCAGAAAGCTAATAAGCCAAGCCTTGCCTATTTAACACATGATGATAGCAGAATGTGTAGGAATGTATCTTCAAAATTAGAGCAAATAGAGTCAGTAGAAAGATGTGATTCCTCAAGAAACTTTTTAAAAATAAATTTTATTTAGTCAGTTGCTTTTGAGAATGCATTGTTTTCATAGTCTGATTACTGGTGAAGAATATGATTTTTTATATGAAAATAGATTTGAATACATCTATATTATAGCTATGACTTGGAAAAAAAATCTAACAGTCAATATACCAAATTGCTAATAATGGTTATGTGTAATAGAATAATTTTTAGGATTTCTTCTTGTTATTCTTGTATATGATGATTAAATTTTATACTGTTTTCATAAGTTTAATCACATTTTAGTTTTTGTTTTAAATTTCAATAAAGGAAGAACATTGATTCATTAAATTGTATTGACATCTACTGCATACCAGACATTGTTTTAGGAGCTGGACACTTCTAGACACTCTTTCATATTTTCATAGTTTTGCCTCTATAAATAATACAGATTTCTAGGGGATTATAGAAATATGCCACTCTTTTCATGGACATATTTTATAGATGGCAGGGTCAGATAAATGGCAAAATAAAGAGTAGTTGACACTCTTTTTAGTGCTTTGCTTTGTTTTCTACTTTATAGCCCCATTCCTGAGGAAAAAATAAAAGGAAAAACTGTTTTTTGTATGGTTAATATATAAATATAAAGGCCTTATCTATTAGAAATGCCACCTGAATATCAAAGTATTTGTTCAAGTGATACCAGTGAGGTTTTCTTAAAATAGGTCTATAAAAAAAAAAAATGGGTTGGGAACATATAATACAGGATTAGCAAAATATTGATGATTATTAAAGCTGAATGATGAGTATGTGGGGTTTATTAGTCTGTTCTCTACTTTTGTGAATGTTCAAAATTTCCCATAGTAAAAAGTTAAAGAAAAAGGGAAATGCCAGAGGTTATGGCTCTCCCAAGAGCCAAGTCTTTTTATACAGTTGTGTTTTCAGGTGTTAACACCTTGTCTTTCTCTTTGTTAGATATGCTTTCTTCATCAGCAAGCAGTCCTGCTCCTGATCCCGCTCCTGAACCTGACCCTACTCCAGCTCCAGTGCCCACTGCCCCTCAGCCTTCAAAAGTGGCTAAACCATTTGGATATGGTTACCCCACTCTTCAGCCTGGTTATCAGAATACTGCAGCACCACTGCATCCCGGAGGACAGCCCTGTAGCCCAGCATATTCTGGATTCCAGCAGTATACTCAAGTATGTATTTAGTCATAGAAAGACATTGCATATCTAAAAATTGTGAAACTATCAATTCTAACAAATTTCTGGTGATTCAAATGGGTCATAGGTACAAATACAGATAAGCCTGGATTGAGCATAGAAAGAATTTGTTTCTAATTTTTTAAATATATTTTATTGATTTTTTACAGAGAGAAAGGGAGAGGGATAGAGAGTTAGAAACATCGATTAAAGAGAAACATTGATCAGCTGCCTCCTGCACAACTCCCACTGGGATGTGCCCGGAACCAAGGTACATGCCCTTGACCAGAATCGAACCTGGGACCCTGAGCCAAACCAGTTAGGGGTGTTTCTAATTTTCATGTGTATGCATACATAGAAAAAATAAAAGGAAATATAAATATTAAATTTTTATTTTTTACTTATTTTTATTTATTTCATAGAGGAATGGAGAGGGAGAGAGAGATAGAAACATCAGTGATGAGAGAGAGTTATTGATCAGCTGACTTCTACACACCCCACACTGGGAATTGAGCCCACAACCCAGGCATGTGCCCTGACCAGAATTGAACCATAACCTCCTGGTTCATAAGTCAACATTCAACCACTGAGCCACGCCAGGCAGGCAACATTAAATTTTTAAAGAGGTTAAATTTGGATGAAGATATTAGCTGTAATTTTTCTTCATCGTACTTTTATTTTTCAGTCTTCATAATATGCATGTATTAATTTTATCAAAATTAAATAAGCATTAAGTGTTCTGTGTGTTTTTTAATTCTGTTACCCCCCAAAAAATGATACAGCATAAATGTGGTTTGCCATTTTGGTTCCAACTCTTAACTTGAAGAAATCTGTATGACATATAACTAGGTACTAGCCTCCACATACATAAATGCTTGTCAGTGCTTATGTTCATTAACTACTTCTATGACCCATTTTGACATGACTTTGTTTGGATGCACCTCTTAAATACCATCTCAATTTAATAATACAGAACAGTAGTTTACATTTATATTTATTGAGAAGAAAATAAAATATAAAAAAGATGGCAAAAACATTCTATTTATAATAAAACTGTTCTTAGACTAACTTAATAGAAATTTCATCTTATAGTGAATTAAGAATAACAATTAGAGTGAAATAGTAAAATTCTTTGTTTCTGGATTTAACCTTAGAATTAAGGTTCAGAAGGAAGAAGAAAACTTAGAGAGGCACCAGAAAAATATGGTTGATTAGCACAAATTTCCCTGACTTCTGTTTTGTTAGGTTTTCCAGATGAAGCACATTTTTAATCACTCTGGTCTGACTTGTGTGCTTTAAGCAAATTGCTATTTGGGGTCATAATATGTCATTTATTTATACATTCTAATGAAAAGAAAGTCAAGTTCAAAGAAATAATCTGGTTCTTGGAATGTTGGGCAAGGAAAAAAAAAATATTTTGAAATTGAAAGTGATGACATGAAAAGGTTTCATAATGACATAGGAAAAGGTTCTTGGCCAAACCTGGTCTGCTGCCAACTTTGGTAATAAACTTGTACTGGAGCGCAGGCACACTCATTCTTTTATGTGTGTATTATCTATGCCGACTTTTATACTATAGTGGTAGAGCTGAATAGTTGCAAAAGAGGCAAGTGGCTCTTAAATTTTGAAATACTTATTA